>NC_088405.1:63725166-64332666 GCF_034236695.1 Oncorhynchus nerka | reverse complement strand
AGGCTTGCCACGGTATTAGAATGTAGAGGCTTGCCACAGAATTAGAATGTAGAGGCTTGCCACAGATATTAGAATGTAGAGGCTTGCCACAGTATTAGAATGTAGAGGCTTGTCACAGTATTAGAATGTAGAGGCTTGCCACAGTATTGGAATGTAGAGGCTTGCCACAGTATTAGAATGTAGAGGCTTGCCACAGAATTAGAATGTAGAGGCTTGCCACAGTATTAGAATGTAGAGGCTTGCCACAGTATTGGAATGTAGAGGCTTGCCACAGTATTAGAATGTAGAGGCTTGCCACAGAATTAGAATGTAGAGGCTTGCCACGGTATTAGAATGTAGAGGCTTGCCACGGTATTAGAATGCCAGAGAATGTAGAGGCTTGCCACAGTATTAGAATGTAGAGGTTTGCCACAGAATTAGAATGTATAGGCTTGCCACGGTATTAGAATGTAGAGCTTGCCACGGTATTAGAATGTAAAGGCACAGAATTAGAATGTAGAGGCTTGCCACAGAATTAGAATGTAGAGGCTTGCCACGGTATTAGAATGTAGAGGCTTGCCAAAGAATTAGAATGTAGAGGATTGCCACAGAATTAGAATGTAGAGGATTGCCACAGAATTAGAATGTAGAGGATTGCCACAGAATTAGAATGTAGAGGCTTGCCACGGTATTAGAATGTAGAGACTTGCCACAGAATTAGAATGTAGAGGCTTGTCACGGTATTAGAATGTAGAGGATTGACACAGAATAAGAATGAATGAGGCTTGCCACAGAATTAGAATGTAGAGGCTTGTCCACGGTATTAGAATGTAGAGGCTTGCCACGGTATTAGAATGTAGAGGCTTGCCACAGTATTAGAATGTAGAGGCTTGCCACAGTATTAGAATGTAGAGGCTTGCCACGGTATTAGAATGTAGAGGCTTGCCACAGTATTAGAATGTAGAGGCTTGCCACAGTATTAGAATGTAGAGGCTTGCCACAGTATTAGAATGTAGAGGTTTGCCACAGAATTAGAATGTAGAGGCTTGCCACAGTATTAGAATGTAGAGGCTTGCCACAGTATTAGAATGTAGAGGCTTGCACACAGTATTAGAATGTAGAGGCTTGCCACAGTATTAGAATGTAGTAGGCTTGCCACAGTATTAGAATGTAGAGGCTTGCCAGGTATTAGAATGTAGAGGCTTGCCACAGTATTAGAATGTAGAGGCTTGCCACAGTATTAGAATGTAGAGGCTTGCCACAGTATTAGAATGTAGAGGCTTGCCACAGTATTGGAATGTAGAGGCTTGCCACAGTATTAGAATGTAGAGGCTTGCCACAGAATTAGAATGTAGAGGCTTGCCACAGAATTAGAATGTAGAGGCTTGCCACGGTATTAGAATGTAGAGGCTTGCTTTAGAATGTAGAGGCTTGCCACAGAATTAGAATGTAGAGGCTTGCCACAGGAATGTATTAGAAATGTAGAGGCTTGCCACGGTATTAGAATGTAGAGGCTTGCCACAGAATTAGAATGTAGAGGCTTGCCACAGAATTAGAATGTAGAGGCTTGCCACAGTATTAGAATGTAGAGGCTTGCCACAGAATTAGAATGTAGAGAGGCTTGCCACAGTATTAGAATGTAGAGGCTTGCCACGGTATTAGAATGTAGAGGCTTGCACAGTTAGAATGTAGAGGCTTGCCACAGTTAGAATGTAGAGGCTTGCCACGGTATTAGAATGTAGAGGCTTGCCACAGAATTAGAATGTAGAGGCTTGCCACAGTATTAGAATGTAGAGGCTTGCCACAGTATTAGAATGTAGAGGCTTGCCACAGTATTAGAATGTAGAGGCTTGCCACAGAATTAGAATGTAGAGGCTTGCCACGGTATTAGAATATTGAATTGCCACAGAAGAATGTAGAGTATTAGAATGTAGAGGCTTGCCACAGAATTAGAATGTAGAGGCTTGCCACAGAATTAGAATGTAGAGGCTTGCCACGGTATTAGAATGTAGAGGATTGACACAGAATAAGAATGGAGGCTTGCCACAGAATTAGAATGTAGAAGAAATGTAGAGGCTTGCCACGGTATTAGAATGTAGAGGCTTGCCACAGTTATTAGAATGTAGAGGCTTGCCACAGTATTAGAATGTAGAGGTTTGCCACAGAATTAGAATGTATAGGCTTGCCACGGTATTAGAATGTAGAGGCTTGCCACAGTATTAGAATGTAGAGGCTTGCCACGGTATTAGAATGTAGAGGCTTGCCACAGAATTAGAATGTAGAGGCTTGCCACGGTATTAGAATGTAGAGGCTTGCCACAGGAATGTATAGGCTTGTCACAGTATTAGAATGTAGAGGCTTGCCACAGTATTAGAATGTAGAGGCTTGCCACAGTATTAGAATGTAGAGGCTTGCCACAGTATTAGAATGTAGAGGCTTGCCACAGAATTAGAATGTAGAGGCTTGCCACAGATTAGAATTGAGGCTTGCCACAGAATTAGAATGTAGAGGCTTGAATGTAGAGGCACGGTATTAGAATGTAGAGGAATTGACCACAGAATAAGAATGTAGAGGCTTGCCACAGAATTAGAATGTAGAGGCTTGTCCCGGTATTAGAATGTAGAGGCTTGCCACGGTATTAGAATGTAGAGGCTTGCCACGTATTAGAATGTAGAGGCTTGCCACAGTATTAGAATGTAGAGGTTTGCCACAGAATTAGAATGTATAGGCTTGCCACGGTATTAGAATGTAGAGGCTTGCCACAGTATTAGAATGTAGAGGCTTGCCACGGTATTAGAATGTAGAGGCTTGCCACAGAATTAGAATGTAGAGGCTTGCCACGGTATTAGAATGTAGAGGCTTGCCACAGTATTAGAATGTAGAGGCTTGCCACAGTATTAGAATGTAGAGGCTTGCCACAGTATTAGAATGTAGAGGCTTGCCACGGTAGAATGTAGAGGCTTGCCACAGATTAGAATGTAGAGGCTTGCCACAGTATTAGAATGTAGAGGCTTGCCACAGTATTAGAATGTAGAGGCTTGCCACAGAATTAGAATGTAGAGGAATTAGAATGTAGAGGCTTGCCACAGAATTAGAATGTAGAGGCTTGCCACAGTATTAGAATGTAGAGGCTTGCCACAGTATTAGAATGTAGAGGCTTGCCACGGTATTAGAATGTAGAGGCTTGCCACGGTATTAGAATGTAGAGGCTTGCCACAGTATTAGAATGTAGAGGTTTGCCACAGAATTAGAATGTATAGGCTTGCCACGGTATTAGAATGTAGAGGCTTGCCACAGTATTAGAATGTAATGTAGAGGCTTGCCACAGATTAGAATGTAGAGGCTTGCCACAGAATTAGAATGTGAGGCTTGCCACGGTATTAGAATGTAGAGGCTTGCCACAGTATTAGAATGTAGAGGCTTGCCACGGTATTAGAATGTAGAGGCTTGCCACGGTATTAGAATGTAGAGGCTTGCCACGGTATTAGAATGTAGAGGCTTGCCACGGTATTAGAATGTAGAGGCTTGCCACAGAATTAGAATGTAGAGGATTGCCACAGAAATAGAATGTAGAGGCTTGTCACGGTATTAGAATGTAGAGGCTTGCCACAGAATAAGAATGTAGAGGCTTGCCACAGAATTAGAATGTAGAAGCTTGTCCCGGTATTAGAATGTAGAGGCTTGCCACGGTATTAGAATGTAGAGGCTTGCCACGTATTAGAATGTAGAGGCTTGCCACAGTATTAGAATGTAGAGGTTTGCCACAGAATTAGAATGTATAGGCTTGCCACGGTATTAGAATGTAGAGGCTTGCCACAGTATTAGAATGTAGAGGCTTGCCACGGTATTAGAATGTAGAGGCTTGCCACAGTATTAGAATGTAGAGGCTTGCCACGGTATTAGAATGTAGAGGCTTGCCACAGTATTAGAATGTATAGGCTTGCCACAGTATTGGAATGTAGAGGCTTGCCACAGTATTAGAATGTAGAGGCTTGCCACAGAATGTATTAGAATGTAGAGGCTTGCCACAGTATTAGAATGTAGAGGATTGCCACAGAATTAGAATGTAGAGGATTGCCACAGAATTAGAATGTAGAGGATTGCCACAGAATTCGAATGTAGAGGCTTGCCACAGAATTAGAATGTAGAGGCTTGCCACGGTATTAGAATGTAGAGGCTTGCCAAAGAATTAGAATGTAGAGGCTTGTCACAGTATTGAATTAGAATGTAGAGGCTTGCCACAGTATTAGAATGTAGAGGCTTGCCAAAGTATTAGAATGTAGAGGCTTGCCACGGTATTAGAATGTAGAGGCTTGCCACGGTATTAGAATGTAGAGGCTTGCCACAGTATTAGAATGTAGAGGCTTGCCACAGTATTAGAATGTAGAGGCTTGCCACAGTATTAGAATGTAGAGGCTTGCCACGGTATTAGAATGTAGAGGCTTGCCACAGGTATTAGAATGTAGAGGCTTGCCACGGTATTAGAATGTAGATGCTTGCCACAGTATTAGAATAATTAGAGTATTTGCCACAGAATTAGAATGTAGAGGCTTGCCACGGTTTAGAATGTAGAGGCCCACAGTATTAGAATGTAGAGGCTTGCCACAGTATTAGAATGTAGAGGCTTGAATGTATTAGAATGAGGCTTGCCACAGAATTAGAATTTAGAGGCTTGCCACAGAATTAGAATGTAGAGGCTTGCCACGGTATTAGAATGTAGAGGCTTGCCAAAGAATTAGAATGTAGAGGATTGCCACAGAATTAGAATGTAGAGGCTTGCCACGGTATTAGAATGTAGAGACTTGCCACAGAATTAGAATGTAGAGGCTTGTCACGGTATTAGAATGTAGAGGCTTGCCACGTTATTAGAATGTAGAGGCTTGCCACAGAATTAGAATGTAGAGGCTTGCCACAGTATTAGAATGTAGAAGCTTGCCACGGTATTAGAATGTAGAGGCTTGCCACAGAATGTATTAGAATGTAGAGGCTTGCCACAGTATTAGAATGTAGAGGCTTGCCACAGTATTAGAATGTAGAGGCTTGCCACGGTATTAGAATGTAGAGGCTTGCCACAGAATTAGAATGTAGAGGCTTGCCACGGTATTAGAACAGTATTAGAATGTAGAGGCTTGCCACGGTATTAGAATGTAGAGGCTTGCCACAGTATTAGAATGTATAGGCTTGCCACAGTATTGGAATGTAGAGGCTTGCCACAGTATTGGAATGTAGAGGCTTGCCACAGAATTAGAATGTAGAGGCTTGCCACAGAATTAGAATGTAGAGGCTTGCCACGGTATTAGAATGTAGAGGATTGCCACAGAATTAGAATGTAGAGGCTTGCCACAGAATTAGAATGTAGAAGCTTGTCCCGGTATTAGAATGTAGAGGCTTGCCACGGTATTAGAATGTAGAGGCTTGCCACGTTATTAGAATGTAGAGGCTTGCCACAGTATTAGAATGTAGAGGTTTGCCACAGAATTAGAATGTATAGGCTTGCCACGGTATTAGAATGTAGAGGCTTGCCACAGTATTAGAATGTAGAGGCTTGCCACGGTATTAGAATGTAGAGGCTTGCCACAGAATTAGAATGTAGAGGCTTGCCACGGTATTAGAATGTAGAGGCTTGCCACAGTATTAGAATGTATAGGCTTGTCACAGTATTGGAATGTAGAGGCTTGCCACAGTATTAGAATGTATAGGCTTGCCACAGTATTGGAATGTAGAGGCTTGCCACGGTATTAGAATGTAGAGGCTTGCCACAGAATTAGAATGTAGAGGATTGCCACAGAAATAGAATGTAGAGGCTTGTCACGGAATAAGAATGTAGAGGCTTGCCACAGAATTAGAATGTAGAGGCTTGCCACAGAATTAGAATGTAGAATTAGAATGTAGAGGCTTGCCACGGTATTAGAATGTAGAGGCTTGCCACAGAATGTAGAGGCTTAGAATGTAGAGGCTTGCCACGAAATTAGAATGTATAGGCTTGCCACGGTATTAGAATGTAGAGGCTTGCCACAGTATTAGAATGTAGAGGCTTGCCACGGTATTAGAATGTAGAGGCTTGCCACAGAATTAGAATGTAGAGGCTTGCCACGGTATTAGAATGTAGAGGCTTGCCACAGTATTAGAATGTATAGACAGTATTGGAATGTAGAGGCTTGCCACAGTATTGGAATGTAGAGGCTTGCCAAAGTATTAGAATGTAGAGGCTTGCCACGGTATTAGAATGTAGAGGCTTGCCACAGTATTAGAATGTATAGGCTTGCCACAGTATTGAATGTAGAGGCTTGCCACAGTATTGAATGTAGAGGCTTGCCACAGAATTAGAATGTAGAGGCTTGCCACGGTATTAGAATGAATAGAGGCTTGCCACGGTATTAGAATGTAGAGGCTTGCCACGGTATTAGAACGTAGATGCTTGCCACAGTATTAGAATATAGAGGTTTGCCACAGAATTAGAATGTATAGGCTTGCCACGGTATTAGAATGTAGAGGCTTGCCACGGTATTAGAATGTAGAGGCTTGCCACAGTATTAGAATGTAGAGGCTTGCCACAGAATTAGAATGTATAGGCTTGCCACAGTATTAGAATGTAGAGGCTTGCCACGGTATTAGAATGTAGAGGCTTGCCACAGAATTAGAATGTAGAGGCTTGCCACAGAATTAGAATGTAGAGGCTTGCCACGGTATTAGAATGTAGAGGCTTGCCAAAGAATTAGAATGTAGAGGATTGCCACAGAATTAGAATGTAGAGGATTGCCACAGAATTAGAATGTAGAGGATTGCCACAGAATTAGAATGTAGAGGTTTGCCACAGAATTAGAATGTAGAGGCTTGCCACGGTATTAGAATGTAGAGGCTTGCCACGGTATTAGAATGTAGAGGCTTGCCACAGTATTAGAATGTAGAGGTTTGCCACAGAATTAGAATGTAGAGGCTTGCCACGGTATTAGAATGTAGATGCTTGCCACGGTATTAGAATGTAAAGGCTTGCCACAGAATTAGAATGTAGAGGCTTGCCACAGAATTAGAATGTAGAGGCTTGCCACGGTATTAGAATGTAGAGGCTTGCCAAAGAATTAGAATGTAGAGGATTGCCACAGAATTAGAATGTAGAGGCTTGCCACAGAATTAGAATGTAGAGGATTGCCACAGAATTAGAATGTAGAGGCTTGCCACGGTATTAGAATGTAGAGACTTGCCACAGAATTAGAATGTAGAGGCTTGTCACGGTATTAGAATGTAGAGGATTGACACAGAATAAGAATGTAGAGGCTTGCCACAGAATTAGAATGTAGAAGCTTGTCCCGGTATTAGAATGTAGAGGCTTGCCACGGTATTAGAATGTAGAGGCTTGCCACAGTATTAGAATGTAGAGGCTTGCCACAGTATTAGAATGTAGAGGCTTGCCACGGTATTAGAATGTAGAGGCTTGCCACGGTATTAGAATGTAGAGGCTTGCCACAGTATTAGAATGTAGAGGCTTGCCACAGTATTAGAATGTAGAGGCTTGCCACAGTATTAGAATGTAGAGGCTTGCCACAGTATTAGAATGTAGAGGCTTGCCACAGAATTAGAATGTAGAGGCTTGCCACAGAATTAGAATGTAGAGGCTTGCCACGGTATTAGAATGTAGAGACTTGCCACAGAATTAGAATGTAGAGGCTTGTCACGGTATTAGAATGTAGAGGATTGACACAGAATAAGAATGTAGAGGCTTGCCACAGAATTAGAATGTAGAAGCTTGTCCCGGTATTAGAATGTAGAGGCTTGCCACGGTATTAGAATGTAGAGGCTTGCCACAGTATTAGAATGTAGAGGCTTGCCACAGTATTAGAATGTAGAGGCTTGCCACAGTATTGGAATGTAGAGGCTTGCCACAGATTAGAATGTAGAGGCTTGCCACGGTATTAGAATGTAGAGGCTTGCCACAGTATTAGAATGTAGAGGCTTGCCACAGATTAGAATTAGAATTAGAATGTAATGTAGAGGCTTGCCACAGAATTAGAATGTAGAGGCTTGCCACAGTATTAGAATGTAGAGGCTTGCCACAGAATTAGAATGTAGAGGCTTGCCACAGTATTAGAATGTAGAGGCTTGCCACAGTATTAGAATGTAGAGGCTTGCCACGGTATTAGAATGTAGAGGCTTGCCACAGGTATTAGAATGTAGAGGCTTGCCACAGTATTAGAATGTATGTTGCCAGGCTTGTATAGGCACAGTATTAAATGTAGAGAATGTAGAGGCTTGCCACAGTATTAATGTAGAGGCTTGCCACAGTATTAGAATGTAGAGGCTTGCCACGGTATTAGAATGTAGAGGCTTGCCACAGAATTAGAATGTAGAGGCTTGCCACAGGTATTAGAATGTAGAGGCTTGCCACAGTATTAGAATGTAGAGGCTTGCCACAGAATTAGAATGTAGAGGCTTGCCACAGTATTAGAATGTAGAGGATTGCCACAGAATGAATGTAGAGGCTTGCCACAGAATTAGAATGTAGAGGCTTGCCACAGGTATTAGAATGTAGAGGCTTGCCACGGTATTAGAATGTAGAGGCTTGCCACAGAATTAGAATGTAGAGGCTTGCCACAGTATTAGAATGTAGAGGTTTGCCACAGAATTAGAATGGCTTGCCACGGTATTAGAATGTAGAGGCTTGCCACAGTATTAGAATGTAGAGGCTTGCCACGGTATTAGAATGTAGAGGCTTGCCACAGAATTAGAATGTAGAGGCTTGCCACGGTATTAGAATGTAGAGGCTTGCCACAGTATTAGAATGTATAGGCTTGTCACAGTATTGGAATGTAGAGGCTTGCCACAGTATTAGAATGTAGACAGTATTGGAATGTAGAGGCTTGCCACAGTATTAGAATGTAGAACAGAATTAGAATGTAGAGGCTTGCCACAGAAATAGAATGTAGAGGCTTGTCACGGTATTAGAATGTAGAGGATTGACACAGAATAAGAATGTAGAGGCTTGCCACAGAATTAGAATGTAGAAGCTTGTCCCGGTATTAGAATGTAGAGGCTTGCCACGGTATTAGAATGTAGAGGCTTGCCACGTTATTAGAATGTAGAGGCTTGCCACAGTATTAGAATGTAGAGGTTTGCCACAGAATTAGAATGTATAGGCTTGCCACGGTATTAGAATGTAGAGGCTTGCCACAGTATTAGAATGTAGAGGCTTGCCACGGTATTAGAATGTAGAGGCTTGCCACAGAATTAGAATGTAGAGGCTTGCCACGGTATTAGAATGTAGAGGCTTGCCACAGTATTAGAATGTATAGGCTTGTCACAGTATTGGAATGTAGAGGCTTGCCACAGTATTAGAATGTAGAGGCTTGCCACAGTATTAGAATGTAGAGGCTTGCCACAGTATTAGAATGTAGAGGCTTGCCACAGAATTAGAATGTAGAGGCTTGCCACAGAATTAGAATGTAGAGGCTTGTCACGGTATTAGAATGTAGAGGATTGACACAGAATAAGAATGTAGAGGCTTGCCACAGAATTAGAATGTAGAAGCTTGTCCCGGTATTAGAATGTAGAGGCTTGCCACGGTATTAGAATGTAGAGGCTTGCCACGTTATTAGAATGTAGAGGCTTGCCACAGTATTAGAATGTAGAGGTTTGCCACAGAATTAGAATGTAGAGGCTTGCCACGGTATTAGAATGTAGAGGCTTGCCACAGTATTAGAATGTAGAGGCTTGCCACGGTATTAGAATGTAGAGGCTTGCCACAGAATTAGAATGTAGAGGCCACCACGGTATTAGAATGTAGAGGCTTGCCACAGTATTAGAATGTAGGCTTGCCACAGTATTAGAATGTAGAGGCTTGCCACAGTATTAGAATGTAGAGGCTTGCCACAGTATTAGAATGTAGAGGCTTGCCACAGTATTAGAATGTAGAGGCTTGTACAGTATTAGAATGTAGAGGCTTGCCACAGTATTGGAATGTAGAGGCTTGCCACAGTATTGGAATGTAGAGGCTTGCCACAGAATTAGAATGTAGAGGCTTGCCACAGTATTAGAATGTAGAGGCTTGCCACAGTATTAGAATGTAGAGGCTTGCCACGGTATTAGAATGTAGAGGCTTGCCACAGTATTAGAATGTAGAGGCTTGCCACAGTATTAGAATAGAGGTTTGCCACAGAATTAGAATGTAGAGGCTTGCCACGGTATTAGAATGTAGAGGCTTGCCACGGTATTAGAATGTAGAGGCTTGCCACAGTATTAGAATGTAGAGGCTTGCCACAGAATTAGAATGTAGAGGCTTGCCACAGTATTAGAATGTAGAGGCTTGCCACGGTATTAGAATGTAGAGAATGCTTGCCACAGTATTAGAATGTAGAGGCTTGCCACAGTATTAGAATGTAGAGGCTTGCCACAGAATTAGAATGTAGAGGCTTGCCACAGTATTAGAATGTAGAGGCTTGCCACAGTATTAGAATGTAGAGGCTTGCCACAGTATTAGAATGTAGAGGCTTGCCACAGATTAGAATGTAGAGGCTTGCCACAGTATTAGAATGTAGAGGCTTGCCACAGAATTAGAATGTAGAGGCTTGCCACGGTTTAGAATGTAGAGGCTTGCACAGAATTAGAATGTAGAACGGTTTGCCACAGAATTAGAATGTAGAGGCTTGCCACAGAATTAGAATGTAGAGGTTTGCCACAGAATTAGAATGTAGAGGATTGCCACAGAATTAGAATGTAGAGGCTTGCCACAGAATTAGAATGTAGAAGCTTGTCCCGGTATTAGAATGTAGAGGCTTGCCACGGTATTAGAATGTAGAGGCTTGCCACGTTATTAGAATGTAGAGGCTTGCCACAGTATTAGAATGTAGAGGCTTGCCACGGTATTAGAATGTAGAGGCTTGCCACAGTATTAGAATGTAGAGGCTTGCCACAGTATTAGAATGTAGAGGCTTGCCACGGTATTAGAATGTAGAGGCTTGCCACAGAATTAGAATGTAGAGGCTTGCCACGGTATTAGAATGTAGAGGCTTGCCACAGTATTAGAATGTAGAGGCTTGCACAGTATTAGAATGTAGAGGCTTGCCACAGTATTAGAATGTATAGAGCTTGCCACAGTATTGGAATGTAGAGGCTTGCCACAGTATTGGAATGTAGAGGCTTGCCACAGAATTAGAATGTAGAGACTTGCCACAGAATTAGAATGTAGAGGCTTGTCACGGTATTAGAATGTAGAGGATTGACACAGAATAAGAATGTAGAGGCTTGCCACAGAATTAGAATGTAGAAGCTTGTCCCAGTATTAGAATGTAGAGGCTTGCCACGGTATTAGAATGTAGAGGCTTGCCACGTTATTAGAATGTAGAGGCTTGCCACAGTATTAGAATGTAGAGGTTTGCCACAGAATTAGAATGTATAGGCTTGCCACGGTATTAGAATGTAGAGGCTTGCCACAGTATTAGAATGTAGAGGCTTGCCACAGTATTAGAATGTAGAGGCTTGCCACAGAATTAGAATGTAGAGGCTTGCCACAGAATTAGAATGTAGAGGCTTGCCACAGATTAGAATGTATAGGCTTGTCACAGTATTGGAATGTAGAGGCTTGCCACAGTATTAGAATGTAGAGGCTTGCCACAGTATTAGAATGTAGAGGCTTGCCACGGTATTAGAATGTAGAGGCTTGCCACAGAATTAGAATGTAGAGGCTTGCCACAGAATTAGAATGTAGAGGCTTGTCACGGTATTAGAATGTAGAGGATTGACACAGAATAAGAATGTAGAGGCTTGCCACAGAATTAGAATGTAGAATGGCTTTAGAATGTAGAGGCTTGCCACAGTATTAGAATGTATTAGGCTTGCCACAGTATTAGAATGTAGAGGCACAGTATTAGAATGTAGAGGCTTGCCACAGTATTAGAATGTAGAGGCTTGCCACGGTATTAGAATGTAGAGGCTTGCCACAGTATTAGAATGTAGAGGCTTGCCACAGTATTAGAATGTAGAGGCTTGCCACAGTATTAGAATGTAGAGGCTTGCCACAGAATTAGAATGTAGAGGCTTGCCACGGTTTAGAATGTAGAGGCTCGCCACGGTATTAGAATGTAGAGGCTCGCCACGGTATTAGAACGTAGATGCTTGCCACAGTATTAGAATATAGAGGTTTGCCACAGAATTAGAATGTATAGGCTTGCCACGGTATTAGAATGTAGAGGCTTGCCACAGAATTAGAATGTATAGGCTTGCCACGGTATTAGAATGTAGATGCTTGCCACGGTATTAGAATGTAAAGGCTTGCCACAGAATTAGAATTTAGAGGCTTGCCACAGAATTAGAATGTAGAGGCTTGCCACGGTATTAGAATGTAGAGGCTTGCCAAAGAATTAGAATGTAGAGGCTTGCCACAGAATGTAGAATGTTAGAATGGAGGCTTGCCACGGTATTAGAATGTAGAGGCTTGCCACAGAATTAGAATGTAGAGGCTTGTCACGGTATTAGAATGTAGAGGCTTGACACAGAATTAGAATGTAGAGGCTTGCCACAGAATTATTAGAATGTATTAGAATGTAGAGGCTTGCCACGGTATTAGAATGTAGAGGCTTGCCACGTTTTAGAATGTAGAGGCTTGCCACCGTATTAGAATGTAGAGGCTTGCCACCGGTATTAGAATGTAGAGGCTTGCCACAGAATTAGAATGTAGAGGCTTGCCACGGTATTAGAATGTAGAGGCTTGCCACAGTATTAGAATGTATAGGCTTGTCACAGAATATTGAATGTAGAGGCTTGCCACAGTATTAGAATGTAGAGGCTTGCCACAGTATTAGAATGTAGAGGCTTGCCACAGTATTGAATGTAGAGGCTTGCCACAGAATTAGAATGTAGAGGCTTGCCACAGAATTAGAATGTAGAGGCTTGTCACGGTATTAGAATGTAGAGGATTGCCACAGAATTAGAATGTAGAGGCTTGCCACAGAATTAGAATGTAGGCTTGCCACAGTATTAGAATGTAGAGGCTTGCCACGGTATTAGAATGTAGAGGCTTGCCACGGTTGCCATTAGAATGTAGAGGCTTGCCACAGTATTAGAATGTAGAGGTTTGCCACAGAATTAGAATGTATAGGCTTGCCACGGTATTAGAATGTAGAGGCTTGCCACAGTATTAGAATGTAGAGGCTTGCCACGGTATTAGAATGTAGAGGCTTGCCACAGAATTAGAATGTAGAGGCTTGCCACGGTATTAGAATGTAGAGGCTTGCCACAGTATTAGAATGTATAGGCTTGTCACAGTATTGGAATGTAGAGGCTTGCCACAGTATTAGAATGTAGAGGCTTGCCACAGTATTAGAATGTAGAGGCTTGCCACGGTATTAGAATGTAGAGGCTTGCCACAGAAATAGAATGTAGAGGCTTGTCACGGTATTAGAATGTAGAGGATTGACACAGAATAAGAATGTAGAGGCTTGCCACAGAATTAGAATGTAGAAGCTTGTCCCGGTATTAGAATGTAGAGGCTTGCCACGGTATTAGAATGTAGAGGCTTGCCACGTTATTAGAATGTAGAGGCTTGCCACAGTATTAGAATGTAGAGGTTTGCCACAGAATTAGAATGTATAGGCTTGCCACGGTATTAGAATGTAGAGGCTTGCCACAGTATTAGAATGTAGAGGCTTGCCACGGTATTAGAATGTAGAGGCTTGCCACAGAATTAGAATGTAGAGGCTTGCCACGGTATTAGAATGTAGAGGCTTGCCACAGTATTAGAATGTATAGGCTTGTCACAGTATTGGAATGTAGAGGCTTGCCACAGTATTGGAATGTAGAGGCTTGCCAAAGTATTAGAATGTAGAGGCTTGCCAGAGGCTTGTAGAATGTAGAGGCTTGCCACAGTATTAGAATGTATAGGCTTGCCACAGTATTGGAATGTAGAGGCTTGCCACAGTATTAGAATGTAGAGGCTTGCCACAGAATTAGAATGTAGAGGCTTGCCACAGTATTAGAATGTAGAGGCTTGCCACGGTATTAGAATGTAGAGGCTTAGAATGTACGGTATTAGAACGTAGATGCTTGCCACAGTATTAGAATATAGAGGTTTGCCACAGAATTAGAATGTATAGGCTTGCCACGGTATTAGAATGTAGAGGCTTGCCACGGTATTAGAATGTAGAGGCTTGCCACAGTATTAGAATGTAGAGGTTTGCCACAGAATTAGAATGTATAGGCTTGCCACGGTATTAGAATGTAGATGCTTGCCACGGTATTAGAATGTAAAGGCTTGCCACAGAATTAGAATGTAGAGGCTTGCCACAGAATTAGAATGTAGAGGCTTGCCACGGTATTAGAATGTAGAGGCTTGCCACAGAATTAGAATGTAGAGGCTTGCCACAGAATTAGAATGTAGAGGATTGCCACAGAATTAGAATGTAGAGGTTTGCCAAAGAATTAGAATGTAGAGGATTGCCACAGAATTAGAATGTAGAGGCTTGCCACAGAATTAGAATGTAGAGGATTGCCACAGAATTAGAATGTAGAGGCTTGCCACAGTATTAGAATGTAGAGACTTGCCACAGAATTAGAATGTAGAGGCTTGTCACGGTATTAGAATGTAGAGGCTTGACACAGAATAAGAATGTAGAGGCTTGCCACAGAATTAGAATGTAGAAGCTTGTCCCGGTATTAGAATGTAGAGGCTTGCCACGGTATTAGAATGTAGAGGCTTGCCACAGTATTAGAATGTAGAGGTTTGCCACAGAATTAGAATGTATAGGCTTGCCACAGTATTGGAATGTAGAGGCTTGCCACAGTATTAGAATGTAGAGGCTTGCCACAGTATTAGAATGTAGAGGCTTGCCAATGTAGAGGTATTAGAATGTAGAGGCTTGCCACAGTATTAGAATGTAGAGGCTTGCCACAGTATTAGAATGTAGAGGCTTGCCACAGTATTAGAATGTAGAGGCTTGCCACAGTATTAGAATGTAGAGGCTTGCCACAGTATTAGAATGTAGAGGCTTGCCACAGTATTAGAATGTAGAGGCTTGCCACGGTATTAGAATGTAGAGGCTTGCCACGGTATTAGAATGTAGAGGCTTGCCACAGTATTAGAATGTAGAGGCTTGCCACAGTATTAGAATGTAGAGGCTTGCCACGGTATTAGAATGTAGAGGCTTGCCACGGTATTAGAATGTAGAGGCTTGCCACAGTATTAGAATGTAGAGGCTTGCCACAGAATTAGAATGTAGAGGCTTGCCACGGTATTAGAATGTAGAGGCTTGACAGAATAGAATGTAGAGGCTTGCCACAGTATTAGAATGTAGAGGCTTGCCACAGAATTAGAATGTAGAGGCTTGCCACAGAATTAGAATGTAGAGGCTTGCCACAGAATTAGAATGTAGAGGTTTGCCACAGAATTAGAATGTATAGGCTTGCCACGGTATTAGAATGTAGAGGCTTGCCACAGAATTAGAATGTAGAGGATTGCCACAGAATTAGAATGTAGAGGTTTGCCACAGAATTAGAATGTAGAGGATTGCCACAGAATTAGAATGTAGAGGCTTGCCACAGTATTAGAATGTAGAGGGTTGCCACAGAATTAGAATGTAGAGGCTTGCCACAGTATTAGAATGTAGAGGCTTGCCACAGTATTAGAATGTAGAGGCTTGCCACAGAATTAGAATGTAGAAGCTTGTCCCGGTATTAGAATGTAGAGGCTTGCCACGGTATTAGAATGTAGAGGCTTGCCACAGTATTAGAATGTAGAGGTTTGCCACAGAATTAGAATGTAGAGGCTTGCCACGGTATTAGAATGTAGAGGCTTGCCACAGTATTAGAATGTAGAGGCTTGCCACAGTATTAGAATGTAGAGGCTTGCCACAGTATTAGAATGTAGAGGCTTGCCACAGTATTAGAATGTAGAGGCTTGCCACAGAATTAGAATGTAGAGGCTTGCCACAGTATTAGAATGTAGAGGCTTGCCACAGAATTAGAATGTAGAGGCTTGCCACAGAATTAGAATGTAGAGGCTTGCCACAGTATTAGAATGTAGAGGCTTGCCACAGAATTAGAATGTAGAGGCTTGCCACGGTATTAGAATGTAGAGGCTTGCCACAGTATTAAATGTAGAGGCTTGCCACAGAATTAGAATGTAGAGGCTTGTCCACAGTATTAGAATGTAGAGGCTTGCCACGGTATTAGAATGTAGAGGCTTGCCACGGTATTAGAATGTAGAGGCTTGCCACAGTATTAGAATGTAGAGGCTTGCCACAGAATTAGAAATGTAGAGGCTTGCCACAGGTATTAGAATGTAGAGGCTTGCCACAGTATTAGAATGTAGAGGCTTGCCACAGGTATTAGAATGTAGAGGCTTGCCACGGTATTAGAATGTAGAGGCTTGCCACAGTATTAGAATGTAGAGGTTTGCCACAGAATTAGAATGTATAGGCTTGCCACGGTATTAGAATGTAGAGGCTTGCCACAGAATTAGAATGTAGAGGCTTGCCACGGTATTAGAATGTAGAGGCTTGCCACGGTATTAGAATGTAGAGGCTTGCCACAGAATTAGAATTTAGAGGCTTGCCACAGAATTAGAATGTAGAGGATTGCCACAGAATTAGAATGTAGAGGATTGCCACAGAATTAGAATGTAGAGGATTGCCACAGAATTAGAATGTAGAGGCTTGCCACGGTATTAGAATGTAGAGACTTGCCACAGAATTAGAATGTAGAGGCTTGTCACGGTATTAGAATGTAGAGGATTGACACAGAATAAGAATGTAGAGGCTTGCCACAGAATTAGAATGTAGAAGCTTGTCCCGGTATTAGAATGTAGAGGCTTGCCACGGTATTAGAATGTAGAGGCTTGCCACGTTATTAGAATGTAGAGGCTTGCCACAGTATTAGAATGTAGAGGTTTGCCACAGAATTAGAATGTATAGGCTTGCCACGGTATTAGAATGTAGAGGCTTGCCACAGTATTAGAATGTAGAGGCTTGCCACGGTATTAGAATGTAGAGGCTTGCCACAGAATTAGAATGTAGAGGCTTGCCACGGTATTAGAATGTAGAGGCTTGCCACAGTATTAGAATGTATAGGCTTGTCACAGTATTGGAATGTAGAGGCTTGCCACAGTATTAGAATGTATAGGCTTGCCACAGTATTGGAATGTAGAGGCTTGCCACAGTATTGGAATGTAGAGGCTTGCCACAGAATTAGAATGTAGAGACTTGCCACAGAATTAGAATGTAGAGGCTTGTCACGGTATTAGAATGTAGAGGATTGACACAGAATAAGAATGTAGAGGCTTGCCACAGAATTAGAATGTAGAAGCTTGTCCCAGTATTAGAATGTAGAGGCTTGCCACGGTATTAGAATGTAGAGGCTTGCCACAGAATTAGAATGTAGAGGCTTGTCACGGTATTAGAATGTAGAGGCTTGCCACGGTATTAGAATGTAGAGGCTTGCCACAGAATTAGAATGTAGAGGCTTGCCACAGTATTAGAATGTAGAGGCTTGCCACAGAATTAGAATGTAGAGGCTTGCCACAGTATTAGAATGTAGAGGCTTGCCACAGTATTAGAATGTAGAGGCTTGCCACGGTATTAGAATGTAGAGGCTTGTAGAGGCCACGGTATTAGAATGTAGAGGCTTGCCACAGTATTAGAATGTAGAGGCTTGTCACAGTATTGGAATGTAGAGGCTTGCCACAGAATTAGAATGTAGGCTTGCCACAGTATTAGAATGTAGAGGCTTGCCACAGTATTAGAATGAATGTAGAATGTAGAGGCTTGCCACAGAATTAGAATGTAGAGGCTTGCCACAGAATGTAGAATTAGAATGTAGACAGAATTAGAATGTAGAGGCTTGCCACAGAATTAGAATGTAGAGGCTTGCCACAGTATTAGAATGTAGGCTTGCCACGGTATTAGAATGTAGAGGCTTGCCACAGTATTAGAATGTAGAGGCTTGCCACGGTATTAGAATGTAGAGGCTTGCCACAGTATTAGAATGTAGAGGCTTGCCACAGTATTAGAATGTAGAGGCTTGCCACAGTATTAGAATGTATAGGCTTGTGTAGAGGCAATTGGAATGTAGAGGCTTGCCACAGTATTGAATGTAGAGGCTTGCCAAAGTATTAGAATGTAGAGGCTTGCCACGGTATTAGAATGTAGAGGCTTGCCACAGTATTAGAATGTATAGGCTTGCCACAGTATTGGAATGTAGAGGTTGCCACAGTATTGGAATGTAGAGGCTTGCCACAGAATTAGAATGTAGAGGCTTGCCACGGTATTAGAATGTAGAGGCTCGCCACGGTATTAGAATGTAGAGGCTCGCCACGGTATTAGAATGTAGATGCTTGCCACAGTATTAGAATATAGAGGTTTGCCACAGAATTAGAATGTATAGGCTTGCCACGGTATTAGAATGTAGAGGCTTGCCACGGTATTAGAATGTAGAGGCTTGCCACAGTATTAGAATGTAGAGGCTTGCCACAGAATTAGAATGTAGAGGCTTGCCACGGTATTAGAATGTAGATGCTTGCCACGGTATTAGAATGTAAAGGCTTGCCACAGAATTAGAATGTAGAGGCTTGCCACAGAATTAGAATGTAGAGGCTTGCCACGGTATTAGAATGTAGAGGCTTGCCAAAGAATTAGAATGTAGAGGATTGCCACAGAATTAGAATGTAGAGGCTTGCCACAGAATTAGAATGTAGAGGCTTGCCACAGAATTAGAATGTAGAGGCTTGCCACGGTATTAGAATGTAGAGGCTTGCCACAGTATTAGAATGTAGAGGCTTGCCACAGTATTAGAATGTAGAGGCTTGCCACAGAATTAGAATGTAGAGGCTTGCCACGGTATTAGAATGTAGAGGCTTGCCACAGTATTAGAATGTAGAGGCTTGCCACAGTATTAGAATGTAGAGGCTTGCCACAGTATTAGAATGTAGAGGCTTGCCACAGTATTAGAATGTAGAGGCTTGCCACAGGTAGAATGTAGAAGAATGTAGAGGCTTGCCACAGTATTAGAATGTAGAATGTAGAGGCTTGAATGTAGAGGCTTGCAGTATTAGAATGTAGAGGCTTGCCACAGTATTAGAATGTAGAGGCTTGCCACAGTATTAGAATGTAGAGGCTTGCCACAGTATTAGAATGTAGAGGCTTGCCACAGTATTAGAATGTAGAGGCTTGCCACAGTATTAGAATGTAGAGGCTTGCCACAGTATTGGAATGTAGAATGTAGAGGCTTGCCACAGAATTAGAATGTAGAGGCTTGCCACAGTATTAGAATGTAGAGGCTTGCCACGGTATTAGAATGTAGAGGCTTGCCACGGTATTAGAATGTAGATGGCTTGCCACAGTATTAGAATGTAGAGGTTTGCCACAGAATTAGAATGTAGAGGCTTGCCACGGTTAGAATGTAGAATGGAGAGGCTTGCCACATTAGAATGTAGAGGCTTGCCACGGTATTAGAATGTAGAGGCTTGCCACAGTATTAGAATGTAGAGGCTTGCCACAGTATTAGAATGTAGAGGCTTGCCACAGTATTAGAATGTATAGGCTTGCCACGGTATTAGAATGTAGAGGCTTGCCACAGTATTAGAATGTAAGGCTTGCCACAGAATTAGAATGTAGAGGCTTGCCACAGTATTAGAATGTAGAGGCTTGCCACGGTATTAGAATGTAGAGGCTTGCCACAGAATTAGAATGTAGAGAATTGCCACAGAATTAGAATGTAGAGGCTTGCCACAGAATTAGAATGTAGAGGCTTGCCACAGAATTAGAATGTATAGGCTTGCCACGGTATTAGAATGTAGAGGCTTGCCACAGTATTAGAATGTAGAGGCTTGCCACAGAATGTATTGGATTAGAATGTAGAGGCTTGCCAAAGTATTAGAATGTAGAGGCTTGCCACGGTATTAGAATGTAGAGGCTTGCCACAGTATTAGAATGTAGAGGCTTGCCACAGTATTAGAATGTAGAGGCTTGCCACAGTATTAGAATGTAGAGGCTTGCCACAGAATTAGAATGTAGAGGCTTGCCACGGTATTAGAATGTAGAGGCTTGCCACGGTATTAGAATGTAGAGGCTTGCACGGTATTAGAATGTAGAGGCTTGCCACAGATTAGAATATAGAGGTTTGCCACAGAATTAGAATGTAGAATTAGAATAGAGGCTTGCCAGGCTTGCCACAGTATTAGAATGTAGAGGCTTGCCACAGTATTAGAATGTAGAGGCTTGCCACAGAATTAGAATGTAGAGGCTTGCCACGGTATTAGAATGTAGAGGCTTGCCACAGTATTAGAATGTAGAGGATTGCTTGCCACAGAATTAGAATGTAGAGGCTTGCCACAGAATTAGAATGTAGAGGCTTGCCACAGAGAATGTATTAGAATTAGAATGTAGAGGCTTGCCACATGTATTGCCACAGAATTAGAATGTAGAGGCTTGCCACAGTATTAGAATGTAGAGGCTTGCCACAGTATTAGAATGTAGAGGCTTGCCACAGAATTAGAATGTAGAGGCTTGCCACAGAATTAGAATGTAGAGGCTTGCCACGGTATTAGAATTAGAATGTAGAATGTTGGCTTGCCACAGAATTAGAATGTAGAGGCTTGCCACAGAATTAGAATGTAGAGGCTTGCCACGGTATTAGAATGTAGAGGCTTGCCACAGGTATTAGAATGTAGAGGCTTGCCACATTAGAATGTATTGCCAGAATGTAGAGGCTTGCCACAGTATTGGAATGTAGAGGCTTGCCACAGTATTGGAATGTAGAGGCTTGCCATATTAGAATGTAGAGGCTTGCCAGGAATGTAGAGGCTTGCCACGGTATTAGAATGTAGAGGCTTGCCACAGTATTAGAATGTATTTGCCACAGTATTGAATGTAGAGGCTTGCCACAGTATTGGAATGTAGAGGCTTGCCACAGTATTAGAATGTAGAGGCTTGCCACGGTATTAGAATGTAGAGGCTTGCCACGGTATTAGAATGTAGAGGCTTGCCACGGTATTAGAATGTAGATGCTTGCCACAGTATTAGAATGTAGAGGTTTGCCACAGAATTAGAATGTAGAGGCTTGCCACAGTATTAGAATGTAGAGGCTTGCCACAGTATTAGAATGTAGAGGCTTGCCACAGTATTAGAATGTAGAGGCTTGCCACAGAATTAGAATGTAGAGGCTTGCCACGGTATTAGAATGTAGAGGCTTGCCACAGTATTAGAATGTAGAGGCTTGGCTTTGCCACAGAATTAGAATGTAGAGGCTTGCCACAGAATTAGAATGTAGAGGCCACAGAATTGAATGTAGAGGCTTGTCACGGTATTAGAATGTAGAGGCTTGCCACAGAATTAGAATGTAGAGGCTTGCCACGGTATTAGAATGTAGAGGCTTGCCACAGTATTAGAATGTAGAGGCTTGCCACAGTATTAGAATGTAGAGGCTTGCCACAGATTAGAATGTAGAATGTGTATAGGCTTGCCACAGTATTAGAATGTAGAGGCTTGCCACAGTATTAGAATGTAGAGGCTTGCCACGGTATTAGAATGTAGATATTACAGAATGAATAGAGGCTTGCCACGGTATTAGAATGTAGAGGCTTGCCACAGTATTAGAATGTAGAGGCTTGCCACAGTATTAGAATGTAGAGGCTTGCCACAGTATTAGAATGTAGAGGCTTGCCACAGTATTAGAATGTAGAGGCTTGCCACAGTATTAGAATGTAGAGGCTTGCCAAGTATTAGAATGAATAGAGGCTTGCCACGGTATTAGAATGTAGAGGCTTGCCACAGAATTAGAATGTAGAGGCTTGCCACAGAATTTGCCAGAAATGTAGAGGCTTGCCACAGAATTAGAATGTAGAGGCTTGCCATTGCCATGTAGTATTAGAATGTAGAGGCTTGCCAAAGTATTAGAATGTAGAGGCTTGCCACAGTATTAGAATGTAGAGGCTTGCCACGTATTAGAATGTAGAGACAGTTTAGAATGTAGAGGCTTGCCACAGTATTAGAATGTAGAGGCTTGCCACAGAATTAGAATGTAGAGGCTTGCCACAGTATTAGAATGTAGAGGCTTGCCACGGTATTAGAATGTAGAGGCTTGCCACGGTATTAGAATGTAGAGGCTTGCCACATTAGAATGTAGAGGCTTGCCACAGAATTAGAATGTAGAGGTTTGCCACATTAGAATTTGCCACGGTATTAGAATGTAGAGGCTGTATATTAGAATGTATAGGCTTGCCACAGTATTAGAATGTAGAGGCTTGCCACAGTATTAGAATGTAGAGGCTTGCCACAGTATTAGAATGTAGAGGCTTGCCACAGTATTAGAATGTAGAGGCTTGCCACGGTATTAGAATGTAGAGGCTTGCCACAGAATTAGAATGTAGAGGCTTGCCACAGTATTAGAATGTAGAACAGTATTAGAATGTAGAGGCTTGCCACAGTATTAGAATGTAGAGGCTTGCCACAGTATTAGAATGTAGAGGCTTGCCACAGTATTAGAATGTAATGTTGCCACAGATTAGAATGTAGAGGCTTGCCACAGTATTAGAATGTAGAGGCTTGCCACAGTATTAGAATGTAGAGGATTGACACAGATTAGAATGTAGAGGCTTGCCACAGTATTAGAATGTAGAGGCTTGCCACGGTATTAGAATGTAGAGGCTTGCCACGAATATTAGAATGTAGAGGCTTGCCACAGTATTAGAATGTAGAGGCTTGCCACAGTATTAGAATGTAGAGGCTTGCCACAGAATTAGAATGTATTTGCCACAGTATTGGAATGCTTGCCACATTGGAGGCTTGGCTTGCCACAGTATTAGAATGTAGAGGCTTGCCACGGTATTAGAATGTAGAGGCTTGCCACAGTATTAGAATGTAGAGGCTTGCCACAGTATTAGAATGTAGAGGCTTGCCACAGTATTAGAATGTAGAGGCTTGCCACAGTATTAGAATGTAGAGGCTTGCCACAGTATTAGAATGTAGATTAGAATGTAGAGGCTTGCCACAGTATTAGAATGTAGAGGCTTGCCACAGAATTAGAATGTAGAGACTTGCCACAGAATTAGAATGTAGAGATTTGTCTTGCCACAGGTATTAGAATGTAGAGGATTGCCACAGAATTAGAATGTAGAGGCTTGCCACAGAATTAGAATGTAGAGCTTGTCCCGGTATTAGAATGTAGAGGCTTGCCACGGTATTAGAATGTAGAGGCTTGCCACGTTATTAGAATGTAGAGGCTTGCCACAGAATTAGAATGTAGAGGTTTGCCACAGAATTAGAATGTATAGGCTTGCCACGGTATTAGAATGTAGAGGCTTTGCCACAGTATTAGAATGTAGAGGCTTGCCACAGTATTAGAATGTAGAGGCTTGCCACAGTATTAGAATGTAGAGGCTTGCCACGGTATTAGAATGTAGAGGCTTGCCACAGTATTAGAATGTAGAGGCTTGCCACAGTATTGGAATGTAGAGGCTTGCCACAGAATTAGAATGTAGAGGCTTGCCACGGTATTAGAATGTAGAGGCTTGCCAATTAGAATGTAGAGGCTTGCCACAGTATTAGAATGTAGAGGCTTGCCACGGTATTAGAATGTAGAGCTTGCCACAGAATTAGAATGTAGAGGCTTGCCACGGTATTAGAATGTAGAGGCTTGCCACAGTATTAGAATGTAGAGGCTTGCCACAGTATTAGAATGTAGAGGTTTGCCACAGAATTAGAATGTAGAGGCTTGCCACAGTATTAGAATGTAGAGGCTTGCCACGGTATTAGAATGTAGAGGCTTGCCACAGTATTAGAATGTAGAGGCTTGCCACAGGTATTAGAATGTAGAGGCTTGCCACAGATTAGAATGTAGAGGCTTGCCACGGTATTAGAATGTAGAGGCTTGCCACAGTATTAGAATGTAGAGGCTTGCCACAGTATTAGAATGTAGAGGCTTGCCACAGAATTAGAATGTAGAGGCTTGCCACAGTATTAGAATGTAGAGGCTTGCCACAGATTAGAATGTAGAGGCTTGCCACAGAATTAGAATGTAGAGGCTTGCCACAGTATTAGAATGTAGAGGCTTGCCACAGTATTAGAATGTAGAGGCTTGCCACAGTATTAGAATGTAGAGGCTTGCCACAGTATTAGAATGTAGAGGCTTGCCACGGTATTAGAATGTAGAGGCTTGCCACAGAATTAGAATGTAGAGGCTTGCCACAGAATTAGAATGTAGAGGCTTGAATCCCGGTATTAGAATGTAGAGGCTTGCCACGGTATTAGAATGTAGAGGCTTGCCACGTATTAGAATGTAGAGGCTTGCCACAGTATTAGAATGTAGAGGCTTGCCACAGAATTAGAATGTATAGGCTTGCCACAGATTAGAATGTAGAGGCTTGCCACAGTATTAGAATGTAGAGGCTTGCCACAGTATTAGAATGTAGAGGCTTGCCACAATGTATTAGAATGTAGAATGCTTGCCACAGAATTAGAATGTAGAGGCTTGCCACAGAATTAGAATGTAGAGGCTTGCCACAGTATTAGAATGTAGAGGCTTGCCACAGAATTAGAATGTAGAGGCTTGCCACAGTATTAGAATGTAGAGGCTTGCCACAGTATTAGAATGTAGAGGCTTGCCACGGTATTAGAATGTAGAGGCTTGCCACGGTATTAGAATGTAGAGGCTTGCCACAGTATTAGAATGTAGAGGCTTGCCACAGTATTAGAATGTAGAGGCTTGCCACAGTATTAGAATGTAGAGGCTTGCCACAGTATTAGAATGTAGAATGCTTGCCACAGTATTAGAATGTAGAGGCTTGCCACAGTATTAGAATGTAGAGGCTTGCCACAGGTATTAGAATGTAGAGGCTTGCCAAGTAGAATGTAGAGGCTTGCCACAGTAAGAATTAGAATGAATGTAGAGGCTTGCCACGGTATTAGAATGTAGAGGCTTGCCACAGTATTAGAATGTAGAGGCTTGCCACGGTATTAGAATGTAGAGGCTTGCCACAGTATTAGAATGTAGAGGCTTGCCACAGTATTAGAATGTAGAGGCTTGCCACAGTATTAGAATGTAGAATGTATTAGAATGTAGATTTGCCACAGTATTAGAATGTAGAGGCTTGCCACGGTATTAGAATGTAGAGGCTTGCCACAGAATTAGAATGTAGAGGCTTGCCACAGTAGAATGTAGAGGCTTGTCAATTAGAATGTAGAGGATTGAATGTACAGAATTAGAATGTAGAGGCTTGCCACAGAATGTAGAAGCTTGTCCCGGTATTAGAATGTAGAGGCTTGCCACGGTATTAGAATGTATTAGAATGGCTTGCCACAGTATTAGAATGTAGAGGCTTGCCACAGAATTAGAATGTAGAGGCTTGCCACAGAATTAGAATGTAGAGGCTTGCCACGGTATTAGAATGTAGAGGCTTGCCACAGTATTAGAATGTAATGTAGAGGCTTGCCACAGTATTAGAATGTAGAGGCTTGCCACGGTATTAGAATGTAGAGGCTTGCCACAGTATTAGAATGTATAGGCTTGCCACAGGAATGTAGAGGCTTGCCACAGTATTGGAATGTAGAGGCTTGCCACAGAATTAGAATGTAGAGGCTTGCCACGGTATTAGAATGTAGAGGCTTGCCACGGTATTAGAATGTAGAGGCTAGAGACTTGCCACAGAAAGAATGTGTAGAGAATGTAGAGGCTTGCCACGGTATTAGAATGTAGAATGTTGCCACAGAATATTAGAATGTAGAGGCTTGCCACAGAATTAGAATGTAGAGGCTTGCCACAGTATTAGAATGTAGAGGCTTGCCACAGTATTAGAATGTAGAGGCTTGCCACAGTATTAGAATGTAGAGGCTTGCCACAGAAATGTAGAGGCTTGCCACAGTATTAGAATGTAGAGGCTTGCCACAGTATTAGAATGTAGAGGCTTGCCACAGTATTAGAATGTAGAGGCTTGCCACGGTATTAGAATGTAGAGGCTTGCCAAGAATGTAGAGGCTTGCCACGGTATTAGAATGTAGAGGCTTGCCACAGTATTAGAATGTAGAGGTTTGCCACAGAATTAGAATGTAGAGGCTTGCCACGGTATTAGAATGTAGAGGCTTGCCACAGTATTAGAATGTAGAGGCTTGCCACGGAATTAGAATGTAGAGGCTTGCCACGGTATTAGAATGTAGAGGCTTGCCACAGTATTAGAATGTAGAGGCTTGCCACAGTATTAGAATGTAGAGGCTTGCCACAGAATTAGAATGTAGAGGCTTGCCACAGAATTAGAATGTAGAGGCTTGCCACGGTATTAGAATGTAGAGGCTTGCCACAGTATTAGAATGTAGAGGCTTGCCACAGAATTAGAATGTAGAGGATTGCCACAGAATTAGAATGTAGAGGCTTGCCACAGAATTAGAATGTATAGGCTTGCCACGGTATTAGAATGTAGAGGCTTGCCACAGTATTAGAATGTAGAGGCTTGCCACGGTATTAGAATGTAGAGGCTTGCCACAGAATTAGAATGTAGAGGCTTGCCACGGTATTAGAATGTAGAGGCTTGCCACAGTATTAGAATGTATAGGCTTGTCACAGTATTGGAATGTAGAGGCTTGCCACAGTATTGGAATGTAGAGGCTTGCCAAAGTATTAGAATGTAGAGGCTTGCCACGGTATTAGAATGTAGAGGCTTGCCACAGTATTAGAATGTATAGGCTTGCCACAGTATTGGAATGTAGAGGCTTGCCACAGTATTGGAATGTAGAGGCTTGCCACAGAATTAGAATGTAGAGGCTTGCCACGGTATTAGAATGTAGAGGCTCGCCACGGTATTAGAATGTAGAGGCTCGCCACGGTATTAGAACGTAGATGCTTGCCACAGTATTAGAATATAGAGGTTTGCCACAGAATTAGAATGTATAGGCTTGCCACGGTATTAGAATGTAGAGGCTTGCCACGGTATTAGAATGTAGAGGCTTGCCACAGTATTAGAATGTAGAGGTTTGCCACAGAATTAGAATGTATAGGCTTGCCACGGTATTAGAATGTAGATGCTTGCCACGGTATTAGAATGTAAAGGCTTGCCACAGAATTAGAATGTAGAGGCTTGCCACAGAATTAGAATGTAGAGGCTTGCCACGGTATTAGAATGTAGAGGCTTGCCAAAGAATTAGAATGTAGAGGATTGCCACAGAATTAGAATGTAGAGGATTGCCACAGAATTAGAATGTAGAGGTTTGCCACAGAATTAGAATGTATAGGCTTGCCACGGTATTAGAATGTAGAGGCTTGCCACAGTATTAGAATGTAGAGGCTTGCCACAGTATTAGAATGTAGAGGCTTGCCACAGTATTAGAATGTAGAGGCTTGCCACGGTATTAGAATGTAGAGGCTTGCCACAGTATTAGAATGTATAGGCTTGCCACAGTATTGGAATGTAGAGGCTTGCCACAGTATTGGAATGTAGAGGCTTGCCACAGAATTAGAATGTAGAGGCTTGCCACGGTATTAGAATGTAGAGGCTTGCCACAGTATTAGAATGTAGAGGCTTGCCACAGTATTAGAATGTAGAGGCTTGCCAAAGTATTAGAATGTAGAGGTTTGCCACAGAATTAGAATGTATAGGCTTGCCACGGTTAGAATTAGAATGTAGAGGAGGCTTGCCACAGTATTAGAATGTAGAGGCTTGCCACAGTATTAGAATGTAGAGGCTTGCCACAGTATTAGAATGTAGAGGCTTGCCACAGTATTAGAATGTAGAGGCTTGCCACAGTATTAGAATGTAGAGGCTTGCCACAGAATTAGAATGTAGAGGCTTGCCACGGTATTAGAATGTAGAGGCTTGCCACGGTATTAGAATGTAGATGCTTGCCACAGTATTAGAATATAGAGGTTTGCCACAGAATTAGAATGTATAGGCTTGCCACGGTATTAGAATGTAGAGGCTTGCCACGGTATTAGAATGTAGAGGCTTGCCACAGTATTAGAATGTAGAGGTTTGCCACAGAATTAGAATGTATAGGCTTGCCACGGTATTAGAATGTAGATGCTTGCCACGGTATTAGAATGTAAAGGCTTGCCACAGAATTAGAATGTAGAGGCTTGCCACAGAATTAGAATGTAGAGGCTTGCCACGGTATTAGAATGTAGAGGCTTGCCAAAGAATTAGAATGTAGAGGATTGCCACAGAATTAGAATGTAGAGGCTTGCCACAGAATTAGAATGTAGAGGTTTGCCACAGAATTAGAATGTATAGGCTTGCCACGGTATTAGAATGTAGAGGCTTGCCACAGTATTGGAATGTAGAGGCTTGCCACAGTATTGGAATGTAGAGGCTTGCCAAAGTATTAGAATGTAGAGGCTTGCCACGGTATTAGAATGTAGAGGCTTGCCACAGTATTAGAATGTATAGGCTTGCCACAGTATTGGAATGTAGAGGCTCGCCACAGTATTGGAATGTAGAGGCTTGCCACAGAATTAGAATGTAGAGGCTTGCCACGGTATTAGAATGTAGAGGCTCACCACGGTATTAGAATGTAGAGGCTCGCCACGGTATTAGAATGTAGATGCTTGCAAAAGTATTAGAATATAGAGGTTTGCCACAGAATTAGAATGTATATGCTTGCCACGGTATTAGAATGTAGAGGATTGCCACAGTATTAGAATGTAGAGGCTTGCCACAGAATTAGAATGTAGAGGCTTGCCACGGTATTAGAATGTAGAGGCTTGCCACGGTATTAGAATGTAGAGGCTTGCCACAGAATTAGAATGTAGAGGATTGCCACAGAATTAGAATGTAGAGGGTTGCCACAGAATTAGAATGTAGAGGATTGCCACAGAAATAGAATGTAGAGGGTTGCCACAGAATTAGAATGTAGAGGCTTGCCACGGTATTAGAATGTAGAGACTTGCCACAGTATTAGAATGTAGAGGCTTGCCACAGAATTAGAATGTAGAAGCTTGTCCCGGTATTAGAATGTAGAGGCTTGCCACAGTATTAGAATGTAGAGGCTTGCCACGGTATTAGAATGTAGAGGCTTGCCACAGAATTAGAATGTAGAGGCTTGCCACGGTATTAGAATGTAGAGGCTTGCCACAGTATTAGAATGTATAGGCTTGCCACAGTAATGGAATGTAGAGGCTTGCCACAGTATTGGAATGTAGAGGCTTGCCACAGTATTGGAATGTAGAGGCTTGCCAAAGTATTAGAATGTAGAGGCTTGCCACGGTATTAGAATGTAGAGGCTTGCCACAGTATTAGAATGTATAGGCTTGCCACAGTATTGGAATGTAGAGGCTTGCCACAGTATTGGAATGTAGAGGCTTGCCACAGAATTAGAATGTAGAGGCTTGCCACGGTATTAGAATGTAGAGGCTCACCACGGTATTAGAATGTAGAGGCTCGCCACGGTATTAGAATGTAGATGCTTGCAAAAGTATTAGAATATAGAGGTTTGCCACAGAATTAGAATGTATATGCTTGCCACGGTATTAGAATGTAGAGGATTGCCACGGTATTAGAATGTAGAGGCTTGCCACAGAATTAGAATGTAGAGGCTTGCCACGGTATTAGAATGTAGAGGCTTGCCACGGTATTAGAATGTAGAGGCTTGCCACAGAATTAGAATGTAGAGGATTGGCACAGAATTAGAATGTAGAGGGTTGCCACAGAATTAGAATGTAGAGGCTTGCCACGGTATTAGAATGTAGAGGCTTGCCACAGAATTAGAATGTAGAGGCTTGCCACGGTATTAGAATGTAGAGGCTTGCCACAGTATTAGAATGTAGTGGCTTGCCACGGTATTAGAATGTAGAGGATTGCCACAGAATTAGAATGTATAGGCTTGACACAGTATTGGAATGTAGAGGCTTGCCACAGTATTGGAATGTAGAGGCTTGCCAAAGTATTAGAATGTAGAGGCTTGCCACGGTATTAGAATGTAGAGGCTTGCCACAGTATTAGAATGTATAGGCTTGCCACAGTATTGGAATGTAGAGGCTTGCCACAGTATTGGAATGTAGAGGCTTGCCACAGAATTAGAATGTAGAGGCTTGCCACTGTATTAGAATGTAGAGGCTCGCCATGGTATTAGAATGTAGAGGCTCGCCACGGTATTAGAATGTAGAGGCTTGCCACAGTATTAGAATGTATAGGCTTGCCACAGTATTGGAATGTAGAGGCTTGCCACAGTATTGGAATGTAGAGGCTTGCCAAAGTATTAGAATGTAGAGGCTTGCCACGGTATTAGAATGTAGAGGTTTGCCACAGAATTAGAATGTATAGTCTTGCCACGGTATTAGAATGTAGAGGCTTGCCACAGAATTAGAATGTAGAGGATTGCCACAGAATTAGAATGTAGAGGATTGCCACAGTATTGGAATGTAGAGGCTTGCCAAAGTATTAGAATGTAGAGGCTTGCCACGGTATTAGAATGTAGAGGCTTGCCACAGTATTAGAATGTATAGGCTTGCCACAGTATTGGAATGTAGAGGCTTGCCACAGTATTGGAATGTAGAGGCTTGCCACAGAATTAGAACGTAGAAGCTTGTCCCGGTATTAGAATGTAGAGGCTTGCCACGGTATTAGAATGTAGAGGCTTGCCACGTTATTAGAATGTAGAGACTTGCCACATTATTAGAATGTAGAGGTTTGCCACAGAATTAGAATGTATAGGCTTGCCACGGTATTAGAATGTAGAGGCTTGCCACGGTATTGGAATGTAGAGGCTTGCCACAGTATTGGAATGTAGAGGCTTGCCAAAGTATTAGAATGTAGAGGCTTGCCACGGTATTAGAATGTATAGGCTTGCCACAGTATTGGAATGTAGAGGCTTGCCACAGTATTGGAATGTAGATGCTTGCCACAGTATTAGAATGTAGAGGCTTGCCACAGTATTAGAATGTAGATGCTTGCCACAGTATTAGAATACAGAGGCTTGCCACAGTATTAGAATGTAGATGCTTGCCACAGTATTAGAATGTAGAGGCTTGCCACAGTATTAGAATGTAGATGCTTGCCACAGTATTAGAATATAGATGCTTGCCACGGTATTAGAATGTAGAGGCTTGCCACGGTATTAGAATGTAGAGGCTTGCCACAGTATTAGAATGTATAGGCTTGCCACAGTATTGGAATGTAGAGGCTTGCCACAGTATTGGAATGTAGAGGCTTGCCAAAGTATTAGAATGTATAGGCTTGCCACAGTATTGGAATGTAGATGCTTGCCACAGTATTGGAATGTAGAGGCTTGCCACAGAATTAGAATGTAGAGGCTTGCCACGGTATTAGAATGTAGAGGCTTGCCACAGTATTAGAATGTATAGGCTTGCCACAGTATTAGAATGTAGATGCTTGCCACAGTATTAGAATGTAGATGCTTGCCACAGTTTTAGAATGTAGATGCTTGCCACAGTATTAGAATGTAGATGCTTGCCACAGTATTAGAATGTAGATGCTTGCCACAGTATTAGAATGTAGATGCTTGCCACAGTATTAGAATGTAGAGACTTGCCACAGAATTAGAATGTAGAGATTTGTCACGGTATTAGAATGTAGAGGATTGCCACAAAATTAGAATGTAGAGGCTTGCCACAGAATTAGAATGTAGAAGCCTGTCCCGGTTTTAGAATGTAGAGGCTTGCCACGGTATTAGAATGTAGAGGCTTGCCACGTTATTAGAATGTAGAGGCTTGCCACATTATTAGAATGTAGAGGTTTGCCACAGAATTAGAATGTATAGGCTTGCCACGGTATTAGAATGTAGAGGCTTGCCACGGTATTGGAATGTAGAGGCTTGCCACAGTATTGGAATGTAGAGGCTTGCCAAAGTATTAGAATGTAGAGGCTTGCCACGGTATTAGAATGTATAGGCTTGCCACAGTATTGGAATGTAGAGGCTTGCCACAGTATTGGAATGTAGAGGCTTGCCACAGAATTAGAATGTAGAGGCTCGCCACGGTATTAGAATGTAGAGGCTTGCCACGGTATTATAATGTAGAGGCTCGCCACGGTATTAGAATGTAGAGGCTCGCCACGGTATTAGAATGTAGATGCTTGCCACAGTATTATAATGTAGAGGCTCGCCACGGTATTAGAATGTAGAGGCTCGCCACGGTATTAGAATGTAGATGCTTGCCACAGTATTAGAATGTAGAGGCTTGCCACAGTATTAGAATGTAGATGCTTGCCACAGTATTAGAATATAGAGGCTTGCCACAGTCGTAGAATGTAGATGCTTGCCACAGTATTAGAATGTAGAGGCTTGCCACAGTATTAGAATGTAGATGCTTGCCACAGTATTAGAATATAGATGCTTGCCACGGTATTAGAATGTAGAGGCTTGCCACAGTATTAGAATGTAGATGCTTGCCACAGTATTAGAATGTAGATGCTTGCCACAGTATTAGAATGTAGATGCTTGCCACAGTATTAGAATGTAGATGCTTGCCACAGTATTAGAATGTAGATGCTTGCCACAGTATTAGAATGTAGATGCTTGCCACAGTTTTAGAATGTAGATGCTTGCCACAGTATTAGAATGTAGATGCTTGCCACAGTATTAGAATGTAGAGACTTGCCACAGAATTAGAATGTAGAGGCTTGTCACGGTATTAGAATGTAGAGGATTGCCACAGAATTAGAATGTAGAGGCTTGCCACAGAATTAGAATGTAGAAGCTTGTCCCGGTATTAGAATGTAGAGGCTTGCCACGGTATTAGAATGTAGAGGCTTGCCACGTTATTAGAATGTAGAGACTTGCCACATTATTAGAATGTAGAGGTTTGCCACAGAATTAGAATGTATAGGCTTGCCACGGTATTAGAATGTAGAGGCTTGCCACGGTATTGGAATGTAGAGGCTTGCCACAGTATTGGAATGTAGAGGCTTGCCAAAGTATTAGAATGTAGAGGCTTGCCACGGTATTAGAATGTATAGGCTTGCCACAGTATTGGAATGTAGAGGCTTGCCACAGTATTGGAATGTAGAGGCTTGCCACAGAATTAGAATGTAGAGGCTCGCCACGGTATTAGAATGTAGAGGCTTGCCACAGTATTATAATGTAGAGGAGGCTTGCCACGGTATTAGAATGTAGAGGCTCGCCACGGTATTAGAATGTAGATGCTTGCCACAGTATTAGAATATAGAGGCTTGCCACAGTATTAGAATGTAGATGCTTGCCACAGTATTAGAATGTAGAGGCTTGCCACAGTATTAGAATGTAGATGCTTGCCACAGTATTAGAATATAGAGGCTTGCCACAGTATTAGAATGTAGATGCTTGCCACAGTATTAGAATGTAGAGGCTTGCCACAGTATTAGAATGTAGATGCTTGCCACAGTATTAGAATATAGATGCTTGCCACGGTATTAGAATGTAGAGGCTCGCCACGGTATTAGAATATAGAGGATTGCCACAGTATTAGAATGTAGAGGCTTGCCACGGTATTAGAATGTAGAGGCTTGCCACAGTATTAGAATGTATAGGCTTGCCACAGTATTGGAATGTAGATGCTTGCCACAGTATTAGAATGTAGATGCTTGCCATAGTTTTAGAATGTAGATGCTTGCCACAGTATTAGAATGTAGATGCTTGCCACAGTATTAGAATGTAGATGCTTGCCACAGTATTAGAATGTAGAGACTTGCCACAGAATTAGAATGTAGAGGCTTGTCACGGTATTAGAATGTAGAGGATTGCCACAGAATTAGAATGTAGAGGCTTGCCACAGAATTAGAATGTAGAAGCCTGTCCCGGTTTTAGAATGTAGAGGCTTGCCACGGTATTAGAATGTAGAGGCTTGCCACGTTATTAGAATGTAGAGGCTTGCCACATTATTAGAATGTAGAGGTTTGCCACAGAATTAGAATGTATAGGCTTGCCACGGTATTAGAATGTAGAGGCTTGCCACAGTATTAGAAATGTAGAGGCTTGCCACAGTATTGGAATGTAGAGGCTTGCCAAAGTATTAGAATGTAGAGGCTTGCCACGGTATTAGAATGTATAGGCTTGCCACAGTATTGGAATGTAGAGGCTTGCCACAGTATTGGAATGTAGAGGCTTGCCACAGAATTAGAATGTAGAGGCTCGCCACGGTATTAGAATGTAGAGGCTTGCCACGGTATTATAATGTAGAGGCTCGCCACGGTATTAGAATGTAGAGGCTCGCCACGGTATTAGAATGTAGATGCTTGCCACAGTATTAGAATATAGAGGCTTGCCACAGTATTAGAATGTAGATGCTTGCCACAGTATTAGAATGTAGAGGCTTGCCACAGTATTAGAATGTAGATGCTTGCCACAGTATTAGAATATAGAGGCTTGCCACAGTCGTAGAATGTAGATGCTTGCCACAGTATTAGAATGTAGAGGCTTGCCACAGTATTAGAATGTAGATGCTTGCCACAGTATTAGAATATAGATGCTTGCCACGGTATTAGAATGTAGAGGCTCGCCACGGTATTAGAATATAGAGGATTGCCACAGTATTAGAATGTAGAGGCTTGCCACGGTATTAGAATGTTGAGGCTTGCCACGGTATTAGAATGTTGAGGCTCGCCACGGTATTAGAATGTAGATGCTTGCACCGGTATTAGAATGTAGATGCTTGCCACAGTATTAGAATGTAGATGCTTGCCACAGTATTAGAATGTAGATGCTTGCCACGGCATTAGAATGTAGAGGCTCGCCACGGTATTAGAATGTAGATGCTTGCAACGGTATTAGAATGTAGATGCTTGCCACAGTATTAGAATGTAGATGCTTGCCACAGTATTAGAATGTAGAGGCTTGTCACAGTATTAGAATGTAGATGCTTGCCACAGTATTAGACTGTAGAGGCTTGCCACAGTAAATTATGTGGGAAAAGATGTGAAAATGAGATATGCCCACAATTTAAACTAATCAAACAATAATTACTGTGAGAAGTATCTCTGGTTATAAAAACAGGGAAGGGAGTGGCTAACCATTATAGGCCTACAGTATATTGAGGATGTGGGGTGTCAAAGGACTGTGGCTGTTTCTACATTTCCTATTTAAACTCAACCTTGGATGACTTCTGGATGCAGGCTTTGCATTCACTGCCATCTGGATTGTTTGTGGGAGACAGTGAGCCCAACATCATCAACCCCTTCTCCCCCTCCTACTGTCTCCCCACCCATCTCCCATGTCTCCCCTCGTCCCTTCCTCTCTCCCTGCCTCTCTGTCTGTCTCCCTCCTCCCTCCCTGCCTCCACCTGCATCTCCCTCCCTCCCTCCTCCCCCATCCTGCTTCCCAGTGGTGGCAGAGAGAGCACCTAGCTGTCAGGTCGTCTGCTCTATTGGGCGTGGGGCAGCTGTCTGTCACTCCACATTGCTGGCCTGTTACAGGGCTCCACCACACCGCCACACCGTCACAGCATACAGCACAGATCCACATGGCGTGTTATTATGGCCTGACCCCTGTGGCCGTGTTGTGCCGCACGCATTCACAATGTCACTATCACCACACTCTGACACGCCCGGCTATACGCCGTGGCAGTCCAACACACTGCAGCCAATCAGTCAGGGAGAGAAGGACCGAGAGGAAGGGAGAGAGATAGCAATTGAAAGAGATACAGTGAGTGAGAAAGAGAGCGAAAAGGGTGAGGGAGAAGTAGAGAGGGGAGGAGTGGGTGAGGGAGAGAGAGAGACAGGGGAGGAGTGGGGAGGAGGGGAGATATAAATGGTCCTCTAGAGTAGGATGGGTAGAGATGCATAGACAAGGAGAGAAAAGAAGAGGAAGGGAGAGGAAGGAAGACAGCTCAGGCAGGAGCTTGACGGAGAGAGGAGAGGAGGTATGGGGAAGAGAGGAGATCAGGTATGGGGAAGAGAGGAGAGGAGGTATGGCGAAGAGAGGAGAGGAGGTATGGGGAAGAGAGGAGAGGAGGTATGGGGAAGAGAGGAGAGGAGGTATGGGGAAGAGAGGAGAGGAGGTATGGGGAAGAGAGGAGAGGAGGTATGGGGAAGAGAGGAGAGGAGGTATGGGGAAGAGAGGAGAGGAGGTATGGTGAAGAGAGGAGAGGAGGTATGGGGAAGAGAGGAGAGGAGGTATGGGGAAGAGAGGAGAGGAGGTATGGGGAAGAGAGGAGAGGAGGTATGGGGAAGAGAGGAGAGGAGGTATGGGGAAGAGAGGAGAGGAGGTATGGGGGAGAGAGGAGGTATGGGGAAGAGAGGAGAGGAGGTATGGGAAAGAGAGGAGAGGAGGTATGGGGGAGAGAGGAGAGGAGGTATGGGGAAGAGAGGAGAGGAGGTATGGGGAAGAGAGGAGATGAGGTATGGGGGAGAGAGGAGAGGAGGTATGGGGGAGAGAGGAGAGGAAGTATGGGGAAGAGAGGAGAGGAGGTATGGGGGAGAGAGGAGAGGAGGTATGGGGAAGAGAGGAGAGGAGCTTGACGGAGAGAGGAGAGGAGGTATGGGGAAGAGAGGAGAGGAGGTATGGGGAAGAGAGGAGAGGAGGTATGGGGGAGAGAGGAGAGGAGGTATGGGGAAGAGAGGAGAGGAGGTATGGGGGAGAGAGGAGAGGAGGTATGGGGAAGGTTGATGGAATCCGATAAATAGAGACAGAGAGAGAGATCAAGGTAGAGATAAACAAGAAAACAAAATGGGGACAGATTGATAGAAATAGAGATGGAGAAAGAGAGCGAGGGGGTGAGTAAATGGAGAAAAAAGGAGGCAATAGATAAACAGTGAAAGAGAAAAGGAGCTGGACTGTAAGAATGGGGAGGGCTGCATGTGAAACCAACAAGTCTTTCACACCAGTCAATGCGTGTGTGGTCTCCTAGCAACACTGTCTGCTACTTGTCTCTCTCCAACCGCTAAATATTCACAAAGGGGGATGTTAGCGCTGTCGTTCATGATTATCTGAATGGGAAAGTTAACATGCTAGGGATCCAATTCTACCCTGCTTAATTAGCCTTTCTGTGTACACCTACATTGTGTCTTAATTTCCATAGTATATCTATAATATAGATACCATACACTGTGTAGAGTGCCATTTTCACATGTTCTCCAAATGATACACAGTCATCTCTAAGGCTACCAGTCGATTCCACATATATGTATTATGAAAATCCATACAGGCCTACTATGAAATGAAATTGGACGCAACTTTTCCAATGGTGTGATGATGTTATCACGCTGTATTTGGTGTATATTGTCGTGGTAGTTAAGATAATACAGTGTGTTGAGTCACTGTGATGTAATCTATGGTCAGAAAGGAACCCCACTGGGACACTCCATGGGATCACTGCCAACCACTGGGCTCCTCGCACTAAAACAAATGAATACAAAGACCTTCATTCTTACAATGCATGAGAAATGGAGCCGTATTGGGTGTCAAATGACTGCATGTGACTGGCAGCACTTCAGAATGACGATAATTGAATAATGCAATGTATGGAATATAGATTGAGTACAAGACAAGTACAATGTATGGAATATAGATTGAGTACAAGACAAGTACAATGTATGGAATATAGATTGAGTACAAGACAAGTACAATGTATGGAATATAGATTAAGTACAAGACAAGTACAATGTATGGAATATAGATTGAGTACAAGACAAGTACAATGTATGGAATATAGATTGAGTACAAGACAAGTACAATGTATGGAATATAGATTGAGTACAAGACAAGTACAATGTATGGAATATAGATTGAGTACAAGACAAGTACAATGTATGGAATATAGATTGAGTACAAGACAAGTACAATGTATGGAATATAGATTAAGTACAAGACAAGTACAATGTATGGAATATAGATTGAGTACAAGACAAGTACAATGTATGGAATATAGATTGAGTACAAGACAAGTACAATGTATGGAATATAGATTAAGTACAAGACAAGTACAATGTATGGAATATAGATTGAGTACAAGACAAGTACAATGTATGGAATATAGATTGAGTACAAGACAAGTACAATGTATGGAATATAGATTGAGTACAAGACAAGTACAATGTATGGAATATAGATTGAGTACAAGACAAGTACAATGTATGGAATATAGATTGAGTACAAGACAAGTACAATGTATGGAATATAGATTAAGTACAAGACAAGTACAATGTATGGAATATAGATTGAGTACAAGACAAGTACAATGTATGGAATATAGATTGAGTACAAGACAAGTACAATGTATGGAATATAGATTGAGTACAAGACAAGTACAATGTATGGAATATAGATTGAGTACAAGACAAGTACAATGTATGGAATATAGATTGAGTACAAGACAAGTACAATGTATGGAATATAGATTAAGTACAAGACAAGTACAATGTATGGAATATAGATTGAGTACAAGACAAGTACAATGTATGGAATATAGATTGAGTACAAGACAAGTACAATGTATGGAATATAGATTAAGTACAAGACAAGTACAATGTATGGAATATAGATTAAGTACAAGACAAGTACAATGTATGGAATATAGATTGAGTACAAGACAAGTACAATGTATGGAATATAGATTGAGTACAAGACAAGTACAATGTATGGAATATAGATTGAGTACAAGACAAGTACAATGTATGGAATATAGATTGAGTACAAGACAAGTACAATGTATGGAATATAGATTAAGTACAAGACAAGTACAATGTATGGAATATAGATTGAGTACAAGACAAGTACAATGTATGGAATATAGATTGAGTACAAGACAAGTACAATGTATGGAATATAGATTGAGTACAAGACAAGTACAATGTATGGAATATAGATTAAGTACAAGACAAGTACAATACAATTCTGAAGGTCAGTGATGGGCAATTTAGATGGGGTGGGGACCACAAAAAAAATCTGAACTCATCATTAGGGGTCGCATTTGCTCAAGAGTCTGCTTACCCACATCCATACCCACACATGGAGTCAGAGTCGGTCGGCCCTAGACTTTTGGGGACCCTAAGTGAAATTTTGTTGCAGTTTTTAACATGACATCTGAGTGATAGAGACTAACAAAATCATTGGGAGCACCCCGTTCTGTAATTTGACCATGATTAATACAAGTTTAGATAGGTGGCTAGACTAATTTACCAATCTGCAAAATGTTAGCTGACATGAGCTAATTGAGTGACTGTCAGTGTCTGACATAGCAAGAGAAAAACTGCTGATGCACAACCACATTCCGAAATTGCACCTTGTGTATTCTACTATTCTAACTCTCAACAGTAAGTTGAGACCCCAATTGAGTCCCCCCCCCCTCCAAAAAAAAAGAAAAAGAAATGAATAGATTCTCTGGCATTCCACAGGTTATTCCCGAGAATACTGGGGGAGGAGGAGAAATGAAAATGTACTGTTAAAATGCATGAGGACTTAAAAATACAATTGATTAAGCTGACTAAAACTGATATGGTAGGCAGTATAATCTTCAATTTCTGTGTGATAATTATGACAGACTCAATTTTACCAGATCAATAAAATTAGAATATAAAAGAGAAAGACACTGAAACAAATTAAACTGAGAGAGTACACTTTTAAATAAAAACATTGGATGCTGACCCAAACAAAGTGCACTGGGTATAGTCACCTAGTTCAAAGAACATACAGACTCGCACACACACACGCGCAAAAACAAGCACAAACACACGCGCATGCACGCACACCACATACACACACGCAACTACACACTGTATATAAACACACTACACCCTCCTTGGTTGGCATATCCCTCTTCCACCCCTGCAATGGCTGCTCCAGCCCCAGCCCAGTCAACTGCTGATCCTCTTCCTCTGCATTGTACAAACTGAGTGAGCGATGAATCTTTCATTGAGTTGGAACCAAAAAGATACTCAAAATACCTTCTTCCGTCCTCACATATATTTCTGTCTCATTGCATTATGTGAAGAAAAGCCAATAGCAGAGCTCTGTGTGTGTGTGTGTGTGTGTGTGTGTGTGTGTGTGTGTGTGTGTGTGTGTGTGTGTGTGTGTGTGTGTGTGTGTGTGTGTGTGTGTGTGTGTGTGTGTGTGTGTGTGTACAGTGCCTTGCAAAAGTATTCATCCCCCTGGCCGTTTTTCCAATTTTGTTACATTACAACCTGTAATTTAAATGGATTTTTATTTGAATTTCATGTTTCAAGCCCCTAAATAAGATCTGGTGCAACTAATTACCTTCAGAAATCACATAATTAGTCAAATAAAGTCCACCTGTTTGCAATCTAAGTATCACATGATCTGTCACATGATCTCAGTATATATACACCTGTTCTGAAAGGCCCCAGAGTCTGCAACATCACTAAGCAAGGGGCACCACCAAGCAAGCAGCACCATGAAGACCAAGGAGCTCTCCAAACAGGTCAGGGACGCATTTGTGGAGAAGTACAGATCAGGGTTGGGTTATAAAAAAAGATACAAAACTTTGAACATCCCATGGAGCACCGTTAAATCCATTATTAAAAAATGGAAAGAATATGGAATCACAACTGTCACGACTTCCGCTGAAGTCGGCTCCCCTCCTTGTTCCGGCGGCGTTCGGCGGTCGACGTCACTGGCCTTCTAGCCCTCGCCGCTCCATTTTTCATTGTTCCATTTGTTTTGTCTTGTTCCCCGCACACCTGGTTTACATTCCCTAATCACACTGCATATATATATATATATTCCTCTGTTCCCCCCCATGTCTTTGTGTGGAATGGTTTTGTTTTATGTTTGTTGTTTGTTGTATCGTGCCAGTCTGGTTTTTTACCATGGGCATTGCCTGTTCCCTATTTGGGGAATTATTGATGAACCTTATTGTTATACGGTATTTTGGGCTTGTCACTTTTGCCAGTTGGCTTGAGTTGTAGCTGTTTGTGCCCGTCTGTTTGTTGCTCTTGGCTAATAAAGTCACCTGATCACCTATTCTCTGCTCTCCTGCACTTGACTCGAATGACCAGCAGCGAAAACCCTGACAACAACAAACCTGCCAAGAGAGGGCCACCCACCAAAACTCACGGACCAGGCAAGGAGGGCATTAATCAGAGAGGCAATAAAGAAACCAAAGATAACCCTGAAGGAGCTGCAAAGCTCCATGGCAGAGATTGGAGTATCTGTCCATAGGACCACTTTAAGCCATAGACAACAACAGAATTGGGCTTTACGGAGGAGTGGCAGAAAAAAGCCATTGCTTACAGAAAAAAAATAAGCAAAAACGTTTGGTGTTCGCCAAAAGGCATGTGGGAGACTCCTCAAACATATGGAAGAATGTACTCTGGTCAGATGAGAATAAAATGTAGCTTTTTGGCCATCAAGGAAAATGCTATGTCTGGCGCAAACCCAACACCTCTCATCACCCTGAGAACATCATCCCCACAGTGAAGCAAGGTTGTTGCAGCATCATGCTATGGGGATGTTTTTCGGCAGGGACTGGGAAACTGGTCAGAATTGAAGGAATGATGGACGGCGCTAAATACAGGGAAATTCTTGAGGGAAACCTGTTTCAGCCTTCCAGAGATTTGAGACTGGGACGGAGGTTCACCTTCCAGCAGGACAATGACCCTAAGCATAGTGCTAAAGCAACACTCGAGTGGTTTAAGGGAAAACATTTAAATGTCTTGGAATGGCCTAGTCAAAGCCCAGACCTCAATCCAATTGAGACTTCAAGATTGATGTACACCAGCGGAACCCATCCAACTTGAAGGAGCTGGAGCAGTTTTGCCTTGAAGAATGGGCAAAATACCAGTGGCTAGATGTGCCAAGCTTATAGCGACATACCCCAAAAGACTTGCATCTGTAATTGCTGCAAAAGGTGGATCTTTAAAGTTTTGACTTTGGGGGGGTGAATAGTTATGCACGCTCAAGTTTTTTGTTTTTTTGTCTTATTTCTTGTTTGTTTCACCCAAAAATATATTTTGCATCTTCAAAGTGGTAGGCATGTTGTGTAAATTAAATGATACAAACCCCCCAAAAATCTATTTTAATTCCAGGTTGTAAGGCAACAAAATAGGAAAATTGCCAAGGGGGGTGAATACTTTCCTTGTTTTTAAGGCCAAAACCATACTGTATATTACCTTATGATTCTTTCATATTTTTGCAAGCAACTTAAAATTACAGTAAATTAGTCGTGCTCTCTCTTTCTCTCTCTCGCTCTCCCACCATGGTGTAGTCAACATACAAAGGCACTCAATGACCGCTCTCTTCCCCTCCCTCCCTCCCTCCTGCCCTCCATTCCATACCCCAACCTGCCGTTGGCTTCATCATCTCTGGCTGGTATCTGCAGTAACCAAGGTGACTCAGTGCACTCAGCACACATGAACATTCACTGGCCACACGCACACGCACGCACGCACGCACACGCACACACACACACACACACACACACACACACACACACACACACACACACACACACACACACACACACACACACACACACACACTGTGCTCAAGAAAATTACAAATGGAAGAGAAGCTAAAACAACCCCAGAGCTCCAGACACACACAACCACCTCTACTGTCTCAGACAATACCTTAGTGCTGCTCTGTGAGAGAGAGAGAGAGAGGGGGAGAGAGGGAGAGTGAGAGATAGAGAGGGGGAGGAAGAGAGAGAGAGAGAAGGGGGACGAAGAGAGTGGAAGTGAGAGAGAGAGAGAGAGAGAGAGAGAAAGTTGAGAGATAGAGGGGGTAGAGAAGAAGAGAGAGAGAAAGAGAATGAGAGAGAAGGGGGGAGAGGAAGAGAGAGAAAGAGAGAGAGGAAGAGACAGAGTATATACTGCCACTGAAAGCTCAGCATGTGTGGTACAGTATGTGCATAATGAGAGGCTTGGCACAACAGCACACTCCTCAGTGACACCAATGGGTTGCTGCTGAGTCTCTCATACAACAGGATAGCTTGCCCTTGAGACACAGACATACTCTGCCTCAGCTGCCTCTGTGAGCCGAAATTCACACACTCCAAATGACCAGGCCAGCTTGACCTGCCGCTGGTGTCCTGCGTTGCCATGGGAAATTTGGTATCCACCCTCAAGTCATACACACACAGACAGGAACACACACAAACACTCACTTACTTACACTCAATCATGCACACACAAAAAACAGCACGTCATGCAAACAAACACACACTGATATCCCTCCCACCTCGAAATCTCTGGGGAGCATCTTGGCTAGTTGAGGGTACTTCCTGTGACTACTTCCTGTCATGTGCTGTCTGTGCTACTGGGTTCATCCCTCGCCTCTGGGTAGCTAAGGTATAGAGAAGGCATGTGATTGTGGAAAGAGGAAGGTGTGTGTGTGTGTGTGTGTGTGTGTGTGTGTGTGTGTGTGTGTGTGTGTGTGTGTGTGTGTGTGTGTGTGTGTGTGTGTGTGTGTGTGTGTGTGTGTGTGCATATGAAATAGAGAGAGAGAGAGCGAGAGAGAGAGAGAGAGAGAGAGAGAGAGAGAGAGAGAGAGAGAGAATGAAAGAGAGAGAGGAGTGAGAAAGAGAGAGAGAGAGAGGGTTGGTATCAGTAATGAAAATGGTAAAAATGCAGTTCCTCAGGGAGGACGGGGCACCCCGTTCTGCTGAAGCCTAAAGACACACACTCCTGAACACTAAGCCAGCATTCTTTCCGAAACAGGATCGGACTATCCTATCGTCTGATGCCAATTTCCCTGCAACATTGCCCTGCGCCCCTCCTTGGTACTCTGAAATATTTTGTATAATTCAGAGCATTTGTTTGTTTCTTGACCAATCAAAAAAATATGAAAATATATAAAACATTGAAAAACATGGATGCAAATGTGTTTTTAGGCAAACCTCTGACATCATTAAAAATGTAGTAGCATCATGAGGCAATGAATCAGGACTATGTGAAATACATACAACATGATCCATAGTCATGTACCAACCCCTTTCATTTCTACCATCTCCCAAAATTGTCATATGAGAAGACACCAATGTCTAAGAGTGTGTCTGTCTGTCTACTGTAGTTGAGGTCTATTTCTGAGTTAAATATATTTACATACTGTGTGGCAAACCCAGATGAGATGAGATCCATGACAATTAACACAGTATTTGGAGAAGATAGAGCCCTACCCCTGGGGGTGTGTACCCTTTGACCTCTTCTGAAGTGGAGCGAGCAGCAAGGAGCAGTGTTTCTGTAATGTTTACCTGTTTCTGGGCCAGCCAGCGAAAGAGAGGAGAAAGGGATGCTACTGGAAGGAGGTCTGCTGCTCGGCACTGCCTTCCATGCCTGTTTCGCTCCCTCACTGTTGTGTATGATTCATGTTCCAATAAACCACTTCTTTGAAACATTTATGTGGTTTATTTGTTTTTATCCTATCGCTGCCCTCTTTTCTTCCTTTCAACTGCCTCTTTTCCCCCAAAAAAATTCTGCACTGTTACTGAGCAGGAATCATATTCTAAATCTACCTCTCTCTCCCTCTCTCTCTTGTTCACTACAGTCTAAATAGTCGATTAACCCTTTCCCCTTCATTCATCTTCATTTATATTGTATGTCAGCTTTGTGCAGTTCAGTGGGTGAATGGCTTTTATTGCTGGCTCCAACAAAATGGACTTAATCAACACAACACTAACACTAATCACATTACGGTCATTTCAACCAGCATTCTACTGTAAGGCATATTGTACTGTGCCTCCAATTTGCAAGGTCAACTCGACCAAATCACAAATAGAGGTTGGACTAGTCTCGCTGCCAGACTCATGATACAGTGACTGATGTTGGAAGATACTAATGTTGGAGTAATGTCTGCGCAGAAAAATATAGTGTTTAATAAATTAATATCTGGGTTTTGATCAGACGGAGAGGAGCTCATCCACACAAGCTGAGTTCTCAAAGAGGAGAGGAGAGAAGAGGAGAGGTGGGGGCTGTTGTTATGAGAGACATACACATCACAATATCTCATTGAAACCCTCATCTCTGTCAAGTTTATTGCCATATAAAGACAGTTATTATGATTGATCTAGACTTCCATGTGACTCAGAACCTTACATCATTTGGGGATATTCTGTGTAGGGGAACTTTTATTTTATTATAATGTATATGTTTTTAGGGGTTAGATCAGCTTTAATATTGCAGATAGATTGTAGCTTCCATCAATGAAATTTTCTGCATAATTTCCAATCCCCCATATATATTGTATATATATACCCCATAATGACAAAGCGAAAACAGGTTTTTAGAAATTATAACAACTTTATTAAAAATAGAAATACCTTATTTAAATAAGTATTCAGACCCTTTGATATCCTGTTTCCATTGATCATCCTTGAGAGGTTTCTACAACTTGATTGGAGTCCACCTGTGGTAAATTTAATTGATTGGACATGATTTGGAAAGGCACACACCTGTCTATATAAGGTCCCACGGTTGACATTGCATATCAGTACAACCAAGCCATGAGGTCGAAGGGAATGGTCCGTTGACCTCTGAGACAGGATTGTGTTTAGATAAAGATCTGGGGAAGGGTACGAAAAAATGTCTGCAGCATTGAAGGTCCCCAAGAACACAGTGGCCTCCATCATTCTTAAATGGAAGAAGTTTCGAACCACCAACACTTTTCCTAGTGCTGGCCGCCCAGCAAAACTGAGCAATTGGGGGAGAAGGGCCTTGGTCAGGGAGGTAGCCAAGAACCGATGGTCACTCTGACAGAGCAACAGAGTTCCTCTGTGGCGATGGGAGAACCTTCCAGAAGGGCAACCATCTCTGCAGCACTCCACCAATCAGGCCTTTATGGTAGAGTGGCCAGACGGAAGCCACTCCTCAGTAAAGGAACATGACAGTCTGTTTGAAGTTTGCCAAAAGGCACCTAAAGACTCTCAGGCCATGAGAAACAGAGAAACAGATTCTCTGGGCTGATGAAACTAAGATTGACCTCTTTGGCCTGAATGCCAAGTGTCAGGTCAGGTGGAAACCTGGCACCATCCCTATGGTGAAGCATGGTGGTGGCAGCATCATGCCGTGGGATGTTTTTCAGTGACAGGGACTGGGAGACTAGTCAGGATCAAGGGAAAGATGAACGGAGCAAAGTACAGAGAGATCCTTGATGAAAACCTGCTCCAGAGCACTCAGGACCTCAGACTGGGGCGAAGGTTCACCTTCCAACAGGACAACGGCCCTAAGCACACAGCCAACACAACGCAGTAGTGGCTTTGGGACAAGTTTCTGAATGTCCTTGAGTGGCCCAGCCAGAGCTCAGACTTGAACCCGATCGAACATCTCTGGAGAGACCTGAAAATAGCTCCAACCTGACAGAGCTTGAGAGGATCTGCAGAGAAGAATGGGAGAAACTGCCCAAATACAGGTGTGCCAAGCTTGTAGTGTCACACCCAAGAAGACTCGAGGCTGTAATTTCTGCCAAAGGTGCTTCAACAATGTACTGAGTAAAGGATCTGAATAACTATGTAAAAGTGATATTTCCGTGTTTTTGCTTTGTCATTATGTGTATATTGATGAGGGAAAACATTTTTTATCCATTTTAGAATAACCTGTAACATATCAACATTTTGAAAATGTCCAGGCTACCTGCCGCCCCACATATATATATATATATACAGTACCAGTCAAAAGTTTGGACATAGAATAATAGTGAAGACATCAAAACTACAAAATAACACATATGGAAACATGTAGTAACAAAAAGTGTTAAACAAATCAAAATATATTTTAGATTTTTCAAAGTAGCCACCCTTTGCCTTGATGACAGCTTTGCACACTCTTGGCATTCTCTCAACCCGCTTCACCTGGAATGCTTTTCCAGCAGTCTTGAAGGAGTTCCCACATATGCTGAGCAGTTATTGGCTGCTTTTCCTTGCTCGTGTTTCTTGGCCCAAACAAGTCTCTTATTCTTATTGGTGTCCTTTAGTAGTGGTTTCTTTGCAGCAATTAGACCATAAAGGCCTAATTCAAGCAGTCTCCTCTGAACAGTTGATGTTAAGATGTGTCTGTTACTTTAACTCTGTGAAGCATTTATTTGGGCTGCAATCTGAGGTGCAGTTAACTCTTATGAACTTATCCTCTGCAGCAGAGGTAACTCTGGTTCTTCCTTTCCTGTGGCGGTCCTCATGAGAGCCAGTTTCATCATAGCGCTTGATGGTTTTTACGACTGCACTTGAAGAAAATTTAAAAGTTCTTGAAATTTTCAGAATTGACTGACCTTCATGTTTTAAAGTAATGATGGACTGTTGTTTCTCTTTGCAAACCCAACCCCCGTTCTTTGTGTAACCAGCTGTCATATCTGTTCCGCCCACTCGGGACGTTTTCCTTTATGACATAATTTGTAATCAATGTATGATTTATTCGGTGTATATGTAATTCTGTGTGATTAGTTAGGTATTTAGTAAATAAATAATTAAACTCAATTTTGTATTGCTGATTCAACTTGTTAGCCAGGGTTCGTGAAGATAACCAAGAATTTACAACTTTCAGATGAGACTGAAACAATGTGACGATTAATGTTGACTGCTATTGATGTAAAATATTACTAGGTCTTTAAGAGTTTATTTGGAAGATAAAAGCTCCATAAATATTATTTTGTGGTGCCCCGACTTTCTAGTTAATTACATTTACATGATTAGCTCAATCAGGTAATATTAATTACAGAGAAAGGATTTTATAGCATGTCATATCACTTAATCCGGCAAAGCCAAAGACACGACATATACTATCTATTGCATCTTAGCCTATGCCGCTCTGACATTGCTCATCCATATATTTATTTGTTCCTATTCCATTCCTTTACTTAGATTTGTGTGTATTGGGTATCTGTTGTGGAATAGTTAGATATTACTTGTTAGATATTGCTGCACTGTCATAACTAGAAGCACAAGCATTTCACTACACTCACAATAACATTTGCTAATCACGTGTATGTGACCAATTACATTTGATTTGATTTGACAATACAACTGATTGGCTCAAACGCATTAAGAAGGAAAGAAATTACGCAAATAAAATTTTAACAAGGTACACCTGTTAATTGAAATCCATTCCAGGTGACTACCTCATGAAGCTGGTTGAGAGAATGCCAAGAGTGTGCAAAGCTGTCATCAAGGCAAAGGGAGGCTACTTTGAAGAATCTCAAATATAAAATATGAGTATATTTAAATATAATATGAATATATGTATTGATTACTACATGATTCCATATGTGTTATTCTATAGTTTTGATGTCTTCACTGTTATTCTACAATGTAGAAAATAGTAAAAAATAAAGAAAAACCCCTTGGTTGAATAGGTGTGTACAAACTTTTGACTGGTACTGTATATTTTCAAAGGAGAGTGGGTCCTCATTATTTGGACCGTATAGGTTAATGAGCCATATCTGTTAAGGGCCAATAACATATTTAAAATCATCCATCTACCTTGAGGATCTGTTTTGAAAATTTGCACATTCGGATCAAAATTACTATTATTTAATATCATCACCCCTTTTGAATTTCTTTGCCCATGGGAGAAGTATATTCCCCCCAGTCCTTTTCCCACAAAACTTCATCTAAAATTGTTGAATGAGTTTCCTGTAAAAAAAATAGATATTATATTCCTTCTCTTTTAGCCAGTTAAACACTGATAGTCTTTTCTTAGTATCTGCTAAGCCATTACAATTATAACTGGCTATACTTATTTCACCACTTACCATAATGAGACACAAGTTTCAGATCTATTTATCATAATATATGTTTGTAAACTCATCATTAAAAAGTACAATGGTGAAGCAGATCAACAGCCAAAAGCATTTCCATCGCCCTCACCTCAATTTGCATTATATACAGTATAGCTAATAAAATATATATCAAAAATCCTGCTTATCTTAATTTCCATAACTAACAAATAATATTTGTAATAATGTAGGTGGATTGTTACCTCCCATCAGGATTGTTACCTCTAACCAGGATTGTTACCTCTAACTAGGATTGTTACCTCCCATCAGGATTGTTACCTCTAACCAGGATTATTACCTCTCTAACTAGGATTGTTACCTCTAACTAGGATTGTTACCTCTAACTAGGATTGTTACCTCCCATCAGGATTGTTACCTCCCATCAGGATTGCTACATCTAACCAGGATTGTTACCTCTAACCAGGATTGTTACCTCTAACTAGGATTGTTACCTCTAACCAGGATTGTTACCTCTAACCAGGATTGTTACCTCTAACCAGGATTGTTACCTCTAACCAGGATTGTTACCTCTAACTAGGATTGTTACCTCTAACCAGGATTGTTACCTCTAACTAGGATTGTTACCTCCCACCAGGATTGTTACCTCTAACCAGGATTGTTACCTCTAACCAGGATTGTTACCTCTAACCAGGATTGTTACCTCTAACTAGGATTGTTACCTCTAACCAGGATTGTTACCTCTAACCAGGATTGTTACCTCCCATCAGGATTGTTACCTCTAACTAGGATTGTTACCTCTAACCAGGATTGTTACCTCTAACCAGGATTGTTACCTCTAACTAGGATTGTTACCTCTAACCAGAATTGTTACCTCCCATCAGGATTGTTACCTCTAACTAGGATTGTTACCTCTAACCAGGATTGTTACCTCTAACCAGGATTGTTACCTCTAACTAGGATTGTTACCTCCCACCAGGATTGTTACCTCTAACCAGGATTGTTACCTCTAACCAGGATTGTTACCTCTAACCAGGATTGTTACCTCCCACCAGGATTGTTACCTCTAACCAGGATTGTTACCTCTAACCAGGATTGTTACCTCTAACTAGAATTGTTACCTCCCATCAGGATTGCTACTTCTAACCAGGATTGTTACCTCTAACTAGGGTTGTTACCTCCCATCAGGATTGCTACATCCAACCAGGATTGTTACCTCTAACCAGGTTTGTTACCTCCCATCAGGATTGTTACCTCTAACCAGGATTGTTACCTCTAACCAGGATTGTTACCTCTAACTAGGATTCTTACCTCCCATCAGGATTGTTACCTCTAACCAGGATTGTTACCTCTAACCAGGATTGTTACCTCTAACCAGGATTGTTACCTCCCACCAGGATTGTTACCTCTAACCAGGATTGTTACCTCTAACCAGGATTGTTACCTCTAACTAGGATTGTTACCTCCCATCAGGATTGCTACTTCTAACCAGGATTGTTACCTCTAACTAGGATTGTTACCTCCCATCAGGATTGCTACATCCAACCAGGATTGTTACCTCTAACTAGGATTGTTACCTCCCACCAGAATTGTTACCTCTAACCAGGATTGTTACCTCTAACCAGGATTGTTACCTCTAACCAGGATTGCTACATCTAACTAGGATTGTTACCTCTAACCAGGATTGTTACCTCTAACTAGGATTGTTACCTCTAACCAGGATTGTTACCTCTAACCAGGATTGTTACCTCTAACCAGGATTGCTACATCTAACTAGGATTGTTACCTCTAACCAGGATTGTTACCTCTAACTAGGATTGTTACCTCTAACTAGGATTGTTACCTCTAACCAGGATTGTTACCTCTAACTAGGATTGTTACCTCTAACCAGGATTGCTACCTCTAACCAGGATTGTTACCTCTAACCAGGATTGCTACCTCTAACCAGGATTGTTACCTCTAACCAGGATTGTTACCTCTAACCAGGATTGCTACATCTAACTAGGATTGTTACCTCTAACCAGGATTGTTACCTCTAACTAGGATTGTTACCTCCCATCAGGATTGTTACCTCCCATCAGGATTGTTACCTCTAACTAGGATTCTTACCTCCCATTAGGATTGTTACCTCTAACCAGGATTGTTACCTCTAACCAGGATTGTTACCTCTAACCAGGATTGTTACCTCCCACCAGGATTGTTACCTCTAACCAGGATTGTTACCTCTAACCAGGATTGTTACCTCTAACTAGGATTGTTACCTCCCATCAGGATTGCTACTTCTAACCAGGATTGTTACCTCTAACTAGGATTGTTACCTCCCATCAGGATTGCTACATCCAACCAGGATTGTTACCTCTAACTAGGATTGTTACCTCCCACCAGGATTGTTACCTCTAACCAGGATTGTTACCTCTAACCAGGATTGTTACCTCTAACCAGGATTGCTACATCTAACTAGGATTGTTACCTCTAACCAGGATTGTTACCTCTAACTAGGATTGTTACCTCTAACCAGGATTGTTACCTCTAACCAGGATTGTTACCTCTAACCAGGATTGCTACATCTAACTAGGATTGTTACCTCTAACCAGGATTGTTACCTCTAACTAGGATTGTTACCTCTAACTAGGATTGTTACCTCTAACCAGGATTGCTACCTCTAACCAGGATTGCTACATCTAACTAGGATTGTTACCTCTAACCAGGATTGTTACCTCTAACTAGGATTGTTACCTCCCATCAGGATTGTTACCTCTAAACAGGATTATTACCTCTCTAACTAGGATTGTTACCTCTAACTAGGATTGTTACCTCTAACTAGGATTGTTACCTCCCATCAGGATTGTTACCTCCCATCAGGATTGCTACATCTAACCAGGATTGTTACCTCTAACCAGGATTGTTACCTCTAACTAGGATTGTTACCTCTAACCAGGATTGTTACCTCTAACCAGGATTGTTACCTCTAACCAGGATTGTTACCTCTAACTAGGATTGTTACCTCTAACCAGGATTGTTACCTCTAACTAGGATTGTTACCTCCCACCAGGATTGTTACCTCTAACCAGGATTGTTACCTCTAACCAGGATTGTTACCTCTAACCAGGATTGTTACCTCTAACTAGGATTGTTACCTCTAACCAGGATTGTTACCTCTAACCAGGATTGTTACCTCCCATCAGGATTGTTACCTCTAACTAGGATTGTTACCTCTAACCAGGATTGTTACCTCTAACCAGGATTGTTACCTCTAACTAGGATTGTTACATCTAACCAGGATTGTTACCTCCCATCAGGATTGTTACCTCTAACTAGGATTGTTACCTCTAACCAGGATTGTTACCTCTAACCAGGATTGTTACCTCTAACTAGGATTGTTACCTCCCACCAGGATTGTTACCTCTAACCAGGATTGTTACCTCTAACCAGGATTGTTACCTCTAACTAGGATTGTTACCTCTAACTAGGATTGTTACCTCTAACCAGGATTGTTACCTCTAACCAGGATTGTTACCTCTAACTAGGATTGTTACCTCTAACCAGGATTGTTACCTCTAACCAGGATTGTTACCTCCCATCAGGATTGTTACCTCTAACTAGGATTGTTACCTCTAACCAGGATTGTTACCTCTAACCAGGATTGTTACCTCTAACTAGGATTGTTACCTCTAACCAGGATTGTTACCTCCCATCAGGATTGTTACCTCTAACTAGGATTGTTACCTCTAACCAGGATTGTTACCTCTAACCAGGATTGTTACCTCTAACTAGGATTGTTACCTCCCACCAGGATTGTTACCTCTAACCAGGATTGTTACCTCTAACCAGGATTGTTACCTCTAACCAGGATTGTTACCTCCCACCAGGATTGTTACCTCTAACCAGGATTGTTACCTCTAACCAGGATTGTTACCTCTAACTAGAATTGTTACCTCCCATCAGGATTGCTACTTCTAACCAGGATTGTTACCTCTAACTAGGGTTGTTACCTCCCATCAGGATTGCTACATCCAACCAGGATTGTTACCTCTAACCAGGTTTGTTACCTCCCATCAGGATTGTTACCTCTAACCAGGATTGTTACCTCTAACCAGGATTGTTACCTCTAACTAGGATTCTTACCTCCCATCAGGATTGTTACCTCTAACCAGGATTGTTACCTCTAACCAGGATTGTTACCTCTAACCAGGATTGTTACCTCCCACCAGGATTGTTACCTCTAACCAGGATTGTTACCTCTAACCAGGATTGTTACCTCTAACTAGGATTGTTACCTCCCATCAGGATTGCTACTTCTAACCAGGATTGTTACCTCTAACTAGGATTGTTACCTCCCATCAGGATTGCTACATCCAACCAGGATTGTTACCTCTAACTAGGATTGTTACCTCCCACCAGAATTGTTACCTCTAACCAGGATTGTTACCTCTAACCAGGATTGTTACCTCTAACCAGGATTGCTACATCTAACTAGGATTGTTACCTCTAACCAGGATTGTTACCTCTAACTAGGATTGTTACCTCTAACCAGGATTGTTACCTCTAACCAGGATTGTTACCTCTAACCAGGATTGCTACATCTAACTAGGATTGTTACCTCTAACCAGGATTGTTACCTCTAACTAGGATTGTTACCTCTAACTAGGATTGTTACCTCTAACCAGGATTGTTACCTCTAACTAGGATTGTTACCTCTAACCAGGATTGCTACCTCTAACCAGGATTGTTACCTCTAACCAGGATTGCTACCTCTAACCAGGATTGTTACCTCTAACCAGGATTGTTACCTCTAACCAGGATTGCTACATCTAACTAAGATTGTTACCTCTAACCAGGATTGTTACCTCTAACTAGGATTGTTACCTCCCATCAGGATTGTTACCTCTAACTAGGATTCTTACCTCCCATTAGGATTGTTACCTCTAACCAGGATTGTTACCTCTAACCAGGATTGTTACCTCTAACCAGGATTGTTACCTCCCACCAGGATTGTTACCTCTAACCAGGATTGTTACCTCTAACCAGGATTGTTACCTCTAACTAGGATTGTTACCTCCCATCAGGATTGCTACTTCTAACCAGGATTGTTACCTCTAACTAGGATTGTTACCTCCCATCAGGATTGCTACATCCAACCAGGATTGTTACCTCTAACTAGGATTGTTACCTCCCACCAGGATTGTTACCTCTAACCAGGATTGTTACCTCTAACCAGGATTGTTACCTCTAACCAGGATTGTTACCTCTAACCAGGATTGCTACCTCTAACCAGGATTGTTACCTCTAACCAGGATTGTTACCTCTAACCAGGATTGCTACATCTAACTAAGATTGTTACCTCTAACCAGGATTGTTACCTCTAACTAGGATTGTTACCTCCCATCAGGATTGTTACCTCTAACTAGGATTCTTACCTCCCATTAGGATTGTTACCTCTAACCAGGATTGTTACCTCTAACCAGGATTGTTACCTCTAACCAGGATTGTTACCTCCCACCAGGATTGTTACCTCTAACCAGGATTGTTACCTCTAACCAGGATTGTTACCTCTAACTAGGATTGTTACCTCCCATCAGGATTGCTACTTCTAACCAGGATTGTTACCTCTAACTAGGATTGTTACCTCCCATCAGGATTGCTACATCCAACCAGGATTGTTACCTCTAACTAGGATTGTTACCTCCCACCAGGATTGTTACCTCTAACCAGGATTGTTACCTCTAACCAGGATTGTTACCTCTAACCAGGATTGCTACATCTAACTAGGATTGTTACCTCTAACCAGGATTGTTACCTCTAACTAGGATTGTTACCTCTAACCAGGATTGTTACCTCTAACCAGGATTGCTACATCTAACTAGGATTGTTACCTCTAACCAGGATTGTTACCTCTAACTAGGATTGTTACCTCTAACTAGGATTGTTACCTCTAACCAGGATTGTTACCTCTAACTAGGATTGTTACCTCTAACCAGGATTGCTACCTCTAACCAGGATTGTTACCTCTAACTAGGATTGTTACCTCTAACCAGGATTGCTACCTCTAACCAGGATTGTTACCTCTAACCAGGATTGCTACCTCTAACCAGGATTGCTACCTCTAACCAGGATTGTTACCTCTAACTAGGATTGTTACCTCTAACCAGGATTGCTACCTCTAACCAGGATTGTTACCTCTAACCAGGATTGTTACCTCTAACCAGGATTGCTACATCTAACTAGGATTGTTACCTCTAACCAGGATTGTTAACTCTAACTAGGATTGTTACCTCCCATCAGGATTGTTACCTCCCATCAGGATTGTTACCTCTAACTAGGATTGTTACCTCCCATCAGGATTGTTACCTCTAACCAGGATTGTTACCTCTAACCAGGATTGTTACCTCTAACCATGATTGCTACCTCTAACCAGGATTGTTACCTCTAACCAGGATTGTTACCTCTAACCAGGATTGCTACATCTAACTAGGATTGTTACCTCTAACCAGGATTGTTACCTCTAACTAGGATTGTTACCTCCCATCAGGATTGTTACCTCCCATCAGGATTGTTACCTCTAACTAGGATTCTTACCTCCCATCAGGATTGTTACCTCTAACCAGGATTGTTACCTCTAACCAGGATTGTTACCTCCCACCAGGATTGTTACCTCTAACCAGGATTGTTACCTCTAACCAGGATTGTTACCTCTAACTAGGATTGTTACCTCCCATCAGGATTGCTACTTCTAACCAGGATTGTTACCTCTAACTAGGGTTGTTACCTCCCATCAGGATTGCTACATCCAACCAGGATTGTTACCTCTAACCAGGTTTGTTACCTCCCATCAGGATTGTTACCTCTAACCAGGATTGTTACCTCTAACCAGGATTGTTACCTCTAACTAGGATTCTTACCTCCCATCAGGATTGTTACCTCTAACCAGGATTGTTACCTCTAACCAGGATTGTTACCTCTAACCAGGATTGTTACCTCCCACCAGGATTGTTACCTCTAACCAGGATTGTTACCTCTAACTAGGATTGTTACCTCCCATCAGGATTGCTACTTCTAACCAGGATTGTTACCTCTAACTAGGATTGTTACCTCCCATCAGGATTGCTACATCCAACCAGGATTGTTACCTCTAACTAGGATTGTTACCTCCCACCAGAATTGTTACCTCTAACCAGGATTGTTACCTCTAACCAGGATTGTTACCTCTAACCAGGATTGCTACATCTAACTAGGATTGTTACCTCTAACCAGGATTGTTACCTCTAACTAGGATTGTTACCTCTAACCAGGATTGTTACCTCCCACCAGGATTGTTACCTCTAACCAGGATTGTTACCTCTAACTAGGATTGTTACCTCCCATCAGGATTGCTACTTCTAACCAGGATTGTTACCTCTAACTAGGATTGTTACCTCCCATCAGGATTGCTACATCCAACCAGGATTGTTACCTCTAACTAGGATTGTTACCTCCCACCAGAATTGTTACCTCTAACCAGGATTGCTACATCTAACTAGGATTGTTACCTCTAACCAGGATTGTTACCTCTAACTAGGATTGTTACCTCTAACCAGGATTGTTACCTCTAACCAGGATTGCTACATCTAACTAGGATTGTTACCTCTCACCAGGATTGTTACCTCTAACTAGGATTGTTACCTCTAACTAGGATTGTTACCTCTAACCAGGATTGTTACCTCTAACTAGGATTGTTACCTCTAACCAGGATTGCTACCTCTAACCAGGATTGTTACCTCTAACCAGGATTGCTACCTCTAACCAGGATTGTTACCTCTAACCAGGATTGTTACCTCTAACCAGGATTGCTACATCTAACTATGATTTTTACCTCTAACCAGGATTGTTACCTCTAACTAGGATTGTTACCTCCCATCAGGATTGTTACCTCCCATCAGGATTGTTACCTCTAACTAGGATTCTTACCTCCCATTAGGATTGTTACCTCTAACCAGGATTGTTACCTCTAACCAGGATTGTTACCTCTAACCAGGATTGTTACCTCCCACCAGGATTGTTACCTCTAACCAGGATTGTTACCTCTAACCAGGATTGTTACCTCTAACTAGGATTGTTACCTCCCATCAGGATTGCTACTTCTAACCAGGATTGTTACCTCTAACTAGGATTGTTACCTCCCATCAGGATTGCTACATCCAACCAGGATTGTTACCTCTAACTAGGATTGTTACCTCCCACCAGGATTGTTACCTCTAACCAGGATTGTTACCTCTAACCAGGATTGTTACCTCTAACCAGGATTGCTACATCTAACTAGGATTGTTACCTCTAACCAGGATTGTTACCTCTAACTAGGATTGTTACCTCTAACCAGGATTGTTACCTCTAACCAGGATTGTTACCTCTAACCAGGATTGCTACATCTAACTAGGATTGTTACCTCTAACCAGGATTGTTACCTCTAACTAGGATTGTTACCTCTAACTAGGATTGTTACCTCTAACCAGGATTGTTACCTCTAACTAGGATTGTTACCTCTAACCAGGATTGCTACCTCTAACCAGGATTGTTACCTCTAACTAGGATTGTTACCTCTAACCAGGATTGCTACCTCTAACCAGGATTGTTACCTCTAACCAGGATTGCTACCTCTAACCAGGATTGTTACCTCTAACCAGGATTGTTACCTCTAACCAGGATTGCTACATCTAACTAGGATTGTTACCTCTAACCAGGATTGTTACCTCTAACTAGGATTCTTACCTCCCATCAGGATTGTTACCTCTAACCAGGATTGTTACCTCTAACCAGGATTGTTACCTCTAACCATGATTGCTACCTCTAACCAGGATTGTTACCTCTAACCAGGATTGTTACCTCTAACCAGGATTGCTACATCTAACTAGGATTGTTACCTCTAACCAGGATTGTTACCTCTAACTAGGATTGTTACCTCCCATCAGGATTGTTACCTCCCATCAGGATTGTTACCTCTAACTAGGATTGTTACCTCTAACTAGGATTGTTACCTCTAACTAGGATTGTTACCTCTAACCAGGATTGTTACCTCTAACTAGGATTGTTACCTCTAACCAGGATTGCTACCTCTAACCAGGATTGTTACCTCTAACCAGGATTGCTACCTCTAACCAGGATTGTTACCTCTAACCAGGATTGTTACCTCTAACCAGGATTGCTACATCTAACTAGGATTGTTACCTCTAACCAGGATTGTTACCTCTAACTAGGATTGTTACCTCCCATCAGGATTGTTACCTCCCATCAGGATTGTTACCTCTAACTAGGATTCTTACCTCCCATTAGGATTGTTACCTCTAACCAGGATTGTTACCTCTAACCAGGATTGTTACCTCTAACCAGGATTGTTACCTCCCACCAGGATTGTTACCTCTAACCAGGATTGTTACCTCTAACCAGGATTGTTACCTCTAACTAGGATTGTTAACTCCCATCAGGATTGCTACTTCTAACCAGGATTGTTACCTCTAACTAGGATTGTTACCTCCCATCAGGATTGCTACATCCAACCAGGATTGTTACCTCTAACTAGGATTGTTACCTCCCACCAGGATTGTTACCTCTAACCAGGATTGTTACCTCTAACCAGGATTGTTACCTCTAACTAGGATTGTTACCTCCCATCAGGATTGCTACTTCTAACCAGGATTGTTACCTCTAACTAGGATTGTTACCTCCCATCAGGATTGCTACATCCAACCAGGATTGTTACCTCTAACTAGGATTGTTACCTCCCACCAGGATTGTTACCTCTAACCAGGATTGTTACCTCTAACCAGGATTGTTACCTCTAACCAGGATTGCTACATCTAATTAGGATTGTTACCTCTAACTAGGATTGTTACCTCTAACCAGGATTGTTACCTCTAACTAGGATTGTTACCTCTAACCAGGATTGCTACCTCTAACCAGGATTGTTACCTCTAACTAGGATTGTTACCTCTAACCAGGATTGCTACCTCTAACCAGGATTGTTACCTCTAACCAGGATTGCTACCTCTAACCAGGATTGTTACCTCTAACCAGGATTGTTACCTCTAACCAGGATTGCTACATCTAACTAGGATTGTTACCTCTAACCAGGATTGTTACCTCTAACTAGGATTCTTACCTCCCATCAGGATTGTTACCTCTAACCAGGATTGTTACCTCTAACCAGGATTGTTACCTCTAACCATGATTGCTACCTCTAACCAGGATTGTTACCTCTAACCAGGATTGTTACCTCTAACCAGGATTGCTACATCTAACTAGGATTGTTACCTCTAACCAGGATTGTTACCTCTAACTAGGATTGTTACCTCCCATCAGGATTGTTACCTCCCATCAGGATTGTTACCTCTAACTAGGATTGTTACCTCTAACTAGGATTGTTACCTCTAACTAGGATTGTTACCTCTAACCAGGATTGTTACCTCTAACTAGGATTGTTACCTCTAACCAGGATTGCTACCTCTAACCAGGATTGTTACCTCTAACCAGGATTGCTACCTCTAACCAGGATTGTTACCTCTAACCAGGATTGTTACCTCTAACCAGGATTGCTACATCTAACTAGGATTGTTACCTCTAACCAGGATTGTTACCTCTAACCAGGATTGTTACCTCTAACTAGGATTGTTACCTCCCATCAGGATTGCTACTTCTAACCAGGATTGTTACCTCTAACTAGGATTGTTACCTCCCATCAGGATTGCTACATCCAACCAGGATTGTTACCTCTAACTAGGATTGTTACCTCCCACCAGGATTGTTACCTCTAACCAGGATTGTTACCTCTAACCAGGATTGTTACCTCTAACCAGGATTGCTACATCTAATTAGGATTGTTACCTCTAACTAGGATTGTTACCTCTAACCAGGATTGTTACCTCTAACTAGGATTGTTACCTCTAACCAGGATTGCTACCTCTAACCAGGATTGTTACCTCTAACCAGGATTGCTACCTCTAACCAGGATTGTTACCTCTAACCAGGATTGTTACCTCTAACCAGGATTGCTACATCTAACTAGGATTGTTACCTCTAACCAGGATTGTTACCTCTAACTAGGATTCTTACCTCTAACCAGGATTGTTACCTCTAACCAGGATTGTTACCTCTAACCAGGATTGCTACATCTAACTAGGATTGTTACCTCTAACCAGGATTGTTACCTCTAACTAGGATTGTTACCTCCCATCAGGATTGTTACCTCCCATCAGGATTGTTACCTCTAACTAGGATTGTTACCTCTAACTAGGATTGTTACCTCTAACTAGGATTGTTACCTCTAACCAGGATTGTTACCTCTAACTAGGATTGTTACCTCTAACCAGGATTGCTACCTCTAACCAGGATTGTTACCTCTAACCAGGATTGCTACCTCTAACCAGGATTGTTACCTCTAACCAGGATTGTTACCTCTAACCAGGATTGCTACATCTAACTAGGATTGTTACCTCTAACCAGGATTGTTACCTCTAACCAGGATTGTTACCTCTAACTAGGATTGTTACCTCCCATCAGGATTGCTACTTCTAACCAGGATTGTTACCTCTAACTAGGATTGTTACCTCCCATCAGGATTGCTACATCCAACCAGGATTGTTACCTCTAACTAGGATTGTTACCTCCCACCAGGATTGTTACCTCTAACCAGGATTGTTACCTCTAACCAGGATTGTTACCTCTAACCAGGATTGCTACATCTAATTAGGATTGTTACCTCTAACTAGGATTGTTACCTCTAACCAGGATTGTTACCTCTAACTAGGATTGTTACCTCTAACCAGGATTGCTACCTCTAACCAGGATTGTTACCTCTAACCAGGATTGCTACCTCTAACCAGGATTGTTACCTCTAACCAGGATTGTTACCTCTAACCAGGATTGCTACATCTAACTAGGATTGTTACCTCTAACCAGGATTGTTACCTCTAACTAGGATTCTTACCTCTAACCAGGATTGTTACCTCTAACCAGGATTGTTACCTCTAACCAGGATTGCTACATCTAACTAGGATTGTTACCTCTAACCAGGATTGTTACCTCTAACTAGGATTGTTACCTCCCACCAGGATTGTTACCTCTAACCAGGATTGTTACCTCTAACCAGGATTGTTACCTCTAACTAGGATTGTTACCTCCCATCAGGATTGCTACTTCTAACCAGGATTGTTACCTCTAACTAGGATTGTTACCTCCCATCAGGATTGCTACATCCAACCAGGATTGTTACCTCTAACTAGGATTGTTACCTCCCACCAGGATTGTTACCTCTAACCAGGATTGTTACCTCTAACCAGGATTGTTACCTCTAACCAGGATTGCTACATCTAATTAGGATTGTTACCTCTAACTAGGATTGTTACCTCTAACCAGGATTGTTACCTCTAACTAGGATTGTTACCTCTAACCAGGATTGCTACCTCTAACCAGGATTGTTACCTCTAACCAGGATTGCTACCTCTAACCAGGATTGTTACCTCTAACCAGGATTGTTACCTCTAACCAGGATTGCTACATCTAACTAGGATTGTTACCTCTAACCAGGATTGTTACCTCTAACCATGATTGCTACCTCTAACCAGGATTGTTACCTCTAACCAGGATTGTTACCTCTAACCAGGATTGCTACATCTAACTAGGATTGTTACCTCTAACCAGGATTGTTACCTCTAACTAGGATTGTTACCTCCCATCAGGATTGTTACCTCCCATCAGGATTGTTACCTCTAACTAGGATTGTTACCTCTAACTAGGATTGTTACCTCTAACTAGGATTGTTACCTCTAACCAGGATTGTTACCTCTAACTAGGATTGTTACCTCTAACCAGGATTGCTACCTCTAACCAGGATTGTTACCTCTAACCAGGATTGCTACCTCTAACCAGGATTGTTACCTCTAACCAGGATTGTTACCTCTAACCAGGATTGCTACATCTAACTAGGATTGTTACCTCTAACCAGGATTGTTACCTCTAACTAGGATTGTTACCTCCCATCAGGATTGTTACCTCCCATCAGGATTGTTACCTCTAACTAGGATTCTTACCTCCCATTAGGATTGTTACCTCTAACCAGGATTGTTACCTCTAACCAGGATTGTTACCTCTAACTAGGATTGTTACCTCCCATCAGGATTGCTACTTCTAACCAGGATTGTTACCTCTAACTAGGATTGTTACCTCCCATCAGGATTGCTACATCCAACCAGGATTGTTACCTCTAACTAGGATTGTTACCTCCCACCAGGATTGTTACCTCTAACCAGGATTGTTACCTCTAACCAGGATTGTTACCTCTAACCAGGATTGCTACATCTAATTAGGATTGTTACCTCTAACCAGGATTGTTACCTCTAACTAGGATTGTTACCTCTAACCAGGATTGTTACCTCTAACCAGGATTGTTACCTCTAACCAGGATTGCTACATCTAACTAGGATTGTTACCTCTAACCAGGATTGTTACCTCTAACTAGGATTGTTACCTCTAACTAGGATTGTTACCTCTAACCAGGATTGTTACCTCTAACCAGGATTGTTACCTCTAACCAGGATTGCTACCTCTAACCAGGATTGTTACCTCTAACTAGGATTGTTACCTCTAACCAGGATTGCTACCTCTAACCAGGATTGTTACCTCTAACCAGGATTGCTACCTCTAACCAGGATTGTTACCTCTAACCAGGATTGTTACCTCTAACCAGGATTGCTACATCTAACTAGGATTGTTACCTCTAACCAGGATTGTTAACTCTAACTAGGATTGTTACCTCCCATCAGGATTGTTACCTCCCATCAGGATTGTTACCTCTAACTAGGATTGTTACCTCCCATCAGGATTGTTACCTCTAACCAGGATTGTTACCTCTAACCAGGATTGTTACCTCTAACCATGATTGCTCCCTCTAACCAGGATTGTTACCTCTAACCAGGATTGTTACCTCTAACCAGGATTGCTACATCTAACTAGGATTGTTACCTCTAACCAGGATTGTTACCTCTAACTAGGACTGTTACCTCCCATCAGGATTGTTACCTCCCATCAGGATTGTTACCTCTAACTAGGATTCTTACCTCCCATCAGGATTGTTACCTCTAACCAGGATTGTTACCTCTAACCAGGATTGTTACCTCCCACCAGGATTGTTACCTCCCACCAGGATTGTTACCTCTAACCAGGATTGTTACCTCTAACCAGGATTGTTACCTCTAACTAGGATTGTTACCTCCCATCAGGATTGCTACTTCTAACCAGGATTGTTACCTCTAACTAGGGTTGTTACCTCCCATCAGGATTGCTACATCCAACCAGGATTGTTACCTCTAACCAGGTTTGTTACCTCCCATCAGGATTGTTACCTCTAACCAGGATTGTTACCTCTAACCAGGATTGTTACCTCTAACTAGGATTGTTACCTCCCATCAGGATTGCTACTTCTAACCAGGATTGTTACCTCTAACTAGGATTGTTACCTCCCATCAGGATTGCTACATCCAACCAGGATTGTTACCTCTAACTAGGATTGTTACCTCCCACCAGAATTGTTACCTCTAACCAGGATTGTTACCTCTAACCAGGATTGTTACCTCTAACCAGGATTGCTACATCTAACTAGGATTGTTACCTCTAACCAGGATTGTTACCTCTAACTAGGATTGTTACCTCTAACCAGGATTGTTACCTCCCACCAGGATTGTTACCTCTAACCAGGATTGTTACCTCTAACTAGGATTGTTACCTCCCATCAGGATTGCTACTTCTAACCAGGATTGTTACCTCTAACTAGGATTGTTACCTCCCATCAGGATTGCTACATCCAACCAGGATTGTTACCTCTAACTAGGATTGTTACCTCCCACCAGAATTGTTACCTCTAACCAGGATTGTTACCTCTAACCAGGATTGTTACCTCTAACCAGGATTGCTACATCTAACTAGGATTGTTACCTCTAACCAGGATTGTTACCTCTAACTAGGATTGTTACCTCTAACCAGGATTGTTACCTCTAACCAGGATTGCTACATCTAACTAGGATTGTTACCTCTAACCAGGATTGTTACCTCTAACTAGGATTGTTACCTCTAACTAGGATTGTTACCTCTAACCAGGATTGTTACCTCTAACTAGGATTGTTACCTCTAACCAGGATTGCTACCTCTAACCAGGATTGTTACCTCTAACCAGGATTGCTACCTCTAACCAGGATTGTTACCTCTAACCAGGATTGTTACCTCTAACCAGGATTGCTACATCTAACTAGGATTGTTACCTCTAACCAGGATTGTTACCTCTAACTAGGATTGTTACCTCCCATCAGGATTGTTACCTCCCATCAGGATTGTTACCTCTAACTAGGATTCTTACCTCCCATTAGGATTGTTACCTCTAACCAGGATTGTTACCTCTAACCAGGATTGTTACCTCTAACCAGGATTGTTACCTCCCACCAGGATTGTTACCTCTAACCAGGATTGTTACCTCTAACCAGGATTGTTACCTCTAACTAGGATTGTTACCTCCCATCAGGATTGCTACTTCTAACCAGGATTGTTACCTCTAACTAGGATTGTTACCTCCCATCAGGATTGCTACATCCAACCAGGATTGTTACCTCTAACTAGGATTGTTACCTCCCACCAGGATTGTTACCTCTAACCAGGATTGTTACCTCTAACCAGGATTGTTACCTCTAACCAGGATTGCTACATCTAACTAGGATTGTTACCTCTAACCAGGATTGTTACCTCTAACTAGGATTGTTACCTCTAACCAGGATTGTTACCTCTAACCAGGATTGTTACCTCTAACCAGGATTGCTACATCTAACTAGGATTGTTACCTCTAACCAGGATTGTTACCTCTAACTAGGATTGTTACCTCTAACTAGGATTGTTACCTCTAACCAGGATTGTTACCTCTAACTAGGATTGTTACCTCTAACCAGGATTGCTACCTCTAACCAGGATTGTTACCTCTAACTAGGATTGTTACCTCTAACCAGGATTGCTACCTCTAACCAGGATTGTTACCTCTAACCAGGATTGCTACCTCTAACCAGGATTGTTACCTCTAACCAGGATTGTTACCTCTAACCAGGATTGCTACATCTAACTAGGATTGTTACCTCTAACCAGGATTGTTACCTCTAACTAGGATTGTTACCTCCCATCAGGATTGTTACCTCCCATCAGGATTGTTACCTCTAACTAGGATTCTTACCTCCCATCAGGATTGTTACCTCTAACCAGGATTGTTACCTCTAACCAGGATTGTTACCTCTAACCATGATTGCTACCTCTAACCAGGATTGTTACCTCTAACCAGGATTGTTACCTCTAACCAGGATTGCTACATCTAACTAGGATTGTTACCTCTAACCAGGATTGTTACCTCTAACTAGGATTGTTACCTCCCATCAGGATTGTTACCTCCCATCAGGATTGTTACCTCTAACTAGGATTCTTACCTCCCATCAGGATTGTTACCTCTAACCAGGATTGTTACCTCTAACCAGGATTGTTACCTCCCACCAGGATTGTTACCTCTAACCAGGATTGTTACCTCTAACCAGGATTGTTACCTCTAACTAGGATTGTTACCTCCCATCAGGATTGCTACTTCTAACCAGGATTGTTACCTCTAACTATGATTGTTACCTCCCATCAGGATTGCTACATCCAACCAGGATTGTTACCTCTAACTAGGATTGTTACCTCCCACCAGGATTGTTACCTCTAACCAGGATTGTTACCTCTAACCAGGATTGCTACATCTAACTAGGATTGTTACCTCTAACCAGGATTGTTACCTCTAACTAGGATTGTTACCTCCCACTAGGATTGTTACCTCTAACCAGGATTGTTACCTCTAACTAGGATTGTTACCTCTAACCAGGATTGTTACCTCTAACTAGGATTGTTACCTCTAACTAGGATTGTTACCTCTAACTAGGATTGTTACCTCTAACCAGGATTGTTACCTCTTACTAGGATTGTTACCTCTAACTAGGATTGTTACCTCTAACCAGGATTGTTACCTCTAACTAGGATTGTTACCTCTAACCAGGATTGCCATTACAAAAATTACATTTTTAGCAAGCAATTATTATTTCAGCAAACAATTATTGTAATTCATCCTATATTGTCCTTAACATCTTTACTCCCTAGCAACAGTTGTGGGATACACACACACACACACACACACACACACACACACACACACACACACACACACACACACACACACACACACACTCAACCCCTTTCCCCACAACCAACCATAGTCTCAGATTCCCAACAGTTGCACCATCCCAGAGCCCAACTCAAGAAACGTCTTGATTTACAAATGCATATACAGTTGCAGCTATTTGAGAAGGCAGGGAAAAAATTGGTAGATTTGATGAACCATTGTCACGTCCTAGGTGATAGAGGTCAGATACACCCTGTTCCCCTGAAACACCCACACATGGTCCCCCGTTGTGACCATATTCTCAAGCATCTCTGTGCAATCAGACCTTTGATTTTGTGCCACCAGGGCCACAACAATATGCCCCCTCAACGAGTGTGACCCCTTCCCCATGGGTTACTGCAGCTAGTGTTGCCAGCACTACCTGGGTGGGGGCACCCTACCGGAATCACCACCGGCTAGGTACAAGGTCGTCAAGGTTCTCATTAGCAGTTTTGAGAATTTCCTTAAATTATGCTCTCCCATCAGGGGGTTTTGGCTTTGTAGGACCAGCCCTGCCAGGCAGGCTCAGAATCTGAAATCTGAAATATTTTTCATGGTATCCAATTGTTAGTAGTTAATGTCTTGTCTCTTCGCTTCAACTCCCGTACGGGCTCGGGAGAGACGAAGGTCGAGAGCCATGCGTCCTCCAAAACACAACCCAACCAAGCCGCACTGCTTCTTAACACAGCGCGCATCCAAACCGGAAGCCAGCCACACCAATGTGTCAGAGGAAACACTGTACACCTAGCGACCTGGTCAGCATGCACTGCGCCTGGCCCGCCACAGGAGTCGCTAGTGTGCGATGAGACAAGGATATCCCTACCGGCCAAACCCTCCCTAACCCAGATGACGCTAGGCCAATTGTGTGTCGCCCCATGGACCTCCCGGTTGCGACAGAGCCTGAGCTCGAACCCAGAGACTCTGTTGGCACAGCTCGTGCTGCCATGCAGTGCCTTAGACCACTGCGCCACCCGGGAGGCCCCACAGGATCAGAATCTTGAGGGGGTGGTGCTGCTCTAGTAGGTCTCTGACCACATTCATCTTTCTGATTTGGCTGCATATAGGCTACTTACAGTAGGCCCATAAACAGATAAGGACTTCTCCTTAGTGTATGGGCCTCTCAGGTGGGTGTCTAGGGTATAGGGTTGGGGAATGTTCCATCATTGATAGGACAATAAATAAATCAACTATATTTCTCATTTATTTTCAAATGTATATCCCATATCTGCACAAAAAAGCTCTCGCTTACAAACCCTGCTCGCAAACACACATGGGCTCTGGGATTTGCAACCGTTATCCTTTTTCACTCACTTAACTCCACACTTTTCCAAACACAAAAACACACACCTTCCATCACAATACATCTGTACATACCCACATACTGAGCCTTCTATGTCCTCTGTGTTTTATCTGTAGCATGTTGATTCAGTACTTGTTTGTTCCAGTTCCTTATATTTGAAAATGTATTATTTAGTTAATGATCTTTTCTTCTAATGCTGTCTTATCAATTCATGAAATAATATAAATGGAAAGTCTAATACTAATTATTTTACAACATTCCCCATCTAGAATGGTATAGTGTAGTTGTAGTTTATTTCTTTAACAATTGTTTTTTTAATTACAATCCCTAACATGGCTAGTATTGGGTTTTCCATTATTCAACTCCTCCATGGGAACATTGTAATATTTAGAATAGCCATTGAGTCATCTTTGTGTCTCAGAACATTTGTATCAATATACCGTTTATTGACTCTGAGAGCCTCACGCTTCCCTTTTATTATTAGGAACAAAACTTTGCGCCATTCTTCATTTTCCTTCGGGAACTGACCATTCATGCCAATTGTTGTGTTAGCAAGTATTTTACCCAGGCTTTAACCATTATTGTATCTTTAAATAGCAAATTTGGCAACGATTGGGCGCTCATATCTCAGTCCTCTCTGTCCAAAACGGTGTACACATTCTATTTGGATTTTGTCGACAGCTTTGGGTGGGATCTGAAGCGCTGTAAGGAGGAACTCTCTTACTACACCCCCAGGAACATCTCCTTCTTTCTCTTGGATACCAGTAATACATGATGTTCTCTCCTAGATCTGGTCTGCATGTCAATTAAGGCTTCTCTCAGAAAGATGTTTCCTTTTTAAGTTCATTAACGTCCGTTTCAATCTTATTGACTGTCCCTTTTAGCTTGTTTGTTTGTTTCTCCGTTGTCACAGCTTTTTCATCACTCATCTCAAGGCTCGCCTTCAACTCCTTAATACCTTCACTAACTAATTCAAGTATGCCCAGTTTGTGGTTTATCAATTTTAACAGATCGGTTATCCACCCTTACCATTCCTGTTGGTGAAAAGCTTAAATCGTCTGTGTCCGTCAAGGAGTCACGTTTTCTTTTGGCGATTGGTTCTCCATCATGTTTGGGTGTTGCTTGTTTTTGTAATATTTGTCGATACATTTCTCTACCCTTATGATTTGTTTTGTGTTGTTATCCAGGTTATTACCTACCAGTATGTGAAGTGCTAATATTTAGACTAACTTACAGATATTGAATATTACGTTTTTATATTGAGGTGAACTGCACTGCTGTGTTCAGTCCGCCACCTTGTTCCTCTTATTCCTTAACTTAATCTACTAACAAATCTGGGAATTATCCTGATCCCGTGAGCACCCCACTCCTCCTTCCATCAGTCCTCAGCTTTAGAGAGGACTACAGCTGGACTCCACAGTCACACTACAGTCTGTGCTACTCCTACACCTGCTCTGGTTCCTTTACCCATACTCACAGACTCTCTCTCTCCCTCTCTCTCTCTCTCTCTCTCCCTCTCTCTCTCTCTCTCTCTCTCTCTCTACCCCTCTCTCCTGCTCTCTCTTTCTCTCCCCCCCTCCCCACAAACAGGGCTCTGAATCATACTGTATATAATCATACTGCTCACACTCTGGTCCAGTCAAATTAAATTTTGCGCTTCCAGGACATCTGCAGTAAAAGATTCATTGCGGATCAGCCAGATCAGGAGCCCAGCAGTGCGGAACTCTAGTGGAGAAATGAGCTTTAAATGTGAGCATCTGCCATGTCTGTCTGACACTCGTCAGTTCCTCCCTTCATCTCTCTCGCGCTGTCTTTCTCTCTCTCTCTGTCCTCTCTTTCTCTCTGTCCTCTCTCTCTCTTTGTCCTCTCTCTCTGTCCTCTCTCTCTCTCTCTTCTCTTCTCTTCACTCTCTCTCTCTCTTTCTCTCTCTCTGTTCTATCTTTCTCTCTGTCCTCTCTCTCTCTTTGTCCTCTCTCTCTGTCCTCTCTCTCTCTCTCTCTCTCTCTCTCTGTCCTCTCGCTCTCTCTCTCTTCTCTCTCTCTCTCTGTATCCTCTCTCTCTCTCTCTCTTCTCTCTCTCTCACTCTCTCGGTGCTCTCTCTCTCTGTCCTCTCTCTCTCTCTATCCTCTCTTTCTCTCTGTCCTCTCTCTCTTTGTCCTCTCTCTCTGTCCTCTCTCTCTTTGTCCTCTCTCTCTGTCCTCTCTCTCTCTCTCTCTCTCTCTCTCTCTCTCTGTGTCCTCTCTCTCTTTCTCTCTTCTCTCTCTCTCTCCTCTCTCTCTCTCGGTGCTCTCTCTCTCTCTCTCTCTCTCTCTCTCTCTCTGTCCTCTCTCTCTCTCTCTCTCTCTCTCTCTTTGTCCTCTCTCTCTCTCTCTCTCTCTCTCTCTGTCCTCTCTCTCTCTCTCTCTCTCTCTCTCTCTCTGTCCTCTCTCTCTCTCTCTCTCTCTCTCTGTCCTCTCTCTCTCTCTCTCTCTCTCTCTCTCTGTCCTCTCTCTCTCTCTCTCTCTCTCTCTCCTCTCTCTCTCTCGGTGCTCTCTCTCTCTCTCTCTCTCTCTCTCTCTCTCTCTCTCTCTCTCTCTCTCTCTCTCTGTCCTCTCTCTCTTTGTCTCTCTTCCGTCTTTCCCTCTGTGATCCTTTTCTTGCCCCCTGTCTGTCAGGCTCATTTGAGTATCCCTCCATCTTTCAATCACTCAACATCTCTGGAATCCCACTGCATGTCTGTGTCTGATGGAATGTCTAAGCCTCCTCAGGCAAATGGCCAGATAGTGGGCTCTCTCTCTTTCCCTCTCGTTCATTGCAGTGGACCCTTTCGTTTTCCCTCTTTTAGTCATCACCAGTTTTACACCGACAGTGCCTTCAGAAAGTATTCACATCCCTTGAGTTTTTCCACATTTTGTTGTGTTACAGCCTGAATTTAAAATGGATGAAATATTGTTTGTCACTGGCCTACACACAATACCCCATAATGTCAAAGTGGAATTGTGTTTTTCGAAATGTTTACAAATTAAGAAGAAATTAAAAGCTCAAATGTCTTGAGTCAATAAGTATTCAGCCCCTTTGTTATGGCAAGCCTAACTAAGCTCAGGAGTGAACATTTGCTTCACAAGTCACATAATAAGTTGCATGGACTTACTCTGTGTGCAATTATAGTGTTTAACATAATTTTTTAATTACTACCTCCTCTCTGAACCCCACATATACAATGATCTGTCAGGTCCCTCAGTCGAGCAGGGAATTTCAAACACAGATTCAACAACAAAGACCAGAGAGGCTTTCCAATGCCTCGCAAAGAAGGGCACCTATTGGTAGATGGGTTTTAAAAAAGCAGACATTGAATATCCCTTTCAGAATGGTAAAGTTATTCATTACACTTTGGATGTATCAATTTACCCAGTCACTACAAAGATATAAGCATCCATAAAACAGTTAAAGAGTTTAATGACTATGATAGGAGAAAACTGAGGATGGATCAAGAACATTGTAGTTAGTCCACAATACTAACCTAATTGACAGAGGGCAAAGAAGGAAGCCCGTACAGAATTTTTTTTTTCAGAAACATGCATCCGGTTTGCAACAAGGCACTAAAATAATACTGTAACAAAATGTTTCAAAGCAATTCACTTTTTGTAGTGAATACAAAGTGTTGTGTTTGGGGGAAATCCAATTCAACATATTACTGAGTACCACTTTCCATATTTTAAAGTATAATGGTAGCTGCATCATGTTATGGGTATGCTTGTAATCGTTAAGGACTGGGCAGTATTTCAGGATAAAAAAGAAACGGAATGGAGCTAACCACAGGTAAAATCCTTGAGGAAAACCTGGTTCAGTCTGCTTTCCACCAGACACTGGTAGATGAATTTACCTTTCAGCAGGACAATAACCTAAAACACGAGGCCAAATCTACACTGGAGTTGCTTAACAAGAAGACCGTGAATGTTCCTGAGTGGCCTAGTTAAAGTTTTGACTTAAATCTACTTGAAAATGTATGACACAGACTTAAATTGGTTGTCTAACAATGGTCAACAACCAATTTGATAGGTCTTGAAGAATTTCGAAAAGAATGATGGGCAAATGTTGCACAATCCAAGTGTGGAAAGCCTTTAGAGAGTGTGAATACTTATGTAAATGAGATATGAATGCATTTAATTTTCAATACATTTGCAGGAGATTTTAAAAACATGTTTTCTCTTTGTCATGATGGGGTATTGTGAGTAAATAGGTGAGAAAAACATATATTTAATCCATTTTGAAATTAGACTGTGACACAACAAAATGTGGAATAAGTCAAGGAGTAGGAAACTTTCTGAAGGCACAACACTATCCACGCCGGTGTCGCTGTTTGCATCCTACTCACTGATATCTGGAAATGGATGTCAAAATGAATGAGAGGGTTCCTGCAATGCTGCTGAAACATGTGTTCTTCATTCATGTACTTTCAGTCAGAAGCTGCTCAATATAGAGAGGGTTCATTAGGTCCATCGACTCCACTGTTATTGTCCTTTCTCAGGTGGATGGTAGCATTGGCAAAGAAAAAAACAGAATTCTGTGACATTCAGGGAGAAAGGGTTCGGTGGCATTAGCCACCTTAGTAGGAAGAGAAATATTTAGGCTGTGTGTTCTAATCCACAACCACTAGGAGTTGCTATAGATGATCTTGTTGCTATAATCACTGAACACTGGAGGAGTTTAGGGACTTTGGATGATGATACTTTTTCTTCCATTTCACCTTTATTTAACTAGGAAAGTCAGTTAAGAACAAATTCTTATTTACAATGACGGCCTAGGAACAGTGGGTTAACTGCCTTGTTCAGGGGCAGAAAAACAGATTTCTACACATTGTCAGGGCAGGGATTTGATTTAGCAACCTTTCGGTTACTGGCCCAAAGCTCTAACCACTAGGCTACTTAATGCTTTTAAGTTTTGTTTTCAACAATATTTTAGGATACATTGGTACCTACAGCACCCTATAATAATATAGACATACACAGAGACACACGCACATAAATACCTATATGGAGATTGATTTTCACATATAAATATGATCAAATCCCGACATATGCATGCACATTTATAGTATAATACCAATATGTATGTAAACTTTCACGATAGCAGAAAATGGTCAAACAAACACACAAGCGAGTAAGAAGCAGTTTGCCATCTTAATGCCAGTCAATTCAGGTATTGCACTGGAAGTTGATGTTAAATTCAACTGACCAGAAATGAAATGAAAATGACCATAAATCAGACACATATTACTGCACATGTACACTCATAGGAACATACAGTTGAAGTCGGAAGTCTACATACACCTTAGCCAAGTACATTTAAACTCAGTTTTTCACAATTCTGGACATTTCATCTGAGTAGAAATTCCCTGTCTTAGGTCAGTTAGGATCACCACTTTATTTTAAGAATGTGAAATGTCAGAAGAATAATAGTAGAGAGAATGATTTATTTCAGCTTTTATTTCTTTCATCACATTCCCAGTGGGTCAGAAGTTTACATACACTCAATTAGTATTTGGGAGCATTGCCTTTAACTTGGTTCAAACGTTTCTGGTAGCCTTCCACAAGCTTCCCGCAATAAGTTGGGTGAATTTTGGCCCATTCCTCCTTACAGAGCTGCTGTAACTGAATCAGGTTTTTAGGCCTCCTTGCTCGCACACGCTTTTTCAGTTCTGACAACAAATTTTCTATCGGATTGAGGTCAGGGCTTTGTCATGACCACTCCAATACCTTGACTTTGTTGTCCTTAAACCATTTTGCCACAACTTTGGAAGTATGCTTGGGGTCATTGTTCATTTGGAAGAACCATTTACAACCAAGCTTTAACTTCCTGACTGATGTCTTGAGATGTTGCTTCAATATATCCACATAATTTTCCTCCCTCATGAAGCCCTCTATTTTGTGCCCCAGTCCCTCCTGCAGCAAAGTACCCCCACAACATGATGCTGCCACCCCCGTGCTTCACGGTTGGGATGGTGTTCTTCGGCTTGCAAGCCTCCCCCTTTTTCCTCCAAACATAACGATGTTATTGTGGCCAAACAGTTTTATTTTTGTTTCATCAGACCAGAGGATATTTCTCCAAAAAGTACGATCTTTGTCACCTTGTGCAGTTGCAAACCGTAGTCTGTCTTTTTTATGGTGGTTTTGGAGCAGTGGCTTCTACTTGCTGAGCGGCCTTTCAGGTTATGTCGATATAGGACTCATTTTACTGTGGATATAGATACTTTTGTACCTGCTTCCTCCAGTATCTTCACAAGGTCCTTTGCTGTTGTTCTGGGATTGATTTGCACTTTTTGCACCAAAGTACGTTCATCTCTAGGAGACAGAACGCGTCTCCTTCCTGAGCGGTATGACGGCTGCGTGGTCCCATGGTGTTTATACTTGCGTACTATTGTTTATACAGATGAATGTGGTACCTTCAGGAGTTTGGAAACTTCTGACCCACTGCAATTGTGATACACTGAATGATAAGTGAAATAATCTGTCTGTAAACAATTGTTGGAAAAATGACTTGTGTCATGCACAAAGTAGATGTCCTAACCGACTTGCCAAAACTTTAGTTTGTTAACAAGACAATTGTGGAGTGTTTGAAAAAACTAGTTTTAATGACTCCAACCTAAGTGTTTGTAAACTTCCGACTTCAACTGTACATACAGTGGGAACCTGTGACAGGACATGGAATTGGATTCAGTCACATAAATTGTTAGCCTCCAGACATGTGTAGACATCATTGTACATGTGGAGTTTCTTATCAGGTGGAGCTTCTTATCTTTTCATTTTTATCAAAGCTTCCTTCCCCAAGCTAAAACTCCTCACTTACACCCTGGTATTCAAATACAATTGATTATAAGTATTGGCATAGAATATGCTTGTATAGAAAAGCTCCACATGGAGCTTTTCTATACAAGGGTGGAGACAAATGGCTGCCGTCACAGTCACACAAATAACTTACAGATAGTGTATATTGGAATCCCCCACCCCACCAAACTCCCTCCTGTAATTGAATAGGCCTATATTCTGTGTTAATTTGTCAGTCTGCAATACAAATATTTTATCCTGAAAGGTGTATCTAAGTGAGTACTCGTCACGTCTCAGCGTATCCAGCACTAAAATGTTACACACGCCACGCCCCCACGCCTCTGTTTGTCCAATTTAACGACCAGCTTGATAGATGCATTCTGTACATGTGGCATATGCATTCTCACGCTGTCATTAAATGTGTTTAAGACTGAATTATATTAGCTAAAGCACTGATATCGAAATAGCTTCATGAACTCAAAACAAATTATCATCCCAGCCAGACGAGCACATCTCCAACCCCAACACCCCAAAGACGCACGCATGATAAACCCATTCACCTGACTACGCGCACAGACGCGGTGCGTAGGCCTAATGTCTACACATTTATTCACATAAACAACAGAAACAATGTCATTATTATACATTCCAACGACACTGTCGGTATGTTTACGCGATGACCACGTCTGATAAGAGGTTTTTTGACAAAGCCATCCGTTAAAATATGATTAGAAAGATACCGTGCATGGGATCCATCATCACAAGTCAGCAGCTGGACTTTTTTGTTTTTCCGTGAAATATTTACGAGCACTAGTCACGTCACGACTGAAGTTAAACGCACAGTACTAAAACCTTGGATACGTTATCTTTATTCTATCGCCAATAAAGCAGACATGCTGACTAGAGTTTCTGTGGGAAATGGCATAGCATACAAACACACGATATATCATCTACCATGCCTACTTGTGCTACAGCAGAAATTGCATACATGTAAATTATTGTGGAAAAACAACTTGCACCGACCTCTAGCTCCTATTTACATTGACTTCACATGCAATATTACAGTAAGGAAGGCTATATGCAAAAACCTATTTAAGGGATCTGATTTCATCTATGGTGTTTGGGGCAACATTTGCTGTTCCTATAACATGGTATGGGAAATGAAGGTAAAGGCATTACCTTATAGAAATACTGATGTATGGCTTGGCGCAGGGGTAACTGCCGATATCCAGTAGTAAAATCAGACAACAACAAAACCACGCCGGGATGTTGATGATGACATTGCCGTCTTTGTGGAAGAACGGTAGAAAAAAGCACTTTTCCAAATGTGTCAAGAAATACTGAAAAATATAATAAATAAATGGGGCGGATCTGAGAGGATTCTCGGTTCTTGTTTACATGAACAGCGTTTCCCTCTTTCCACCGATTAAACCGGCACCATACCCTAAGACATCTGATTGAAATCCATGATGCAGTTCATTGCGACGTTATAAAAATGTTCCTCTCCACAAAAACAGAGGGATAAACCCCATTCACAAATAAAATAATGTAATGCTATTAAATTATGCGCCTTTTCGGAACCATCAGATGAAACATGGATGGCTTTGGCTAAAAATAACAACAGCACAAATAAACACAGACATTTCGGTTCAAGCAGTGCGCTACCAGATATTTGCATTTATATTCATATGCATAGCTGTCCAGAAGAGGCCATTGGTTGATAAAAAAAACCGGATACAACGAGGCAGGTTTATGAAGATTATATAATGCGCGTCTCGTTCAACCCGATGTGACGTCGTTTTTTTCGACGGTCGAGTCGACATATCTGCCCGCCTGACCGAGTAGCCTAAGAATTTTCTATACGTCGTTTTTTTTCTAAATTTATATGTCTGCCCTTTTCTCCACCTCTATCAACTGACTCGGCTCCAGGAGGCTATTTACAATTTCGTCTGCGGACTCGTTGCAGACGTAAGCAGACTGACAGCGTGTGCATTCCTAAACGCACATCCCCAATAGCAGCCCATCTTCACCTTAGGAACTGACAGACATAGGCTACAACATTACATTCACACGTAAAATAACACACGGCTTGCGAAAAGCACATTGTGCACCGGTTGACATGACACATATTCACACCAAACTCATTGAACTTCAACAGACAGGGTCTTTGCCGAATAGCCAGTTATAGCCTACTTATGAACAGTTTATTACAGGCATTAACCCTGTCACTTCGTTAGGCTAGTCCTATTTCCCATCCTGAGGTCTGTATTTTCAATATTGTGAACTGCAAACTGAATTGGGATTGAGTTAAATTGGGATTTTGTCGGCGGTGGAAGTGTCCCAAAACTGTTTGACATTCCACTATGATCTTTTTGAAACAGATAGCCAGCCCATTCAATTACCACTCTCTGGATAAGAGCGTCTGCTAAATGACTTAAATGTAAATGTAAATAACAGTTGCCTATTTAGACTAAAGTTCTCTAAGGCTTACTTTCATGTTGGTATTCCTTCAATCCCGCCTAGTTTCTCCTCTCCATCCCATCACTCTCCTCTTAATCTATAAATAGAAGCACCTTTGAAAATGGCTGCACCATCATCACTGTCTTATATGACAGGTTGGCATGTGAAGAAGGGAAACATGTAGCAGATTTATTCTCAGAAGCTGAACACTGTGTCAGGGTGTAACGGGATACCAAAGAGTCTGAGAGCAGTTTTGCAGTTATGTTTTATTTATTTCCTACAAGTTCGCAATTCTAAAGTTCAGGGGGGACTGGAAAGGGGAATGGAAACAATAGCAAAGTATGTAATCTGTCAGCAGGCTTTCCGCCTACAATTAGAGGTTTGGAATGTTCACTCAGGATATGAGCTGCCTGGGTGCGGCGCTGTTCAGAAGATGTGGTGCTGAATCTAGATGGTCTTCTCTTTACTTAGCTTTTCGCCTTTGCGGTATTATCCATGGTGCTGAACTACCGTGCTCATGAGCGCAGCGCTGTTCAGTGGCATGGTGCTGAATCAGCTGTCAGTCTTCTGTATGTAGCCATAGGCTCTCCGTGATTATACAGTTAAAGTCGGAAGTTTACATACACTTAGGTTGGAGTCATTAAAACTCGGTTTTCAACCACTCCACAATTTTGTTGTGAACAAACTAAAGTTTTGGCAAGTCGGTTAGAACATCTACTTTGTGCATGACACAAGTAATTTTTCCAACAGATGTTTACAGACAAATTATTTCACTTATCATTCAGTGTATCACAATTGCAGTGGGTCAGAAGTTTACATACACTAAGTTGACTGTGCCTTTAAACAGCTTGGAAAATTCCAGAAAATTATGTCATGGCTTTAGAAGCTTTTGATAGGCTAATTGACATATTTGAGTCAATTGGAGGTGTACCGTGGCTGTATTTCAAGGCCTACCTTCAAACTCAGTGCCTCTTTGTGGGAAAATCAAAAGAATTCAGCCAAGACTTGAAAATAAATGGTAGACCTCCATAAGTCTGGTTCATCCTTGGGAGCAATTTCCAAACGCCTGAAGGTACCACATTCATCTGTACATTTTTGACATGCGTTATTCTGGATTTTTTTGTTGTTATTCTATCTCTCACTGTTCAAATAAACCTACCATTAAAATGATAGACTGATAATTTCTTTGTCAGTGGGCAAACGTACAAAATCAATACTTTTTTTCCCGGCCTCCCGGGTGGCGCAGAGGTTAAGGGCGCTGTACTGCAGCGCCAGCTGTGCCATCAGAGTCCCTGGGTTCGCGCCCAGGCTCTGTCGTAACGGCTGGCTTCCGGGTTGGATGCGCGCTGTGTTAAGAAGCAGTACGGCTGTGTTAAGAAGCAACCCAACGGTTGTGTATCGGAGGACACATGACTTTCAACCTTCGTCTCTCCCGAGCCCGTACGGGAGTTGTAGTGATGAGACAAGATAGTAGCTACTATAACAATTGGATAAAAAAGTAACAGTCAGTATCTGGTGTGGCCAAGTATTGCAGTGCATCTCCTCCTCATGGACTGCACCAGATTTACCAGTTCTTGCTGTGAGATGTTACCCCTATCTTCCACCAAGGCACCTGCAAGTTCCTGGACATTTCTGGGGGGAATTGCCCTAGCCCTCATCCTCCGATCCAACAGGTCCCAGACATGCTCAATGGGATTGAGATCCGGGCTTTTCGCTGGCCATGGCAGAACACTGACATTCCTGTCTTGCAGGAAATCACGCACAGAACAAGCAGTATGGCTGGTGGCATTGTCATGCTGGAGAGTCATGTCAGGATGATTCTGCAGGAGGATGTCTTCCCTGTAACGCACAGCGTTGAGATTGCCTGCAATGACAACAAGCTCAGTCTGATGATGCTGTGACACAACGCCCCAGACCATGATGGACCCTCCACCTCCAAATCGATCCCGCTCCAGAGTACAGGCCTCGGTGTAACGCTCATTCCTTCGACGATAAACGCGAATCCGGCCATCACCCCTGGTGAGACAAAACCGCGACTTGTCAGTGAAGAGCACTTTTTGCCAATCCTCTCTGGTCCGTCTCGGGTTTGTGCCCATAGGCAACGTTGTTACCGGTGATGTCTGGTGACGACCTGCCTTACAACAGGCCTACAAGCCCTCAGTCCAGCCTCTCTCAGCCTATTGCGGGCAGTCTGAGCACTGATGGAGGGATTATGATTTCCTGGTGTAACTCGGGCAGATGTTGTTGCCATCCTGTACCTGTCCCGCAGGTGTGATGTTCGGATGTACCGATCCTGTGCAGGTGGTGTTACATGTGGTCTGCCACTGCGAGGACGATCAGCTGTCTGTCCTGTCACCCTGTAGCGCTGTCTTCAGCATCTCACAGTACAAACATTGCAATTTATTGCCCTGGCCACATCTGCAGTCCTCATGCCTCCTTGAGGCATGAGGAATGGACCCTGGGCATCTTTCTTTTGGTGTTTTTCAGAGTCAATAGAAAGGCCTCTTTAGTGTCCTAAGTTTTCATAACTGTGACCTTAATTGCCTTCCATCTGTAAGCTGTTTGTGTCTTAACGACCGTTCCACAGGTGCCTGTTCATTAATTGTTTATGGTTCATTGAACAAGCATGGGAAAAACCCTTTACAATGAAGATCTGTGAAGTTATTTGGATTTTTACGAATTATCTTTGAAAGACAGGGACCTGAAAAAGGGACGTTTCTTTTTTTCTGAGTTTAGGTCCTAGATGTCAGGAAGCTTGGCCCCAGTGATGTGCTGGGCCTTATGCATTACCCTCTGTAGCGGCTTTACGGTCAAATGCCAAGCAGTTGCCATACCAGGTGGTGATGCAACTGGTCATGATGCTCTCGGTGGTGCAGCTGTAGAACTTTTTGAAGTTCTTGGGACCCATGCCAAATCTTTTCAGTCTCCTGAGGGGAAAAGGTGTTGTCATGCCCTCTTCATAACTGTCTTGGAGTGTTTGGACCATGATAGTTTGTGGCCCTTTGAAGGGAAACAGGTGACGCTAGGCATATAGAGCACCAGTAGATCTACACTTTTAGAAAAAAGTGTTCCAAAAGGGTTCTGCGGTTGTCCCCATAGGATAAATATTTTTGCTTAGAGGTACAATCCTTTTTGGTTCTAGGTAGAACCCTTTTGGATTCCATGTAGAACACTCTGTGGAAAGGGTTATTCTTGGATCCCAAAATGGTTATACCTTGAACCAAAAGGGTTCTATCTACCGTGCTTCTACACCTGCATTGCTTGCTGTTTGGGGTTTTAGGCTGGGTTTCTGTACAGCACTTTGAGATATCAGCTGATGTACGAAGGGCTATATAAATCAAATTGATTTGATTTGATTTGATATCTACATTTACATTTACATTTAAGTCATTTAGCAGACGCTCTTATCTAGAACCAAAACAGGTTCTTCAAAGGGTCCTCTTATGGGGAAAGTCCCATTTTAGGTTCTAGATGTGCCAGAGATATAATGAATTATCAACTTAATAAGAAACATATCCAAGATAATGTAGCTTATGGTGAGTCCCTTTTAATATTTATTCATATTTGAAGAGTCCACACCTTGCTTTTCATATTTCACAGCCCCTGAAAAGCCAGATGTGGTAATCAACACACGCTTTCGGAAAGGGCCCTTCCATCTCTATAGTATTAGACCTACAGGCCTCCTCCCATGGTCTCGAAAGTCAAAAGACAATGGGCTTGTTCGACATTGCAGCCAACGGTGCAGGCAACTACCAACTGACTGATCTACAAAGAACATTGCATCATAAATAACTACTCCTTATTATTTGTAGATCAGTCAGTCACAATTTACTCATGATACATTACAGTTGTGAACCTCTTCGAACACAGCCATAGTCAGAAGACATATAAGGAGCGTATCAGATACACAAATTCTGGGCAGGCGTGTGTAGAACATCAGATCTTTTCAACACAGGAGGTTGGTGGTACCTTAGTTAGGGAGGATAGGCTCATGGTAATGGCTGGAGCGGAATCAGTGGAATGGTGTCAAATACGTCATGCCATTCCATTCACGCCGTTCCAACCATTGTTATGAGCTGTCCTCTCAGCAGCCTCCACTGCTTTCCAATGCCTGGATAAGCTTTTACGTCTCATGAACCACATGAATATCATATAATTATCTTCCAATATGAGTAGGCTTGCGCAGAATGTATATCTGGAATGCATGCATTCATGTAAGATGTAAATGTGCGTCCAAGCTGGTACATTGCGATTGACATGATTTCCTGAAACTTGCCAAGCACTCCATGCATTGTCTCCCTGTTATGAGCTGTCACCAATGGCTGTCATCAGAGATGGAAGAGGAAGTGCCGCTCGCTGTTTTTTTGTTTTGTTTTCTGGTTCGATGAAAGTCAATGAAACAAGTAGACCAGGCTGACCTGCTATTGCATTGGTGTCTATGGAAGACACCCAGTTAAGTAGACTGGAACTTACCATTTTTTCCAATGGTAAATGGCCTGAGTGAACTATCTTTAGTTACCCACCAACTTTTCTGTCACTTGACAGTCTAGACCAGGGGTGTCAAACTCATTCCATGGAGGACCTATTGTCTGCAGGTTTTTGTTTTTTCCTTTCAATTAAGCCCTAGACAACCAGGTGTGGGGAGTTCCTTACTAATTAGTGACCTTAATTCATTAATCAAGTACAAGGGAAGAGCAAAAACCCGCACTCGACCCTCCATGGAATGAGTCTGACACCTATGGTATAGACTCTAGAGTTTAGATCGAGTAGTATAGACACAGATAGAACAATGAGCCAGATGTTTCACCAGATGTTTCATCCCACTGGCAGTGGGAGAAGATGGTGATGAGAGGAAGCCCAGTGGCCGGCAGTGGGAGAAGATGGTGATGAGAGGAAGCCCAGTGGCCGGCAGTGGGAGAAGATGGTGATGAGAGGAAGCCCAGTGGCCGGCAGTGGGAGAAGATGAGGCTGAGAGGAAGCCCAATGGCCGGCAGTGGGAGAAGATGGTGATGAGAGGAAGCCCAGTGGCCGGCAGTGGGAGAAGATGGTGATGAGAGGAAGCCCAGTGGCCGGCAGTGGGAGAAGATGGTGATGAGAGGAAGCCCAGTGGCCGGCAGTGGGAGAAGATGGTGATGAGAGGAAGCCCAGTGGCCAGCAGTGGGAGAAGATGGTGATGAGAGGAAGCCCAGTGGCCGGCAGTGGGAGAAGATGGTGATGAGAGGAAGCCCAGTGGCCGGCAGTGGGAGAAGATGGTGCTGAGAGGAAGCCCAGTGGCCGGCAGTGGGAGAAGATGGTGATGAGAGGAAGCCCAGTGGCCGGCAGTGGGAGAAGATGGTGATGAGAGGAAGCCCAGTGGCCGGCAGTGGGAGAAGATGGTGATGAGAGGAAGCCCAGTGGCCGGCAGTGGGAGAAGATGGTGATGAGAGGAAGCCCAGTGGCCGGCAGTGGGAGAAGATGGTGATGAGAGGAAGCCCAGTGGCCGGCAGTGGGAGAAGATGGTGATGAGAGGAAGCCCAGTGGCCGGCAGTGGGAGAATATGGTGATGAGAGGAAGCTCAGTGGCCGGCAGTGGGAGAAGATGGTGATGAGAGGAAGCCCAGTGGCCGGCAGTGGGAGAAGATGGTGATGAGAGGAAGCCCAGTGGCCGGCAGTGGGAGAAGATGGTGATGAGAGGAAGCCCAGTGGCCGGCAGTGGGAGAAGATGGTGATGAGAGGAAGCCCAGTGGCCGGCAGTGGGAGAAGATGGTGATGAGAGGAAGCCCAGTTGCCGGCAGTGGGAGAAGATGGTGATGAGAGGAAGCCCAGTGGCCGGCAGTGGGAGAAGATGGTGATGAGAGGAAGCCCAGTGGCCGGCAGTGGGAGAAGATGGTGATGAGAGGAAGCCCAGTGGCCGGCAGTGGGAGAAGATGGTGATGAGAGGAAGCCCAGTGGCGGCAGTGGGAGAAGATGGTGATGAGAGGAAGCCCAGTGGCCGGCAGTGGGAGAAGATGGTGATGAGAGGAAGCCCAGTTGCCGGCAGTGGGAGAAGATGGTGATGAGAGGAAGCCCAGTGGCCGGCAGTGGGAGAAGATGGTGATGAGAGGAAGCCCAGTGGCCGGCAGTGGGAGAAGATTGAGTGAGATGGATTTCAGACAACATTCTGCTAATTTTCTCATCGATGAAACCTTTGATCTCAATATATTTTTCTGTTCCTAAAACTAGAATCTATTACAAACAGAGTGGACTAAGTTTTGTAGATTTTACCGTTTGCCAAAGTTTCTGAAAATTAGAAGGAGTGCAAGGGCGAATTGAGTTATTGCAAACGTGCACTTCATGAAGTAGGCATTCCCTAATGGAAATATGAAAATAAATGCTCAAACACACCAATAGGATCTCGCTAGCTCATACATGACTCTGCCCACCTCCTTGCTTGTTCTGCCCACTATGATTATTTTGTCGCATTGAAAATGACAGGCTAGGGTTCTGGGGGCCGTCGTTGACTGAGGTTGGTGGATGAAGGAGACACTTCTTATGCTCTCAAAATGTTGGCACCCGGAGAATACACGTTTCAGAGGTGAGCAGGACGATCAAGAGATGGAGTTATGTCGGGATGCCACCAGGCCGCTAGCAAAGCCGGTAGAAGAGGAATATTGGGACAGGAACATGGAAAGGTGGATTTCGGAGGAGGAATGGAGGAGGGCAAAGAGAAAGGAGAGGTCAAAGGGAATGAGGAAAGTTGAGGTTAAATCTGAATTTGATGAAGATAGCGATTAAAAGGGAGATGGTCTGTCGAAGATGACTGGGGTCAAGTAAAAACAGAGTGAGATGTCTGAACAGAGTGAGATGTCTGCCTGACCGAGTTCTGGAGGTAAAATGGAAGTGAATGATGGAGTTTTAAGTGAGATGAAAGGTGCGGTGAGTCTTGCATCGATGGACATGGTTATAATAAAGTTGAATTTGGCCCAGTGGGAGTGAGATTCAGGCCTTTTGGCTGTTCCATATGTGGTATCAGGTTGGGTGGAAAAGATGTTGAGTACTGTTAAATCAGGGAAGGTAACTCAAAGTGGACTTGTAATGTTTGTCTGTGTTTCTTCCACCAAAAGGGAATGGCCACGCAACTCGGGTCAAGTACCGTTTCTTCATTTGCTCTTAGGAACAGGGCACCATTGAAATTATTGATTTCTGGGGTACCGTTTAGTGTGGCGGTGGAGCAACTGAAGTTGAACATCCCTGGTGTTTGTGACGCCCGTCGTTTGGTTTGACGCAGACCCGATAGGGAGTGTGGTGAAGCAGAGTTGTCACAGTCTGTCCTTTTGCGTTTTGAATCAGAGTCATGTTAGGATATATCAGTCATCCTGTTAGAGCTTTTGTGCCGAATCCACATCGGTGTTTTGGGTCAAATGCTTATGGTCATGTCGCAGCAGTGTGTAGGAGAAAGATTCCACGATGTGAGAAGTGTGCAGGAGTGCATGGGACAGAGGATTATGTTGTTTCGGTGGAAAGAGTTGTCTGTGTCAACTGTAGGGCTGCCTATGTTGCTGGGGATCAGAAGTGTCTGGTGAAAGAGAGGCAGGTTGAGGTGGCCAGAGTCAGAGTAGTGCAGAAGGTGTGGTATGCTGAGGCAGTGAAGAAAGTGAAGGAGGATGGGTCAAGAGTGAGGAATCCTGAGAGGATCTCTGTGAGTAGTAGATCTGTGCAGCACAGAGGGATAAGCAAACGAGTGAAATATATATTTTTATTTGATTTATTTCACCTGTATTTAACCAGGTAGGCCAGTTGAGAACAAGTTCTCATTTACAACTGCGACCTGGCCAAGATAGAGCAAAGCAGTGCGACAAAAACAACACAGAGTTACACATGGGAAAAACAAACGTACAGTCAATAACACAATAGAAAAGTCTATATACAGTGTGCGCAAATGTAGTAAGATTAAGTAGGTAAGGCAATAAATACAGTGAGGGAAAAAAGTATTTGATCCCCTGCTGATTTTGTATGTTTGCCCACTGACAAAGAAATGATCAGTCTATAATTTTAATGGTAGGTTTATTTGAACAGTGAGAGACAGAATAACAACAAAAAAATCCAGAAAAAAGCATGTCAAAAATGTTATAAATTGATTAGCATTTTAATGAGGGAAATAAGTATTTGACCCCCTCTCAATCAGAAAGATTTCTGGCTCCCAGGTGTCTTTTATACAGGTAACGAGCTGAGATTAGGAGCACACTCTTAAAAGGAGTGCTCCTAATCTCAGTTTGTTACCTGTATAAAAGACACCCGTCCACAGAAGCAATCAATCAATCAATCAATCGGTGGGTACGGTGGGATTCTAAATGGTCGGTGATCTGTTTGTTAACAAGACTTTAGAAAGGCAGGGCAGGATGGATATTGGTCTGTAACAGTTTGGGTCTAGAGTGTCTCCCCCTTTGAAGAGGGGGATGACCGTGGCAGCTTTTCCAATCTTTAGAGATCTCAGACGATACGAAAGAGGTTGAACAGGCTAGTAATAGGGGTTGTAACAATTACGGCGAATAATTTTAGAAAGAGATGGTCCAGATTGTCTAGCCCAGCTGATTTGTAGGGGAACATATTTTGCAGCTCTTTCAGAACATCAGCTATCTGGATATGGGTGAGGCTTGGGCAAATTTCTGTGGGGGGTGCAGTGCTGTTGACCGTGGTAGGTGTAGCCAGGTGGAAAACATGGCCAGCCTTAAAGAAATGCTTATTGAGATTCTCAATTATCGGCGGTGAGTGTTTCCTAGTCTCAGTGCAGTGGGCAGCTGGGAGGAGGTGTTCTTATTCTCCATGGACTTTACAGTGTCCCAGAACTTTTTGGAATTAGTGCTACAGGATGCAAATTTCTGTTTGAAAAAGCTAGCCTTTGCTTTCCTAACTGCCTGTGTATATTGGTTCTTAACTTCCCTGAAAAGTTACATATCGCAGGGCTAATCGATGCTAATGCAGTAACGCCACAGGATGTTTTTGTGCTGGTCAAGTGCAGTTAGGTCTGGAGTGAACCAAGGGCTATATCTGTTCTTAGTTCTACATTTTTTTTTGAACGGGGCATGCTTATTTAAGATGGTGAGGAAAGCATTTTTAAAGAATAACCAGGCATCCTCTACTGACGGCATGAGGTCAATATCCTTCCAGGATACCCGGGGCAGGTAGATTAAAAAGGCATGCTCGCTGAAGTGTTTCAGGGAGCGTTTACATTTACATTTACATTTAAGTCATTTAGCAGACGCTCTTATCCAGAGCGACTTACAAATTGGTGCATTCACCTTATGACATCCAGTGGAGCAGCCACTTTACAATAGTGCATCTAAATCTTTTAAGGGGGGTGAGAAGGATTACTTTATCCTATCCTAGGTATTCCTTAAAGAGGTGGGGTTTCAGGTGTCTCCGGAAGGTGGTGATTGACTCCGCTGTCCTGGCGTTGTGAGGGAGTTTGTTCCACCATTGGGGGGCCAGAGCAGCGAACAGTTTTGACTGGGCTGAGTGGGAACTGTACTTCCTCAGTGGTAGGGAGGCGAGCAGGCCAGAGGTGGATGAACGCAGTGCCCTTGTTTGGGTGTAGGGCCTGATCAGAGCCTGGAGGTACTGAGGTGCCGTTCCCCTCACAGCTCCGTAGGCAAGCACCATGGTCTTGTAGCGGATGCGAGCTTCAACTGGAAGCCAGTGGAGAGAGCGGAGGAGCGGGGTGACGTGAGAGAACTTGGGAAGGTTGAACACCAGACGGGCTGCGGCGTTCTGGATGAGTTGTAGGGGTTTAATGGCACAGGCAGGGAGCCCAGCCAACAGCGAGTTGCAGTAATCCAGACGGGAGATGACAAGTGCCTGGATTAGGACCTGCGCCGCTTCCTGTGTGAGGCAGGGTCGTACTCTGCGGATGTTGTAGAGCATGAACCTACAGGAACGGGCCACCGCCTTGATGTTAGTTGAGAACGACAGGGTGTTGTCCAGGATCACGCCAAGGTTCTTAGCGCTCTGGGAGGAGGACACAGTGGAGTTGTCAACCGTGATGACCGTTTGACAGTGATGAGTGGTGGTCGTTTGACCTCTGACCCATTACGGATGCAGGCAATGAGGCAGTTATCGCTGAGATCCTGGTTGAAGACTGTAGAGGTGTATATAAAGGGCAGGTTGGTCAGGATGATATCTATGAGGGTGCCCGTGTTTACGGATTTAGGGTTGGACCTGGTGGGTTCCATGATAATTTGTGTAAGATTGAGGGCATCTAGCTTAGCTTGTAGGACGGCCGGGGTGTTAAGCATATCCCAGGTTAGGTCACCTAACAGCACAAACTCTGAAGATAAATGGGGGGCAATTAATTCACATATGGTGTCCAGGGCACAGCTGGGGGTTGAGGGGGGTCTATAACAAGTGGCAACAGTAAGAGACTGATTTCTGGAAAGGTGGATTTTTAAAAGTAGAACCTCGAACTGTTTGTGCACAGACCTGGATAGCATGACAGAACTCTGCAGCTAACTCTGCAGTAGATTGCAACTCCACTCCCTTTGGCAGTTCTATCTTGGTGGAAAATGTTGTAGTTGGGGATGGAAATATTGGAATTTTTGGTGGCCTTCCTAAGCCAGGATTCAGACACGGCTAGGACATCAGGGTTGGCAGAGTGTGCTAAAGCATTGAGTAAAACAAACTTAGGGAGGAGCCTTCTGATGTATGAAACCAAGGCTTTTGCGGTTACAGAAGTCAACAAAGGATAGCGCCTGGGGAATAGGAGTGGAACTAGGGGCTACAGGGCCTGGGTTAACCTCTACATCACCAATGGAACAGAGGAGGAGTCTGTTAAGGGTACGGCTAAAGGCTATAAGAACTAGTCGTCTAGTGTGTTGGGGACAGAGAATAAAAGGAGCAGATATATGCTTCAGTAAGGTTGGCTTATCGTTCATAGCAATGGTAATCAACCGTATCGCTGAAATGGAACGTAAATCACAGAAAATATAGGTTGTGGTGGCAGCTGCAGAGACACAGGGTGTGTTGAGTGGTGGTGTTCTGTCCTCCCAGGTTGTTGGCATGGTGCAGGAGCAGAAGTAGTGGAAATAGTGTTAGTTGGGTGTTTTTTTTATTTTCCTTTTTTGCCATTTTGTATCAAATTATAATGTAATTATACTATTGTCCAATTGGGGGCGGTAATGCAACATATTGAACGCCAACCGCATTTAAACCACACAGAAGAAGAAGCTAGGCTGCTGTCTATCGTTTGACCAAATACTTTTTATAGCTAAACCAAGATAGACCACAGCCCGTCGTTTCTATTGGGAACAAATTAGTCATAGTGGGCAGAACATGTAAGGAGGTGGGCAGAACCAAGCACAAGTTGGCAGGTCCTATTGGCGCGTTCTAACAGACCTCTGCATATTTCCGTTAGGGAACGTCTGCTCTGTGAAGTGTGCGGGTGCAAAAACCCAATTGGCCTTTGCACTCCTTCTAAACAATGCAATTTTTTTTAATCTTTGGGGGAAAGTCTAAACGTTGTTGGCTCTGTTCGTAACAGATTATAGTGTTTGGAAAAATTCTGCAGATTGTTGGACAAAATCAATGCAACGTCATCACTACCATATTTATTATTGAGTGGAAACGCCAAGCGGATGCTTCATCTTTATACATCCAGTGAAATATCTGTCTCATTGTTCTATCTGCGTTTCGACTGTTGATCCGGAAACTCACTGAGGGACATACTCTTCCGCTCCGAGATTTGTACTAGTAAATAGATGATATTGAGTTACTATTAAAGATAATGGTATTGTTAATATAGTAACTTGTTATACTGTCAATGGTTCAACATATTAGACACACTAACAATAGCTCGTTAGTGTGTCAAAGTGTTGGGGGAGTGGAAGTGATCGTTATTTCCCATATATGCAACTTGAACTGTGATCGAAGTAGCCTACGTCCATGCGGGGTATAACGTTAGGTCTGCTAGGCTACTCCGGACAGTTGCTCTGTGAACAATTTAGGGGAAATGACAGGAAAGGTAACAGGAATCAAATCCTTTTCCTATTAAATGTAATTTAATCAGTTTGCCAAAATGCATTTGTTTGTCTAGATTGTCAAGTAAACTTTTTGGTGGATTATCGATGTTACATTTAATACATTGCCCTGATCTTTTGATTGATATTCCGTAGGCTAGACATAATGATATATTGATGCACAGACATTAGTGCTATCGCCAATGTTAAGGTCACAAGTAAAATTGAATTTAGATTAGTGATGTAGACAATACCACTGCATTTGATTTATCATCTCAAGTCTCCAAGTGTAGTAGCCTAGCCTAAAGGCCTACAGGTCCCCAAGACAATCTCATTTGAAACACAAATTGCTGACAGAGATGGGAATGCCTGATCATATTGAACTATATCACTTTTTGCTCTTTAGGTTGAAGGGATGAAGCAGAAAAAGACTAAATTGAAGGATTTCCTCGAGAATATCAGTGTGCTGCAATGGATACTGACCTTCCTCTTATTAGGTGAGACCCCATGTTTACATGTATCTGTGCTTGTACATTTGTGTGTGAGAGAGAAACATGCATTTTAATTCAATGTTTTTAACCATTATTTAACTAGGCAAGTCAGTTAAGAACAACTTCTTATTTACAATGACTGCCTACACTGACCTAAACCAGACAATGCTGTGGTGAACTAGGCAAGTCAGTTAAGAACAACTTCTTATTTACAATGACTGCCTACACCGACCTAACCCAGACAATGCTGCGCCAATTGTTCACCGCCCTATGGGACTTCCAATCACAGCCGGATGTGATACAGCCTGGAATCAACCTGGGTCTGTAGTGACGTCTCTAGCACTTAGATGCAGTGCCTTGCGCCACTCGGGAGCCCTTATGCTGACTGGCATTGAGCAAAATGTATGTGTCATATTTTGCATCCCTCTCTGTGGACCCACTCACCATTCCCTATTCCTCAGGTCTGGCTTGTATTGGGTTGATGGTGTACCTTATGTTTACCTCTCTGTGGCCACTGCCTACTCTCTACTTCATATGGCAGTTGAAGGACTGGCACACACCTGAAAGAGGTACTGGCATACTGAATGTTGCCCTGAATCCCTCAATGTTGTGTATTTTTCAAGTGATACTAATCTCTTTTAAGGTCTCTTTTAACTCAAGTAAACAAAAAAATGAATTCCTGAATGTGTGTAACTTAATTTGCTTGTGTGAAAGTTCTGCTCTGTCACCACCAGGGGGCAGGAGAACTGCATTTGTGAGAAACTGGAAAATGTGGAAACATGTAAGGGACTACTTCCCAATGAAGGTATGTTGATGATGACAAGCTTTGTAAATTGACTGGAATTATTATTATTTTTTGTCTTAATCATTTTAAACACCCTGCTTCTCTCTCCCAATCTGTATCTCTCTCCCTGCCTTTGTTCAGTTGGTGAAGACAGCGGAGTTGAATCCAAACAAGAACTACATCTTAGGGTGTCATCCTCATGGGGTCATGAGTATGGGAGCCTTTACCTCTTTCAGCACTGAGGCCTGTGGCTTTATGGACCTCTTCCCTGGGGTGCGCTCCTGCCTCTGCATACTAGGTGGCATCTTCAAGGTCCCCCTCTACAGGGAATATGCCATGGCCACAGGTATATATGGCTTCCAGGGAAGTTTAGCTCTCTGGAAGCTGTAGTAGTGGATATTGTCAGGAGATGTAAATGTTTTCTGTGAGGAAAAGGGATGTTGTGGTGTTGCCAATCAATCACCATGAATTCCCCCCTTAATGTAACACAATATCCTACTCTCCTGTTCAATAAATTACTCTGTCTGTCTCTGTCTGTTATTCCTCTCATCAGGTTGTTATCCAGTCAGCAAGCCCAGTCTAGAGCACCTTCTGTCTAAAAGTGGGAAAGGCAATGCGGTAGTGATTGTGATAGGGGGCGCTACTGAGTCTCTGCTGAGTCTGCCTGGGGTCAATACTGTGTATATGAAGCAGAGGAAAGGCTTCGTCCGGGTGGCCCTGGAGTTTGGGTGAGTTATCTATCTTATCACTCACACTGATGCAGACTACTGCCAATCTAGTAAGGCCAACCTTACTTTGCTACCTGACACCTTTACAGTTTTTTTACTTTTTAATTACCGTTTATTTTTGGATTTTCCCTCACTCAACTTTTTTTCATTCAACTTTTTCACTCCGGACGCTTTATCTGGACATGGTTCGTCAGGACCTCCAACAGTCGAAGCTAAGTAGTAACATTAACATGATGCCTTCTAATTGCAGTTGCTGTACTCATAATATACAGGAGAACGATACCTTAGGCGAGGATAGCTGTGCTACAAGTCAGCTTCAGACGCAATCGTTAGGCAATGGTAATTTCAGTGTAGGAAAGGATGAAACAGCTTCTGTGCCACCAGTAAGTACAAATAGCAACGTTAGTATAAATCCCCTTGCACGGTCCCCGCAGCCGGACAACATTCTCATGGTTTCTGGAGGGAAATGCTGTAGGAGTGCTCAACCGGTGTCGCTCATTCAGCCGACAAACTTTCAACTGGTTTTCCCCATTAACCTTTTATAACTAGGGGGCAGTATTTTCATTTTTGTATAAAAAACGTTCCCGTTTAAAACAGGATATTTTGTCACGACAAGATGCTCGACTATGCATATAATTGACAGCTTTGGATAGAAAACACTCTGACGTTTCCAAAACTGCAAAGATATTGTCTGTGAGTGCAACAGAACTGATGTTACAGGCGAAACCCAGATAAAAATCCAACCAGGAAGTGCCCCATTTTTTGAAAGCCCTCCATGCCAATGACTCCTTATATGGCTGTGAATGAGCTACGAATGAGCTTACGCTTTCTACGTATTCCCCAAGGTGTCTACAGCATTGTGACGTCTTTTTACGCATTTATGTTGAAGAATAGCCGTAAGGGACCACATTTAGCAAGTGGTCACATGACGGCTCCCGCAGAAAATCTTGCGTACACAAGTAGCCATTTTTCAAATCGCTTCTTATGAGAAACCAATTGTCCCGACAGCTATTCGATAAAATAGCCATGTGGAAAACACCTTGAGGATTGATTCTAAACAACGTTATCCATGTTTCTGTCGCTATTATGGAGCTAATTTGGAAAAAAGTTTGGCGTTGTAGTGACTGCATTTTCCGGTCGATTTCTCAGCCAAACGTGAAGAACAAACGGAGCTATTTCGCCTACAAAAATCTTTTTGGAAAAAGGGAACATTTGCTATCTAACTGGGAGTCTCCTGAGTGAAAACATCCAAAGTTTTTCAAAGGTAAATGATTTAATTTGATTGCTTTTCTTATTTTCGTGAAAATGTTGCCTGCTGGTAGCAGAGCCTAGCCATAGCATTATGCCATGATAAACTTACACAAATGCTTGTCTAGCGTTGGCTGTAAAGCATATTTTGAAAATCTGAGATGACAGTGTGATTAACAAAATGCTAAGCTGTGTCTCAATATATTTCATTTGTGATTTTCATGAATAGGAAGATTGTCTAGGAAGATTTATGTCCGCTGCGTTATGCTAATTAGTTTGAGGCTACGTTACGCTCCCCGCATGCGGGTTTGAGAGTCATGAGAAGTTTAAGCAGCGAGTCAGAGTCAGAGGCGGAGCCTTCTCTTGTCTCTACTCCTCCCGTTACGGGGTCTGAGACGCCGAAGCTTCCCACCATTAGCTCTGACAAATTGAAAACTCTAGTCATTGGCGACTCCATTACCCGCAGTATTAGACTTAAAACGAATCATCCAGCGATCATACACTGTTTACCAGGGGGCAGGGCTACCGACGTTAAGGCTAATCTGAAGATGGTGCTGGCTAAAGCTAAAACTGGCGAGTATAGAGATATTGTTATCCACGTCGGCACCAACAATGTTAGGATGAAACGGTCAGAGATCACCAAGCGCAACATAGCTTCAGCGTGTAAATCAGCTAGAAAGATGTGTCGGCATCGAGTAATTGTCTCTGGCCCCCTCCCAGTCAGGGGGAGTGATGAGCTCTACAGCAGAGTCTCACAACTCAATCGCTTGTTGAAAACTGTTTTCTGCCCTCCAAAAAGATAGAAATGTAGATAATTGTCCCTCTTTCTGGGACTCACCCACAAACAGGACCAAGCCTGGCCTGCTGAGGAGTGATGGACTCCATCCTAGCTGGAGGGGTGCTCATCTTATCTACCAACATAGACAGGGCTCTAACTCCTAGCTCCACAATGAAATAGGGTGCAGGCCAGGCAGCAGGTTGTTAGCCAGCCTGCCAGCTTAGTGGAGTCTGCCACTAGCACAGTCCGTGTAGTCAGCTCAGCTATCCCCATTGAGACCGTGTCTGTGCCTCGACCTTGGTTGGGCAAAACTAAACATGGCGGTGTTCGCCTTAGTAATCTCACTAGGATAAAGACCTCCATTCCTATTATTATTGAAAGAGATCGTGATACCTCACATCTCAAAATAGGGCTACTTAATGTTAAATCCCTTACTTCAAAGGCAATTATAGTCAATGAACTAACCACTGATCATCTTGATGTGATTGGCCTGACTGAAACATGGCTTAAGCCTGATGAGCCATCATCAACTCAGTGGGTTTTGTCCAACATGTCTCTGGACCTACTCACTGTCAGTCATACTCTGTACCTAGTTTTGTCCCATGGAATAAATGTTGTGGATCTTAATGTTTTTCCTCATAATCCTGGGCTATTGGACCACCATTTTATTACGTTTGCAATTGCAACAAATAATCTGCTCAGACTCCAACCAAGGAGCATCAAAGGTTGTGCTTTAAATTCACAGGCAACATAAAGATTCCTTGATGCCCTTCAAGATTCCCTCTGCCTACCCAAGGACGTCAGAGGACAAAAATCAGTTAACCGCCTAACTGAGGAACTCCATTTAACCTTGCGCAATACCCTAGATGCAGTTGTACCCCTAAAAACTAAAAACATTTCTCATAAGAAACTAGCTCCCTGGTATACAGAAAATACACGCGCTCTGAAGCAAGCTTCCAGAAAATTGGAACGGAAATGGCGCCACACCAAACTGGAAGTCTTCTGACTAGCTTGGAAAGACAGTACCGTGCAGTATCGAAGAGCCCTCACTGCTGCTCGATCATCCTATTTTTCCAACTTAATTGAGGAAAATAAGAACAATCCAAAATGTACTTTTTGATACTGTCGCAAAGCTAACTAAAAGGCAGCATCCCCCAAATGAGGATGGCTTTCACTTCAGCAGTAATAAATTCATGGACTTCTTTGAGGAAAAGATCATGATTATTAGGAAGGACATGACGGACTCCTCTTTAAATCTGCGTATTCCTTCAAAGCTCAGTTGTCCTGAGTCTGCACAACTCTGCCAGGACCTAGGATCAAGAGAGACACAAGTGTTTTTTTAGTACTATATCAATGATGAAATGAAAATAATCATGGCCTCTAAACCTTCAAGCTGCATACTGGACCCTATTCCAACTAAACTACTGAAAGAGCTGCTTCCTGTGCTTGGCATAATAAATGACTATCTATCCACTGGATGTGTACCAAACTGTGCACCAAACTCACTAAAAGTGGCAGTAATAAAGCCTCTCTTGAAAAAGCCAAACCTTGACCCAGAAAATATAAACTTATCGGCCTATATCGAATCTTCCATTCCTCTTAAAAATGTTAGAAAAGGCTGTTGCGCAGCAACTCCCTGCCTTCCTGAAGACAAACAATGTATACAAAATGCTTCAGTCTGGTTTTAGACCCCATCATAGCACTGAGACTGCACTTGTGAAGGTGGTAAATTACCTTTTAATGGCATCAGACCGAGGCTCTGCATCTGTCCTCGTGCTCCTAGACCTTAGTGCTGCTTTTGATACCATCGATCACCACATTCTTTTGGAGAGATTGGAAACCCAAATTGGTCTACACGGACAAGTTCTGGCCTGGTTTAGATCTTATCTGTCAAAGATATCAGTTTGTCTTTGTGAATGGTTTGTCCTCTGACAAATCAACTGTAAATTTCGGTGTTCCTCAAGGTTCTGTTTTAGGACCACTATTGTTTTCACTATATATTTTACCTCTTGGATGTCATTCGAAAACATAACATTAACTTTCACTGCTATGCAGATGACACACAGCTGTACATTTCAATGAAACATGGTGAAGCCCCAAAATTGCCCTCGCTAGAAGCCTGTGTTTCAGACATAAGGAAGTGGATGGCTGCAAACATTCTACTTTTAAATTCTGACAAAACAGAGATGCTTGTTCTAGGTCCCAAGAAATAAAGATCTTCTGTTGAATCTGACAATTAATCTTAATGGTCGTACAGTCATCTCAAATAAAACTGTGAAGGACCTCTGCGTTACTCTGGACCCTGATCTCTCTTTTGATGAACATATCAAGACTGTTTCAAGGACAGCTCTTTTTTCCAGCTACGTAACATTGCAAAAATCAAACTTTCTGTCAAAATGATGCAGAAAAATTAATCCATGCTTTTGTTACTTCTAGGTTTGACTACTGCAATGCTCTACTTTCCGGCTACCCGGATAAAGCACAAAATAAACTTCAGTTAGTGCTAAATACAGCTGCTAGAATCCAAAAAATGTATCATATTACTCCAGTGCTAGCCTCCCTTCACTGGCTTCCTGTCAAGGCAAGGGCTGATTTCAAGGTTTTACTGATAACCTACAAAGCATTACATGGGCTTGCTCCTACCTATCAGATTTGGTCCTGCCGTACATACCTACACGTACGTTACGGTCACAAGACGCAGGCCTCCTAATTGTCCCTAGAATTTCTAAGCAAACAGCTGGAGGCAGGGTTTTCTCCTATAGAGCTCCATTTTTATGGAATGGTCTGCCTACCCATGTGAGATGCAAACTCGGTCTCAACCTTTAAGTCTTTACTGAAGACTCATCTCTTCAGTGGGTCATATGATTCAGTGGGTTTTTAGCCCTTGGACTATGCCTCAGAACTACCTGGCATGATGACTCCTTGCTGTCCCCAGTCCACCTGGCCGTGCTGCTGCTCCAGTTTCAACTGTTCTGCCTGCGGCTATGGACTCCTGATCTGTTCACCGGACGTGCTACCTGTCCCAGACCTATTATTTGACCATGCTGGTCATTTATGAACATCTTGGTCATGTTCTGTTATAATCTCCACCCGGGCACAGCCAGAATAGGACTGGCCAACCCTCATAGCCTGGTTCCTCCCTAGGTTTTGGCCTTTCTAGGGAGTTTTCCTAGCCAACGTGCTTCAACACCTGCATTGCTTGCTGTTTGGGGTTTTAGGTTGGGTTTCTGTACAGCACTTTGAGATATCAGCTGATGTACGAAGGGCTATATAAATACATTTGATTTGATTTATGGATGGACCAGTAGTGAGATGCCACGAATGCACAAGAAAGCAGTGTTGTAGTTATAAAAAAAAAATACAACCATACATCACATAGCTACATCATTGATCCACTGAATTGACTGGCTAACTGTGTTTTAAGAATGACGTTTTTTGTACTTTTATTAGATAACGACCCAGTGGGTCAGTTCTCATCTCTCTCGTTGTTCCTCAGGGCTGACCTGGTGCCTGTCTACTCGTATGGGGAGAACAATATCTTCCGCCAGGTGATCTTCACAGAGGACAGTGTGGGCTGGAGGTTGCAGCAACTCTTTAAGAAGCTCATGGGCTTTGCCCCCTGTCTGTTCGTGGGTGAATGCTGGTTCTGGATGCCTTACCACTGCCCTGTTACCACTGTCGGTCAGTGACTATGTCAATGAAATGCCTTGCTTAATTTACTGATTAACTTATCATTTTGAAAATGCACAGCGTTGTCTTATGATCTACAATCACTTCCAGAGTCGCCATCGGTTACTGAGGTATAGCTTTTTTCTGTTATACAGTAGTTTGCAAAAGTAGTGACTTCAAGTGTTTTAGTAACTTTTAGTGAGTTTTAAAGTCACTTTAGTAATTCACTAGATTAGAAAACCGCTTTGAGTGACTGATTATAGAACGCAGCTTGTGTAGCTTTGAACAAATGCTCTCTCTTTGTGATACTTAACACTATGTTGCTGTGCATACCGTATCTCACTCTGCTCCACCCATTTTTGTGTATTCCTCTCCAGTGGGTAGTCCTATCCCAGTGCCAAAGCGGCCTTCCCCCACTCAGGAGGAAGTGGATCACTACCATGGCCTCTACATGGAGGCCCTGGCCAAGCTCTTCCATGGACACAAGGCCAGCTGTGGACTCTCAGACAGCCACGAGCTGCGCATCATATAGGCCAATCATTTAGACTGCTCCCACAAGGACTATGTGAATGACGAGAGTTGTCATGGTGTCTTTCTGTCAGATACTGTAGCCAACCTCCACAGTGAGACTACTTGAATGACCATATTCCAACTCAGGATCCAGCGATGTCTCAATCATTGATCCCTGGATCCACTAAGCTGCCTGGCTAATAACTTTGGACTGTATTTGCTGTAAGGGAACAGTGCATGTGCTTTAATGTACCAATAATTTTGAGGCAAGCCGAAGTCGGTAACCCCTTGGTCGGTAGTCAACAGTAGGATTCTTCAGTAAAATCTTTGTTGTCATTCAGCAAGAGGCGACTCATTTTCATGCACATTTTTTCATTGAGAAATACTGCACCAAACATGTCAAATGCGTGACTAAGATCTCCTCTGCAAAAACGTCAAAATTAATGACAGATTTCTTGAGTCATCTTAGATGAATTCTGACTATTTTGAGAAAGTGTATACTGGCTAGGACTTTGGCTAGCCAACCAGCCGAACTGAAGCATACTGACGCTTTCCCCTCGTCCAACATCCCACATCTCAATGTTATTACCCCCAAAAGCTGTTAAGTACAACACTCACACACACCACAACTCAACAACTTTTGGGGGTAATAATATTGATTGATACTGGCAAGATGCACAGTGCAACAGGTAGATATTATATTTTTAGTAGTTGTAATGTGTGTTATATATCCATCACAGACCATCGGTGGTGGTACAGGTTGCCATGGAGATGTATGGATGAGTGGAATGCCCTGCAGGAGTTGGAATGCCCTGCAGGAGTAAACCTGACAGCATGGTGCCTTCTAAAGGCCTCATTATGCTTCAGTTTGGGTGGCACCTTGGGTGTGCTCGCATACTCCATTGTTTGAAAAAAAAGTGGCATATGAGACGCTGTAGCCAATATATACTTTCTCAAAATAGTTCGAATTCATCTAAGATAACTGAAAAATTCTGTCATTAATGTTGACGTTTTTGCCAGAGGGATCTTAGTAACACAATTGTACATCTGAAAAAGAATGCACCAAACATCTTAGTTAATAAAAAAATGTGCATGAAAATGAGTCGTCTCTCATTAAATGACACAGACATTATTAAAGAATCCCTACTGTTGACCAATCACCGACGAAGGGGCGTAGACTTCAGCTCCGACCTTCGTCTCGCCTCCAGAAAAACATTTGTGTTCCCGAACAGCAGAAAAAAACCTTCACCGAAGTCCATAACGAACAAAAACGTCACAAAATGTTGTCTTAATTAATGCACAAACTCTACTAAACAGTTTCGGCTGGGAATCATGCTGACGCCTTTAAGATACTCTCCATTTCATAACAAACAGAGATTGATTGTGATTTAGGATTTATAAGGAAATACTGTGCATACACTTCTACATGAATGTGGATGCTACCATGATTACAGGTAGTCCTGAATGAATTGTGAATAATGAGGGAGAAAGTTAGAGACATAAATATCAGACACCTGTGAAAGGAGGGAGAGAGGGAGTCATTGCTAAATTATGAGTGGAGAAACTCTCACAAGTTCTACCCATCACAACACTAACAACATTCAACCAAAAGAGAAGAGACCAGGTACACCCTCTGCAGTGCCAGTGGTGTACCTGGTTTCATGTTGCGTGCCCAGGCAGCGGACACAGCAGTAGCGCGCCCCACAGGAATTGCAGGTGTAGGGAGACCGGAAGCCACACATGGCACAAAAGTGATGCTGGGGCAGTTTGGAGGGCTCGGCACAGGCAGTCGGGTCCCTCATTCCGACTCAGTTCCTATAGCGAGCAGCTGGAGATGAAAGGAAACAAGGATTGTGAAGAGAAGGAGCAAATGATTAAAGAGAGGGGAGGAACGCAGGGCCATATTTATGGACCTCACCTCTTCTTCCAGTAGAGCCAGGAATTTTTTTCTGAAATCTGAATTTGAAATAATCTCCTCGTGTCTTCTTCTTGCCTGAGGACATAAGTGGAGTGAGCCAGGAATGGACAGATCAGTGATTGCAAAACTTGTGTATTAGGTATCTCTGATCTGATTATGTTTGCTTTAGACTCGTGGCTGTCCTCAAACTGGGGGAGCGTCTTGGTCAGCTGGTTTAGGCTGGAATGAGGATCATCAATTGTCCTTTTCGAAGTGTCTTTAGCTGTCTGGTTAAAAGCCAATTTATGCTTCATCCAAAAATGTGGTCGGAGGCTTCGTATGGAGGTTGTGACGCCATTGTAGAGCCTCCTGAAGCATGCAGAGGCCAAATCAAGCTCCATGCACCTCTCAAATGTTGTAACAATGCAGCGGGCTCCGTATAGCTTCGCATTGACGTGATTGGTTGAAGCATGTTGTCTTCTTTTGACTCTATACTCCAAAAGTATGGATTTGAAATCAACTTTAATTATCTTCATCCATATTGGGTGAACCGTATAGAAATTACAGCACTTTTGGTACATAGTCCCCCCATTTTAGGGGAGCAAAAGTATTGGGACAAATTCACTTACCGGTATGTGTTTTAAAGTAGTAAGAAATGAGGTATTTGGTCCCATGGGAGCGGTTGGAACCCCAAGGGGTTATATGAAAACGTCACATCAAAATAAACAATATACAATACATAAGTACAAAAATAAAAAAGGTTTGTTAAAACAGATAACAAAACTTACTAATTATAAATGTATAAATGAATTGTAATCATGAAAATAATATATATGTTTTTGTTTATTTGGGTGTGTACATGTGAGTGTATTGACACCATATGGAGAAGATTACAGAGTAGTTTGGTTCATCAGGCTGACCCCAAGTCTTTGCTTGAAGTTATTGCGGGATGATGATGTTTTGGCAATGTGAAGATAAGAATTCCAGGGTATGGTACCTCCATGTCTGACAGTGACCTGGCAATGTGAAGATAAGAATTCCAGGGTATGGTACCTCCATGTCTGACAGCGACCTGGCAATGTGAAGATAAGAATTCCAGGGTATGGTACCTCCATGTCTGACAGCGACCTGGCAATGTGAAGATAAGAATTCCAGGGTATGGTACCTCCATGTCTGACAGCGACCTGGCAATGTGAAGATAAGAATTCCAGGGTATGGTACCTCCATGTCTGACAGCGACCTGGCAATGTGAAGATAAGAATTCCAGGGTATGGTACCTCAATGTCTGACAGCGACCTGGCAATGTGAAGATAAGAATTCCAGGGTATGGTACCTCCATGTCTGACAGCGACCTGGCAATGTGAAGATAAGAATTCCAGGGTATGGTACCTCCATGTCTGACAGCGACCTGGCAATGTGACGATAATAATTCCAGGGTATGGTACCTCCATGTCTGACAGCGACCTGGCAATGTGAAGATAAGAATTCCAGGGTATGGTACCTCCGTGTCTGACAGCGACCTGGCAATGTGAAGATAAGAATTCCAGGGTATGGTACCTCCGTGTCTGACAGTGACCTGGCAATGTGAAGATAAGAATTCCAGGGTATGGTACCTCCGTGTCTGACAGCGACCTGGCAATGTGAAGATAAGAATTCCAGGGTATGGTACCTCCATGTCTGACAGCGACCTGGCAATGTGAAGATAAGAATTCCAGGGTATGGTACCTCCGTGTCTGACAGCGACCTGGCAATGTGAAGATAAGAATTCCAGGGTATGGTACCTCCATGTCTGACAGCGACCTGGCAATGTGAAGATAAGAATTCCAGGGTATGGTACCTCCATGTCTGACAGCGACCTGGCAATGTGAAGATAAGAATTCCAGGGTATGGTACCTCCATGTCTGACAGCGACCTGGCAATGTGAGGTCTTGTGTTATTTTGGTGGATTTCAGAATTAACCTGGAAGAGTCAATTGAAGGGTTTAAGTAAACTGTCTGGGCTGTATAAATATTTGTAGATGGAAGTGCATAATTGGCGTACATTAATGTCATAAATAGACAACATATTGATCTTCTTAAACAGAGGTGCAGATGGTGCCAGATAATTACAGGTGGCCAGTCTTGAAAATGTATTTTAAATTGTACTGGAATTTTTTTAATGTTTGTGCTTTTCTAATGACTGTTTTCTGTGTTCATGAACAAATCCTCACTGTCAGTAGCTGCATTTTGACAGTACGTCCAGACCTTTGTTTTGAGAATGAAAGATATCTGTTTCAAGATCTCAGCTTAAGAGAGAAGACGCCTCGTGAGGTATTGGTCTGTCACATGTTATGAGCCAGTATTGGTCAGTCACATGAATGAAACAAAATGGTAATGATGAATTAATTATGCTAAATCATGGAAATATAACTTGTCTGTGTATATCCCTATTTAAGACAACTGCTGGGACTGCCCCGGCAGAGCTCCTGATTGACAGGTGTGCTATAGGGCATTGAGTTGGTTGGAACCTCTCCAGCGTGCTGATAATAAAGGATGATTCATCTAAGATTGACTTTGAGAGTCTCTGGTGGTAATTTCCACAACATGGTAGTGAATTTCCACGACAATTTGGCGTCACGAACTACATAAATGATTCTGCCTGCAGAGTTTTCCCAGTGGGGGTCTGCGAGGAAAACCGGTGGCCCATTTTATGAAGCGTGAGGGAAATTCTCATCTGACTGAAAGAGGACAAGAACCCGCCCAGATCAGACTCTTACTGTGAGCTGCGCAGGAGGAGACACATCATCTGCAAACAATTGAGGGATGTCAACTGATTTCAGTAAGTCAATTTAAAGGAATTTGTATAAAAATTATGTTTAAAATATAAACAGAGATGTAGAAGGATGGTACCACTAACCTACAAGATAACAGAAGGTGTTTTTGAATACCAGGTGTTATTTACACTTATGGGAAGTGGCAAGACTATAGAACCTATAGAGACCATAGCAATCTATTACTATATCAACTATTGACACAATGGATGCTGAGGGACTGTAGATGCTGAGGCACTATAGATGCTGTAGAGAACATAGATGCTATAGCTATAGGGACTATGGATACTCAGGGACTATAGATGCTCAGGGACTATGGATACTGTAGAGACTATGGCGACTGTAGAGACTATAGAGGAACTGCAGAAGATACATATGATGTGGAAGAAGGCTAGACCTAGTCTTAGAGAGAAGACTAGAGCGAGGGCAAGTAACAGTAGCACGCTCTACTGACAGCTGTCTGTAGGCATTTATAAGAGAAATGTGCACGTGGTCTGCAGCCACTGGTAGAGAATAGCATAAGGTGCACTCTGTGCTATTTTATATGTACAGTGAAGATATGATGCATAGGAGATAACGGCAGAGAATCGTTGAAGATGCTCATGGGGTAATAAGGGAGATTACAGAGTGTGTTTGGGAATTGTACTAAGTGAATGTGGATGTGAAAGTTGTGTATGGTTGTGTTAGTGAGGAAAAGACGTGTTAAGCTGATTAAAATTTGGATAATAAGCTGATTGATTGAAATTTGGATGTTCAGCTGATTGAAATGTGGATAAAAAGCTGACTGAACAGAGTGAATGAGAGCTGTCAGGGGACTAGCTCCAGTGGGAAAGAGGATTACTGATTCTGTGTGAGCTGAGTTTTCAGATCTATAACATTATCATGGGGTTCTGTCCACCACTGCCCATCGATCTACAGGTTGTGAGCACAGACAGGAGAATACCTATAACGTTATTAAGGGATTCTGTATGGAGATATGAAAGGAGAATATACTGAATATATTTCTGGACACCTAACCATGGCCCGGGACTGGAAGATGCTTGTCGATATTGGCCAGCAACTCATTTTTCCACCTGAGATTGCTTCTACCAACCTTAGGCCAGACATGGTACTCTGGTCCCCTTCACGAAAGGCTGTGTACATCATAGAGCTCACTGTCCCGTGGGAAAACTCTGTTGAAGAGGCCTACGAGCGTAAGAAACTGCGTTACACAGAGTTGGCAGCAGACGCAACTCAGCATGACTGGAATGCAAAAGTCTGGCCAGTTGAAGTGGGATGCAGAGGATTCGTGGCTTCTTCCACCATCAGGTTGCTGAAAGAACTTGGAATCCATGGACAGGCTCTGCGGCAGACCGTCAGAGCAGTTTCTCAAGCAGCTGAAAGAGGCAGCCAGTGGATCTGGATCAAACGAAAGGACCCTTGCTGGGCTATAACTTCATGACCCCCCACCTGAGAACCCAATTCAGATCCCTCCAACTTGAGGAGAGCATATGAGGTATGCGGTCAGCTGTATGGCTGGCTCAGGGAAGAGGACGCCCCTGCCTTGCATAGTCCCGTGGGACATCTTAATTGGGCATGGGACACAAGTCTTGATCACCCTTTAGCTGGCCACCTTTGATGAGGGTGTTTAGTGATTAAAGGCCGAAACACCCACTGATTTGAAGGCACATTACTGAGGATGAGTCCCAAAATTGACATCTTAACCCAGTCTAAGAAATAAACCTCCCATGCCACTCTGTCAACATCACGGCAAATCTCATGTGAGTGCATACCATCTATTGGCACAATGGACAGTTTTTAACATCTCGTCCCGGGTTTTATGATTCTGAATATGCTGTTAAATAGAACACTACTGTAGAGGAGGAATTTGTGATGTAGTACAAATGTATAATGGGTTACTAGAGATAAAGTAACATAATATTTGTATAATGGGTTACTAGAGATAAAGTAACATAATATTTGTATAATGGGTTACTAGAGATAAAGTAACATAATATTTGTATAATGGGTTACTAGAGATAAAGTAACATAATATTTGTATAATGGGTTACTAGAGATAAAGTAACATAATATTTGTATAATGGATTACTAGAGATAAAGTAACATAATATTTGTATAATGGGTTACTAGAGATAAAGTAACATAATATTTGTATAATGGGTTACTAGAGATAAAGTAACATAATATTTGTATAATGGGTTACTAGAGATAAAGTAACATAATATTTGTATAATGGGTTACTAGAGATAAAGTAACATAATATTTGTATAATGGGTTACTAGAGATAAAGTAACATAATATTTGTATAATGGGTTACTAGAGATAAAGTAACATAATATTTGTATAATGGGTTGCTAGAGATCTGATGAAGTGGCAATATAAATAATAATAATAATAATATACAACTTGCACACCCTCACGTAGACGTACGTAAGTGGTGTAAAAAGTATTCTGTTCAGAGTGGTCCCTTTATGGATCATATAATAAAGTTGAGGTTAAAGCATTGTACGGGACTTGACTTACCCCTAATCAATAAGACTATACACGCTTATGAGATTTCTTCCACCCTGGTAATACATTTTGAAATAAGCCCATTCCCTGTTAAATATAAAATAGAACCAATGATTTTCTGTATGCTAGGTAGAGACTTATTATGGACAGAGCATGCCATCTACAGGGGACTGATAGACAGTGCAACCCAGTTATTACATGTTGATGCCTCCAAAGCATTACATATGCATCTTAAAATAATAAACATTTAATAAATATTGAAGGAGAAAGTGAAAACAATGCCTTCCAATATGGAGAAAGTTATCATGTTTGTTTTGTTTTAAACCTTTCGATAGAGGGAAAAGCAGAATGTTGTTTGAGAGTGATCCGTCTGTTTAAGCAGTAGGGATTGATGTCCGGATGATCTCTGCATGTGTGGTTCCCACCATGAATCGTGGAGGAGGAGGTGTGATGGTGCTTTGCTGGTGACACTGTATGTGATTTATTTAGAATTTAAGCCACACTTAACCAGGATGGCTACAACAGCATTCTGCAGCGATACGCCATCCCATCTGGTTTGTGCTTAGTGGGACTATCATTTGTTTTCCAACAGGACAATGACCCAAAACATACCTCCAGGCTGTGTAAGGGCTATTTGACCAAGAAGAAGATTAATGGAGTGCTGCATCAGATCACCTGGCCTCCACAATCACCCGACCTCAACCCAATTGAGATGTTTGGGATGAGTTGGACCACAGAGTGAAGGAAAGGCCGCTAATAAGTGTTCAGCATGTGTGGCAACTTCTTCAAGACTGTTGGAAAAGCATTCGTCATGAAGCTGGTTGAGAAAATTCCAAGAGTGTGCAAAGTTGTCATCAAGGCAAAGGGAGGCAACTTTGAAGAACCTCAAATAAAAAATATTTTGTTTTTTAAACTTTTTTGGTTACTACATGATTCCATATGTGTTATTTCACAGTTTTGATGTCTTCGCTATTATTCTACAATGTAGAAAATAGTAAAAAATAAAGAACAACCCTTGAATGAGTAACTGTGTCCAAACTTTTGACTGGTACTGTACGTTAGAAGCTCAGTAATCAATGAAGACACTGATTTCATCAGAGGCACCAATCTCACCTTGACCTGCTGCTGATATCTTGAAGTTACCAATTACCTCCATCACCTCCATTATTACATCAGAAGGATCAAACTGAAGCAGAGAAGGGAAATGTCCCTTAATGTAATCCAAGGTATTTCCATCAGTTTTCTCTATTTTCTTTGACATAGAGGAACCCATTCACAAAAAAAGTTATTAAATTCACATGAAATAACATGAAATAAATGTATTGGTCACCGACACATATTTAGCAGATGTTATTGCGGGTGTAGCAAAATGCTTGTGTTCCTAGCTCCAACAGTGCAGTAGAAAAAACTTCTGGATAATAATGTAAGAAATAACACACAAAAAAACAAAACACTGCAAAATTGCTTAGGAGCTAGAAGCAGAGCTGCCGTTGTCTGTCGGCACCATCTTAGCAACTTATCATCAGGATCACTATAGGTCTTATTTTCAACAATACATTGAGATGGGATAATTGTAAATGCCTTTTTCTTATTCAAACAGTTGATTGATGATTTTCCAAGTTGATGTGATATTATTTAGGATTCTTGGAATTTGTTAGTAAATCTATATTTTTGGGGATATCTTAAGTAGGTGATTTAATTTGTTCTTATACATTCTGTAATTTGTAGAAATCAGGGGAGAGGACATTTGTGAGAAACTTTTTATACAACTTTGTTTTTAACTGAGGATGTTTTTGCGACCGGTTGCAAACCAAGGTTAACAGAACCCAACTGCTGCTTTCTTACGTGATTTAACTTAGCGAGAGCAGTGGTGAAATACAGAGTTGAAAGATGTGAGAAGTCTGGTAAGCAGACTCTACATCAGCCTGATTATATACATTGTCCCATGAAATATCATCCATTAACATCTTGAAGCCCTCACAATTAGTTTAGGTCAGAAATGTCAGTATAAAGTTAGGCACATTACTAAAATAATTTGTAAAAATATCAATAAGGGTGGCAGATGAATTGATCACTCTTGTGGGTTTATAGGTGAGGGGATACAGATATAAAGTATAAAGTATTTAAAAAGTCAGAGTCAATTATGGTATGAACCGTGTAGGAATTACAACCATTTTTATACATAGCCCCCCCCCATTTTAGGAGCTCAGGAGTAATTGCAAAAACAAACAATCACAAATTAAATTGTGAATTGTAATACTTGTTTGCAAATCCTTTGCAGTCAATGACTGCTTGAAGTCTGGAAACCATAGACATCGCCAGACGCTGGGTTTCTTCCCTGGTGAGATCATCCTACTCTGCATCTCACAAAAACATGGCATTTGGAACCAAAAATCTCAAATTTGGACTCGTCAGACCAAAGGACAGATTTCCACCGGTCTAATGTCCATTGCTCACGTTTCTTGGCCCAAGCAAGTCTCTTCTTATTGGTGTCCTTTAGTAGTGGTTTCTTTACAGCAATTTGACCATCAAGGCCTGATTCACAGTCTCCTCAATGAAGCATTTATTTGGGCTCCAATCTGAGGTGCCGTTAATGGCAGATTTCCGAGGCTCGTATCTCTAATTAACTTATCCTCTGCAGCAGAGGTAACTCTGGGTCTTCCTTTCCTGTTGTGGTCCTCATGAGAGCCAGTTTCATCATAGCGCTTGATGGTTTTTGCAACTTCACTAATCTTTGGGGGGTTACTACATGATTCCTTGTGTTATTTCATAGTTTTGATGTCTTCACTATTATTCTACAAAGTAGAAAAATAGTAAAAATTAAGATAAACGCTTCAATGAGTAGGTTTTGTGGGAGAAAGATGTACATATAGGGAGGAACATAATACTGTAACACAAGAGAAAGATACACTTAGAGTGTATTTGCCATTCTGGTAAATGCATTGTCTATTGTATAGGGCAGGAGGCCAGAGTAAGGCCATGAGAGCATAGGACAGCTGGACAAACCAAGGTCAGAGGGACATACAAAGGAAGGGGTCAGCCAAATGACCAACTGATGGACTATAGACATAGGCCATATATTTTTAGGACATGAAGATGCTGAAGGAATGTCAGAAGAGACACATAGTCTACGAGTCCTAATAAGGACAGACATACCAAAGAACACACCAGGCTGAACGTAAGGGGGCCCATAGCATAAGATGGGCATGTATTATTTTTGGGACATGAAGAGGTCCTGTCACCATTAGAACTTGACTGAAAGCCGATATGGGCGTTATCGAGCTGAACAAGCAGGATGCACAGATTGGGATATAATGGTGGCAGATGGACTGAGGGAAGTAACTTCATTTGCATGTGGGATGGACTCATATGTTGTATGTGTATAAATCAGAGCCAGTGCTCTGGACAAGTGTGTGTTCCGCGGACCATCTAGGCTTCTGATATGTTTGTATTAAAAGCCTATATTGAATTCACAAGTTCTTGTAAGTTTTACATTTTGTTAAGATTCTCCACGACAGTGTCCAAACTTTTGATTGTGTGTGTATGTATATATACACTGCTCAAAAAATAAAGGGAACACTAAAATAACACAGCCTAGATCTGAAGGAATTAAATATTCTTATTAAATACTTTTTTCTTTACATAGTTGAATGTGCTGACAACAAAATCACACAAAAATGATCAATGGAAATCAAATTTATCAACCCATGGAGGTTGATTCAGGTCTGGGGAACGGGCGGGCCAGTTCATAGCATAAATGCATTCCTCTTGCAGGAACTGCTGACACACTCCAGCCACATGAGGTCTAGCATTGTCTTGCATTAGGAGGAACCCAGGGCCAACCGCACCAGCATATGGTCTCAGGATCTCATCTCGGTACCTAATGGCAGTCAGGCTACCTCTGGTGAGCACATGGAGGGCTGTGCGGCCCCCTAAAGAAATGCCACCCCACACCATGACTGACCCACCGCCAAACCGGTCATGCTGGAGGATGTTGCAGGCAGCAGAACGTTCTCCACGGCGTCTCCAGACTGTCACGTCTGTCACATGTGCTCAGTGTGAACCTGCTTTCATCTGTGAAGAGCACAGGGCGCCTGTGGCGAATTTGCCAATCTTGGTGTTCTCTGGCAAATGCCAAACGTCCTGCACGGTGTTGGGCTGTAAGCACAACCCCCACCTGTGGACATCGGGCCCTCATACCACCCTCATGGAGTCTGTTTCTGACCGTTTGAGCAGACACATGCACATTTGTGGTCTGCTGGAGGTAATTTTGCAGGGCTCTGGCAGTGCTCCTCCTTGCACAAAGGCGGAGGTAGCGGTCCTGCTGCTGGGTTGTTGCCCTCCTACGGCCTTCTCCACGTCTCCTGATGTACTGGCCTGTCTCCCGGTAGCGCCTCCATGCTCTGGACACTATGCTGACAGACACAGCAAACCTTCTCGCCACAGCTCGCATTGATATACCATCCTGGATGAGCTGCACTACCACTTGTGTGGGTTGTAGACTCCGTCTCATGCTACCACTAGAGTGAAAGCACCGCCAGCATTCAAAAGTGACCAAAACATCAGCTAGGAAGCATAGGAACTGAGAAGTGGTCTGTGGTCACCACCTGCAGAACCACTCCTTTATTGGGGGTGTCTTGCTAATTGCCTATAATTTCCACCTGTTGTCTATTCCATTTGCACAACAGCATGTGAAATGTATTGTCAATCAGTGTTGCTTCCTAAATAGACAGTTTGATTTCACAAAAGTGTGATTGACTTGGAGTTACATTGTGTTGTTTAAGTGTTCTATTTATTTCTTTGAGTAGTGTATATATATATATATATATAACTCATCAAAAAAATAATTGTCCCTTTTCAGGACCCTGTCTTTCAAAGATAATTCGTAAAAATCCAAATAGCTTCACAGATCTTCATTGTAAAGGGTTTAAACACTGTTTCCCATGCTTGTTCAATGAACCATAAACAGTTAATGAACAGGCACCTGTGGAACGGTCGTTAAGACACTAACAGCTTAGACAGTAGGCAATTAAGGTCACAGTTATGAAAACTTAGGACACTAAAGAGGCCTTTCTACTGACTGAAAAACACCAGAAGAAAGATTCCCAGGGTCCCTGCTCATCTGCGTGAATGTGCCTTAGGCATGCTGCAAGGAGGCATGAGGACTGCAGATGTGGCCGGGGCAATAAATTGCAATGTCCGTACTGTGAGACGGGACAGACAGCCGATCGTCCTCGCAGTGGCAGACCACATGTAACACCTGCACAGGATCGGTACATCCGATCATCACACCTGCGGGACAGGTACAGGATGGCAACAACTGCCCGAGTTACACCAGGAACGCACAATCCCTCCATCAGTGCTCAGACTGTCTGCATTAGGCTGAGAGAAGCTGGACTAAGGGCATGTAGGCCTGTTGTAAGGCAGGTCCTCACCAGACATCACCGGCAACCTATGGGCACAAACCCACCGTCGCTGGACCAGACTAGCAAAAAGTGCTCGTCACGGTTTTGTCTCACCAGGGGTGATGGTCAGATTCGCGTACATGGTCGAAGGAATGAGCATTACACCAAGACCTGTACTCCTGAGCGATTTGGAGGGTCCTTCATGGTCTGGGGCAGTGTGTCACAGCATCATCGGACTGAGCTTGTTGTCATTGCACAGCGTTGATATTGCCTGCATTACAGGGAAGACATCCTCCTCCCTCATGTGGTACCCTTCCTGCAGGCTCATCCTGACATGACCCTCCAGCATGACAATGCCACCAGCCATACTGCTTGTTCTGTGCGCGATTTCCTGCAAGACAGGAATGTCAGTGTTCTGCCATGGCCAGCGATGAGCCCAGATCCCAATCCCATTGAGCACGTCTGGGACCTGTTGGATCGGAGGGTGAGGGCTAGGGCCATTCCCCCCAGAAATGTCCGGGTACTTGGTGGAAGAGTGGGGTAACATCTCACAGCAAGAACTAGCAAATCTGGTGCAGTCCATGAGATACACTGCAGTATTTAATGCAGCTGGTGGCCACACCAGATACTGACTTACTTTAACCCCCCCTTTGTTCAGGGACATAGTATTCCATTTCTGTTAGTCACATGTCTGTGGAACTTGTTCAGTTTGTCTCAGATGTTGAATCTTATGTTCATACAAATATTTACACATGTTAAGTATGCTGAAAATAAAACGCAGTTGACAGTGAGAGGCCGTTTCCTTTTTTGCTGATATATATATATATTTAAATGCCATTGTCATCAAATGTTTTTTATTGAGGTTATACATTTTTTAAATTCAAGTTGGTTACAATTGTACTGAGACTTTGCGCTGCAGACACTGAACAAAAAAATGGGAGGCTAATTCATCACTTAACATAAGGGGATGAGAAGGGGAAATTACAATGATTAGAAACAAAAGAGATTAAAATAAATGGATAGTCTAGAAGAAGTCCATGTCATCAGGTGCATCCAGGTCACGGTATTCAATGATGTTGCGTGGATCTCCCCGAGACATTCTGAAGGAAACAGCCAGGATGCAGTGCAAAGAGGGACAGCATAGAAATAGGAAAGATTGAGAGAAAAATTAACAGAGGTTTCTAAACATAAGTCTGTCATTAGCAGAGAAGGAAAGCTTTTTTTTAAAATGTTTTTTTATTTAACACTAATTTTACCAGGCAACACATTCTCATTTACAGCAACAACCTGGGGAATAGTTACAGGGGAGAGGAATGAGCCAATTGGAAGCGGGCAATGATTAGGTGGCCATGATGGTCAGATTGGGAATTTAGCCAGGACACCAGAGTTAACACCCCTACTCTTACGATAAGTGCCATGGGATATAAGTGACCAGAGTCAGGACACCCGTTTAACGTCTCATCTGAAAGACGGCACCCTACACAGTACAATGTCCCCAATCACCGCCATTGGGAATTCAGATGTTTTTTTAGACCAGAGGAAGAAGTGCCTCCTACTGGCCCTCCAACACCACTTCAAGCAGCATCTGGTCTCCCATCCTGGGACCGACCAAAACCAACCCTGCTTAGCTTCAGATGTAAGCTAGCAGTGGGATGCAGGGTGGTATGCCGCTGGCCGAAGATAATGTGCGGTATTCGTCCCTAACTGACCATGGTCTCACCTGTTGTTGCGGGGTTTACCAGGGTAGCCACCACCCTGTCCACGGAAGTTGTCATAGTTACCCCGACCGCCCCCATACTGGTTTGGTGGGTAAGGAGGTCCACCTTGGGAAGAGTAAGGTACAGTATGTGTGTCATGTCAGAACAGAACACATGAGAGCTGCAACCAAATTAATTACATAGTTGTGGTAAACTTAAATTTGTTAAATTCTCATGATAAGTGGTGATGTAAAAAGGGCTTAATAAATCAATGTGATTGATAATATGATAGGAGATGAGGCAGAGGCTCACCTCCGTAACCCATGACAGGAGGACGAGGCTGGCCGGGACCGAAGCCCATGAGGCCCTGGGGAGGGAAGGGCATGCCTGGAGAAAGAACTCCTACAGAGAGATGGAGAGAAACAGGGTCAGGGGAAAAAGACACACCTAGATTCAATGATACAGCTACACCTAAACTCTTCTAGAAACATTTGCTCCCCGGGGGGCCTTTTCAGGAGGATGTAACATTACAGAACGTTTGAATACAAAATGTATGGTGTAGAACAAATATGATTGTCAGCGACAACAGGGAATCGTGTCAGCGCTATTCATTCTATTTCTATGTGCAACGTGTCCCTCACCCTGTCCTGGGCCAGGCGGAGGAGGCGGCTTCATCTCCGGGAGGGAAGGTCGCTTAGCATCCATGAGGAAATTGTTGAAAAACACCACCTCCTTTTTCACCTCGTCAATTTTGTCCCCGTGTTTGTTCAGGATGTGCTTGCGCACAAACTCTGGGCCCTGGCCAGGCAGAGGGAACAAAGTAATTCACATTTTAATCTGCACCACACCGTGGCAAGGGAAAAACAGACCAGTACATGCTTAATGCTCTTTGGATATAAAATATTTCTGTTTGACAATTTACTTCCATCCTAACAGACACACACCTTGAACTTCTTGCCACTGAGGGGGCAGAGCCACTTGTCCTTGCCCAGCTCCTGGGTGTTTGCCGACACAAACTTCTCCACCTCATGCTCCGGGTCCTTCCGGCCCATCTTGCCTGCCTCCTCCTCTGATAGCTTCTCCTTCACACTGAACAGGGGGCTCAGCCTCTCCTCAAATGTCTTCTGCCACTCCAACACTGAGTGCATGACAGGGGGAGACAGTCAGTCAATAGTGTGTCAATGTATGATGCAGCCATCTCAAATGTGTGCCTAGCCAGTGTTGAATATTACAGTAGTGTCCTGCTCACCTTCCCCATGTGTGATGCGGTTGGGAGGGATGGGCCCACGCACATGGATCATGCCACAGCGGTTGGGCATCTCATCCTCGCTGGGGTACTCGCAGTTGTTGTAGTAGTCAATGGAATGGACAATACGCAGGTACAAGAGAAGACGGTCCAACACCTGGGAAGAGATGAAGGAAATCAAGTCAAGATAATGTAATTTTTCCCTTTTCATTTGACCACTTTAGCGTCAGACAAAACACAAACATTTCACTGCATAAAAATAATGTAAAGCTGCTGTGTGCCAAGGAATATGGATGGACCTTGACCAGCGTGTCATCCCTCTCCACAGTGATCTCGGCTGGGTTCCCCTCCTTGCTGCCCTCCTCTGCATCAGCTCCGCCCACACTGCCCAGTAGCTCCTCCTCCTCAGCGCTCACCTCCTCTATCAAGTAGTCAGTGATGTTCTTCAGGATGGGGTTCTGAGCCGCCATCTGATACAACCACACAATACGGGATTAAACATCCAAGAAACTGATAAATTCATAATACATACTGCAAAGACGCCAAATAGCTTTCAGTGTCTTGTACCTCCACAGCAGACACATTATCTCCCCGGGCCTTTTGGCTCCACAGCCTGCCTCTGTCGTCCAGAGAGTGGATGAGTTTGGCTGACAGTTTGATGTCATTGCGCAGCACCTGTTTGTGCTGAGTGATGCCATTGATGTTGCGGACCCTCCGGGCTAGGTCTCTGTTCACCCCCGGGGCCAGTTCACAGTCACGCAGCTACACACAGTCAAGAGGACACATACAGGGTCAGAACACTCACTAACCAGCTGTGTGACTCAAGTGCCATATCTTGCTCATCATCAGGTTCCAGTACTGCCTAATGTTGTAGTCTTGAAAGGTTGTTAAACTCACTCTGATGTTCTGGAGGTTCCAGCAGGTCTCCTTGATGTTGACGCTACGGTCAAACGTCACCCAGCAGCGTCGGAAGAACCTGAGGTGAATGACAGACTTTACATTTTCAACCGTCCACTAGCAGCAGACAGGGTCCAGCTGTGGATGTGGTCACGTGGAAGTGGAACTAACCTGCGCTCCGGTTGGGGATCAGACAAGCACACTCGCATAAACCCAGGATATCTCCGACATAGCTGAGGGAGGCAAAAACAACAGGTTAGTTCTTCCTCCTGGATGCCTCCAGTCATTGTGTGTGTGTGTGTGGGTAACAGCTGTATCTGAGAGTCCCTTGTACAATGTAACTTCAGAGTAGAGTGTCATTCTGACAGTCCATACAAGTGTTCAGTATGTTTGTACAGTCAAATTGCTTAAACTCACAGCTATGATCTCAGCCTTGGAGATTGTGGGGGCGATGCTCCTCATGAATAAAGAGCAGGTCCTGTGGAGAGGCCTGGGTCTCAGGGGCTGGTCCTCCTTGGGTTTCTTCTCCTCTGGTTTCTCCCTCTCTCTCGCCCTTTCCTTTGGTTTCTCCTCTTTGCTTTTCTTACCGTCAGCTACACAATGAGTGGAGCAGAGAAGTCATTACCTTACCAAAAATACAATGCTCAAAAAATAAAGGGAACACTAAAATAACACATCCTAGATCTGAATGAATAAAATATTCTTATTAAATACTTTTTTCTTTACATAGTTGAATGTGCCGACAACAAAATCACACAAATGAATGGAAATCAAATTTATCAACCCATGGAGGTCTGGATTTGGAGTCACACTCAAAATTAAAGTGGAAAACCACACTACAGGCTGATCCAACTTTGATGTAATGTCCTTAAAACAAGTCAAAATGATGACCTCCCTACAACGCCTGGGCATGCTCCTGAGGAGGTGGCGGATGGTCTCCTGAGGGATCTCCTCCCAGACCTGGACTAAAGCATCCGCCAACTCCTGGACAGTCTGTGGTGCAACGCCACTTTGGTGGATGGAGCGAGACATGATGTCCCAGATGTGCTCAATTGGATTCAGGTCTGGGGAACGGGCGGGCCAGTCCATAGCATCAATACCTTCCTCTTGCAGGAACTGCTGACACACTCCAGCCTCATGAGGTCTAGCATTGTCTTGCATTAGGAGGAACCCAGGGCCAACCGCACCAGCATATGGTCTCATAAGGGGTCTGAGGATCTCATCTCGGTACCTAATGGCAGTCAGGCTACCTCTGGCGAGCACATGGAGGGCTGTGCGGCCCCCACAAAGAAATGCCACCTCACACCATGACTGACCCATTGCCAAACCGGTCATGCTGGAGGATGTTGCAGGCAGCAGAACGTTCTCCACAGCGTCTCCAGACTGTCACGTCTGTCACATGTGCTCAGTGTGAACCTGCTTTCATCTGTGAAGAACACAGGGCACCCGTGGCGAATTTGCCAATCTTGGTGTTCTCTGGCAAATGCCAAACGTCCTGCACGGTGTTGGGCTGTAAGCACAACCCCCACCTGTGGAAGTCCGGCCCTCATACCACCCTCATGGAGTCTGTTTCTGACCGTTTGAGCAGACACATGCACATTTGTGGCCTGCTGGAGGTCATTTTGCAGGGCTCTGGCAGTGCTCCTCCTGCTCCTCCTTGCACAAAGGCTGAGGTAGCGGTCCTGCTGCTGGGTTGTTGCCCTCCTACGGCCTCCTCCACGTCTCCTGATGTACTGGCCTGTCTCCTGGTAGCGCCTCCATGCTCTGGACACTACGCTGACAGACACAGCAAACCTTTTTGCCACAGCTCGCATTGATGTGCCATCCTGGATGAGCTGCACTACCTGAGCCACTTGTGTGGGTTGTAGACTCCGTCTCATGCTACCACTAGAGTGAAAGCACCGCCAGCATTCAAAAGTGACCAAAACATCAGCCAGGAAGCATAGGAACTGAGAAGTGGTCTGTGGTCACCACCTGCAGAACCACTCCTTTATTGGGGGTGTCTTGCTAATTGCCTATAATTTCCACCCGTTGTCTATTCCATTTGCACAACAGCATGTGAAATTTATCGTCAATCAGTGTTGCTTCCTAAGTGGACAGTTTGATTTCACAGAAGTGTGATTGACTTGGAGTTACATTGTGTTGTTTGAGTGTTCCCTTTATTTTTTTGAGCAGTGTATATTTGAATACTAGAATTTGTGAAAACAGTGACCCCAATGCAGTGCCTTCATTGCTCACCTTCACCCTCTTCTTCCTCTTCATCCTTGTCCTCCCCCTCCTCCTTTTCCTCATCGTCCTTGTCCTCCCCTTCCTCCTTTTCCTCACCCTCATCCTCCTTCTCTGCATTTTTATCAGAGGAATGATGGGAGTTGGAGTCCGAATCGGAGTCACTCTCAGAGGCACTGGCCTCATCTTCACTGTCTCCACTGTGCTTCCGCTTCCTCTTCTTACTCAGCTAACACACACATGGGAAGGAAAATAGGTGGTGGTAAAGGTTAATAGATCCATCACGGATTCAAATCAATTAGCACAAATCCTAACTTGAGTACTGTTTTAGTGCAAATTTCCCACCGTCATCGATGCAAGTTAGGATTTGGCCCATTAAGAGCAGCACATTCTAAAAGTCAAAAAGACAGACTAAGACACATGGACGCTAAACACTAACCTTCTTAGGCTCAGGCACAACTTCTTTGCTTTTCACCTCTTTTTCTCCTTTCTCTTCTCCCCCACTCCCTTCCGCTGCTGCTTCACCACCACCGTTTGCCCCCTTCTCCGTGCTGCAGGCATCACTCTCCCCCTGTGGCAGAATTTGCTACATCAATGACTAGTTGACAAGCATTTCACTACATCCACAATAACATCTGCTAAATAAGAGTATGTGACCAATAGAATTTGATGACTCCCTGTCTCGAGGGGGAAGAATAGAGCAGGGCAAAGAAAAGGTGGTTACGACAAGACAGCATACATTCTCTTTGTCAGCTGGGGGTTTGCGGTCATTGTCCTGATTCTTATCCTTGGGCTCCTCTTTTTTGGGGGGTTCAGTTCCAGGACCAACAGCTGCCGCCCTGTCAGCTCTCTCCCTCTCCTCTTCCTCCTCAGACGGCAGCTCCAATATACGCAGGTCATGATCTGTCCCTCCCTCCATCTTTATCACCGCTGCATGACAGAGGGAGGACAGGGGTAAGGACACTGGTTACCAACCAGTCGATCGTGATAAAGCCTTGCATATCTATTTTTGTCTTGTTAATTTCATGCTGTTGGCAGTAGGTGCACTAGCTGCCCTAATGAAGTGTTCCCAGTTTGAACCATTTCATGTGTCTGAAGGTAAAACTGTGCCTACCCGGCAGCCCCAGGGAGAAAATCAAGATAACTGCAGACACTGATCTGAGCTTCCTTATGTAAAGACTGTAAAAAGAAGCCTCAAACACACAGCAAAGTTGATACTGTGAGATTTAAACCATGACTAAAGAGAGTGTCAATGAATACAGCAAAGACCTGCTGTTTTTACAAGGAAGTTCACATTTAAGTTATTCAACACTTCACCGTCAAACACTTTGTTCAACACTTTTATAAGTCATTAAATGTGCTTCTCCCTACTTCCACTTATGCTACAACCAACACTGCAGTTGCAATGCATAAGTAGCAAATGGTATAGATAAGCTTGCGTTATTTTTATCAGCTTGTCTTCAATATTAAGAAATATTAAACTTTCTCTGGTCATAGGAGTAACAACACGAATTGGTGCATGTGGCAGAAATAATGCAGTGTGACTCGATTTGCCATTAACTGGAATAATGTGTGTCCTTTTGGTCAGTCTCAGGGGAGGGACGGTGAGAGGAAGCCTTAGACGCAGGCCATCAGTTCAGTACATTTTTAAAAAGCAAATTATGCTCACTCAGCTGTGCCTCAAGTAATAAAACAAATTATATATTACCAGTGTGATTTTTACATTTTTAAATATAATTTCAAAATGGTCTGAGAAAAACATTGAACCACCCTTATTGCTACAGAACTGTTTTTAAATAGGTTCATGTTGCATAGGCGTACATTTTTTAAGACAGGTTACAAAATTGTGAATGGTAGAACTTGGCTTGCATTTAAACTCAAAGTGATATTGAATCAGAAAAGGTTTGGTGACCACTGGGTTAGGATATATAACCTGTTGAGGCAACTAAACCTACCAACAAATAACACCCATCCTGACACTGCTCGAAACTAAGGTTGACATCCAAGTACTCTGCAAGAGAGCTGAATGAAGCCATTAGAGAGGTCTCCCACTGCCACCCACACCCACTACTCTACCTGCATCCAAGACCTTCATGATGGCCTGGGCCTTCTCCATGTCCAGGGAGACGGTGTCGAACCAGCTGTTCTCCATCAGGAATATGTAGACATTCAGCCGGTTCTGCAAGCCACTGTGGGCCTCAGCCTTCCGCCGGCCCGCCTCATCCGGGTGGTATTTGGATCTGAACCTGAGTTCACAACAATGTCCCCAATAGAGCACGGGAGAGAGACAGGGCAGGGATGGAGGGGAGGAGAGCAGAATGTTAGAGAATGTCCTTGTATGTATGGCCAGGCCAAATAAACTGGCCTACAGCAATGAACTGGGACTAATATACTGCCATTCTATACCCAAACACTAAATTAAATTTAAAAAACAAAATTAAAATACTGGAGGACAACTTTTTTCTGAACGTTCCTGCAATGTCTTATTTTGGGGGAACACAGCATCAATTAAATGCAACTACAATATATATACAAAAGTATGTGGACACCACTTCAAATTAGTGGATTCGGCTATTTCAGCCACACCCGTGCAGACAGGTGTAGAAAATTGAGCACACAGCCATGCAATCACCATAGAGATGACATTGGCAGTAGAAGAGCTCTGTGACTTTCTCCCCCCCCCCAATTTCGTGGTATCCAATTGTTTTTAGTATCCCATCTTGTCTCATCGCTACAACTCCCGTATGGGCTCAGGAGAGAAGGTTGAAAGTCATGCGTCCTCCGATACACAACCCAACCAAGCCGCACTGCTTCTTAACACTGCGCGCATCCAACCCGGAAGCCAGCCGCACCAATGTGTCGGAGGAAACACCGTGCACATGGCAACCTTGATTAGCACGCACTGAGCCCGGCCCGCCACAGGAGTCGCTGGTGCGCGATGAGACAAGGACATCCCTACCGGCCAAACCCTCCCTAACCTGGACGACGCTAGGCCAATTGTGCGACGCCCCACAGACCTCGCGGATACGGCCAGTTACGACAGAGCCTGGGCGCGAACCCAGTCTCTGATGGCACTGCTGGCGCTGCAGTACAGCGCACTTAACCACTGTGCCACCCGGGACGCCCCGAGCTCAGTGACTTTCAACGGGGCTCCATCATAGCATGCCACCTTCCCAATTTGTCACATTTCTGCCCCAGTCAACTATAAGTGCTGTTATTGTGAAGTGGAAACAACTATGAGCAACAACAGCTCAGCCAAGAAGTAGTAGGCCACACAAGCTCACAGAACAGGACTGCCGAGTGCTGAAGAGTGTAAAAACCATCTGTTCTCGGTTGCAATACTCACAACAGAGTTCCAAACTGCCCCTGGAAGCAACGTCAGCACAATAACTATTTGTCGGGAGCTTCATGAAATGGGTTTCCATGGCCGAGCAGCTGCACACAAGCCTACGAGCCGATAAACGCTACAGCATACAATGACATTGTAGACGATTCTGTGCTTCCAACTTCGTGGCAACAGTTTAGGGAAGGCCCTTTCCTGTTCCAGCATGACAATGGCCCCTTGAAACAAACCGAGGTCCATACAGAAATGGCTGGTTTGTTGAGATCGGTGTAGAAGAACTTGACTGGCCTGCAGAGCCCTGACCTCAACCCCATCGAACACATTTGGGATGAATTGGAACGCAAACAGGCCAGGCCTAATCTCCCAGCATCAGTGCCCGACCTCACTAATGCTCGTGGCTAACTGGGAGCTAGTCCCCCGCAGCAATGTTCCAACATCTAGTGGAAAGCCTTCCGAGAAGAGTAGAGGCTGTTATAGCAGCAATGTGTGAAGCAACTCCATATTAATGCCCATGATTTTGGAATGAGATGTTCAACAAGCAAGTGTCCACATACTTTTGGTTATGTAGTGTATCTAGGTCCACTCAAGTGACTGGCATATGAAGAAACACTTTTGTTCTGCACCTGGAAATGCTCTGGTGTCCTACTGTGGATTCTTCACAAAGTTTGCATGGTGTTATGTTTGTGTGTGAGTATAGCCGTTTGTGAAACATATCAGGATGCTTTAGGTCAACGCACCAAAAATAACTCAAAAGGCAAAAGGGACACAGATATTCAAATAAAATAACATAACACAGTTTAGAATTTTACAGTTCAGAAGAGCAAATTTGCCATGGAGTGGACAAAATTTACCTTTTTTTCTCCCAGTATAACAACACATATATACTGAGAGGGGTCTCTTCTGTAAAAATGGGCTCCACTTCACCCCCCTACTGTGTTTGTGTGCGCACACAATTTCATTTTCGGTTTTGGGATTCGATTTGATCCAAATATAAAAACAAAAATGGGGGAAAAAAGCATCACATACTAAAGAAAAGAAAATATTTCCATGCGCGCAAGTGGTTTATTTGTCTGTCTAGCTAGTATCCCTGGTACTGTACGTCTAAAAGCAACTGCATTGTGCGCAGTGCAAACCCTAGCTGTCTAACAACGATTCCTGCGAGGAGTTCCAGTTTTTCCTCATCTTCAAAAACCTTGTTGTGAAGGGCGGGGGAGGAGTGGGAGGGAAGAAGGTTTGGTTAAGTTAAGAAAAAAAAATAACATTGACATTGTATCATAATCCCTGGACACACTTGTGTAAAGTGTGATAAGCAAAACCGACAAACATACTCTGTTAAAAACTGTGTCAACTGATAATCCAAATCAGACTCACTTAAGAGCCAAATCTCTACCCTGTACTGTTTACTAGCTAGGCTATTTACTGACCTCTCTATTCATGATGGTAACCGCCCAAAGCATTAACCAACTATTCTTATCTGAAGGTGGCATGGTATGCATGATAAGCCTGCCCAAAATACCAAGTATTATCTTAACACTTTCAATAATAGATCAAAATCGTTATATATAAAAATAGCTTGAATTAAGTATGTTCAGGATGTTTTAAATACACCCATTCAACTATACCCTTTTTTAATTAGATAACCAACTAAAAGTCTTGTATGCCTTGATAATGCAACCTGTCAAATATAGGCCTAACGTCTTCCAAACTATACTGTCTTTGCCAAGCTATTAACGAACAGCTCCGATAGCGCCAGATCCATTTGACTGACAATTTCTGTGAATAGAAAGGTTGTCAGTGTTGCCAGCCTAATTCACAACGAACTGATCATGAATACTAATAATAGAGCAGCAAAGGCTATGATAATCGTACCACTCTTCATCTTTGTGCGCAAGGAAGAAGTCCTGCATCTGCTGCCGTCGGAAGTCTATCTTGTACTCATTATAACGTTTGACTGCCTCGGTCTCATCCACAGAGTCATCCAGGGACAGAAGGAACTCCTTAAAGCTCTTCATCACCGGAGGTGGCAGGCCCAGATCCATATCATGGATGTTTCCTAGCCTAGTAGACAAATGACAGGGTTAAAAAGAGTGTGAGATAGTCAAAGTTTCTAAGTAACTGGTTAACTAAGGGCAAGCTAATATATTGGGTGGAACAGTCACAGCTCCAGTCAAGGACATGGTGCCATTTTATTGTCATTTGCTTTCCACAGATGACAAAGTCTGCATGAACAGGTTGGTTGTGCCCAGTCTACCCTCCTCACCTTGCCTGGATGGGTATGCCATGGTGAGGCTGCATGAGATGAAGGTCAGGGTGGCCCCAAGGCTGTGGAGGGGCATAGCTGGGGCCTCCGCCACCACCGTAGCCCAAGTCATACCCACCATGGTAGGGATCTCCTCCATGGTCATCCCTGATCAAAACAGAGGGAAGATTAACTCAAACATTGTGTACAGAAATGTAGGTAGTGTAGATAAATGTGATTCTCACCAATCTCTCCTCATGCGTTTCTGTTGGGGACTCATGTCGTGCCTGGGTGGGGAGAACCTCTCCCTGCGACCTCTCTCGTAGTCCCGATACTCCCCCCGGCTACGCCGCTCCCTGCCCCTGTCCCACTCCCTTGCAGATGGGCGCCAGTAAACGGAAAGAACAAAAAGATACATGTAAAACACCATGTATGTATGACATGGATTGGAATTGTTCTCTCTAATTTCAAAAGTTGCTTCCAATGTGCCATTATTTCTCTTTTGTTTTATACAAGTATATTCCCTCTTCCTCACCTGTCATTCCAGTCATCCCTACGCCTTTCCTCTCTCTCTCGGGAGCGGTCATAGTTGTCGCTCCTCTCACGACGGAACTTGTCTCTCCTTCTGCGATCATATTCATCATCACTGTCCGCCATCAACCTAAAAATGTAGGTCTGTAGACAAATAGCATAAACATTCAAATGGTAAGTAGCTAACGGCAGCAAACAAATGAAATCGAACGGGCCACAGTAATCAAGATAATATAATCATCATAATTTGTTAAACACCAATATTACGTTGTTCTTAGCCAAATGTGTGTAGCAAAGCATGTGCCTCCTGATTGAGTTATGCTACTGGGAGTCACATGACCAGTTAGCTAACCAACATCTTACATGGCATTTCAAGTAGCTAGCTAGCCGTTTATGTAGCTAACGTTAACTAGCTAGCTTGAATATCTGTTTTTCGAAGTAGGTTTAGTGAAGCTAGCTACTTCTTTCTCCATGGTAGGCTAGTCGTAGTTTAATTAGGTACTTCCAATTTACTGCTAGCTTAGTTTACATGTTCATAGTAGCAAGCTAAAGTTAGCTTAGCTAGCTTCCCCAGCACTGTAATTTAGCTTTCTAACTAGCCGCGTTAGTTGGAAGAAGCTAGCTAGTACCGGTAGACGCAAACAAAGCAAGGTCGGTACTTTTACTAGGCCGTTGTATTTTACGTGCTACAAAACATATGCTGTTACTTTCTTTACATAACATCAGCTTTAGCATATATCTCGTGACAGCATGAAATTAAACTTTATAGAGGGCAAATTACCTCAATAAATCACGTTATTTTAGCAATCCTGCGTGGTCTCTTAATGGCGACGCCGTTAGACAGGAAACACATTTCCCGGAAGTTGGATTACACGTTCAAACTGCATAATTAGTTAAGCATATAGCCAAACACACAGGTTTAAGAACAAAAGAACAATAAAACATATAATAAAAATAACTTTTACAAACTTCACAAAGGTCTTATATCCATTTAATTACACATATATAGGTTGAATGCTTCAAAGCCAACATATGAATTTCAGGGGACGTTAATAATTGCACAAAAATATGAATCATAAAGGGGTAGTTTTCAAAAATATACACTGAACAAAAATAAAACACAACATGTAAAGTGTTGGCCACATGTTTCATGAGCTGAAGTAAAAGATCCCAGAAATTTTACATGAGCACAAATGAGTATTTCTCTCAAATTGTGTGCACAAATTTGTTTACATCCTTGTTAGTGAGCATTTATTATTTTCCAAGATAAACCATCCACCTGACAGGTGGTGTGCGTGTGACTCAGATCACAGGGCTGGGACCACTAGGCTATATGATCCTGTCTGGTCCCATACTGTGTGCTGTAGCCAACTCCTCTATCATTGGCATGACACACATGGCATGACAACAACAATAGAAGAGTTGGCTAGAGCACATGGAGTCCAGTACTCACCTTTGTCATTCAATGGTATGACACATCCTTTAGCTCTTAGTCTTGCCCCTGAACTTATTATGCTGGTGATCCAGGAAGTCCCAGAGGATGTGCGACCAGACAGGAGTGGGTTCAACACCCTGATCCACGTTAGACCATACATCCTTGTATGATGATAATATACGAACATCCCCTGACTCGTCATTGACATCTGGCTGCTTAAGAGACATGAAATTCAGTACAAAATAGTAATTTGACGAAACCGATGATGGACAGGAAAACACAATACAAACAGTCTGAAACCATAATTTGTATTATACATGAATTACAGTACAAGTGTTTATTTCAGCTTTAAATGGAACAAAGGGTCCCCTAAAACAGTGATGTTCCTGTAGCTAACATATTTTTATTCAGCACAAAGACAAATACATTTGAGCACGTTCCTCCCTGTCCAGTTTTTAAGGGAACTCTTTGGAAACAAGCAAAAAAGATGTTATCAATTAGAATAGTATGCAGGAGACACAGGAGAGGGGGAAGGTCCAGGCATCCTTTCCCACAACAGACAGTAAGAAATATCAGCTATGTTGTATCAGGTGTAATGAACATTGAAGGTTTTAGATCATTGGAGGTTATATACAGTGGGGCAAAACAAGTATTTAGTCAGCCACCAATTGTGCAAGTTCTCCCACTTAAAAAGATGAGAGAGGCCTGTAATTTTCATCATATGTACACTTCAACTATGACAGACAAAATGAGAAAAGAAAATCCAGAAAATCACATTCTAGGAGTTTTAATGAATTTATTTGCAAATTATGGTGGAAAATAAGTATTTGGTCACCTACAAACAAGCAAGATTTCTGGCTCTCACAGACCTGTAACTTCTTTAAGAGGCTCTTCTGCCCTCCACTCGTTACCTGTATTAATGGCACCTGTTTGAACTTGTTATCAGTATAAAAGACACCTGTCCCAGCTTGGTTTGAAGAAATCAACTGTGGGAGCAATTATTAGGAAATGGAAGACATACAAGACCACTGATAATCTCCCTCGATCTGGGGCTCCACGCAAGAGCTCACCCCGTGGGGTCAAAATGATCACAAGAACGGTGAGCAAAAATCCCAGAACCACACGGGGAGACCTAGTGAATTTTTAAAAATGTTTTATTTCACCTTTATTTAACCAGGTAGGCAAGTTGAGAACAAGTTCTCATTTACAATTGCGACCTGGAATGACCTGCAGAGAGCTGGGACCAAAGTAACAAAGCATACCATCAGCAAGGGCATTGAAGATGAAACGTGGCTGGGTCTTTCAGCATGACAATGATCCCAAACACACCACCCGGGCAACGAAGGAGTGGCTTCGTAAGAAGCATTTCAAGGGCCTGGAGTGGCCTAGCCAGTCTCCAGATCTCAACCCCGTAGAAAATCTTTGGAGGGAGTTGAAAGTCCGTGTGGCCCAGCAACAGCCCCAAAACATCACTGCTCTAGAGGAGATCTGCATGGAGGAATGGGCCAAAATACCAGCAACAGTGTGTGAAAACCTTGTGAAGACTTACAGAAAACCTTTGACCTCTGTCATTGCCAACAAAGGGTATATAACAAAGTATTGAGATAAACTTTTGTTATTGACCAAATACTTATTTTCCACCATAATTTGCAAATAAATTCATAAAAAATCCTACAATGTGATTTTCTGGATTTTTTTTCTCATTTTGTCTGTCATAGTTGAAGTGTACCTACGATGAAAATTACAGGCCTCTCTCATCTTTTTAAGTGGGAGAACTTGCACAATTGGTGGCTGACTAAATACTTTGTTGCCCCACTGTATATGTACAATTGGTGGCTGACTAAATACTTTGTTGCCCCACTGTATATGTTTCACAGGGGTGATGTGTACTTGCCCTTTAGAAAGTGTTTGACAACTGATTTGTGTGATGACTGTTTACTAGCTGAATGTCTTTCATAAATGGAGTTTAAACAAAGAAAGTGTGTGGGGGAGAGCCTTATTGAAATGAAAACAGTCAGGGAACATATCATAGCCAGACTTGTTGAGCTATGCTCAATGTTAATTAGCCTAATGACTGTACTCTGAGGTATTTGCTTATAAATGAACCTGTGTCTCTCCGACACAGAATAGAAATGAGAGAGGCGTGGTGACTGGTCCAATCCATTGACCATAACCATTCATGGCTCAGTTCAATTCAACCAATGGAACTGCAGGGCTGGTAAACTGCAGGGGGCTAGAAGCAAATTCATGCTGTCATTCAGTTATGGTACAGTATGAGTCACTAGGTTTGTAGTTGGTAATGATTTAGAACATTTATCATCAAATAAATTGCCTATTTTTAGAATTATTCTGATTTCAACGACTGTTGTGAATCTTATGACAATTGTTCTTCACTTTCAAACATAGCCAGGAAAGACACCATTCCCTCTAATCATGGTACTTTGATGAAGGGGGAGAGGGGATATTAAAGTTATTTTACCGTATTCTAACTAATGTCGATAGGAAGTTGATTCCTAGCTGATAAAAACTCTAGACTTAAAACAGAAGCCCAAAATATGTCATTTATTTTTATGGGACCAACATAAAATGTCACAAGACTATATAAATCTTCAGCAGTGAGAAAGGAAGTTATGGAAATGCAGCAGTCAAGGACTAACCGACAATGACATAATTATTGTATTATTGTAAAGTGGCTGTTCCACTGGATGTCATAAGGTGAAAGCACCAATTTGTAAGTCGCTCTGGATAAGAGCGTCTGCTAAATGACTTAAATGTAAATAATAAATGAAAGCATTACATAACACTTCAAACTTGGTCCCAATGGCATGAGCGCCACAGAAGCTTATAGCCAGTTCCATTACTATTGTTACTAGCGTTTTGCTTGTGCTTAAAGGTACATTGACATAAGTCTTTCATTTGATTTCCAAAATGTTAAAAAAAAATACATCTACAAATTAAATTGTGGTATATGAACATTGATCATTTATCAGCAATAAAGATACATTCTGACTGAAATTAGGCACATTCTACTCAAAAGCTAAATCATACATGTCATATGGGAGGAGATGTCAACATATAATTTGTCAAAAAATAATTGCCATCCTAGGAATACTAGAAGACACAATGTACACAGACAATCAAGAAATTGCATACAGAAAGCAATAGATTCATAGCCGAGGTGGAGACCAACGTGAATATGTAACAATGTGTAAGTACTGGCATCCCCCTTCTCCTGCTATTTTCAGGGGGAAAAATATCTAAACAGAGTGTATTTTGATGCATGGACATATGATCATCTACATGGTTGCCTACCTTGTTCCTAAAGTGTGTACTGTGTATAAAAGGCTACACAGGAAGAAGAAAAAAACCACTGTTACATGAGTAATAGTCCCTTAAGATACACACTATTCTCCTAACAATAAATCTGTACTTCTACAGGTAGACAAAGGCTGATGTGAGGAGACTGACAAAACTGGAAAGAATTGTGCCGATGGTTTGCTATATTCTATGGTGTAATATGTTCATTCTGTATGAAAATAAAACAAGAATATCCATGAAGAATTCTGAAATGTAATTTCCATACAGAGTGAATATGTTCCTATTCCTGAGTTTGGTCAACTTCTTCAGAGAGCAGATGGAATCTCTTTTAGACGGACCATATCACCAGTTATGTCAAAAACAAAAACAGAAAGAAAAACAAACGAACATTACAACATCATGAAGAACTCTGAACGATCTATCATAGAAGAGGCTGAAATAAAATCAAACTGGACAAATTCTGAACTTTTAAAAGGAGTAAAAGAAGTTCAAAGAAACAATGCTGGATAATATAAATGTATTACAGTGAAGTAAAAAATAAATAATCTCCTTTGGCATGCCCCGATTACTGGTCAATGATGCATAACAAATTAACAGTCCAAAAACTCCATAAACCCATCAGACAGAGAAACACCCCATAGAGTAAACTATACTCCCACTTAACCAATATAATGACAGAAACCAGTTCCAGAGATGCATACAGGTATACTACTAGCATGGGGAAGAGATCTTATTAATGAGACTGCAGCACTGTAGTTTCCTTTCAACTCAAGTTTGAAGTTTTAATGTCACATGCACAAGTACAGTGACATGCCTTTCTTTCGAACTCAAAACCCAACAATGCAATAACAATGTAATACTAGAATAAAAATGTTGAAGAAATATGAAGAACAACTGGTGGATGACTTGAGTCTACTCAATAACTACAAAAATAATCTCAGGTGGGTTATCTCCTTGTACAATATGTTCATTGAAAATAAGAATTTGGGGTATGTCAATTGTCAAGTAGTGCATTGAAAAAATGTATTCAACTAAATACTGCTCGTTAAGATTGAGACTACCTGTCAGTTGATTCATTTTGTGCAAATCTTAAATTTTAGGGATGGGTGGCGGGGTTATAGGTCACTGGCAAAGACTCAAAGCTAAATGTTTGAACTGATTTACTGTACTTATCAATGTGTGCCTCATGTTGAAGACAGAACTGCTAAAACATATCAGAATCTTGGCTAAATATTAACATCTTAGAGCTAGCAACATTGAGTCTAAATTGGAAAAAATATGTAAATCTGTTCAACGTAACCAAAGTGACAATAGTGTTCTAGAAAGTCTATGGCTAAGACAACTCCATAGCCACAACTCCATAAACCATTTAAAAACACCCTGCGGGGAAAAGCCTGACCCTATTGAGCTAACACAAAGTAATTCTATCTCAGCTCCCTCCAGGCTTTCAGACCCCCACTGTACCCCTAACAATGAGCTGGGCATTGTCATCATCTGAGGGGTGGGAGTCCATCCCCTCTTCCTCGGTATCAGAGTCTGACTCCCCCTGAGGGGAGTAGTAGCCCTCGTACTCCAGGATGGGCGAGTCGCTGTGCCCAGGGGAGCCTAGGCACTGGGCGGTGGTTACCGTGGTGACAGTGGCAGAGTAGGCCCCTGGGTTGCCAGAAGGGGAGCCTGGGTTGGAGGGGCGGAGCAGAGGGGTGCGCTCGGTGTCAGCTTCACCCTCTGCCCCCTCTTCATCTGCACGAGATGCCCCATCATCCTCAGACTCGGACTCAGAATACTCTGGATTAGGTCGGGTTACGCGTTGTTTACACACGGGGCAAGTTTTCTTAGTCCCTGTAAGCCAGGGGTCCACACACTTGCTGTGGTACGCTGAAGAGATGACAGAAATAAAACAGTTACCATATGCCCTTGGACCTGTGAGAACAACTTCTGAGTGAGACAGGGCCAAATGTGATCACTTGCAATTACCGTGTGAGCAAGGCAAAACTCGCAGTCTGTCACCCTCTTCATACTCATCCAGACAAATAGCACAAATATCATATTCATCACCTAGAATACAAATAAGATTGACATGTGACAGGTGGAAATACAATGCATTGTAATGTAATAATAACAGGAGCAGACAATCAGATTTCCCTTCTTGTTAATCAGGTTTCTCAACATTCCAGAGAAGAAATACTGTACTGCTGTTTCACAAAGTGTTTTGCAATGTCTTTGACTAGTTACACGGGTGACAGATTCTCATTTGAATGTGTGGAGGGACTCTCTCGTTACCTTTAGTGAACTTGTGAATGGGGATCTTCTTCAGCTGTTCCTTAGTCAGCCTATATTTCCTCATCCTTTTCCTGTACTGCACACAGCGCACAATCTAAACCAAGATGAGACACAGACCACACCAAAATCTAAGGGTTGAGAGTCACAGTGCTTTTAATATGCGAATACAATTATTGCATTCCATTGATTTAGGATGTATGAAATGAATATTTAACTATTCAATTGTGAAATCAACTCCCCATTCATAGCAAAATGAGTCTGTTTCCTAAAGGCACTTACCAGGATGACAACCATCACAAGGATGATCATGCCCACTATTCCAGTGAAGGGGATGAGATAGTATGAAAGTGGGAAGGCAAACTCCGGCTTGAGGATCACATAGGCCCTGCATACCAAATACAGCACCATCCGCATTAGTATGGGGGCATTGTTCAGAAAAGCGACCACCTCCGCATCACAAATCTGTACGACTAAGAGGGACAGCAGTGCCAGACACAACACCACCTCCAACATAGTGATGACGTCCACATAGGACCAGCCAATCGCACTTTATTCCTAGTTATATGTACATATCTACCTCAATTACCTCGTACCCTTGCACATCGATTCGGCACTGGTACTCCTTGTATAATGTCAAGTTATCGTTACTCATTGTGTATCTACTATTACTTTTATTATTACGTGTTTTACTTTTCTATTATTTCTCTATTTTATTTCTCTCTGTATTGTTGGGACGGGCCGTAAGTAAGCATTTCACTGTCAGTCCACACCTGTTGTTTACGAAGCACGTGACAAATATACATTTGTTTTGAGACCCTCAGCAGGGTTGACATGATGAGTGCAAACATGTGAAGAATATGACTGAATCTCAGCGCAAATCTGATCAATAAAGTCCGGTCTTCACTATGGTGCAAGACCATGAACAAATATCCCAAAAATATTTGTTGAATGGTTACATTAGCAATCATAACCCCTCAACAGACAGTTAAGTCATACCTCCATCTAACATTGTGACTATGGGTAGAAATGAACAAATAAATAACCAATTAAAAACTTGTCATGGAAGTTGAGCTTGACAAAAATAAAAAACGTCACAATGGTACTCACCCATGTTCAGGAATGATGAAAGTCCTTAGAATTTGGGAGGCGTAGTAGCTGGTGAATACGGAGGGGATCTCAATCTCCTCTGCAATAGTTTCTACACACAAACAAACAAAAAAGGGGAGCACTGCCACTCAGCATTACCAATGTATTTAATTATTAGGATGATACTGGTTAATGAAGACTACTTGAGATTTTGAGGAGAGAGAGGCAACCTGGTTAAGTAAACGTTGTACTAACTGAACTGATTCTGTAAGATATAGGCAGCTTAGAGAAGGTGATGATTGTAGGATCCTCACCATTGCTGTAGTTCATGTTGAGTAGAGTCTCTGAGTACATGTTGTGAACAATGGCTGCACTGAATCCAGCTTGCTGTGCATGCAGCACCTGCGTTGAAAACAAAACCATAATTTACATTGTAACAATTGAAAACACTAGGCGCAGTGTGATTTTACACTGAATATGTTGTATATATCCTAAGCAACCCAACAGCATAGCTACACACACCAACCTTGATATCAAAATTGCAGTCATAGCGTCGGATGAGGACTATGTACTTAGTAGTGGTCGTGTTGGGATCACTAGATGTGGGCAGTGGTGGTGGAGGTTCTATCGGAGTGCAGCCGTTGAGTGGTCGTGACTCTACTAACACACCCTTGAAGAGAGAGAAAGGATGTTTCAGCTGATGTTTGCAATGGATCAAAGGACATGTTGCTCCTGTATTCACTATTCCATTACCCTTCTCTCACATTAGTGTTGCATGGTATACGGAAACTTCTGTACTTTTTCGATACTAGAAAATGAAAACGGTTTGGTACTACACCCCAACCCGAGCACTCCGTTCTGCCACCTTAGGTCTCTTGGGCCTCCCACCCCTACGAGAGGGTAGCTCCCACTCAGCCCAGTCCAAGCTCTTCTCTGTCCTGGCATCCCAATGGTGGAACCAGCTTCCCCCTGAAGCTAGAACAGCCCATCCCTGCCCATCTTCCAAAAGAAATCTGAAACCCTATGTTAAACAATCTCACAGAACCCCCTTTCCCACCCTGACCCTCACAAAAAAACAAGGGGAAAAAAAGCCTTTTGTGAACTAACAATTCCACTTTAAATTGAGGAAAAATGTACTTACTATAACTGTGAGATGTGGTGGTCCCACCTAGCTATCTTAAGATAAATGTACCAAGTCGCTCTGGATTAGAGCATCTGCTAAATGACTCAAATATAAATATACTGGAATTTGTATTTACTTTCGGTACTTCTGTGAAATGTGTCTCACGGATCAAGTCTGTTGAGCGAAGCCGACGTAGAAAATCTTTTGGAATTTCTTTCATTAATGAATTGTTGCCATAGTCCCAAAATATTTTGCATGTTAGCAATCAAGTTTAAGATATATAACTTTAAAAATACAGAAATACAGCTGGTATGAAACCATAACAAAAAATGTGGACATTCTATCTTTAGCTGATATGGGAGCGAAGACATTGAAGAAGCATATCAAAGTAGGAATAATGTTTTAAGTCACACCGGAAAGTTTAAGAATAGTGGCCGGGGCATATTATTTCATTATATTATTTCACATGGCGATGTGGGACGCTAAAAGGCTAGCTAGCTTGCAATGTTTAGCCAACTTGCTAGCAAGGGAAGAAAAGGAGACAAGAGACTCTTATTTTGCTTTCACAGCAAATGAGAAGACAACAAGAACACATCTGTCACCCCCTTGTGAATGATGCTATTTGGGAGTATGGACTGATGAGATATCATGTAACAAAGGATGCATGACTCCACCCAGCGTACGCACAACTCTACGCACATTAAGAGTGTAGAAACCTTTATACGGTGCCTGCTCCTGCACTGGGAAGGCTGCATCATGTTAGCTCCCCACTCATACTGCACAGAAGTTAACACACTTGAATAATGTGACACGGTATGTAAAAACTGTTCATTAAAGTTCGCAAAACAACATCCATAATGGCTAGAACACTTGACAATGCAAGAAGATACCAGTAGCTTCCAGCGTTGTAAACTAACTTTCCTTGCTAGCTTACAGCTGAAGCGAATATCAATTATCTACCCTAGTACTTGGTGATAATATGCTAACCATAATGCAAAATATGCTGATTTAAAAGCTGATTGAATAAAGTTTGTGCCATTCACTTAAAATTGGTCTCTCCGAAAGATTATCTATTGCCTCAACGAAACTGTGTATGAATCACTGAGGTATAATAAGAACTGGAGACTGACTCTAAAATTCCTGACCTCTGTTTTCAAGGTAATCCACTCATGTTTGTATACGCCGATTCATGGACCGGCTATATCCAGGTTACATTTGGTTTACATAGACCAACATCACATGCACACTAGCACTCAGGGTGCACAGGGAGACATTGGGATGAATATAAAACGTTAGGATCTGTGGCTGAGTGATTTGAATAATTCAATGGCTGTTTTGTGAACAAAGGTGTTGACTAAAGTGTCTTATTAGGAAATGTCTAATCTGACTTCTCTATTTGGCCATATATGGAAATGATTTTTTTCTGGGCCGGGTGTCACTTAAATTGCAGTAAAATAAAATACATCCCATATGGTTCCATGAAATAAGGCAAAACAAGCCCAATAACTGAGTGCATACACACACTGCTATTGAATATGCATTCACTTGTATAGGTATATGCAGTTTCACTTGGTAAAATAAGAGTAAACAGAAAGAAAATATGAATAAGCAATAGGCCTAGGCTACTTCTCAATTTTCCAAAGACATTTACCATTCAAATAAATTAATACCATTATGTTATGTAGTATGATTAGTAAAAAAAACTCAAATTGATTGTATGACTGTATAATTTATTCATTAATGCATACAGTGCATGCAGGAAAGTATTCAGGCCCTCTGATTTTTTCCCACATTTTGTTACGTTACAGCCTAAAATTGATAAATTGTTTGTTCCCCCAAGCAATCTACATACAATACCCCATAATGACAAAGCAAAAACAGGTTTTTATAAATTTTCGAAAAAGTATTGCAAAAATGTACTGAAATATCACATTTACATACAGTTGAAGTCAGAAGTTTACATATGAGACATTAAAACCCGTATTTCAACCACTCCACAAATAACTTGTTAACAAACTATAGTTTTGGCAAGTCGGTAGGACATCTACTTTGAAATGACAAGTACTTTTTCCAACAATTGTTACAGACATATTATTTCACTGTAAAACAATTCCAGTGGGTCAGAGGATTAAATACACTACGTTTACTGTGCCTTTAATAAACAGCTTGGAAAATTCCAGAAAATGATGTCATGGCTTTCGAAGCTTCTGATAGACTGAAATTATGTCAATTAGCCTATTGGAGGTGTACCTGAAGATGTATTTCAAGGCCTACCTTCAAACTCAGTGCCTCTTTGCTTGACATCATGGGAAAATCAAAAGAAATCAGCCAAGACCCCAGAAAAAAATTGCAAACCCCCACAAGTCTGGTTCATCATTGGGAGCAATTTCCAAAGGCCTGAAGGTACCAGGTTCATCTGTACAAACAATAGTACGCAAGTATAAACACCATGGGACCACGCAGCCGTCATACAGCTTAGGAAGGAGACGTGTTCTGTCTCCTAGAGATTAATGTATTTTGGTGCGAAAAGTGCAAATCAATCCCAGAACAACAGCAAAGGACCTTGTGAAGATGCTGGAGGAAACAGGTACAAAAGTATCTACAGTTGAAGTCAGAAGTTTACGTACACTTTAGCCAAATAGAGTTAAACTCAGTTTTTCACAATTCCTGACATTAAATACTAATAAAAATCCCCTGTCTTAGGTCAGTTAGGATCACCACTTTATTTTAAGAATGTGAAATGTCAGAATAGTAGAGAGAAGGATTTATTTCAGCTTTTATTGCTTTCATCACATTCCTAGTGGGTCAGAAGTTTACATACACTCAATTAGTATTTGGTAGCATTTCCTTTAAATTCTTTAACTTGGGTAAACTTCTGACCCACTGGGAATGTGATGAAATAAATAAAAGCTGAAATAAATCACTCTCTCTACTATTATTCGGACATATCACATTCTTAAAATAAAGTGGTGATCCAAACTGACAAGACTAAATGTCAGGAATTGTGAAAAAATGAGTTTAAATGTATTTGGCTAAGGTGTATGTAAACTTCCGACGTCAACTGTAAGTATTCAGACCCTTTACTCGGTAGTTTGTTGAAACACCTTTGGCAGTGATTACAGCCTCGAGTCTTCCTGGTTATGACGCTACAAGCTTGATACACCTATACTTGTGGACTTTCTCCCACTCTTTTCTGCAGATCCTCTGTAGCTCTGTCAGGTTGGATGGGGAGCGTCCAACCTGACAGGTCCGGGCTCTGGTTGGGTCCCTCAAGGATATTCAGGGACTTGTCCTGAAGCCACTACTGCATTGTCTTGGCTGTGTGCTTAGTGTCGTTGTCCTGTTGGAAGGTGAACCGTTGCCCCAGTCTGAGGTCCCTTTTTTATTGAACCTTTATTTAAGGAGCGGCATCCGTCTGGCCACTCTACCATTAAGGCCTGCTTGGTGGAGTGCTGCAGAGATGGTTGTCCTTCTGGAAGGTTCTCCCATCTCCACAGAGGAACTCTGTCAGAGTGACCATTGGGTTGAAGCCCCCCCCGATTGTTCAGTTTGGCCGGGCAGCCAGTTCTAGGAAGAGTCTTGGTGGTTCCAAACTTCTTCCATTTAAGAATGATGGAGGCCACTGTGTTCTTGGGGACCAAGAATGCTGCAGAAATGTTTTGGTACCCTTCCCCAGATCTGTGTCTTGACATAATCCTGTCTCGGAGCTCTACGGAAAATTCCTTCGACCTCATGGCTTGGTTTTTGCTCTGACATGCAGTGTCAACTGTGGGACCTTATATAGACAAGTGTGTGCCTTTCCAAATCATGTCCAATCAATTAAATCTACCACAGGTGGACTCCAATTCAAGTTGAAGAAACATTTCAAGGATGATCAATGAAAACAGGATGCATCTGAGCTCAATTTTGAGTTTCATAGCAAAGGGTCTGAACACTTATCTAAATAAGGTACTTCTGTTTGTATTTTTTTATACATTTGCAAAAAAAAAAATGTTTTCACATTGTCATTATGGGGTAGTGTGTGTAGATTGATGAGGATTTTTTTGTATTTAATCAATTTTAGAATAAGGCTGTAATGTAACAAAATGTGGGAAAAGTCAAGGGGTCTGAATTAGAGGTCAAACGATTATGATTTTAACGCCGATACCGATTACTGGAGGGCCACAAAAAAGAGAGGCAAAAACCGATTAATCGGCCATTTAAAAAAAAATATATATATATATTTGTAATAATGACAATTACAACAATACTGAATGAACACTTATTTTAACTTAATATAATACATCAATAAAATCAATTTAGTCTCAAATAAATAATGAAACATGTTCAATTTGGTTTAAATAACGCAAAAACAAAGTGTTGGAGAAGAAAGTAAAAGTGCAATATGTGTCATGTTAAAAAGCTAATGATTAAGTTCCTTGCTCAGAACATGAGAACATATGCTGGTGGGTCCTCTTAACACGAGTCTTCAATATTCCCAGGTAAGAAGTTTTAGGTTGTAGTTATTATAGGACTATTTCTCTCTATACCCTTTGTATTTCATATACCTTTGACTATTGGATGTTCTAATAGGTACTTTAGTATTGCCAGCCTAATCTCGGGAGTTGAGTCATAAACAGCGCTGTGCTTGAAGCATTGGGAAGAGCTGCTGGCAAATGCAGTAAAGTGCTGTTTGAATTAATGCTTACGAGCCTGCTGTTGCCTACCACCGCTCAGTCATTCTGCTCTATCAAATCATAGACTTAATTATAATACAATAACACACAGAAATACTAGCCTTAGGTCATTAATATGGTCAAATCCGGAAACTATCATTTAGAAAACAAAACGTTTATTCTTTCAGTGAAATACAGAACCGTTCCGTATTTTATCTAACGGGTGGCATCCTTAAGTCTAAATATTGCTGTTACATTAAACAACCTTCAATGTTATGTCATAGAATTCTGGCAAATTAGTTCACAACGAGCCAGGCGGCCCAAACTGTTGCATATACCCTGACTCTGTGTGCAATAAACGCAAGAGAAGTGACAATTTCCCTAGTTTAATATTGCCTGCTAACATGAATTTCTTTTAACTAAATATGCAGGTTTAAAAAATATACTTCTGTTTATTGATTTTAAGAAAAGCATTGATGTTTATGGTTAGGTACATTCGTGCAACGATTGTGCTTTTTCACAAATGCGCTTTTGTTAAATCATCCCCCGTTTGGCGAAGTTGGCTGTCTTTGTTAGGAAGAAATAGTCTTCACACAGTTCGCAAAGAGCCAGGCGGCCCAAACTGCTGCATACCCTGACTCTGTTGCACAGAACGCAAGAGAAGTGACACAATTTCCCTAGTTAAAGGAAATTCATGTTAGCAGGCAATATTATGAAAACATTCAAATCGACCCTAATTAATCGGCCATTCCGATTAATTCGTCGACCTCTAGTCTGAATACTTTACGAACACGCTGTCTCTGAAAAGGTTGACCCAAAAATGTAAAGTGTAATGATATTGAACTCTAAAGATGCCTAACGATTGAATAGAGCAGTAGCGGAGTTTCTGTCTGGATCAAGTGCCATTCTGTTACTTTGGCTAATATGCCTTCTTTTTCCATGGTATCATTTTGGTATTGAGTATTTTGATATTAAACCTTACTCACTACTCACCATCAGTCCTTCTTTGGGTAGTGATGATCCAAAAAAGGCAGGCAGGTCCTCAAACAACATGTTGGTCATATTGCTGTAATGCTACCAGACAGAGACACAAGTGTTCAAATCAATGCCAGTACACTGAGATCACGTGTAAATCCACAAGAAACTTGATCACACAGTTCAACAATCATGAGGACTCACAGCATAGATGTACGCGTGTGCAGGTAAGGGAGCCAGTGTACAGCACAGCGCCAGAGTGAGAACGCCCAGTCGGGCACCCATGCACCACAGACCCAACATCCTGCCTCACTGTCTGTCTGGAGAATGGGATGAGTAGAGCCAGGAAGCTGGGAAGTTCAGCCTGGGGAGTGGAAGAGGCTAATTTCATACATCGATTCATCAATTGCATAATAACAAATGATTCCAATACCAGACCAAATAAATAAGGGTGGAATTGCGGCCTGCATTTCGGCGTGTTCCTGCATTTGCAGGAACCTCTCTTTATACTTCTATTGGTACATTGTTAAACTAGCAGAGGCGCTCCAGTACAGTACGTGGCGTTAATGCACAATAACGTTGGATGTCAGTCGCCGATAAAGCCCATAGAAGGGCCGGGGCGACAATGGTATCTAGCTAGCCGTACACCGACAGACAGTGTCATTCGTCCCCGCCTGTCGGGCACTGTTTTCCCGCAGTTAACGTGTGTTAAAGTGTGCCAGCTAGTCCGGTACACAGCTGGCGGGCACGACACAGTGTGCTAGCTAGCATACACACCGTGTAGCCCCATCCTATCGCGCTAGCGGGAGCGACCGGTAGACAGTAAACCCCCCCGACTGTACACAACAGGCGATAGCTAACGGTGTCGCGAACTAGCCATCACCCCATGGCGGGGAAAGCCCACAATACAGGAACGCCCAGAATTGCGGGATGCAGTTGCAAGCTGTTGAAATAAACGAACACACTTTCACGGTATAATAGTTCTACGATCAATGGTGCCTGTAAATACAACACAAATAGCTATTTAGCGTTCCCAGCTAGCAAATAGCGAAAACACGTTAAAAATGGTAATCAATGGGGGGGGGGACATTCGGTCTGGTGGACAAAACTATTATGTTCGGTAACAATTCAGCTAGCTAAAGTTAGTTAGTTAGCCGGGTGCGCTAAGACAACAACAAACAAGAATTTGATTACCACGGATTGATAGCTACTCTTACAGTAGGTAGCTGTAATCTTAGCCAATATATTTTAACGTTAGCTAGCTAGCGATCTTAAAACTACGGTACTTTATGTCAGGTTGATCATCACTGACTGTCCGATCAACGGATCAGAACAATATCAATAATCGGAAGTAAAACATATCTAATTAGCTATCTAGGGAGAAGTGGTGTGATAATTGATTTATAAAATAAAGGGGTATGATCCTTCTTGTACCAGTCCAGTGCCTTGTTGTTTTGTCCTCTCCTTCCCGGTTCCAGAGGCTAGATTTAGCGAATTAATTTAACTAGTTAAAAGCTTCGAATTTTTAGAAGACTCAAGTAGCTAACGGTGTATGCGACAGCCAGCAAACTAAAGTATAATTGGAAAGATAGCTAGATACGTTATAATAGTGTATAACTATATTGTTTGGTACCTAAAGCCACTCTTATGAAAATACTATGCTAAAGACTTATGTATTTCCTGTATAATAATATCCTGCCGCTAGGTGAACGGTCACAGATAGAAAAATAAGCCGGAAGTTTCCCCGCACGTATAAATCTGAAGCATCCGGTTGGCGTTTACGCTTCCCACCAAATATGGTGATGAGAGGAAGTCCATTGATGGAGTTTGGCCAACATTCTGCAATTTGTTTATAACATCGATGAAACGTTTGATCTCAATACCGTTTTCTGTTCCCAGAACTAGAATATGTTACGAACAGACTTTACCCTTTGCCAAATGAATTGCGTTGTTTAGAAGGAGTGCAAGGGCCAATTGAGTTATTACATACGCACACTTGACAGTAGGCGTTCTCTAACGGAAATATGCAACGACATGTTAGAACGCGCCAATAGGATCTCTCTACATCGTGCTTGGCTCTTGCTTGTTCCCATTCGAAACGCCAGTTGGTGGTCTATCTTGGGTTAGTTATACAAATCTTTGGAATGGTAATCTGTTCTTCTTCTTCTGTGTTTTTTAAAGGTGCATTAAGAAATCGTTCCGCCATTTCCTGGTTGCTAAAATTTCAGACAAAACAAGCAGGTTTTAAACCGGTGTGAAATATATTTTCCATAACCAAAAATATTGTATTTTCAGCTGTTTGAAGCTGGTGTACAAAACCGAAAGTAAAAGCATAGAAATAATGCACATATAACAGATCTAGCACTTCTTCAAATCAAATTTTATTTGTCACATACACATGGTTAGCAGATGTGAATGCAAGTGTAGCGAAATGCTTGTGCTTCTAGTTTCGACAATGCAGTAATATCCAACGAGTAATCTAACCTAACAATTTCACAACAATTACCTTATACACACAAGTGTAAAGGAATGAATAAGAATATGTACATAAAAACATATATGAATGAGTGATGGTATAGAAAGGCATAGGCAAGATGCAGTAGATGGTATAGAGTACAGTATATACATATGAGATGAGTAATGTAGGGTATGTAAACATATAAAGACTTGCTTTCAATGAACATGACATATCTATAACTTATTTCTATGTGAATTTGGTAGGGTCAATCAAGCAGTTACATATTGCAGCTTTAAATGGAGGTTGGCAACCTAAATGTGAATTACCGCCACCAACTGGAGATGAATGTAAATATATTTCACTTTGTGATACAAAAGGGAAAGAAATTACCCTGCCAACTAATCCATCACTTATAAAATAAAAACCCACCACCCCATTCCACTACTTTCTGAATCTACCCCAGGCCAACAGCCTAGGAGGATGGGACACCACCATTCAACACTCCTTGTAATCCTCTGCAGTAAAATCTGAAGTGCTTCCCTGCAGCTTCCCCTACAACACCTATTGTCTGTGATTTGCGTTCCATTTCTGCGGTAGAGTTGATAACCATGGCAATGAATGCTAAAAAGCCAACCTGACTGAAGCACATTTCATTTGTGGAACTATTACTCTGTACTGGCAAAGGACTACTATTCACCGGGAACATTTGTAGAATCCCTCATCCTTGACCCATCTTCCTCTACTCTCTTCATAGCCCAATCAGTTGTGAGTCTACTCTCCACAGATTATAAAAAGTAGCAGGCCAGTCTGACTGCATGTTTACTTCTGATATGACCCTGAAACACGACAGGTCGGAGCCAACCGTAAGTATATCTTTCTCTCTAAGCATCCGCAACCTATACCGAGTCATACACCTAGACACACCAAAACAAAAAGCGATTTTTTGTTACCATTTTCTGTAAACTGCATTGAAAATGTCATTTGAATAATGGCGTAAAAGCCTTGTTATTTGAATATATATTCCATTCACTCACACGTTTGGATCAGTTGTGGGTGTACTCTCAACAGATTATAGAAAGGCATAGTAGCAGGCCAGTCTGGCTTTTCTTCTGATACTGATGCGCTGTCTGTTGCCAATCATCATTCTCCATAGTTGTCCTATGTGCCACATAGGCCTATGCACCCAGAAGGCAGTTATTCAGGAAAGTTTAACACGTGTTCTGCTTTCTTTCCGATCCTAACGGCTATTCCTCGACCTAAAACCTAGCACTTCAATAAAGCCTAAATATTTGTCATTTCACTTTTAAAATGTATTACATTTTATGTGTGGCATAAACGCAACTAGTCACAATGTTTTAATATGATTAGGCTATTTCAGAAATCACTTCCTGGGCTTGACATTGGACATTGAAATCATGTGTGCAACACTCTCTGGTATCTTTGGCAAATTGTCTTTCAACATTCAAACTGAGAAAACAGGTGACAGTGCTAGTCATAGGCTCCTTGGCCTCCTAGCTGCTGCAGTCAATTTTGTACCATTGGGCTTGTTCCACATGCAGCCAATACAGCACTGATACAAGAGTCACAATCTATGTCCCAGAAGGGACAAACCAAAAAGTCTCACAATTTCAATGAGTTGATGGAGAGCAATAGAATCATGGAGCCTAGCACTTCGAACTCCCAGTGGAGCTGTCCTAGTCGTAGGTTAACAAATGGGTGATTTTGACCACAGAGGCCTCCCTACAGGGATGCGGAGTTGGTCTTGAACCAGTCAGGGGTCCATGGTGTATGGTCAGCACCATGGAAAATGGTTCACATCAACGTACTGAAGCTCGATTCGGAAGTGCCATCGTTGTTCTGTTTGCATCGCAAGACTCAACCCATTGTCCAATGTGGTTCTCCATAAAGGGTCCAGCAGGCCCGCTCAGGGTCGATGCCCTATCACACAGATGGCCAAAGGGGATGCTGTATGCGTTTACAGGAAGTGGTGTGTCGACCATGCAGAATCGCCATCTTCCTGCCCAATTTCTGTCATTTTGACTTTCCTCCAGGAGCTTATAACTGCAGGGAAGTTCCCAACTACATTGAAAGTGTATATGGCAGCCATCTGTATGGGACATGACCAGATTACGGGTGCATCACCAGGGGCACACACTCTAGTATCACAATTCATGGAAGGTGCCCACAGGCTACGGCTCCCAAGGCTCCTTCAGTACACTCATGGGAGTTATATGTTGTCCTATGATCACTTGAGCCAGGGTCTTCACTTAAACTATGTGAGCTCTCAGTCAAGACTGCCTTACTATTGGCCATTGTTTCAGCCAAGCGTATTGGAGAATAACATGCGTTTTCTAAATCAAATCAAATCAAATTGTATTTGTCACATACACATGGTTAGCAGATGTTAATGCGAGTGTAGCGAAATGCTTGTGCTTCTAGTTCCGACAATGCAGTGATAACCAACAAGTAATCTAACTAACAATTCCAAAACTACTGTCTTATACACAGTGTAAGGGGATAAGGAATATGTACATAAGGATATATGAATGAGTGATGGTACAGAGCAGCATACAGTAGATGGTATCGAGTACAGTATATACATATGAGATGAGTATGTAGACAAAGTAAACAAAGTGGCATAGTTAAAGTGGCTAGTGACATAAGGATGCAGTCGATGATCTAGAGTACAGTATATTCGTATGCATATGAGATGAATAATGTAGGGTAAGTAACATTATATAAGGTAGCATTGTTTAAAGTGGCTAGTGATATATTTACATCATTTCCCATCAATTCCCATTATTAAAGTGGCTGGAGTTGGGTCAGTGTCAATGACACACATCCTTCATGCCTCAATTTAGCAGAAGATGGATCTATGGCAGTGCTTGGGAAAAATACAGCATTCTTACCTAAAAGTGCTTTCATCATCATATGTCATCCAGCCCTTAATCATAGCGGCATTTCACCCGCCTCCCCACTTGTCACAGGAGAGTCGTGAATTGCATACACTTTGCCCAATTAGGGCATTGAGTGCCTATCTTGCTGCAACAAGAAATGTTCATCAAATAGAACAGCTATTTGTGTGTTATGGGGAGAACACCAAAGGGCGTGCTGTCTCAAAGCAGAGACTGGCATTTTGGATTACCAATATAGTGTCAAAATCATACGCTGCAGCAGGTAGACCAACTACAGACAGTGTGGTAGCACACTTTACAAGGGCTGTGGTCACTTCATGGTCCATGTTCAAAGGAACCTCCCTGGGCTCTATCTGTGCTGCTGCAAATTGGGCAACACCCATGACTTTCATGAGGTACTACAGGCTCAATGTTATGTCCACACCATCAGTGGGGTCTGTGGTTCTGGACACGGAACGCTCTCTCAACCTAGATAAGTGAACCTACCGAGAACATTGAGATACTTATCAACCATCAGTGAGATGGATGTTCTATACAGAGGCCTTCCACTGTAACCAAGGTTACATCCGTATCCCAACGTTATGTGTTGCTTATTGGATGTGTGTGGTGCATGTTTTAACAGTACAAGGGGAGGGTCATGTGAAAATATTTGTAATTAAAAATAGCCGCATGAAGATTTTGGGTGTGGGGGTGCTGCGGTTTAAAAATATATATTTGTTTTAATTCAGATTTTTCTCTTACACCTACTTCTTACCTTCCGCTGCTATGCAGTCTCAAATTCATATGAACAAGTACAAGGTTGCTGTAGTTCGACAGGTCATTCATCCTCCTTAGGGTCTCAAGTTGGAAAAACTCATAGCCCACTGTGAATGTTTTACAAAGCTTTACAATGTTATCTAAATGTCCTTTCACTATTTACAGGAGTTAATTTATCCAGAATTAGAAACAGAATCATGCTACTATGAGGCTGAACAAGAATTGTTCCACTGCACCAGGGTACAGAGAGGGATGAAAGGCACCTTCCTCGACATCTTCACTGAGTCTACATTTTCACAAGTCATTCCATGTTTGCTTCATGCATTATACCATCATGTAAAATAAAAAAACATTTTGTACATGCTCTCTGTTTTCTTTCTCCCTACATTAGTAAATATTGCATCAGATATACACTACCGTTCAAAAGTTTGGGGTCACTTAGAAATGTCACTTAGAAATGTTTTTGAAAGAAAATAAAAAATGTTGTCCATTAAATTAACATCAAATTGATCAGAAATACAGTGTAGACATTGTTAATGTTATAAATAACTATTGTAGCTGGAAACAGCAGATTATTTTTTTCAACCTTCATTTCATTTCTTGTTTCTGGCCATTTTTAGCACATAATCGAACCCACAAATGCTGATGCTCCAGATACTCAACTATTCTAAAGAAAGACAGTTTTATTACTTCTTTAATCAGGACGACAGTTTTCAGCTGTGCTAACAAAATTGCAAAAGGGTTTTCTAATGATCAATTAGCCTTTTAAAATGATAAACTTGGATTGGCTAACACAACGTGCCATTGGAACACAGGAGGTAGGGTTGCTGATAATGGGCCTCTATACGCCATGTAGATATTCCATAAAAAATCAGCAGTTTCCAGCTACAATTGTCATTTACAACATTAACAATGTCTACAAATGTATTTCTGATTAATTTGATGTTATTTTAATGGACAAAAAATGTGCTATTCTTTCAAAAACAAGGACATTTGTAAGTGACCCTAAACATTGCAACGGTAGTGTAATCGGGGAACAGTAGTTATAGCCATAACATTATGATTTCAGTCTTGGGGGTGTGGTTTGATGTGGCAGTTACCGATGTTTGTCCCCCATGAGACACCGTAGGATCAAAGCCAGTATCACTTACTCAAAATAGTCAGAATGAATCTAAAATAATTTAAGAAATATGTGTGATGGAAAATGTTATGTTTGTGCTTTTCTAATAACCAATTTCTTTGTTCTGTGTTTGTGCATTTCCGTGTTCAAGCAAGTGACTGTTTGAACTTGCCTGGGAGGAATCCTCACTATCAGTATCTACAATTTGGCAGTACGCCAAGAACCTTGTTTTGAGAACGAAAGGGATATATCAGTTTCAAGGTCTCAGCTTGGACAGAAGAAGCCTGGAGAGGTATTGGTCTGTCACATGCATGAACCAGTTTTGGTCACATGAATGATAATAAATGTTAATGATTAATTGATTATGAATAAGGAATAAGCTAAATCATGCAAATGTAGCTTGTCTTTGTAAGCAATATATAAGAGATCTAGTGGGACTGCCCCAATGGAGCTCACTTCAGACCAGTACTTTATGCATCTAAATTTGACTGTGACCTCTCCAACTTACTGTTAATAAACAATGTTTGATGACTTTGAGTGTCCCTGTGTAGAATTTCCACGACATATGTAATACATTTTTACGTTTTTGTTGAGGTTTTAGTAGCACATTTTAACATCTAGCTAAGGTGTTTGGTGCAGTATTTCACAAGAAAAAAATACGACAGTGTCTAATATTTTTTTATATTTGAAGTGTTTCTATTACCCATTTAGGCAAATTGTGCATTAATAAATTGGCGATAGCCTGTATGCCCTCCCTCTATATGTTTCAAGTCTCAGGTCGCCCGCGAAAGCCAGCATGGATAGAATGCAATAATTGACTAATATTTGCCATATTCAAATAATTCTGATGTGCCATTGGAGCACATTGGGATGTGTGAAACTTACTCCTCAGCCTGAAGTGTCCCCACTTGCGCCAGTGAATAGCTAGCTTTTCACGTGGCGCCGACTGGTAGGGGGGGGTCACGTTCTAGCAAGGCAGAGGTCCCGAGTTTGCACCACGTATGGGCCATATCGGGATGAAGTGGTACTTGCTAAGCAAGCAGTGTGACATCCATAACACCAACGTATCACCAAGAAGTAAAGCTTTAATTTGGTGTATTGCACTTGTGATTGTTTGAAAGTAAAATATTTATAATAATTTAATTTGAATTTGGCGCTCTGTCATTTCACCAGATGTTGTCAAATCAATCCCGTTAATGGGATTTGATCCCTAAGATTAAGGTGTAGGCATTTCGAACAAAATAATTTTTTCATTTATTTATTATATTTTTTAAAATTCATAATACAGATCAACAATTTACATTGTTACATCATACAAAACAAAAAATGCAGGTATTAATAAGAAAATACTAAAACATACAAAAAATATCAATGAAATAATAAAAATAAAAAACAATTCTAGTGCAATTGTAATCACTCTGAAAAAATCTTATTATAATGATTCAGGAAAATGTTATTCTTGTTGTTATTCACTAGGGTTAATGTTTTAATAAGATAGTTGAATTCAATCAAAAATATGTGTAATTTTGGTAAAGAATTTTGTATTTTTTGTTTGTGTATAAAGTATTTTGCAACAAGAATTTTAAAAAATCACAATCATTTCAATGGTCTTGTTATCTTTGCAATAGTAGCATACTATATCCTTCATGTCAAAAACATGGGTAGTGTTCATAATGGTAAATATGTATTTTGCAAGGTTTTCCCAAAATTCGGACACAAATTTACATTCAAAGAACAAGTGAGACATATTCCTTTTCACAGAAAACGCAGATATCATCAATAGCCACAGATTTGGATAACATAGAATTACATGGATATATCTTATGTAAAATTTTAAAGTGCACTTCCTTTACTTTATTTGGTATACAATATTTGTAAGGCCTTAACCATGCATTTTTCCAGACAATGTCAGGAATAAGAATGTTCCAGAAAAAAATTCCTCTCGGTGTAAGTTGATTTTGTGAATGGAGAATTTGTCTTATATATTTATTACAACAAGATTTCTCAAGTAAGCCCACACCTTCCAAACTGAGTACTGGATAAGCTTTGTGATCATTACTAAAGCTAAGATGAGTTTTCATTAGTGTAGTTAGACCACCGGGAATGGCTTTGATCACAGAAATAAACTCTCTGAAAGGTATTGGAAACTCTTTCAATGTTATAAATTGTTATAAATTGTTCATATGTAAGACTATTACCCCTGTTGTCAAAAACATCAAGAACAAAGTCAATATTCCTCTCATGCCAGCTGGGGTAGAACAATGACTTATTACTTACAGTTATGTCTGAATTATTCCACAAAAATGCTTAATGTGGGGAGAAATTGTGCAGGAAACATATTTTCCAGGCCATTAAACTTGTTGGTGAAACCTAGCCAATTTAGCAGGTAATCTTTCAGGAATATAATTGTCACGTTCTGACCATCGTTCTTGTGTGTTTTCCTTGTTTTAGTGTTGGTCAGGACGTGAGCTGGGTGGGCATTCTATGTTGTGTGTCTGGTTTGTCTATTTCTATGTTTGGCCTGATATGGTTCTCAATCAGAGGCAGGTGTTAGTCATTGTCTCTGATTGGGAACCATATTTAGGTAGCCTGTTTTGTGGGTGATTGTTCCTGTCTCTGTGTTTCACATTTCTTGGTTTTGTTAGTCTATTCATGTACAGCGAGTTGCAGTAATCCAGACGGGAGATGACGAGTGCCTGGATTAGGACCTGCGCCGCTTCCTGTGTGAGGCAGGGTCGTACTCTGCGGATGTTGTAGAGCATGAACCTACAGGAACGGGCCACCGCCTTGATGTTATTTGAGAACGACAGGGTGTTGTCCAGGATCACGCCAAGGTTCTTAGCGCTCTGGGACGAGGACACAATGGAGTTGTCAACCGTGATGGCGAGATCATGGAACGGGCAGTCCTTCCCCGGGAGGAAGAGCAGCTCCGTCTTGCCGAGGTTCAGCTTGAGGTGATGATCCGTCATCCACACTGATAAGTCTGCCAGACATGCAGAGATGCGATTCGTCTCCAATTGTCAATGAGAGAAGGGTCTTTATCGGTCTTCGGAATCAATTAAATAAGGCCCTGTTTCATAGTGGAGACCATTTCCCCACTTTTAATGCAATCTTGAAACATTAAAAATAGGTTCTTCTATAGTAACTCCCAAAACTGTCTATAGAATTCAACTGATAGGCCTTCAGGGCCAGGTGATTTCCTTTTTTTCATTGAATTCGAGCCTCTCTAATTTCTTCAATTGCATTTAGAACTAAATGTGGAGCTTTATAGTTACGTGATGACATCACGTGCCCCGCGTAGGCATTCTTTCAAAATGATTCAGCAATTCCATAAACACAGTTTCCATCATTATTTGTTGCAGTAAAGGAAGTCAGACAAATCCATCCCTATCGAACAAATACAAAAAAAATGTCAAGCTATAGAGCATTTCTCATGTATCTGCCATTTCCATTACACATTGCAATTATTTTGCTTTTGTCGAATATACCTGGGTCAATGGATACCTGCCTATTGTCTGTGTTCTGTGGTAGGATTGGGTAGAGCACAATCTTCGCAGCTGTGTATCCTGTTTTAGTGATTTGTTGAAATTAAAACCCAACTCTCAAGTCATGAACTCACTTACAAAACTCAGTTATCCTTTATTATCCTATTTACACTTTGTTGTCAATTCTGACAATAAAATAAATGTTTATGACTAATATCGATGCCACTTAGGCCGTTTTCTATCAGAGACCTTATGACATCAGTGGAACAGCCACTTTACAATAGTGCATCTAGGTCTTTTAAGGGGGGGAGGGGGGGAAGGATTGTTTATTGCCTTCAGCTGCATGTTTTTTTATTTTCTTGTAGTGCTCCAAAGAGCAAAAGTCCAAAACTTTGCACTAAATACCTGAGTGACCAGAGAGTGACCAGAGAGTGACCAGAGAATGACCAGAGAGTGACCAGAGAGTGAGCATAAACCTGGCCTGTGGGCTGGACGCAGCCACACTTCCCTTGAAACTCCTGTCCTTGAAATTCTAGGACAGGGGTTCTATCACGTTTGAAGGTAAGACCCAGGTGCAGATAATGTCGAAGTAACAAAAGTTTATTAATTCGAACATGGGCAGGCAAAGGTACAGGACAGCAGGCAGGCTGAGGTCAGGCAGAGGTCGGTAATCCAGAATAGTGGGCAAAGGTACCGGACGGCAAGCAGGCTCAGGTCAGGCAGAGGTCGGTAATCCAGGGTAGTGGGCAAAGGTACCGGACAGCAGGCAGGCTCAGGTCAGGCAGAGGTCGGTAATCCAGAATAGTGGGCAAAGGTACCGGACGGCAGGCAGGCTCAGGTCAGGCAGAGGTCGGTAATACAGAGTAGTGGGGAAAGGTACAGGACAGCAGGCAGGCTCAGGTCAGGCAGAGGTCGGTAATCCAGAATAGTGGTAATCCAGAGTAGTGGGCAAAGGTACCGGACGGCAGGCAGGCTCAGGTCAGGCAGAGGTCGGTAATACAGAGTAGTGGGGAAAGGTACAGGACAGCAGGCAGGCTCAGGTCAGGCAGAGGTCGGTAATACAGAGTAGTGGGGAAAGGTACCGGACGGCAGGCAGGCTCAGGTCAGGCAGAGGTCGGTAATACAGAGTAGTGGGGAAAGGTACCGGACGGCAGGCAGGCTCAGGTCAGGCAGAGGTCGGTAATACAGAGTAGTGGGGAAAGGTACCGGACGGCAGGCAGGCTCAGGTCAGGCAGAGGTCGGTAATACAGAGTAGTGGGGAAAGGTACAGGACGGCAGGCAGGCTCAGGTCAGGCAGAGGTCGGTAATCCAGAATAGTGGGCAAAGGTACCGGACGGCAGGCAGGCTCAGGTCAGGCAGAGGTCGGTAATCCAGAATAGTGGGCAAAGGTACAGGACGGCAGGCAGGCTCAGGTCAGGCAGAGGTCGGTAATCCAGAATAGTGGGCAAAGGTACAGGACGGCAGGCAGGCTCAGGTCAGGCAGAGGTCGGTAATCAAGAATAGTGGGCAAAGGTACCGGACGGCAGGCAGGCTCAGGTCAGGCAGAGGTCGGTAATCCAGAATAGTGGGCAAAGGTACAGGACGGCAGGCAGGCTCAGGTCAGGCAGAGGTCGGTAATCCAGAATAGTGGGCAAAGGTACCGGACGGCAGGCAGGCTCAGGTCAGGCAGAGGTCGGTAATCCAGAATAGTGGGCAAAGGTACCGGACGGCAGGCAGGCTCAGGGAAGGGCAAGCAGAGGTTGGTAGTCCAGATTAGAGGGCAATGGTACAGGATGGTAGGCAGGCTCAGGGTCAGGGCAGGCAGAAAGGACAAAACCGGGAAAACTAGAAACCAGGAACATAGACAAGGCAGGCGCAAGGGGAAAACCACTGGTAGGTTTGAGGAACAAAATGAACAGGCAACAGACAAACAGAGAACACAGGTATAAATACACATGGGATAATTGGGAAGATGGGTGACACCTGGAGAGAGGTGGAGACAAGCACAAAGACAGATGAAACAGATCAGGGTGAGACAGGTTCACAAACTTTTTTGGCCCACGACCCTATTTTGATATCTGAAAATTCACGGACCCTAGCTATTTGAAAATGATGTAATTAACCGCAATGTTTACTTTTTGAATTGGGGTTATTGCAGTCAATTTCAAAACATTCAAACAGTATTTCTGATTGTATTCTAAACTCACCATCATATACTTTTAATGTGGGGCAATTACAGTCAATTTCAAATTAGTCTGACAATTTCTCTTATCTCACCATCACTAATAAGATGGGTGTCCTTGATGCATGTTGCTTCGGCGCTTCTCTAAATCAGGGGGTGTGGTCAACAGTGCGCACCTCATCTCTCCTGTCACATCCAACCTGGATTGATTTGTTTTTAATGCAAGCGAGAGTACTGAATCAGTGCATTGAATAAATGCTCGGAGGGAGATGGCATAGTATTCCCTTTTAGTCAAGAACCAAAATTCATTTATAGTGACCAGTGAATGTGTTGTCTGCAGTATTCGGTCACATGACAGCTTGATCAGCTGTTCAATTTAATTTACTCATCTATAGAATTCTTTTGTATTTCCCATGCATCCTTGCGTTCAGTTCATTCAGTTTCCCAAATATGTCTGTTACATAGGCAAGGAGACACATTTTATTTTCATTACACAGAAAGTCAACATCCATTGAGAGTTTCTCTCTTAATTCAAAAAATATCTCCAACACTCCCCCTCGATAACCACCAAGCCTCAGTGTGAAATAGAACATTAACATGCTGTGATCCCATATCTCAACATACAGTAGTTTTGCGAACAGGCGTGTGCAATGTAGTTTACAATCGAAGTTACCTGCTGCATATCTCTGAGTTCTGCGCTCAGCTTTTTTGCCGCCAGTTGCTCTCGGTGTATCCATTATAGCTCAGTGGGTGTATCATATAATGTGTCCATATGGCAGAGGGAGACATATTCATAACTAGAGTGCAGAGGGCTGCCCGCCATTCCCGTGATAGATCAAGCCCCATCTGTGTAAAAACCCACCATTCGATCCCGTGGAATCTGTTTTTCACCAATATAGCCACGCAGCACACTGAACATCCCCTGTGCTGTTTCATGCTCGGGAATCGTGAGACAGAAAAGGATGTCCTCGTGAATAACATCCCCCAACATGAAGCAAACAAAAGTCAATGCATCTCAGCCCTCACGGCTAATGTCCATTTTGGAGTTGTTCAGTCAGATTTTCTGACAAGGGTATTGATGTGAGTTTTGGTGCCTCCCAACACATTGTTTCCACCATATCAATTGCGGCTGGTAACATCAAAGTCTCTGCAATAGTGTGCTGTCATAGCGTAGCTGGTTTAGCCATTCATCATGGGAATGATTCAAGTTCAACGGTCAAGTGCTGCCTTTTCCCACGATTTAAGGTTTGAAAGATTTCCATTTAGATTAACCACATTACAATGATTCTGAGAGACAAAGACGATATTATAATATGATTATTATTACATACATTTTTTTTTACCAGGATTATGACAATTCTCCTGCAATCCCATTTTCATATCACATGGGGTCGCAACCGCTAGTTTGGGAACCACTGTTCTAGGAGAGCTCCATAAGCTTCTTCTTCTTTGGTGGGGTTTTAGGGTGGACTACATCATGAAAAGTTGTATTGCCTGTGAGGGCGGAACATTCGTTGCCAGGATATTGGGCGTTAGATCTGCACTATCGTTTAGGATTGATGTGCCTAGCCAGTAATACACTAGTGTCCCGCGTGGACCTGCTCATAAATAAAGTATCCTCCATTCAGGCTGCAAAGGCATTCTTTTCCTCTTTAACTAGTTTTAGGGTAAGTTGTCCGAAATCCCGAAAATTGTGGTGGATGTTTGTGTTTTATTCAGACAGTACACATTTTTTTTCCAGACGGCCTGCAATTTTAAGCTAGTTAAAGTGGAAAATCATGCCTTTGCTGCCTGAATGGAAGATGCTTTATGTACAAGCTGGTCCACAGGGGACAGGAGAGTATTACCGGCTGTGCACATCAATCATAAACAATAGTGCAGATCTAGCACCCACTATCAGCTGCCTAGGCTAAATGCCTCTGCTGTAAATTCCCTGAGCCCAAAAAAAAACACCTGGACGCACTAGTGTTGATTCCTATTTTCTCTGATTTCCTCTGTTTATGCTGTGCAGTTTGTAATCACCGCCATAAACAAGACAAAGTCCACCTTCTTAACATGCAACATGTCAGGGTCCCTCTGTTGGCATGGCACATTCACTAATGTCTCTAATCCAGGTGTCTCCAACAGGTCGATTGCGAACTACCAGCAGTTTAAATTAAATTGGAATTACACTCAAAAATCTATTTGTTCGTTTTCTTTCAGACAAAAAATAAATAATATTCTGACGTGATTTAACCATTGAAATGTACTTAAAACATCCAATTGAGTTGTTTCTTTATGAACAATTATAATTTCGAGAGTGACATTTTTTTTATTCTCAAAACAGGAGAACCTAATTTGGGAAAATATTAAAAAGAATCTGCAAAAAAAATCACTGATTTTGTAGGGGCCCCCTTAGTTGGTTATTAACCATTATTTGACCAGGTATATGAACAGAAAACACAGTGCACTACTTTCTCTTGTACACCAAGGACCAGGGGAAGAGTTGCAGGGCAGAAGAGCTAGAAAACAACGAGTAGCTTGTGACATGTACATTTTTTAAAAGTAGCTCTCATGCTAGAAAAGTTTGGAAACCCCTGCTCTAACCCTGCTACCTATGCTTCTTCAACGTCACTCCCTTCTTTCACTCTTGTCATTTCCTCCGGATAGGAGACATGCTGGACAGCCCTTATTCTTGCCACCGTTGCTTCCTTCACCCTAACAGGACAATCTCCAGAAGCCTGCCAGATAGCGGCTTAAATACTCTTCTAGCCCCAATGCATTTTTTATCATATTTATAATGTAAGTCTTAATTTTAAATGATTTATTCATTAGGCTTATAAAAATACTGAGCATGATAGTTGCGTTACTGGTAAATCCAAACCAGAAAGATACCACCCTCTCCATGAACAGATGAGTGCCTGCGCAGTTCAAACACCTTCAATCAGGCGTGCACATCCCATTAGGCCTACCTGCTACTCCACCACTCTGTCCCGAGAGAGAATCTCAGACAATCAGGCGTGCACATCCCATTAGGCCTACCTGCTACTCCACCACTCTGTCCCGAGAGAGAATCTCAGACAATCAGGCGTGCACATCCCATTAGGCCTACCTGCTACTCCACCACTCTGTCCCGAGAGAGAATCTCAGACAATCAGGCGTGCACATCCCATTAGGCCTACCTGCTACTCCACCACTCTGTCCCGAGAGAGAATCTCAGACAATCAGGCGTGCACATCCCATTAGGCCTACCTGCTACTCCACCACTCTGTCCCGAGAGAGAATCTCAGACAAAGATGAGATGCAAGATAATGTTCATGTTAAACAACGCAAACAAATGTTTGAAACAGTACTAAATATAGAGGATTCTACATTTCTTTGTACTGTCAGGTCCATATTTATTGGCACCATTGATAAATATGAGCAAACAATACTGTATCAAATAAATAATACAAATACTGAGCTATATTACATGCTCAACATTGTTCTAAAATTATATATTTTTTATACTAATACAATTGCTCAGAGAAAGAGATTTTGTTTAACAAGTAATAAAATAAATCTGATACGATAGGGGTCATAATTATTGGCACCTGTTTCAGTACTCCAGCACCCTCCCTTTGAGAGGATAACGACACTGAGCCTTTTTGTGGGGAACACATTGAGAGGGCTCTTAGACCATTCTTCCATACAGAATCTTTCCAGATCTTTATCTATCCTTTGTCTGTGCTTATGGACTACCCTCTTCAATTCAAGCCACAGGTTTTCAAATGGGTTCAGGGGTTCAAGTCTGGAGACTTTGCAACATTTTGATTTTGTGGTCAATAAAAAAAATTGTTTATGTTTTTGTGTACTAGTGGTTATTGTCTTACTGAAAGATCCACTTGCGGCCATGCAACCAGGTGTTTGGCTAAAATGTCCTGGTACTTGGTAAAGTTCATGATGCCGTTGACCTTAACAAGGGCCACAGGACCAGTGTGGAAGCAAAATAGCCCCATAACATCAAAGATGCACCTCCATATTTAACGTAGGTATAAGGTACTTTTCTGCATATGCTTCCGTTTTTGACGCCAAAGCCACCAATGGTGTGTGTGGCCAAAGAGCTCTATTTTCATGTCATTTGATGATAGCACCAGCTGGAGGTTTATAAACGGCAATGGCACACGGCTTGGAACCGCTGCTATGGTCAGATGACATGAAAATAGAGCTCTTCGGCCACGCACACCAGTGGTGGGTTTTTACTCATCTTCATCAAGGGTGCCAATAATTATGGACCTGACTGTAAACGCTTTTCTCCACAAAACCCTAGGCTTAGTTTTATCACATGCCTTATTACCGGTAAATGTGTATTATCACAGAGAAGATACTTTTAAGAAGACATAACGTGACTTCTGAATTCATCCTAAATGTGTTTATTCTCTTTGCTAAAACCCCTCCAAAAAACTCAGGATTAAAGGGAAAATCTGCAAAACAAAGAATAACAAAGCTGACACCCTGCCACTTAATTATTAAATAGCTGAGGGATGAGGCTGGGCTGGAGAAATGTAACCATTCTCGAATTCATAGAGAGATAGTTAACCATGTTTTTATACAGTGTTTGTTTACAATGGAATTGTTTATACAGCGTTTGTTTACAATGTCATTGTTTACAAACAATGTGGTAAAACAAGCTTATATTTGGGGTAAGACAGTTGAACTAAGCTCATGAGGCATTTATAAGTTATAGTCAAGAGTGAGTGGATATTAACAATGCCTAGTGGAAGTCTACATAGCTCTTGCACAGTTTTCACATTTTGCTGCCTTAAAATTCAATCTAAAAAGGGATTCAATTGGATTTGTTTCCTACTTACAGTATTTACACAACCTACATTATAGACACGTTTCTTTATTAATAAAAACAAAGTTTGAATATGGCTGTCCATCAATGATTCCCAACCAAATGTCCTGAGCTTGTGCATTTTGACAAAAACAATGGATGTAGCAATCACAGATTGCCCCTTCATGCTTTATAAGCTCTTCCAAACAAGAGTGCTGAATACCATTATAGCACCACAATATAACAGAACAGCTTTTTTAACCATCCACTCCTCACAGGAGAACTGTATCACTAATACATGCATTTATTACATTGTTTCCCAGTGTATTTATCATCCCACTCCGCCACCACCATCATCTAAGCTGTGATGATGGCGGTGATACTATTAGATACAAAGTAGGATATGTTATTTCTTGGGGGGGTGTTACAAACAGAAAACTGCAACAAATAAATACGAAGGTAGTCAGACACACAGTTAAGTCATGGAAGGAAGTCCACAGAATCCAAGGTCAAGTGGAGGGACACAAGAAGAAAGACCATAACATGGGGCTGTGATGTCTTCATGTGTGATTGATCAGAAACAATCTAGTAATTATTCAGTTGTCATTAGAAATGAGAAACACAGCACCTGAAAATAATATAATAGATTAGTAAGTGCACATATTCAAAAATGAAAGTGTGTCCCACTATTTAATACATTTACTTGAAGTGGAACTGTTGAAATATAGACTTACAAGAATCCCTTTCCACAGCCCAGGGGTCCAAAGAACATCTCTGTTGGCAGGCAAAGTTTTCGACAGACTCCACTCAGGGTGGGGCAAGAGAAGGGAAATGATGCAGCCTCATCCTCCACAACTTAAGATCGAACCAAAAGGAGTACAAATTGGAATCAATAAAACAATAGAAACCTAAGAAAAACATATGGCATATACTGTATATACCAATGCAGAGATATAACCATTTAATTTAGCAGTGCTATTTTCATAAGACATGTAAACACAAATTGAATCCAAACTTACTATTAAGCAATAGGAAAACCAGGAGCACCAAGGTGACCATACGTTGACAAGACATTCTGGTGGCTGAAGAAGATGATGTTGCTACTCCAATGACTATGACACGGAATTCAACTTTTTAGTCATGGCCTGTTTTGTATGTTGGTCTTGAGGGAGGAGTGACTTTAATAGGGAACACTATGGTCACTCTGAGAACCTCAGGATGGAATTATGTGGATGTCTGAATAGACATACTGTTCCTAATCACATTAGTAAAACTGCTTCACTGCAAAGGGTAGGCTGCTCGTGATGCAGTAGTGTCACGGTATCCGAGAGCAACATTTTTTTTCACCTAATCTCAAACTCGTGCTTTAGTCCTTATGTTAATCATTTCCAGGGAATGTTTTTCTCTCTGTGAGAGACAGCCATGTTAGCCAGACTACTGTATAGGATGTGTTGTTTGTATAAAATGTACTTTGCTCATTCTATATTGTCATGACGTTGCCCTCTTTGGGTACAGCAAGCCCATCCCCCTCTCCCTGCCTCCCCCTGCCTCCTTCAACTAGGCTGCTGTGGTCAGAGAGAGGTCGTAAATTCCTGAGAAGACCCTGCCTCATGGCCACACAGTATAGAGAGAGAGTGAAGTTTCATAGAGAACAAAGGAATTTCTTCCACCTCACAGAACTGGAGGTCCGAACAAATTTCATGTTCCGGAGAAGGTATAAAAGATCGGTGAAGAATCCAGCTACGAACTGGCCCGTTTGTTACATTTTGGGGAAGCTCATGGGAGACGGTGTGGCCACATTGCCATAACGCTGTTTATATAATAGCCTCAGATATGAGGTTTACATCTAATTGTTGTATAATATGAATGAGTGAGTATGATACTGTTTGTAAAATTGTGTAATATGATTTTGGACTATTTAATGAAGGAAATTCCAATTCCAATTGAGTTTAACTAAATCAGAGGACCGCCTCTGAGCCCAGTTAGGGTCAGGCATCCTGGGACAGTCCCTTTTCTGCAATTCCGAATAAAACCCAAATTTGAGAAATTCTCAACCAGACCATGTTTCTCTCAATTACGGGAGTACAAAGGTTGCAACCATTGCTGAATCTTTTAACCATACCACGTGGTTAAACTCTTAGACTATCAATACCGACAGAATAAGAACGAGTCAATGATATTAATTACTAGTCTGCAGCTAGGAATTCGGTATCATTGAACGCAAAGAACGACAACCGCCGAAACGTCCATTCTATAACAAAACAAATGAATGTCACTCTGAACTATACACTCTAACCACAACAGAGAGAGAGAGGGAGAGAGACGGACAATTCTACAAAAGAAACAACTTTTCAACAGCGATCAAGACGACACACTGAGCGTAAATATATATATTGATTGCAATTGTTCCCGAATGAGTGAGCGTTAATGTGCAAATGATTAGCATTTCAATTGTTATAATTATCACTCTGTAGTGACTTCTCAGCTGACTTCCCCTTTTGTCTAACAAGCCGCGATGCCGGTTTAGCCCACTAGGGCACATTCCCCTATCATTTCTTGTAATCATATTTACCTTGTTTGTTTGATTATGCATTTCTGTGAATTACTTAGTTAGTAATAAATAAATTATTTAAGACAATTGATGTATAGATGACATAGTGAAGACTGGGTTCGTGCAGATAACCAACAATTTACGACGATTGGAATGAGACTATAGTGAGGTAAAATAAATAATGAATTAATCAGAAGACTATTTGATCAGATATAAAATATCTGAAAAGTTATTTTAGGAAATTATAACTTTGTAATCTGAATATTTTCCTTGGTGCCCTGACTTCCTAGTTAATTAGGGTTACTGATGAATCAGTTTGATCGCGTAATACTAATTACAGAGAATCTTTGATAAAACGATTAAGTCTTCCATTTAATGATAGTAAAGACACGACAATATTGACAAGTTGGAGTTTGTGAGTTTTTAATTTTTAATTTTTTTATTTCACCTTTATTTAACCAGGTAGGCTAGTTGAGAACAAGTTCTCATTTGCAACTGCGACCTGGCCAAGATAAAGCATAGCAGTGTGAACAGACAACACAGAGTTACACATGGAGTAAACAATTAACAAGTCAATAACACAGTAGAAAAAAAGGGGCAGTCTATATACAATGTGTGCAAAAGGCATGAGGAGGTAGGCGAATAATTACAATTTTGCAGATTAACACTGGAGTGATAAATGATCAGATGGTCATGTACAGGTAGAGATATTGGTGTGCAAAAGAGCAGAAAAGTAAATAAATAAAAAACAGTATAAAAACAGTATGGGAATGAGGTAGGTGAAAATGGGTGGGCTATTTACCAATAGACTATGTACAGCTGCAGCGATCGGTTAGCTGCTCGGATAGCTGATGTTTGAAGTTGGTGAGGGAGATAAAAGTTTCCAACTTCAGCGATTTTTGCAGTTCGTTCCAGTCACAGGCAGCAGAGTACTGGAACGAAAGGCGGCCAAATGAGGTGTTGGCTTTAGGGATGATCAGTGAGATACACCTGCTGGAGCGCGTGCTACGGATGGGTGTTGCCATCGTGACCAGTGAACTGGGATAAGGCGGAGCTTTACCTAGCATGGACTTGTAGATGACCTGGAGCCAGTGGGTCTGGCGACGAATATGTAGCGAGGGCCAGCCGACTAGAGCATACAAGTCGCAGTGGTGGGTGGTATAAGGTGCTTTAGTGACAAAACGGATGGCATTGTGATAGACTGCATCCAGTTTGCTGAGTAGAGTGTTGGAGGCCATTTTGTAGATGACATCGCCGAAGTCGAGGATCGGTAGGATAGTCAGTTTTACTAGGGTAAGCTTGGCGGCGTGAGTGAAGGAGGCTTTGTTGCGGAATAGAATGCCGACTCTTGATTTGATTTTCGATTGGAGATGTTTGATGTGAGTCTGGAAGGAGAGTTTGCAGTCTAGCCAGACACCTAGGTACTTATAGATGTCCACATATTCAAGGTCGGAACCATCCAGGGTGGTGATGCTAGTCGGGCATGCGGGTGCAGGCAGCGATCGGTTGAAAAGCATGCATTTGGTTTTACTCGCGTTTAAGAGCAGTTCTCCTCAGAAGACAAGTTACAAGTTGCACCATGTTTTAGCTGTATTTATGCATGCATAATATGAAACCACATCTACAATTATTACTGGGTTGAAATTTAGGACCAAGCCTTATCAGTGTGTGTGTGGATCTTCAATTAACAACCTTCATCTGGAAATACTGCCTCTTCATTGTTGTAACCGGACGTTCTGTAGTGGTTACAACCGGCCTAATACCAGCACCTAACTTGTCCCCTATTTTAATAGTCCCTCAAATCTATAACTTAGCCATATTTTGCATGGTCCTTTCGAGGCGGATTAAGCACTGTAACTGCTACAGCCCAAGGATGCCAGTACACAGAGAAGATCCTCCACAAGATGTGGTTTGTCCCCGCCATCAGACTCGCCACCCACATCATCCGAATGACTACGGGGTGTGGCACAGACCACCACACACAGCAGCACCCACCTCATCCCAGTCTTCTCTCCCTGAACGAAGACGAACAGACAAGCCTCAGAACACGGCATGCCACTTCCCCCCTACAGGTGGGGGTGACCACTGGGTAGAAGATCAGTTGAATGCTATCAGGCCTCTGCCTACAACCGAGGTCCTCCGCCACAGCACAGCTCACCTCTGACCTGATGCTACTTGGATCTAAAGCAGATGGAGCATAAGATGGAGCAGCTCATGGCTACACTAACCAAACCACGCCCACAGCCAGCTGAACCTCTTGTGCCACAGGCTCGTACCAGCACACCATGGAGGGCCAGTGAGAAGACGCAGGGAAGGAATGGCTCAGTATCTACGATGAGGAGAAGATCACCACCACTGGTTACCAGAAGAGATGCCCATCCTGACCAAGAGGGGGCTGACCAGTCTTCACATCTCCTTTCTCATGCACCTTCTCTCTCACTGTCAGCTGCTGTAGCACAGCATCAAGGCGGTGCTGCATATTTACACCCTGCAGCCCCACTACACTCTCACCAGCCTTAAGCTGCTCATCAGCGCCTCCGTCAGCATGAGCCCTCACCATCAGCATCAGAGTAGCCATCAGCCCCGGTCTCGGATCCGACTCTAGCTGTGGGCTGCCTAGTGGTTAAGAGTGTTGGGCCAGTAACCGAAAGGTCACTGGTTCGAATCCCGGGGCCAACTAGTTGAAAAATCTGTCAATGTGCCCTTGAGCAAGGAACAACTCTAATTGCTCCTGTAAGTCGCTCTGGCATCTCTGGTCCCTGTCTGGTGGGTTATGCCTAGTCCAGCCTGCTGCTCTAAAAAAGATGTCTCCCTTCTCCTACCTTTGACGTCCAGCCTGCTGCTGTCCAAAGACTTCTACCTGCTTCTATGTGCGAGTTCCCTCTCAGCTGAAGTGGCTTGGTCCATGTCTGCTGTCAGTCCCTGTCTGGTGGAACCTGCTAGTCTGAGCCTTGGGGTTCTTGCTAGCCCCTCCAAACTGTGCCCTGGTAGCTCCAGCCTTGCAAGACCCTCCTGATGTCCCTGTGGGGAATCCTCCTGATGTCCCAGTGGGGGACTCTCCTGTCGGAGGTATTCCGTGTTCTGATGTAGAAGACACCTCACCTTCTTCCCTACTAGGTCCTAAATCTATAACCCCAGTAGGTCCAGACCACCATAGCCCTGAGTTCCCTGATCACCTAGTGGCTTCACAGTCTCCTGCTAAACTAGGTCCCCAGTTTTCTATCCCAGTATGTCCGGAGCTTTCTGTCCTAATAGATCTAACACCCCCTAGTTCACTGTCTGTAGCCCAGTCAGGCCCCAAGTCACAAGCTCTGTCAAGCCCCAAGTCAACAGCTCTGGGCACTCAGTCAGTTTCACCTGGACCAGGGGTCCAGCTCTCTCCCGCTTTTTTCTTCCTCTTGTTCAGGTGTGCAGCTGTCTCATGTCCTGAGATCTCCACCTGTCACTGCTGTGGGGATCCAGCTGATCTCAGCTCCTGACCAGCAGCCCTTTCCTGTCACTGATGTGGGGTTCTGGCTGTCTGCTGTCCTAAGATCTCCTGCCAACACTGCTTTGGAGATCCATCCAATCTCAACTCCTGTCCCGGGGGCCTCTCCTGTCTCTGATGGGGCGACCTCCCTATCTGCAGTCCGGACACCCTCGAAGAGCTCTGCTGTTGCAGACCTGCAGTCTCTAGTTGATCCGGGGCCCTCATCTGGTCACTCTGTCTGGGCCCGGCCTGTCCGGTGACCACCGCCCGTTGGTGCTTCCTGTCTGCCCTGCAGTCCTGCGGTCTCCATTCCTGAGACCATTGTAAAGCTCTGCCGCTGCGTCCCTGATGTCTCCAGTCCTGGTGTCCTCAGCTGACATGCCGGGGGTCTAGATGGCTCCTGTTCCTTCCCTGGAGGTCTTACAAGCCCTCACTGCTGAGGTCCATGTTGCATGTTGCATGTTTCTGGGCAGAGAAGGCGGCAGAGACATTCTCTATCAGTTGCTTGTTGCAAGTCCCACCTCTAGCCAGTGAGTTGTGGAGAAGCCAAGTGGACTGTTTGAGTTCTCCTCAGAAGACAAGTTAGCTGTACTTGTGCGTGCATAATATGAAACCATACTACTATATGTGTGTGTGTGTGTGTGTGTGTGTGTGTGTGTGTGTGTGTGTGTGTGTGTGTGTGTGTGTGTGTGTGTGTGTGTGTGTGTGTGTGTGTGTGTGTGTGTCTGGATCTTCAATAAACACCCATTATCTGGAAACACTGCCTCTTCATTGTTCTTACCGGACATTCTGTAGTGGTTACAACCATCCTAATAACAGCAATCTAGGTTTTCCCCTATCTTAATGGTCCTTCAAATCTACAACCTAGCCATATTTTCAAAATACTTTGTAGAATCACATTTGGTGGCGATTGCAGCTTTGAGTCATCTTGGTGAACAACAATCTTCAAATCTTTCAAATCTTCAAACCATTCCAGCTTTGGTTTGGCTGTATGCTTGGGGTCATTGTCCTGTTGAAAGGTACATATTCTCCCCAGTCTAAGGTTGTTTGCACTCTGAAGCAGGTTTTCATCAAGACTTTGCCTGTGTTTGGATCCATTCATTGTTCCCTCTATCCTTACCAGTCTCCCAGTTCCTGCTGCTGAAAAGCATCCACATAGCATGATGCTGCTACCACCATGCTTCATGGTAGGGATGGTGTTATATGGGTGATGAGCTGTGTCGGGTTTTCTCCATTTCCATTTTTGTCTTATCAATCCACATCATCTTTTGGCTCATGATCTTAGTCTTTCATGTGCCTTTTTGCTGGGCAGTCTCAGGGTCAGGGCAGGCAGGGGTCAATAATCCAGAACTGTGAGGTAAGGCACAAAATAGCAGGCAGTCTCAGGGTCAGGGCAGGCAGAATGGTCAAAACGGGAAGGACTAGAAAACAGGAGCAGAAAAACAGGCAGGAGCAGGGAAACAAACGCTGGTAGGTTTGATGAACCAAACAAACTGGCAACAGACAAACACAGAACACAGGTATAAATACACAGGGGATAATGGGGAAGATGGGTGACACCTGGTAGGGGGTGGAGACGATCACAAAAACAGGTGAAACAGATCAATGTGTGACACTATGATGAAACTGGCTCTCGTGAGGACCGCCACAGGAAAGGAAGACCCAGAGTTACTTCTGCTGCAGAGGACAAATTCATTAGAGTTACCAACCTCAGATTGCAGCCCAAATAAATATTTCACAGAGTTCAAGTAATAGACACATCTCAACATCAATTGTTCAGAGGAGACTGCATGAATCAGGCCTTCATGGTCGAATTGAAACCACTACTAAAGGACACCAATAAGAAGAAGAGACTTGCTTGGGCCAAGAAATACAAGCAATGGACATGGTGGAAATTTGTCCTTTGGTCTGTTGAATCTAAATGTGCGATTTTTGGTTCCCACTGCCGTGTTTTTGTGAGACGCAGAGTAGGTGAACAGATGATCTCTGCATGTGTGGTTCCCACCGTGAAGCATGGAGGGGAGGTGTGATGGTGTGGGGGTGCTTTGCTTGTTACACTGTTGGAGATTTATTTCAAATTCAAGGCACACTGAACCAGCATGGCTACCACAGATTTCTGCAGCGATACGCCATCCCATCTGGTTTGCACTTAGTGGGACTATCATTTTCAACAGGACAATGACCCAACACACCTCCAGGCCTTGTAAGGGCTATTTGACCAAGAAGGAGAGTGATGGAGTGCTGCATTAGATGACCTGGCCTCCACAATCACCCGACCTCAACCCAATTGAGATTGTTTGGATGAGTTGCACCGTAGAGTGAAAGAAAAACAGCCAACAAGTGCTCAGCATATGTGAGAACTCCTTCAAGACTGTTAGAAAAGCATTCCAGGTGAATCTGGTTGAGAGAATGCCAAGAGTGTGCAAAGTTATCATCAAGGCAAAGGGTGGCTACTTTGAAGAATATAAAATATATTTTGAATTGTTTAACTTTTTTGGTTACTACCAGATTCCATATATGTTATTTCATAGTTTTGATGTCTTCACTATTATTCTACAATGTAGAAAATAGTACAAATAAAGAAAAACCCTTGAATGAGTACATGTGTCTAAACTTTTGACTGGTACTGTATTTATATATTATATAAATAGTACATCCTATGACGGTGCCTCTTCACTAAGGCCATTCTACTGCCAATATTTGTCTATGGAGATTGCATGGCTGTGTGGCCGATTTTATCCACCTGTCAGCAACGGGCAGGGGTGTAAAGTTCTTTGAAGTACTACTTAAGTCGTTTTTGGTGTATCTGTACTTTCCTGAAGAAAATAATGTTATTTTTACTCCTTACATTTTCCTTGACACCCAATAATAATAGTTACATTTTGAATTCCTAGCAGGACAGAAAATGTGTCTAATTCACACACTTATCAAGAGAACATCCCTGGTCATCTCTACTGCCTCTGACTCACTAACACCAAATGCATTGTTAGTAAATTATGTCTAAGTTTAAAAAACAACAAGATCGTGCTGTCTGGTTTGCTTAATATAAGGAATTTTTAATTATTTATACTTGTACTTTTGATACTTATGTATATTTTAGCAATTACATTTACTTTTGATACTTAAGTAAATTTTAAACCAAATCCTTTTAGACTTTTACTCAAGTAATATTTTACTGGGTGACTTTCACTTTTACTTGAGTCATTTTCTATTAAGGTATCTTTACTTTTACTCAAGTATGACTTTATCACTGAGCTAAAAGCTAGAGCTGCCGCTTTCAAGGAGCGGTACACTAATCCGGACACTCATAAGAAATCCCTCTACGACCTCCATCATACAGGCAAAGCGTGTATACAGGATTAAAATGGAATCCTCCTGCCCTGGCTCTGACGCTCAACGGATGGCTTGTGTTTACAATCTGTTTATCGCAGATTACTAATGGAAGCCCAGCTGTGAGCTGCTCAGCGACACGAGCCTACCGAGTTAAATGAAAGCACTAGCTGTTCCGGAGTGCTTTGTGATTTCACTCTCCATAGCCGATGTGAGTAAGACCTAGGTTAACATTTGCAAGGCCGCAGGGCCAGGCGGAATACCAGGACGTGTACTCAGAGCATGCTCTGACCAGCTGGCAAGTGTCTTCACTGACATTTTCAACCTATTCCTGATCCGGTCTTTTTCAAGCAGACCGCCATATTCCCATTGCCCAAGAACACCAAGGTAAACTGCCTAAATGACTATCACCCTGTAGCACTCATCTCTATAGCCATGAAATGCTTTGAAAGACTTGTCATGGCTCACATCAACACTATCATGCCAGACACTCTGGACCCAGTTCTCATACTGCCCCAACAGATTCACAGATGATACAATCTCTGTTGCTCTCCACACTGCCCTTACCTACCTGGACAAAAGGAATAACTATGTAAGAATGCTGATCATCGACTACAGCTAAGCATTCAACACCATAGTCCCCTCCAAGCTCATCACCAATCTCAGGACCTGACTGAACACCTCCCTCTGCAAGGTGTTGGACTTCCTGACAGTTCTTGGACTTCCCGACAGGCATCCCACAGGCCGTGAGGGTAGGCAACAACATATCCGCCATGCTAATCATCAACACGGGGGCCCAGTGTGGTGCCAGGACAACAACCTCTCTCTCAGCGTCAGCAAGACAAATGAGCTGTTTGTGGGCTACAGGAAATAGAGGGGAGAGTACGCCCCCATCCACATCGATGGGGCTGTAGTGGAGAAATTTGAGAGCTGTAAGATCCTCAGTGTCCACATCACTAAGAAATGAAAATGGTCCACACACACAGTTGTGAAGAGGGCACGACATCCCCTCTTCCTCCTCGGGAGGCTGTAAAGATATGGCATGGGCCCTCAGATCCTCATAGTTCTATAGCTACACGACTGACAGCATCTTGACTAGCTGCATCACTATTGGTACAGCAACTGCAAGGTACCCGACCGTAAGGTGCTACAGAGGGTGGTGATTACAGCCCAGTACATTACTGGGGCTGGGCCGCCAACCAACCAGGACCTCTATACCAAGCGGTGTCCAAAAAATTGTCAAGGACTCCAGCCACCCAAGCCAAGGAATGTTCTCTCTGCTACCACATGGCAAGCAGGTACCAGTGTACCACGTCTGGAACTAACACTACCCTGAACAGCTTCTACCACTATGTCAGAACACTGCTAAACAAGACCGCAAAATATCTCGTCAAATGGCCACCCAGATTACCTGCATTGACCCTTTTTTGCACAAACTCTTGCACTGACTCTATGCACACACACTGGACTCTACCCACACACTCACACATACATACACTGGCACCACAACACAAATATACAGTGGGGCAAAAAAGTATTTAGTCAGCCACCAATTGTGCAAGTTCTCCCACTTAAAAATATGAGAGAGGCCAGTAATTTTCATCATAGGTACACTTCAACTATGACAGACAAATTGAGAGAGAAAAAATCCAGAAAACCACATTGTAGGATTTTTTATGAATTTATTTGCAAATTATGGTGGAAAATAAGTATTTGGTCAATAACAAAAGTTTATCTCAATAGTTTGTTATATACCCTTTGTTGGCAATGACAGAGGTCAAACATTTTCTGTAAGTCTTCACAAGGTTTTCACACACTGTTGCTGGTATTTTGGCCCATTCCTCCATGCAGATCTCCTCTAGAGCAGTGATGTTTTGGGGCTGTTGCTGGGCAACACAGACTTTCAACTCCCTCCAAAGATTTTCTATGGGGTTAAGATCTGGAGACTGGCTAGGCCACTCCAGGACCTTGAAATGCTTCTTACGAAGCCACTCCTTCGTTGCCCGGGCAGTGTGTTTGGGATCATTGTCACGCTGAAAGACCCAGCCACGTTTCATCTTCAATGCCCTTGCTGATGGAAGGAGGTTTTCACTCAAAATCTCACGATACATGGCCCCATTCATTCCCCATAACTTTCATTCAAAGTTATATTTTGGTTTCATCGGACCATATGACATTCTCCCAATCTTCTTCTGGATCATCCAAATGCTCTCTAGCAAACTTCAGACGGGCCTGGACATGTACTGTCTTAAGCAGGGGGACACGTCTGGCACTGCAGGATTTGAGTGCCTGGCGGCGTAGTGTGTTACTGATGGTAGGCTTTGTTACTTTGGTCCCAGCTCTCTGCAGGTCATTCACTAGGTCCCCCCGTGTGGTTCTGGGATTTTTGCTCACCGTTCTTGTGATCATTTTGACCCCACGGGGTGAGATCTTGCGTGGAGCCCCAGATCGAGGGAGATTATCAGTGGTCTTGTATGTCTTCCATTTCCTAATAATTGCTCCCACAGTTGATTTCTTCAAACCAAGCTGCTTACCTATTGCAGATACAGTCTTCCCAGCCTGGTGCAGGTCTACAATTTTGTTTCTGGTGTCCTTTGACAGCTTTTTGGTCTTAGCCATAGTGGAGTTTGGAGTGTGACTGTTTGAGGTTGTGGACAGGTGTCTTTTATACTGATAACAAGTTCAAACAGGTGCCATTAATACAGGTAACGAGTGGAGGACAGAGGAGCCTCTTAAAGAAGAAGTTACAGGTCTGTGAGAGCAGGAAATCTTGCTTGTTTGTAGGTGACCAAATACTTATTTTCCACCATAATTTGCAAATAAATTCATTAAAAATCCTACAATGTTATTTCCCTCATTTTCCCCTCATTTTGTCTGTCATGGTAGAAGTGTACCTATGATGAAAATTACAGGCCTCTCTCATCTTTTTAAGTGGGAGAACTTGCACAATTGGTGGCTGACAAAAATGTTGCCCCACTGTACACACACACACACACACACACATACACACTACATACTTCCACACACACATAACATGGGCACATATGCATACTGATGCCACAAACACACTCACACACACCACATACAATGCTGCTACTGTCTATTATCTATCATGTTGCCTAGTCATGTTATCCCTACCTACATGTACATAGCTACTGTACCTTAATTACCTTATACCCCTGCACATTGACTTGGTACTGGTATTCCCTGTATATAGCCATGTTATTTTTACTCATTATTGTTAATCATTATTCCCTGTGTATTTATTCCTCGTTTATTTTTTAAATCTTTATCTTTAACTCTGCATTGATGGAAAATGACCTGTAAGTAAGCATTTTACTGTTAGTCTACACCTGTTGTTTACAAAGCATATGACAAATAACATTTGATTTGGATTTGATTTTCCTAGTAATTGACAGATGACCTATGGAGAGTGTCATTATGAAGAGAATGTAACTTTAGAGTTACAGTATATTAACTTTCAACTATAGATGTTGCTATCCAATTTTGGATATTCTGACATTGTGCACATTCTGGAGGGTTCTCAGTACCTTCTGGGTTATCGCTGATGAACTGCAAAGTGGATAAACATGTTTATCAGAGGTCATTATCCACTTGATACTTTCATCCCCTGGAAAGCAATTAAAAACCACACACTGATGAGACCTAAAGGACACTCCGACCAAATGGAACACTCTGTGGCCAGTGTCTGGAGGATAGGGTGAAGCAGATGAGGACAGCGTAGTAATTACCTCCCGTCAGACAACACTGATGTAACTCTGATGGAACTGGATGGAGGGAGAAGGGAGCCATGTACCCAATGTGGCCATGCGAACAATGGCAACCCATGTTTTAGGGGGTTAAAATTACTGTAGGCCTATATCGCTTTGTGACCTCTGCATATAGCATTACCTTCCTGGCTAGGGCCTTATTGTAGATGAGAGCTTAGGTCAAATCAAATCAAATTTTATTTGTCAAATGCGCCGAATACAGCAGGTGTAGACCTTACAGTGAAATGCTTACTAACATGCCCTTAACAATGCAGTTTTGAGAAAATACCTAAAAAGGTAAGGGATAAGAAAAACAAATAATTAAAGAGCAGCAGTAAATCACAATAGTGGGGCGATATACAGGGGGTACCGATACAGAGTCAATGTGTCAATGTGCGGGGGCACTGGTGTCGGGTAATTGAGATAATTATGTACATCTAGGTAGGGTTATTAAAGTGGCTATGCATAGATAATAACAGAGAGTAGTAGCAGCTTTTTTTTGGGGGGGGGGGATAGTCTGGGTAGCCATTTGATTAGCTGTTCAGGAGTCTTATGGCTTGGGGGTAGTAGCTGTTTAGAAGCCTCTTGGATCTAGACTTGGCGCTCCGGTACCACTTGCTGTGCGGTAGCAGAGAGAACAGTCTATGACTAGTGTGGCTGGAGTCTTTGACCATTTTCAGGGCCTTCCTCTGACACCGCCTGGTATAGAGGTCCTGGATGGCAGGAAGCTTGATCCCGGTGATGTACTGAGCCGTCAACATTGTGTTTTTGACATTTACAACATACAGTCTGTTGTACATAGAGTGAGTGAGGATGAAATCTTTCAATGACTGAGGAAAATATATTCAAAGTATACTTCATTCAGACTGATTCAAAAGCACAAAAATAAAAGTAGCTGGTTGGTCCATGGTATCACTATCCGTGTGTTAGGACAGTAAATATCATAGCTAAAATGCTTTGTTTTCAGGGGATTTTTACTTAAAGTCCCACTCCAGCTATTTTTTTTACTTTTCCAGTTAAAAACACGGTATTCCAAGTACAAATACAGTAAAGAACACACACTCAATGGCTACATTTAAAAAAAAAAATTTTTTTTAGTTTAGACACAACTGCGAAAATTAAGTGTTTGGCAATTCAAGGTGTTGGTCTGATTGTGTACTGTGATGTCATCGGCCTCCCCCTTGCTTGGGGGAACAATTGAGGAGCAATTGAGGACAAAAGAGAAAATACCCACCCCCACTTGTGCCATGTCAGAGGACACCTGGACTACCTATTGAGCCTTTTGTTAAGTAAATGAGGTAATAAATTAGGTTCTACAGAGGCTGGCGGGGATCTTTAAGTGTTTTATATGGTGTGTGTGCGTGCTGTTTTTTATAGTTCTTCGGAAGAATACTTGCAATACTTGGCTCCCATAAGAATATAGATGAATTGCCCTGACCTAGGGTGTTGCTTTTTTCATCCAAACTGAATACATTTCATTGAATCTTCCCCAAAAATTGACCTGTTATGTTTGTTAGCCAATTATTTAAATCTTTGAGCTGCATTCTGTGTATTAAATGTGCTATGCAAATAAATGAATTTTTGTAATTATTATTATTATAAAATCCTGGACATTTCTAAATAACCAGCAATAACCAGCAACCAAACACATCAACTCCAGCCACTTTAATAATGGGAATTGATGGAAATTGATGTAAAATATATCACTAGCCACTTTAAACAATGCTACCTAATATAATGTTTACATACCCTACATTATTTATCTCATATGTATACGTATATACTGTACTCTATATCATCTACTGCATTTTTATGTAATACATGTATCACTAGCCACTTTAAACTATGCCACTTTGTTTACATACCCTGCATTACTCATCTCATATGTATATACTGTACTCGATACCATCTACTGCATCTTGCCTATGCCGTTCTGTACCATCACTCATTCATATATCTTTATGTACATATTCTTTATCCCTTTACACTTGTGTATAAGGTAGTAGTTTTGGAATTGTTAGGTTAGATTACTCGTTGGTTATTACTGCATTGTCGGAACTAGAAGCACAAGAATTTCGCTACACTCGCATTAACATCTGATAACCATGTGTATGTGACAAATCAAATTGATTTGATTTGATTTGAATATATAAGGATCAAACGACAACACCCTTGTTAAGTCAAACATAAGATAACACTTTTTTTAAACTAACTATCCCTTTAATGTCAGGGCCCTAACCAACAAAAGTATTGCTCACTGTGTGTGATCCTGTACCAAGATGTTTTTCTCATTAAATAAATAAGTTGATCAATTAAAATGCAATTCATTTGTGCAGTTAAGCATATTTGTCAGGTCACTACTCTATTTGACATTGTTTCAGAAAGTGTTATTGACACGGTGTGTCTAGGAACACACAGATTACAGCTAGTGTCCTGTGGGATTGGAATACTCAACATCAGTCAAATATGTTGCACAAATAACTGACGTCATGTTTTTACATGTCTTAAAAAAAAGACACTTGATGCAACATTTTCATTCACTTCTGCCAGCCTAGGGAGGTGTAACACTAGCAGTGTTGGATTGAGAGGTACATTTCATTGCATTTTTATTAAACCTTTATTTAACTCTCAGACTCTCAGAAACAGGTAAATCATGCACACTGCATTTTAGTTTTCTGAATAACTCTTAATTTATGGTTTCTCCTTTAATTATTTTCTTTAAAATGTGTTTATTGTCTACATTTGTTTCCTTGTTTTGAATCATTTCCTGTTGAGTTATTATTGTTTAATTCAATAACTAGGGATCTAAGTTGTCTGAAGGTACAATGATATTTAGCAATAGTGTATTTATACAGGCTAGTTAAAGCCATTTCATTAGTTCATTATCAAATCATTTCTGTGTAACATTTAAGTACCTTACTGTGATTGTTTTCAACACTGAAACTGAAAACGAGCTGTTATTGGAAGAGCGGTTTGGAATTCTCTTTCTTATTGGTCTACATGGGGCGGCAGGTATCCTAGTGGATAGAGCGTTGGACTAGTAACTGAAAGGTTGCAACATCAAATCCCCGAGCTGACAAGGTACAAATCTGTTGTTCTACCCCTGAACAAAGCAGTTAACCCACTGTTCAGAGGCCATCATTGAAAATAAACATTTGTTCTTAACTGACTTGCCTTGTTAAATAAAGATTAAAAATAACTAATTTGGCCAAAACTCCATCCCACCAAAACAGGTAGAAATTTCAGGTGGTCTTTTCAAACAGTTCGTACACTAAAAGGGTACTAACATCATTTTCACAATTTCATAGAATTATTCCGACCTCATAGTGTGGAAATATATGTAAAACACAGGAAATTACCTTTTTGACCGCAACAGGCCTTTAACAATTCTCTGTCCAGTTTGAATAATGACATGCACTTCCTTCTCAGAGGTAATTGTTCCCTGACGTCCCTGCTAGTCGGAACATGGGAGAACCTTAATGCTTTTAATTAAACAAATCAAATTACCATATTCATACAATGGATAAGAGATTAATGTAAATCATATTTACTAAGTGTTTGCACTAGGTGGAATTTAAAGGTTGTTGAGAATAATAAGTTATTTCGATGAAGAATAAATGAAGACAATTTCATGTTTTATCTTATTTATGTGTGTTTTACCCACAGAACACCAGTCTCAACGTCAACAGTGAAGAGGCGACTCCGGGATGCTGGCCTTCTAGGCAGAGTTCCTCTGTCCGTGTCTGTGTTCTTTTGCCCATCTTAATCTTTTATTTTTATTGGCCAGCCTGAGATATGGCTTTATCTTTGCAACTCTGCCTAGAAAGCCAGCATCTCGGAGTCGCCTCTTCACTGTTGACATTGAGATTGGTGTTTTGCAGGTACTATTTAATGAAGCTGCCAGTTGAAGACTTGTGTGGTGTATGTTTCTCAAACTAGATACTCTAATGTACTTGTTCCCTTGCTCAGTTGTGCACGGGGCCTCTCACTCCTCTTTCTATTCTGGTTAGAGCCAGTTTGCGCTGTTCTGTGAAGGGAGTAGTACACAGCATTATACGAAATCTTCAGTTTCTTGGCAATTTCTCACATGGAATAGCCTTCATTTCTCAGAACAAGAACAGAATGATGAGTTTCAGAAGAAAGTTATTTGTTTCTGGCCATTTTGAACCTGTAATTGAACCCACAAATGCTGATGCTCCAGATACTCAACAAGAAGGCCAGTTTTATTGCTTCTTTAATCAGAACAACAGTTTTCAGCTGTGCCAACATAATTGCAAAAGGGTTTTCTAATGATCAACTAACCTTTTAAAATGATCAACTTGGATTAGCTAACACAATGTGCCATTGGAACACAGGAGTGATGATTGCTGATAATGAGCCTCTGTACGCCTATGTAGATATTTCCAGCAGTTTCCAGCTACAATAGTCATTTACAACATTAACAATATCTACACTGTATTTCTGATCAATTTTATGTTATTTTAAAGGACAAAAAATGTGCTTTTCTTTAAAAAACAAGGACATTTCTTAGTGACCCCAAACTTTTGAACGGTAGCTTATGTAAATGAGATATTTCTGCATTACATTTTCTATACATTTGCAAAACAATGTATAAAAATGTTTTCACTTTGTCATAATAGGGTGGGTGGATGGGTGAGAATAAAATATACTTCATCCATTTTGAATTCAGGATGTAACAAAATGTGTAATAGACAAGTGGTATAAATACTTTCTGAAGGGTTGAGTTGTATAAAGGCAATGTTTCTTGTCTTTTCAGAATTCAAGACAAACATGGACAACACATCTGTAACAGTATTTACCATGACTGCGTATGCTGTCATGGAAAATAACAAGTACCTGCCGTTTTCGATATTTATGTTGTTGTATATTTTGATCATCTCTTTCAATTTGCTGCTGATTGCTGTGATATGCTGTCAGAGAGCTCTGCATCAACCCATGTACGTGTTCATATGTAACTTAGCTGCTAACGGACTATACGGCAGCACTGGATTTCTTCCCTCGACTCTGATTCTACTTTTGTCTGAGACATATGAGATATCGTTGCCATGGTGTCTAATACAAATCTATTGGGTACATACATATGCAGCGGTTGAATTTCATATTTTGGCTGTCATGGGATATGACCGGTATGTTGCCATCTGTCATCCACTACATTATCACAGCATCATGTCTATTCCCAAGATGTGTAAACTTATTGCATTGGCATGGCTATATCCCTTTTCTCTCTTTCTGATGTACTTCGGCTTTACTTTGAGATTGAGGTTTTGTGGGAGGTTCATTCATTTTAAATTGTTTTGTGTCAATTTTGAATTGGTGAAAAATGCGTGTTCTACTACATCTTACCATAGTATTGTAGGACTTGTGCTAATAGCTTTCTTTATGATCCCACAGCTCCTCATGATTATATTCTCATATGCACACATTTTCAGGGTCTGTCTGAAATCCTCGAAAGAATCTCAGGTAAAAGCACTGAAAACGTGCATCCCTCATTTACTTTCAGTAATAAACTACTCTATTGGAGCGTTTTTTGAAATAGCTCAAAGTAGATTTAACATGAGTGGGACATCTTTTATGGTTCGGATCATCATGTCACTATACTATCCATTGCTTACACCATTGATAAACCCTGCAATTTACGGAATGGCCAATCAAGCCATCAGAACACATGTCTTAAAAATATGCTGTGTGTCTAACAGGTTGGCCTCCTGTTAAAAATGGGTTAAACACAGTTCTAGTCCTGTAGACAAAGTTTTCATGAGAATAATGAATAAATTGTTAAAGTAAAAGCAATGTCACTGAAAAACTGCAACGTGCAATTATGGCAAGATGTACATGAAACAGATACTGTATGTAAATGTCTCATCAAGATGTAGGTGGAGCCTGTCGAGCTTTACATGAACCCTATTATAACAGAATTTAATGGGATATTTACACTTCACATTTGTGAATATACTTTTCAAAACCACCATGTAGACCTACAATTATGCTGTAGACATTATTTTAGTTCTAAAGTCACTATAAATAAAGTGTATGAAAACAATGAAAAGCATCTGTAATCCACAATAGTGTATATTTTCATGTTGTCATCATTATTAGTATGATTACTGCTTTGATTAGAACTATTTCTGCCACTGTCTTCCCTGTCTCAGAGAGCTGCCCTTCACCTCTGTTGATTTGTGTTTAGCTGTAATCATTTATGTATGTATCTAAATACACAATTGGTCAAAAAAGGGCTCCATGTGGGTTTTCTTAGTCAAGTCTAGGTTTTATATTTAATATCTTATACAGCATACAGCCGCATCAGTCACCAGACTACATTTTAGTCTGAGGCCTACTGTACATAGAGAATGAGACAGAATAAGTGATGAACAATAATTGTAACTTATATATATTTCATGGATTTCTCTGTCAATTTAATAATAAAAATGAAAAGTACCAGATTAAACAACTGTGTTTTTTGTGTGCGATTACCTTTATTTTGGAAATATCAATCATCAACCTAAATCATGGGTTATCTGCGGTATGTATAAACGAATACAAGAGTTTGTAATGATCGAAATGGAAAATATAGACTGGCTGTAAATCCATAATTTCTGAAAGTTTTACTTTGCTTGACAAATGGCTGATGTTAGTAATGATGATTGGGAGCCCTTGCATTGATGTGCTATTCACATTGACCCCGATTCCAACCCAGGGTAAGCACACGCAAATGGAAAGTAATTCCTTTTGATGTACTTTTATCTCTATGCATATTCTGACCTTGAATTTAAGCATGAGAATTAGCATGCTATTCACCCGTTGGCTCAGGGTGGAGATTTAAGAAATGAAGGTGTGGCGGAGGTGTCTACAGATGAACCCTATTCTGACCTTGACTTCATTCCCTCATAATCCCACCACCTTTATGCGCCAAGAAACCTTGAATAAGGTCGAGCAAACCTACCGGTTTCTCAGTAGAGAAAGCATCTACTTTCTTTTTTTCTGACAGAAATCATAGCATTCTCCATACACTGTAATTTATAAATGGATAAGTGCAATATAAAAGAGCTAGGAAAATAAGTAGTCCGTTGGGAGAAGGGGATTGTGAATACACATAGCAATTGTTTTAGATTGTTTTTCCTTAGGAACCATGTAGACAAATGTGAAACTAGCCATATGGAAGCAAACTGAAAATCATATAAACATGACGTGTGGCGTACCCTTTTCCACAGTGAAATAGGCTAGAATAAACAGCTGTGCCGTTATTCAACATTTGAATTGTGTGCCCTCACAATTTGCATGTATGAAATTTGGACACCCAAGTTAGAGGCTTCTGTAGGGCTGAACCTGCCGAGTTGATGTATGTTTTAATTATAGCCTATGCTTGTGCTTTTCTCAGTTTTATATTACATTGTGTATCATGTCATATATTAGCCACTATCGGGAGCCACCGTCAGTAATACACACATACATTTATAACTGTTACTTTAGTGTTAGTTTTCTTCAATTTGTAGCGTACATTTTTCATCATTCCATTCTGTTTACCTTTCTTTCCTCTATCACGTGGATCACATTAGTGGATCATATTAGGCTAATGTTGTGAGGTAATTTGGGACATGTAGTCTATTTGAATCATTATGGAACTCAGACCAGGTAGCAGTTTAAACCTGGAGCCTGGCTCACGGTTCACACCGACTGGACTGTTGTCATACAGTTCCATGAATAGTGAGGATTAAGGGTATATTTATAGCACTATTGTTCAACCCCTATTGTACACTTTTTTCCACCATCCAATATTTCATGTGTTTCAGGATGAATCAAACCCATGTATTTTTGATTCATCAATATATTTTGTGCGTAAAGGCTCTCCAAACACGTTTAATGTGCCTAAAGAATCTACAAGATCAGGCTATTTTTAAATCTACAAGTTGCTGCTGAAACGGAGATGAAGATGCATAGATGGCATTCTTTCATTAATCCATCTATTCTGAATCTGTTCTCTCCAGGTATTGGAGAGAGTCTGTCCACAAAATTATAATTAAATGTACACCGCATTGAAAGGGATAGCTTAATATAAATGTACTGAAAACCCTATTGAATGGAAACTACAGAGAAAATCTGTTGGCCAGCAAGTGGGAGGGTTTTCAGTAGTTGAATTCAAATGAATTCAGAGAGTGCAGTGGCGACCTGTCATTCAGCACAGGTGGGGCAGAGCCCTAACCCTAACCCACATTTCTTGCCCCCCCAAAAACAAACAGGCTTGCCTGTTTTGCATGTTATATTGGCAATAATATGTGTCACATATCAAAATATCTTACAGGCATAAGCTGTGTCTATGTGCCTGTGTTTTGCTACAGCTTTGATTGTGAATACAATTTGACCCACGACAGTTGAGTCTGAAGTTTACATACACCTTAGCCAAATACATTTAAACTTTTCACAATTCCTGACATTTAATACAAGTAAAAATTCCCTGTCTTAGGTCAGTTAGGATCACCACTTTATTTTAAGAATGTGAAATGTCAGAATAATAGTAGAGAGGATGATTTATTTCAGCTTTTATTTCGTTCATCACATTCCCAGTGGGTCAGAAGTTTACATACACTCAATCCGTATTTGGTAACATTGCCTTCAAATTGTTTAACTTGGGTCAAACATTTCGGGTAGCCTTCCACAAGCTTCCCACAATAAGTTTGGTGATTTTTGGCCCATTCCTCCTGACAGAGTTGGTGTAACTGAGTCAGGTTTGTAGGCCTCCTTGCTCGCACATGCTTTTTCAGTTCTGCCCACAAATTTTCAATCGGATTGAGGTCAGAGCTTTGTGATGGCTACTCCAATACATTGACTTTGTTGTCCTTAAGCCATTTTGCCATAACTTTGGAAGTATGCTTGGGGTCATTGTCCATTTGGTAGACCCATTTGCGACCAAGCTTTAACTTCCTGACTGATGTCTTGAGATGTTGCTTCAATATATCCACATAATTTTCATTCCACATGACGCCATCTATTTTATGAAGTGCACCAGTCCCTCCTCCAGCAAAGCACCCCCACAACATGATGCTGCCACCCCCATGCTTCAAGGTTGGGATGGTGTCTTCGGCTTGCAAGCTCCTCCTTGTTCCTCCGAACATTGCTGAGCGGCCTTTCAGGTTATGTCGATATAGGACTCGTTTAACTTTGGATAAATATACTTTTGTACCTGTTTCCTCCGTCATCTTCACAAGGTCCTTTGCTGTTGTTCTGGGATTGATTTGCACTTTTCGCACCAAAGTACGTTCATCTCTAGGAGACAGAACAAATCAAATCAAATCAAATCAAATGTATTTATATAGCCCTTCGTACATCAGCTGATATCTCAAAGTGCTGTACAGAAACCCAGCCTAAAACCCCAAACAGCAAACAATGCAGGTGTAAAAGCAAGGTGGCTAGGAAAAACTCCCTAGAAAGGCCAAAACCTAGGAAGAAACCTAGAGAGGAACCAGGCTATGTGGGGTGGCCAGTCCTCTTCTGGCTGTGCCGGGTAGAGATTATAACAGAACATGACCAAGATGTTCAAATGTTCATAAATGACCAGCATGGTCGAATAATAATAAGGCAGAACAGTTGAAACTGGAGCAGCAGCACAGTCAGGTGGACTGGGGACAGCAAGGAGTCATCATGTCAGGTAGTCCTGGGGCACGGTCCTAGGGCTCAGGTCCTCCGAGAGAGAGAAAGAAAGAGAGAATTAGAGAGAGCATATGTGGGGTGGCCAGTCCTCTTCTGGCTGTGCCGGGTGGAGATTATAACAGAACGTGGCCAAGATGTTCAAATGTTCATAAATGACCAGCATGGTTGAATAATAGTAAGGCAGAACAGTTGAAACTGGAGCAGCAGCATGGCCAGGTGGACTGGGGACAGCAAGGAGTCATCATGTCAGGTAGTCCTGGGACATGGTCCTAGGGCCCAGGCCAGTTGAAACTGGAGCAGCAGCATGGCCAGGTGGACTGGGGACAGCAAGGAGTCATCATGTCAGGTAGTCCTGGGGCATGGTCCTAGGGCTCAGGTCCTCCGAGAGAGAGAAAGAAAGAGAGAAGGAGAGAATTAGAGAACGCACACTTAGATTCACACAGGACACCGAATAGGGCAGGAGAAGTACTCCAGATATAACAAACTGACCCTAGCCCCCGACACATAAACTAATGCAGCATAAATACTGGAGGCTGAGACAGGAGGGGTCAGGAGACACTGTGGCCCCATCCGAGGACACCCGGACAGGGCCAAACAGGAAGGATATAACCCCACCCACTTTGCCAAAGCACAGCCCCCACACCACTAGAGGGATATCTTCAACCACCAACTTACCATCCTGAGACAAGGCCGAGTATAGCCCACAAAGATCTCCGCCACGGCACAACCCAAGGGGGGCGCCAACCCAGACAGGCCGACCACAACAGTGAATCAACCCACCCAGGTGACGCACCCCCCCCAGGGACGGCATGAGAGAGCCCCAGTAAGCCAGTGACTCAGCCCCGTAACAGGGTAGAGGCAGAGAATCCCAGTGGAAAGAGGGGAATCGGCCAGGCAGAGACAGCAAGGGCGGTTCGTTGCTCCAGAGCCTTTCCGTTCACCTTCCCACTCCTGGGCCAGACTACACTCAATCATATGACCCACTGAAGAGATGAGTCTTCAGTAAAGACTTAAAGGTTGAGACCGAGTTTGCGTCTCTGACATGGGTAGGCAGACCGTTCCATAAAAATGGAGCTCTATAGGAGAAAGCCCTGCCTCCAGCTGTTTGCTTAGAAATTCTAGGGACAATTAGGAGGCCTGCGTCTTGTGACCGTAGCGTACGTGTAGGTATGTACGGCAGGACCAAATCAGAGAGATAGGTAGGAGCAAGCCCATGTAATGCTTTGTAGGTTAACAGTAAAACCTTGAAATCAGCCCTTGCTTTGACAGGAAGCCAGTGTAGAGAGGCTAGCACTGGAGTAATATGATCAAATTTTTTTGGTTCTAGTCAGGATTCTAGCAGCCGTATTCAGCACTAACTGAAGTTTATTTAGTGCTTTATCCGGGTAGCCGGAAAATAGAGCATTGCAGTAGTCTAACCTAGAAGTGACAAACGCATGGATTAATTTTTCTGCATCATTTTTGGACAGAAAGTTTCTGATTTTTGCAATGTTACGTAGATGGAAAAAGCTGTCCTCGAAATGGTCTTGATATGTTCTTCAAAAGAGAGATCAGGGTCCAGAGTAACGCCGAGGTCCTTCACAGTTTTATTTGAGACGACTGTACAACCATTAAGATTAATTGTCAGATTCAACAGAAGATCTCTTTGTTTCTTGGGACCTAGAACAAGCATCTCTGTTTTGTCCGAGTTTAATAGTAGAAAGTTTGCAGCCATCCACTTCCTTATGTCTGAAACACATGCTTCTAGCGAGGGCAATTTTGGGGCTTCACCATGTTTCATTGAAATGTACAGCTGTGTGTCATCCGCATAGCAGTGAAAGTTAACATTATGTTTTCGAATAACATCCCCAAGAGGTAAAATATATAGTGAAAACAATAGTGGTCCTAAAACAGAACCTTGAGGAACACCGAAATTTACAGTTGATTTGTCAGAGGACAAACCATTCACAGAGACAAACTGATATCTTTCCGACAGATAAGATCTAAACCAGGCCAGAACATGTCCGTGTAGACCAATTTGGGTTTCCAATCTCTCCAAAAGAATGTAGCTTGAAGGTTTAGAGGCCATGATTATTTTCATCATTGTGTCAAGAGATATAGTACTAAAAGACTTGAGCGTCTCTCTTGATCCTAGGTCCTGGCAGAGTTGTGCAGACTCAGGACAACTGAGGTTTGGAGGAATACGCAGGTTTAAAGAGGAGTCCGTAATTTGCTTTCTAATAATCATAATCTTTTCCTCAAAGAAGTTCATGAATTTATCACTGCTAAAGTGAAAGTCATCCTCTCTTGGGGAATGCTGCTTTTTAGTTAGCTTTGCGACAGTATCAAAAAGGAATTTCGGATTGTTCTTATTTTCCTCAATTAAGTTGGAAAAATAGGATGATCGAGCAGCAGTAAGGGCTCTTCGGTACTGCACGGTACCGTCCTTCCAAGCTAGTCGGAAGACTTCCAGTTTGGTGTGGCGCCATTTCCGTTCCAATTTTCTGAAGCTTGCTTCAGAGCTCGGTATTTTCTGTGTACCAGGGAGCTAGTTTCTTATGAGACATTTTTTTAGTTTTTAGGGGTGCAACTGCATCTAGGTATTGCGCAAGGTTAAATTGAGATACTCAGTTAGGTGGTTAACGGATTTTTGTCCTCTGGCGTCCTTGGGTAGGCAGAGGGAGTCTGGAAGGGCATCAAGGAATCTTTGTGTTGTCTGTGAATTTATAGCACGACTTTTGATGTTCCTTGGTTGGGGTCTGAGCAGATTATTTGTTGCAATTGCAAACGTAATAAAATGGTGGTCCGATAGTCCAGGATTATGAGGAAAAACATTAAGATCCACAACATTTATTCCATGGGACAAAACTAGGTCCAGCGTATGACTGTGACAGTGAGTGGGTCCAGAGACATGTTGGACAAAACCCACTGAGTCGATGATGGCTCCGAAAGCCTTTTGGAGTGGGTCTGTGGACTTTTCCATGTGAATATTAAAGTCACCAAAGATTAGAATATTATCTGCAATGACTACAAGGTCCGATAGGAATTCAGGGAACTCAGTGAGAAATGCTGTATATGGCCCAGGAGGCCTGTAAACAGTAGCTATAAAAAGTGATTGAGTAGGCTGCATAGATTTCATGACTAGAAGCTCAAAAGACGAAACGTCATTTTTTTTTTTGTAAATTGAAATTTGCTATCGTAAATGTTAGCAACACCTCCGCCTTTGCGGGATGCACGGGGGATATGGTCACTAGTGTAGCCAGGAGGTGAGGCCTCATTTAACACAGTAAATTCATCAGGCTTAAGCCATGTTTCAGTCAGGCCAATCACATCAAGATTATGATCAGTGATTAGTTCATTGACTATAATTGCCTTTGAAGTAAGGGATCTAACATTAAGTAACCCTATTTTGAGAAGTGAGGTATCATGATCTCTTTCAGTAATGACAGGAATGGAGGTGGTCTTTATCCTAGTGAGATTGCTAAGGCGAACACCGCCATGTTTAGTTTTGCCCAACCTAGGTCGAGGCACAGACACGGTCTCAATGGTGATAGCTGAGCTGACTACACTGACTATGCTAGTGGCAGACTCCACTATGCTGGCAGGCTGGCTAATAGCCTGCTGCCCGGCCTGCACCCTATTTCATTGTGGAGCTAGAGGAGTTAGAGCCCTGTCTATGTTGGTAGATAAGAAACAAGTCTCCTTCCTGAGCAGTATGACAGCTGCGAGGTCCCATGGTGTTTATACTTGCGTATTATTGTTTGTACAGATGAACCTGGTACATTCAGGCGTTTGGAAATGTCTCCCAAGGATGAACCAGACTTGATTTCTGATTTATTTTGATTTGTCCATGTCAAGCAAAGAGGCACTGACTTTGAAGGTGGGCCTTGAAATACATCCACAGGTACACCTCCAATTGACTCAAATTATGTCAATGAGCCTATCATAAGCTTCTAAAGCCATGACATCATTTTCTGGAATTTTCCAAGCTGTTTAAAGGCACAGTCAACTTAAATAATCTGTCTGTAAACAATTGTTGGAAAAATGACCTGTGTCATGCAAAAAGCAGATGTCCTACCCGACTTGCCAAAACTATAGTTTGTTAACATGAAATTTGTGTAGTGATTGAAAAACGAGTTTTAATTTTCAACTGTATATTGGAGAAAAATAAATTATTGATTGAACCTTCAACAAGCACATGCACAGTTCTATAAAGGCAGAATTCAAGACAAACATGGACAACACATCTGTAACAGTATTCACCATGACTGCGACCTGTCATTCAGTACAGAGCCCCACTTTTTTTGAGCCCCACATTTTTTGCCCCCCCACAAAATGTTATTTTGGCATTAATACGTGTCACATATCAGTTTGCGAACAATGTCAAATGTAAAATGTTTTAAAAAAAATGTATCATTGAGATAATAAGCCACATACAAACATGGTCTCTTTTTGTTTTCTTGAGTAAGGCAGCTCCAAAATGCAGGTGTTTCCGCCTAGCTCAGTGCTTTCTGTGGTGGTGGGGCAAGACAGCAGAAAATACGGAGAGTTGCGCCGTGATTGGCTCAGTGTTCTGTCACTCATGGGGACACTACGTCACCGCCAAGTCTAAGGGTAGAGCTAGAAAATTCTAGCCCTTTGGGTGCTGCCATAGAGTTACATTAGAAGTGCCCATCCAAGAAGGCTCAAAGTCATTGGCCACAGATAAAATTACGTCAAATCACGTTATATGTACAGTAGCTTTAATTGGACTCATTAGGTCAACATCATACTTTCAAAATCTTAGCTGGCAGTCATCATCACGAATCAAGTTGACAATTCACTGGCAAATCTGTTTTAATCCTTGTCATATGAGGAGAAATAATGATTAGAAACTATAGCTAAAACGTATCGGTGCTCATCGGCCATTGGAAATAAACATTACGCAATCGCAATTTCAACAATGAGTGGTTTGGAAGAAATCAGTGACAGTAGCTAACTGCAAGCATTGTGAAGCAATCACTAGCCTGTTATTCAGTGGAGTTGCTGTGTGGTCCCATATCTGGAGATAAGGGTCTCTTTTCCAAGTTTAAAATGATAAACATTCAACATTTGCCATGCTGTCAATGAAGCATGATTTGTTCCGCGCTCAAAACAACTGTTAACTCGGAACTGCGAAAACTTGACTTCAGTGAGTTCAAGACAACTGGGAAGTCTTCTGTGATGTATATATGTATATAAAGTGCAATATTGGGATGTAAAAAAAACGAACTTAAGCCACCAACTAAGCTACAAAGGACCACACAGTTCATGTAGAATAGTGGAATACACAAGATGCAATTTTGTTGTGCATCAGCAGTTTTGTCTTGTTATGTCAGTCACTCTGAGTCACTCAATTAGCCATGGCAGCTAACAATTTTTAGATTGGTAAATTATTCTAGCCAGTTACCTAAACTTGTAGTTATCATGGACGAATACCGACAGGGCAAGAATTGTGCGTAGCCCCATGGACCTCCCGGTCACGGCCGGCTGTGATAGAGCCTGGACTCAAACCCAGAGTCTCTGGGGGCAAAGCTAGCACTGCAATGCAGTGCCTTAGACCACTGCGCCACCCCGGAGGCCGATATTTGCTTTTAACCATAATGGCTTTCAGCTACAAATGCAAATGTGTAAACCGCAGTTTATTTCTGTATCTTTGAAAACGCATCACTGTTAATGGCTGTAATGACAGTCTACATTTGCGCAGCAATTGTGCATGCACACATGCATGCGTGGGGGTTCTCAAGCTTTGAACCACTGTTTTTTTAGGGGTTGCGGGTCAAAATGTTTAGGAACCACTTAGCTAGCAAACAGATTGCTGATTTGCTGTACAGCTAAAGGATCGAGTGCAATGCAACATGTCACATTGTAGGGAGAGCAAATTGCCAAAAAATAAAATATCCACCTCCAAAAACAGTTTGGTGGTCAAGAATATTACTTTTCAAGCTCACCAGCAATGGGCATAAAGCAACAATTCCTAGCATAGGCCTAGCTACTGGTCTTTTGGCATGTCAAAACTGCTTGTCAAAATGTGTTTCATAAAAAATTATGAAAAAGGGATGTCTGATAGCCTCAATAAATGGACACATTTGTAGTTAGTCATTGCATGTGCAGATTTATTTTTTACTTCTTGAGAATTGACTTGAAAAAACTTGTGACTCGACATTGACTCAAACTTGACTTGCTCGTAGAATGCACAACTTGGACTTGACTCGAGACTCACCCCTTCTACTTGGACTCAACTTGAGACTAAGACCTTTATTGTGACTGACGACTTGCTTGTGACACAAATAATAGTGATCTGGTCCCACCTCTGATGGTTACACGCTGTTGTACATTGCTAGCTCTAGGCAGCATTGGGTTACTAAAGGTAATTAAACTTACCCTCCGGCTTGTCCTTCATCAATGAACAAACATAAAACACAAAGCATGCTCAAACATTGAACAGCTTTTTACATACAGCTATTTACCTTTTTGCAGAGAACACTTCGAAATGTAACACTTTCTTATGTTGTTTTTACTTAAAATGTAAACTATTTATTAGGAACACAATGTGCACGATGGGTTCCCTGTTCTTCAGATCACACACACACCTAGGAATCAGGGCCGGATTAAGACATCATAGGCCCTGGGGCTATGTTTTTTTTATAGGCTCCCTCCCCCGCGCCCCTCCCCTACAAATTGGGAGTTGTTGAGAAATTATTATTTCTATTGGTTCTACAGACAGATAGTCTTCACTTTTCAGCAGTCGGCATTTGCTTTCCAATACTTTACATTTTTCTTGAGATTATATTTTGAAATCTGCAAAAGGCAAACTGACAGCCGCAACCAACCATAGAAATATAATCCATAGATAGTTCCCATTCTAGTCAGGACTGGCATCCATTGCTAGTGTACCCATGAGTTTCATAGACAAATTGCCAGGATAAGAGGTTAGGAGACCCTTCTATTGCCACAACCGCAACTAGCTGTAGCCTATAATGCAGCCTTTCCAACTGTCGGCATACCGGTAACTGCCAAAATAAAGGAAACATTTGAGTAAACGAGGGATACAAAGAATATGTTGTGTGTGGGGTGCATTTTCCTGGCATGGTTTTAGGTCTATGCCATGGCGCATTGAAGCTGTTCTGGCAGCTCAACACCTTTTTAAGACATTTTATGTTGGCGTTTCCTTAATTTTGGCAGATACCTGTGTGTACTTGAGATAAAACCTAATCTACAGTTATTTTTTATAAACTATTGATCCTCTGTGCCTAAATTATGGTCTCTGGTGTATTTTCAAAATTGAGAGAGGACTCCTGTGGTTGGATAAAAATTATTATTATTACAGTAAACATTTTGTTGGCCTCTTGGGCCCCCCATAGGCCTGGGCCCAGGGTCCTCAGCCCCGATAAGCCCCTGCATTAACCAGGCCCTGCTCGGAATACATAACCAATTACAAACATTTGGATAGATAGCATGCATACAAAAATAGACATGTGTTTCTGATCAATGATTCACAATATTTACAGTACTGGTTTATTATTGCCAGTTCTCGTATGTCTGTCTGTCTGCCTCTGTGCACCAGTTTGTGTTTATTATAAGAGAGAGAGAGTTAATGGCTGCCTACCTACACTACACGACCAAAAGTATGTGGACACCTGCTCATCAAACATCTCATTCCAAAATCATGGGCATTAATATGGAGTTGATTCCCCTATAACAGCCTCCACTCTTCTGGAAAGGCATGTATGGACCTCGCTTTGTGCACAGGAGCATTGTCATGCTGAAACAGGAAAGGGCCTTCCCCAAACTGTTGCCACAAAGCTGGAAGCACAGAATCATCTAGAAGGTCATTGTATGCTGTGTCATGACGTTGGCCTCTTCTGGGTATAGCAAGCCCCATCCCCCTCTCCCCCCCCCTTGCCTCCTTCAACTAGGTTGCTGTGGTCAGAGAGACGTCGTAAATTCCTGAGGATCTCCTCATGGACACACAGTATGGAGAGAGTACATTTTCATAGAGAACAAAGCAATTCCTTCCACCTCACAGAACTTGAGGTACGAACAAATTTCATGTTCCGGAGAAAGTATAAAAGATCGGGGAAGAATACAGCTACGAACTGGTCCGTTTGTCACAACTTGGGAAGCTCATGGGAGACGGTATGGCCACATTACCATAACGCTGTTTATATAATAGCCTCAGATATGAGATTTACATCTAATTGTTGTATAATATGAATGAGTGAGTATGATACTGTTTGTAAAATTGTGTAATATGATTTTGGACTGTTTAATGAAGGACAACTCAAAAAGGGAATTGGAGTTAACTAAATCAGAGGACCGCCCCTGAGCCCAGTTAGGGTCAGGTGTCCTGGGACAGCCCTTTTCTGCCATTCCAAATAAAACCCAACTTTGAGAAATTATCACCAAACCATGTTTTTCTCCATTAGGGGAGGACAAAGGTTGTGGACCATTGCTGAATCTTTTAACCATACCACGTGGTTAAACTCTTAGACTATCGATACCAACAGAATAAGAACAAGTCTTTGATATTAATTACTAGTCTGCAGCTAGGAATTCAGTATCATTGAATGCGAAGAACAACAACCGCCGAAACATCCATTCTATAACAAAACGAATGAATGTCACTCTGAACAATTCACTCTAACCACAACAGAGAGAGAGGGGGAGAGAGACGGACAATTCTACAAAAGAAACAAACTTTTCACCAGCGATCAAGACGACACACTGAGCGTAAATATATATATTGATTGCAATTGTTCCCGAATGAGTGAGCGTTCATGTGCAAGGGATTAGCATTTCAATTGTAATAATTAGCACTCTGTGGTGACTTCTTAGTCGACCCCCACTTCCCCTTTTGTCTAACAAGTCGCCATGCCGGTTTAGCCCACTAGGGCACATTCTCCTATCATTTCTTGTCACCATATTTACTGTATGTTTATGCATTTCTGTGAATTACTAAATTAGTAATAAATAAATGATTTAAGACATTTGATGTATGGATGACTCATAGTGAAGACTGGGTTTGTGCAGATAACCAATAATTTACGACGTTTGGGATGAGACTAACCTGAGGTAAAGTAAATAATTAATTCATTTGAAGACTAATTGATCAGATAAAATAATTGAAAAGTTATTTTAGGAAATTATAATTTTGTAATCTGAATATTTTTCCTTGATGCTCCGACTTTCTAGTTAATTACATTTACACGATTAATCAGTCTAATCGCGTAATACTAATTACAGAGAATCTTTGATAAAACTTATAAGTCTTCAGTTTAATGATAGTAAAGACACGATAGCTGTAACATTAAGATTTCCCTTCACTGGAACTAAGATGCCCGAACCATGAAAATCAGCCCAGACCATTTTTCCTCATCCATCAAACTTTACAGTTGGAAATATGCATTGGGGCAGGTAGAGTTCTCCTTACAACCGCCAAACCCAGATTCGTCCGTCGGACTTCCAGATAGTGAAGCGTGATTCATCACTCCAGAGAACACGTTTTCACTGTTCCAGAGCCCAGTGACGACGGGCTTTACACTACTCCAGCCGACGCTTGACATTGACCATGGTGATCTTAGGCTTGTTTGGGCTGCTCAGCCATGAAAGCTCCCTGCTAATAGTTCTTAGCTTCCAGAGGCAGTTTGGAACTCGGTGGTGAGTGTGGCAACCGAGGACAGACGATTTTTATGCGCTTCATCACTTGGCGGTCCCGTTCTGTGAGCTTGTGTGGCCTACCACTTCGCGGCTGAGCCGTTGTTGATCCTAGACGATTCCACTTGACAATAAAAGCACTTACAGTTGATAGGAGTATCTCTAGCAGGGCAGAAATTTCACAAACAGACTTGTTGGAAAGGTGGCATCCAATGACGGTGCCACGTTGAAAGTCGCTGAGCTCTTCAGTAAGGCCGTTCTACTGTCAATGCTTGTCTATGGGGATTGCATGGCTGTGTGCTCGATTTTATACACCCGTCAGCAACGGGTGTGGCTGAAATTGCAGAATCCACTCATTTGAAGGGGTGTCCAGATACTATTGCGTGTATAGTGTATATAGTATACCCATTAATTCTTGAAGAAATCAAATCAAATCAAATGTTATTTGTCACATACACATGGTTAGCAGATGTTAATGCGAGTGTAGCGAAATGCTTGTGCTTCTAGTTCCGACAATGCAGTAATAACCAACAAGTAATCTAGCTAACAATTCCAAAACTACTACCTTATAGACACAAGTGTAAGGGGATAAAGAATATGTACATAAAGATATATGAATGAGTGATGGTACAGAGCGGCATAGGCAAGATACAGTAGATGGTATTGAGTACAGTATATACATATGAGATGAGTATGTAAACAAAGTGGCATAGTTAAAGTGGCTAGTGATACATGTATTACATAAAGATGCAGTAGATGATATAGAGTACAGTATATACGTATACATATGAGATGAATAATGTAGGGTATGTAAACATTATATTAGGTAGCATTGTTTAAAGTGGCTAGTGATATATTTTACATAATTTCCCATCAATTCCCATTATTAAAGTGGCTGGAGTTGAGTCAGTGTGTTGGCAGCAGCCACTCAATGTTAGTGGTGGCTGTTTAACAGTCTGATGGCCTTGAGATAGAAGCTGTTTTTCAGTCTCTCAGTCCCAGCTTTGATGCACCTGTACTGACCTCACCTTCTGGATGATAGCGGGGTGAACAGGCAGTGGCTCGGGTGGTTGTTGTCCTTGATGATCTTTATGGCCTTCCTGTGACATCGGGTGGTGTAGGTGTCCTGGAGGGCAGGTAGTTTGCCCCCGGTGATGCGTTGTGCAGACCTCACTACCCTCTGGAGAGCCTTACGGTTGTGGGCGGAGCAGTTGCCGTACCAGGCGGTGATACAGCCCGACAGGATGCTCTCGATTGTGCATCTGTAGAAGTTTGTGAGTGCTTTTGGTGACAAGCTGAATTTCTTCAGCCTCCTGAGGTTGAAGAGGCGCTGCTGCGCCTTCTTCACGATGCTGTCTGTGTGGGTGGACCAATTCAGTTTGTCTGTGATGTGTACGCCGAGGAACTTAAAACTTTACTACCCTCTCCACTACTGTTCCATCGATGTGGATAGGGGGGTGTTCCCTCTGCTGTTTCCTGAAGTCCACAATCATCTCCTTAGTTTTGTTGACGTTGAGTGTGAGGTTATTTTCCTGACACCACACTCCGGGGGCCCTCACCTCCTCCCTGTAGGCCATCTCGTCGTTGTTGGTAATCAAGCCTACCACTGTTGTGTCCTCCGCAAACTTGATGATTGAGTTGGAGGCGTGCGTGGCCACGCAGTCGTGGGTGAACAGGGAGTACAGGAGAGGGCTCAGAACGCACCCTTGTGGGGCCCCAGTGTTGAGGATCAGCGGGGTGGAGATGTTGTTGCCTACCCTCACCACCTGGGGGCGGCCCGTCAGGAAGTCCAGTACCCAGTTGCACAGGGCGGGGTCGAGACCCAGGGTCTTGAGCTTGATGACGAGCTTGGAGGGCACTATGGTGTTGAATGCCGAGCTGTAGTCGATGAACAGCATTCTCACATAGGTATTCCTCTTGTCCAGATGGGTTAGGGCAGTGTGCAGTGTGGTTGAGATTGCATCGTCTGTGGACCTATTTGGGAGGTAAGCAAATTGGAGTGGGTCTAGGGTGTCAGGTAGGGTGGAGGTGATACACTAGTCTCTCAAAGCACTTCATGATGATGGAAGTGAGTGCTACGGGGCGGTAGTCATTTAGCTCAGTTACCTTAGCTTTCTTGGGAACAGGAACAATGGTGGCCCTCTTGAAGCATGTGGGAACAACAGACTGGGATAGGGATTGATTGAATATGTCCGTAAACACACCAGCCAGCTGATCTGCGCATGCTCTGAGGGCGCGGCTGGGGATGCCGTCTGGGCCTGCAGCCTTGCGAGGGTTAACACGTTTAAATGTTTTCCTCACGTCGGCTGCAGTGAAGGAGAGTCCGCATGTTTTGGTTGCGGGCCATGTCCGTGGCACTGTATTGTCCTCAAAGCGGGCAAAAAAAGTTATTTAGTCTGCCTGGGAGCAAGACATCCTGGTCCGTGACGGGGCTGGTTTTCTTTTAGTAATCCGTGATTGACTGTAGACCCTGCCACATACCTCTTGTGTCTGAGCTGTTAAATTCTACTTTGTCTCTATACTGACGCTTAGCTTGTTTGATTGCCTTGCGGAGAGAATAGCTACACTGTTTGTATTCGGTCATGTTTCCGGTCACCTTGCCCTGATTAAAAGCAGTGGTTCGCGCTTTCAGTTTCACGCGAATGCTGCCATCAATCCACGGTTTCTGGTTTGGGAATGTTTTAATCGTTGCTATGGGAACGACATCTTCAACGCACGTTCTAATGAACTCGCTCACCGAATCAGCGTATTCGTCAATGTTGTTGTTTGATGCAATACGAAACATATCCCAGTCCACGGGATGGAAGCAGTCTTGGAGTGTGGAATCAGCTTGGTCGGACCAGCGTTGAACAGACCTCAGCGCGGGAGCTTCTTGTTTTAGTTTCTGTCTGTAGGCAGGGATCAACAAAATGGAGTCGTGGTCAGCTTTTCCGAAAGGAGAGCGGGGCAGGGCCTTATATGCGTCGCGGAAGTTAGAATAGCAATGGTCCAAGGTTTTTCCAGCCCTGGTTGCGCAATCGATATGCTGATACAATTTAGGGAGTCTTGTTTTCAGATCAGCCTTGTTAAAATCCCCAGCTACAATGAATGCAGCATCAGGATATATGGATTCCAGTTTGCAAAGAGTCAAATAAAGTTTGTTCAGAGCCATCGATGTGTCTGCCTGGGGGGGAATATATACGGCTGTGATTATAATCGAAGAGAATTCCCTTGGTAGATAATGCGGTCGACATTTGATTGTGAGGAATTCTAAATCAGGTGAACAGAAGGACTTGAGTTCCTGTATGTTGTTGTGGCCACACCACGTCTCGTTAACCATGAAGCATACGCCCCCGCCCCTCTTCTTACCAGAAAGATGTTTGTTTCTGTCGGCGCGATGCGTGGAGAAACCAGCTGGCTGCACCGACTCCGATAGCGTCTCTCCAGTGAGCCATGTTTCCGTGAAGCAAAGAACGTTACAGTCTCTGATGTCCCTCTGGAATGCTACCCTTGCTCGGATTTCATCAACCTTGTTGTCAAGAGACTGGACATTGGCGAGAAGAATGCTAGGGAGTGGTGCACGATGTGCCCGTCTCCGGAGTCTGACCAGAAGACCGCTTCGTTTCCCCCTTTTACGAAGTCGTTTTTTTGGGTCGCCGGCTGGGATCCATTCCGTTGTCCTGGGTGAAAGGCAGAACACAGGATCCACTTCGCGAAAGTCATATTCTTGGTCGTACTGATGGTGAGTTGACGCTGCTCTTATATTCAGTAGTTCTTCTCGACTGTATGTAATGAAACCTAAGATGACCTGGGGTACCGATGTAAGAAATAACACGTAAAAAAACAAAAAACTGCATAGTTTCCTAGGAACGCGAAGCGAGGCGGCCATCTCTGTCGGCGCCGAATATAACTTGTAGATGCTCATGAGCTAAGTTAATCTATTGTGACCCATCAGAGTCTGGGTCTTGCAAGGCACACCTAGTTCGCTGACAATTAAGAGTGCTGGGGCTGACTTTTGTAAATATAGTGTATGTTCGCCCAGTCTTGAAGTGTTAATAACTTCAGAATCTCTGAACACTAAAGTTGAGATGTAATTGCCTTACTTTTTGCACTGACATCGCAGCTAACAACAAACGTTCCCACAACTTTAGAGAAAGTTCCCTTAATTAAGAGTCTCATTACGCCATTATCTAACGTTTTCATATGAATGTTCCAGTGATGTGCAAGGACTTTTTCCAAGAGACCATTAAAAACAACTTACCCAGAATGTGGTTACTATCAATGCACAAGGCGAGACCCAGATGCAGACACAGGAGGCAGATGGTTGGAGTCTTACAATGTTTAATAACCCAAAGTGAAGGCTGATACCCCATGGAGCACTCGAAAGGGGAGAGTCCCGTGGCAGAACTGGGAAGGGTGTTCCGGGCATACTCCACCCAGACCAGTTGATGGCTACAGGTAGTGAGGTTGGTTGAGACCAGGCACCTTAAGGTGGTCTCCAGGTCTTGGTTGGCTATCTCCGACTGACCGTTAGTTTGGGCATGGAATCTGGATGACAGGCTGGCCGACAACCCAATAAGGGTGCAGAATGCCTTCCAGAACTGAAACGAGAACCCCGATCGGAGACCATGTCTACCGGGAGTCCATGGATTCGGAAGACATTCTGCACCATAAGCTGGGCAATCTCCTTGGCAGAAGGTAGTTTGGGGGTCAGATGAAATGGGCGGCCTTGGATAATGACAGTGTTGCCATCAGACGGAGGGAGCCCAGTGACAAAGTCCAGAGATATATGAGACCAGGGACGATGAGGGACCGGTAGTGACTGAAGGAGGCCAGAAGGCGCTTGCCGTGGAGTCTTGTTCTACGCACACACTGTGCAAGCGGCGACGAAGGCAGAGACGTCAGGAACCGTTGTGGGCCACTAGAAACGTTGTCGGAGGAAGGCTAGTGTATGACGGGACCCTGGATGACAGGTCATCCTGGAGGAATGATCCCATTCCAGACCCGGGACCGGACTGGATTAGGGACAGAAGGCCAGTTTGCCGAGCCCCCTTCAGGTCCAGGCTGAGAGCTTTGTGCCTCGCGGACTAGGTTCTCAATACCCCAATCCACAGTGGCAGCAAGGCATGAGGTAGGGAGAATGGTTTCAGAGGTCGAGGGTGTTGCAGAGGAACTGAATAGGTGGGAGAGGGCATCAGGCTTCACATTCTTTGACCCAGGGCGGTAGGAGATGGTGAAGTTAAATCTGGTGAACAGGAGGGCCCACCGGGCCTGCCTGGAGTTGAGGCGCTTGGCTGTACGGAGATATTCCAGTTTTGTATGGTCAGTCCAGACCAGGAATGGCTGTTCTGCTCCTTCCAGCCAGTGCTTCCACTCTTCCAATGCCTTCTTCACAGCCAGGAGATCTCGGTTTCCAACATCATAGTTTCTTTCAACAGGATTGAGACAATGGGACTGGAAGGCACAGGGATGAAGCTTCTGGTCCTGGGCAGGTCGCTGGGACAGGATGGTCCCCACTCCAACATCCGAAGCATCCACTTCCACCACAAATTGACGTGAGGGGTCTGGATGGATGAGGATGGGTGCTGTTGTGAACCGATGCTTCAGGTCTACAAAGGCTTTGTCGACAGCTGGAGACCATTTGAACGGTACCTTAGGAGAGGTGAATGCCGAGAGGGGGGCCGCCAGGGTGGTGTAGTCCCAAATGAAACGTTGGTAGAAGTGTGCAAACCCAAGAAACCGTTGCAACTGCACCCTGGATGTTGGTTGAGGCCAATCCACCACTGCTTTCACCTTTCCAGGATCCATCTGAACTTTGCTGTCAATAATGACATATCCCAGAAAGGTGAATGTAGAGTGGTGGAACTCACACTTCTCGGATTTCACGAACTGTTAGTTCTCCAGGAGGCGCTGATGCGTCTTCTGACATGAAGATTTTCTTGTGCAGATTGGGGAAAAAAACAGGATGTCGTCAAGGTACACGAACACAAACCGGTTTAGCATGTCCCGAAGCACATCATTGACCAAAGCCTGGAAAACAGCGGGGGTGTTGGTGAGTCCAAATGGCATGACCTGGTACTCATAATGTCCACTGGCTGTGTTGAAGGCTGTCTTCAACTCATCCCCCTCGCGTATCCAAACCAGGTGGTAGGCATTTCGAAGGTCCAACTTGGAAAATATGCTTAGCTTTGGTCTCTGGTCCAGACAGAGAATACAATCGACCCCGAGGTGGTGTAGTGCCTGGGAGAAGATCAATGGCACAATCATAAGGATGGTGCGGGGGAAGGGAAGTAACTCGTAATCAGATGGTTATCGGCTACATTAACATTGCAGTAGTCATTGAAGGGTTGATTACCTAGCAAGACATTGAGGCATGGTAAAATAATCACAAACAGAGCTAGATAAAGCCAGAAGAATAATACACTTGTTGAGCATAGCTATAGCCATCAGTCTTGTGTGTCTATAGCCATCAGTCTTGTGTGTCTATAGCCATCAGTCTTGTGTGTCTATAGCCATCAGTCTTGTGTGTCTATAGCCATCAGTCTTGTGTGTCTATAGCCATCAGTCTTGTGTGTCTATAGCCATCAGTCTTGTGTGTCTACAGCCATCAGTCTTGTGTGTCTATAGCCATCAGTCTTGTGTGTCTATAGCCATCAGTCTTGTGTGTCTACAGCCATCAGTCTTGTGTGTCTATAGCCATCAGTCTTGTGTGTCTATAGCCATCAGTCTTGTGTGTCTATAGCCATCAGTCTTGTGTGTCTATAGCCATCAGTCGTGTGTGTCTATAGCCATCAGTCTTGTGTGTCTATAGCCATCAGTCTTGTGTGTCTATAGCCATCAGTCTTGTGTGTCTATAGCCATCAGTCGTGTGTGTCTATAGCCATCAGTCTTGTGTGTCTATAGCCATCAGTCTTGTGTGTCTATAGCCATCAGTCTTGTGTGTCTATAGCCATCAGTCTTGTGTGTCTATAGCCATCAGTCGTGTGTGTCTATAGCCATCAGTCTTGTGTGTCTATAGCCATCAGTCTTGTGTGTCTATAGCCATCAGTCTTGTGTGTCTATAGCCATCAGTCGTGTGTGTCTATAGCCATCAGTCTTGTGTGTCTATAGCCATTAGTTGTGTGTGTCTATAGCCATCAGTCTTGTGTGTCTACAGCCATCAGTCTTGTGTGTCTATAGCCATCAGTCTTGTGTGTCTATAGCCATCAGTCTTGTGTGTCTATAGCCATCAGTCTTGTGTGTCTATAGCCATCAGTCGTGTGTGTCTATAGCCATCAGTCTTGTGTGTCTATAGCCATCAGTCTTGTGTGTCTATAGCCATTAGTTGTGTGTGTCTATAGCCATCAGTCTTGTGTGTCTATAGCCATTAGTCGTGTGTGTCTATAGCCATCAGTCTTGTGTGTCTATAGCCATCAGTCTTGTGTGTCTACAGCCATCAGTCTTGTGTGTTTTTCATGGTCATCACTCACTCAAGTATGTCATTCTACAGGGCTTTTTGTTGCAAGCATGCGTGTGCATCACTCAAACATGACGTTTGCTTGTAAACAAAAAAATGGGTCTATGAACCTAGCTAAGCTGTGGGGGTCACTAGAGAATGTTTGCTGTGCTGGTGCTTGTGCACATGTGTAATGTTTTGGAAATACAGTACATTGGGTTAGCGCCAGCCTAGTGCATCAACTCTCATCAAAACAAAACACACTGAAAGTAGAGTAGTGAGCATTTTCACATTACAGTTACACATCTAGTTAAATATGTTTTTATTGTCATATTAATATGACAGTTTTGGTTGCACAAAACAAAATGTGTTGAACCAAGAAAAAGTGGCAAGTGATCCAATACACAGTGCTGCTCAACATAATTAATCTTGGCTCAACAAACATAACATCGAATTGAACACATTCATGGGAACATGAGTGGGTAAAGTCTTGTAATCATGTATCTGTGATTCAGTAGATGCAGTAGGCCTAGTAGTGCATAAAGGGAAGGGCTGCCTACAGGATATTTATATCATAGGGGTGGCTTTCTAAACCTTAATGAACAGAAAACACATTAGCATAGTTTGATAACAATAACAAGCTCATTAAACAGTGTTGGCCGTCTCCCACGGGATTGTCTTGTAAGTTTACAGTGATCAGACATCGCTCTCCCCATAGATCTAAATAAATAGGGAGCAAAAGTTTCTTGTTCTGTCCGAAGCTGATTAGCATGTTAAACTCAAACCAAGTGCAGCCAAATTAAATTGACCAACAAAGGTACAAACGTCCAATGCATTTTTTGAAGAACTTGAACTTGACCGGCTAACTTCAAAACAAGTCATCTTAGATATTAACTGAAAAATGTATATGCCCTAACCCTCGTAAAAATCTAGGATTTTTTTCCAACGGGATGCAACTTCTGCCTCCTTGCTGTCGTCAGCCAATTGCTTCTTCCTTGCCACTCCTTCAATGCTGAGCAGCTCCAGGGCTCTCCAGAGTGATTGGCTTGCGAAGCCCCTGCAACCGACCAAAACTGGGGGCATATTCATTACGCCGATTCTGTTGCAAAACGTTTATTCAACGGAAACATACGGAACGAAGCGGGGAGGGACCTACATTCATTTGTTCAATAGAAACTTTTGTGTTCATTGCAAAACACAACTGTTTGCAACTGTTAGGACTAATGTTTTCACACCTGGTAGATTCGAGGCTCTCCATCCATTCTGCTCAGGATGAGGGACTGGTATTTCTTGAGTTTCCAATCATGTGCCTCCTCTATCCTCTCTTCCCAGGGCACTGTAAGCTCGATGACGACCTGTACCTGCGTGGTGCCTCTAGACCAGAGAATGATATCTGGTTTGAGGCTTGTGCTGCCTATCTCCTCTGTAAATCTGAGCTGCTTCTTCATCAACCTCCTGATAGGCTGACAGCCATGTTCAGAGATGGATTTATAGGGAATGTTCTGTTCTTTTCAATAGTGTATCAACATGAGGGTTACCAAGTAAGAAGTACTTATTAATGCTTACTGCTGATACAGTATAAAGAAAAATCCAACATTGAGGGAGAACCTTTCAGAGGAAAATAGTTTTATCTTGTACAATCTGTGTTCCCCTTATCAGGAGTAGAGCACCTAAGAAAATACTTGAAATGGAGGATTCACCATTCAGGGAGAGTTCAGGAGATGGACAAGCCATCGTTTATTATTGAATAAAAAAGTAAATTAGCCACGATACGCCAAACATGTGCCACTTCCATAGATTTCAAATGGCATGATATTCTGTTTAAGTTATACAAAGCATGCTCAAACAATGAACAGTTTATAAATACAGTTATTTACCTTTCTGCAGAGAACACTTCAAAAACAAACACTTTCTCCTGTTGCTTTTCCTTCAAATGTAAAATAGTTCTTAGAAACACAAAGTGAATGACGGGTTCACACCAGCAGTCCTCAGATCACACACCTCGGAATACAAAACCATTTACAAACATTTGGATAGGTAGCATGCATACAAAAATAGACACGTGTTTCTGATCAATGCTTCACAATTTACAATACTGGTTTATTATTGCCAGTTCTCACCTGTCTTTCTGTCTCTGTGCACCAGTTACTGTTTATTATAAGAGAGAGATTACGCCCTGCAGCCATCAACTATTTATGTTCACCCAGTTTTGGAGTGGTAATACTTTCAGAAATCGCTGAGGCACAACACTGAAGTTGAAATTATATCTCCTTAGATTTTGTTCTGACATACCAGTTGTGCGATATCCAGTTTATGAAATAAATATATATGATTAAAATACTGTACACTCTCCTAACACACAGACATACATACTCATTTACCATTCACACATGCATAACATAAACATTGTAGACATCAAAAATACAATTGCTTATTATAGTTAGTTTAAGATCAAGATTCATTGTAGTGTTCCTGTACAGAACCCTGGCATAGTCTTCAGAACAGACAGTACTGTACAGAAGCAGAAGGTTCTAACATGGCCATGCAGGTGAGCAGTGAGTTAAAGGGCGCTCCACTAATGCAGTCTTTCAGATGAGGGGACATATCCAATATCATCAAACCAGAAAAGGCTGTGGAAGTCTTATGTGCCTTCTAGAAGCTTACTCTTCATAAGTCAAACAATACTGTCCTTCACAGACAATGTTCTGAGAGAGTGAGAGAGATAGAGTGGACAGAAACCCAGAGTGAGATGAATATGTGTCCATGAGCTTCTGAAACAGGTGGAGGGGAGGTGGAAATAAAGACACACAGGGCAACATCCTCATGCAAAACAGCATTGAACTGTGCAAAAAATACCATAAAACTCAGGCCATGTTTCAATCAGATCAGCGCTAACAGACAAACTCATAGCTTAATATTGCTTTTATTTAGCCGGTGTCAGAGGTGTAACTGCATTCGTGGACATTGCCATTGGATGCACTGAGTCACATGAGTAGAAATCCCATGCAGCCGTGTTACATGTTTGAACACTGGATTGTGTGATATAATGTTTACCTCCATTAGGCTGATATAAATCATTATTATTTTGTTTAATGATTTTCAATTTGAGTGTCATTATTCCTATATAACCTACACTTTCTCCTTCTGAACTTCTAACGCGGGTGGGACATAAGGACGGGTGTGGTTTTCGTGACAACGACCACAAGCGCAGCCACTCACCGACTTAACAGCTCCAACGCAGATACACCTCCGACATCGCCTAAACAAAGGCAATATTAAGGTATGCGTTTGTTGAATACCGTGAGTTAAAGCTAATCTGATTCAATCCTGGCCACTATATTCTCCAGGGCAATTTATGTTATAACTTTCCTTTAACAATGTCAATGAGAAGAAGACTATTATTGAACTAGAGTTTAATTACTGTAAATAGCGTGAACATGCATTGCACGATGCAATTATTGAATATGTTATGGTTATTTTGATCACTGAACAAACTATTTTGCATGAGGGAAGGTCCTTAGAGGTAGATGTGGGCATGCAGAGAGAGAGTGAGATTGAGTGAAAGAGAGAGGTAGAGAGGGGTTAATCCTGGTTGTTGTGGCTGTCTTCCAGGGATGTGGGCATGTCTGGGGTAGGGCAGTAAGGGCACGTCCCTTGGCAGGATGAATTGGGTGACTATGATGGTGCGGCTGTGTCCATGGTCCGTTCCACACAGGCTATCCTAAAAAACCTAACGACGGGTCAGAGTCCTGAAGAGGGACATTCTGTCAGGGGGAAAGAAGAGTATGATTTAAGATGTGATACACTGTATACAGTACATAAACAGTACACACACTGTACACACTATATTCTATAGGTCCTGTCATCTTTCAATCAAATGTATTTTATAAAGCCCTTTTTACATCAGTAGATGTCACAAAGTGCTTATACAGAAGCCCAGCCTAAAACCCCAAAGAGCAAGCAATGCAGATGTAGAAGCATGGTGGTTAGGAAAACTAGGAACCTAGGAAGAAACCTAGAGAGGAACCAGGCTCTAAGGGGTGGTCAGTCCACTTCTGGCTGTGCAGGCTGGAGATTATAAGGATACATGCAATTAAGGTCAGATCGTTCTTCAAAAAAATTTTCAAACGTTCATAGATGACCAGCAAGGTCAAATAATAATCACAGTGGTTATAGAGAGAGAGAGAGGGAGATGGGGAGAGAAAAAGAGAGGGGGGGGTCATACCTTGAGCGCACTCTGTAGGATGCGGAGACGGTGCAGCTTTTCGCTGAGGAGTGGGTCATTGACGCGGCGGACAAAGGAGCGTTTGTACTCAAGGCGGGCGGAGGGCCGGTGGTCTCCCATGGAGGACAGGTTGGCCCTCTCCAGGGCCCGGTACAGGTCCCCCAGAGAGTCCGCCTGGGGACGGCCCTCTCTCTCACGGCCTGAGGAAAAGCAGAGTCACAATACATGGCATTCACCGGCTGGCACCACACTCAACAACAAAAACAGCAATATGCATGTGCATCAAGATCTCTCATTCCTAGAAGTTCAGAACAATACTGCATTTCCTCAGAGGCAGGCAGAACACACACAGTAAGCTGCTACAGTGGAATGTCCCATGCTATCCTTTACATATACTGCCCTCTTATGGTGCTATTGCCACATAGCTCTTATCTTATCTGGCACCCCTTCAAATGAGTTAATGACAGGTGTATAAAATTTGGCACACAGCCATGCAATCTCCGTAGACAAACATTGGTAGTAGAATGGCCTTACTGAAGAGCTCAGTGACTTTCAACATGCACCATCATAGGACGCCACCTTTCCAACAAGTCAGATTGTCAGAAGTTTCCAGAGGTGTCAACTGTAAGTGCTGTTATTGTGAAGTAGAAACGTCTATGAGCAACAACGGCTCAACCACAAAGTGGTAGACCACACAAGATCACAGAACGGGACTGCCGAGTGCTGAAGCATGTAGCGCGTAAAAATCATCTGTCCTCGGTTGCAACACTCACTACCAAGTTCCAAACTGCCTCTGGAAGCAACGTCAGCAAAATAACTGTTCGTCGGGAGCTTCATGAAATGGGTTTTCATGACCGAGCGGCTGCACACAAGCCTAAGATCACCATGTGCAATGCCAAGCGTCAGCTGGTGTGGTGTAAAGCTCGCCGCCATTGGACTCTGGAGCAGTTAAAACGAGTTCTGTGGAGTGATGAATCACGCTTCACAATCTGGCAGTTCAACGGACATATCTGGGTTTGGTGCTAGGATGCTAGGATAACGCTAGATGCCCCAATGCATAGTGACAGCTGTAAAGTTTGGTGGAGGAGGAATAATGGTCTGGGGCTGTTTTTTCATGATTCGGGCTAGGCCCCTTAGTTCCAGTGAAGGGAAATATTAACACTACAGCATACAATGACATTCTAGACTATTCTGTGCTTCCAACTTTGTGGCACAAAGCGACAAAGCGAGGTCCACACAGAAATAGTTTTGTCGAGATCAGTGTGGAAAAACTTGACTGGCCTGAACAGAGCCCTGACCTCACCCCATCAAACACCTTTGGGATGAACTGGAATGCTGACTGGGAGCCATACCTAATCACCCAACATCAGTGCCTGACCTCATTAATGCTCTTGTGTCTGAATGGAAGCAAGTCCCCACAGCAATGTTCCAACATCAAGTTGAATGCCTTCCCAGAAGAGTAGAGGCTGTTGTAGCAGAAAAGGGAGGACGAAGTCCATATTAGTGCCCATGATTCTGGAATGAGATGTTCAACTGGCAGGTGTCCACATACTTTTGACAATGTAGTGTATGTTGACTAAAACTTAACCAAAGGTTTTGTGTCTGGTGGTTGTCATACTATGCTGTGCATTTGCAATACGTGTTTTGGGGGTCAGCAATATGTGTGTTTTGGAGGTTGTGAAGCTGTGGGGCTGTGCCTCTTGAAGTGTATCATGCAGTATTTGCTGCGTGTTTTTGTGTTAGAGTCTATAGAGGGAGTAGTAGAGACAGTGAGTGATGGAGTGGCAGAGAAATTAGGACAGGAGAAAAGGCCCCTTGGGCATGTTTCTTTGTCCTCTTCAAAATTCAATGTTAACTTGGGCTGAAAGGATTCTCCCTCGCCCCACCTCCCCAAACACTGAGGTGGGGCACAGCGATGTCTCTATCATGGCTGTGTGTGTGTGTGTGTGTGTGTGTGTGTGTGTGTGTGTGTGTGTGTGTGTGTGTGTGTGTGTGTGTGTGTGTGTGTGTGTGTGTCTGCATGTGTGGAAGACATCGAGGAGGGGCCCGGGCTGCCAGGATGAATTAGTGTCAATTAGGACACTAAGATTTCCCCTCACTTTAGAATAGTGTCCTGGAGATCTGTAGGGATGGGGCTGGTCTAAATCTCAGACAATCAGCAATGTCTGTGACACAGACTGTGTCTGAACAATGCCTATAATTAGCAACATCATTCACCATTGGATACCAGGTTATAACCCTATAAGTACTAATTTCCATGTAAGTATATAAAACTATTTTATCCTAGAATGTAACAGGGAGAGAGAGGTTAAGGTCGTTGTCCCATCTCTTTCTTCTCTGTCTCATGGTGCCATGTCTCTCTATCTCATGGTGTCATGGCTGTCACGTCTTTGTCCTGTGTCTCAGTCATGCCTTAGTAATGTCTCACCTGTGTCTCTGGCCAGCTGGTAGTGGTGGTGGTCCCTGTGGTCAGAGGCGCTGGCCGAAGCTGAGAGAATGGCATGGAGCCCACTGTCTCGGGGCAGGGTGAAGCTACGTTGTTTCCCCACAGCCTCTACAGGGACACTGGGGCTGAGTTGCAGGGGCAGTGGGCCATAGTGCTCCTGCAGCAGGCTGCGCTGGGCAGGGAGGGTTGACTGGCGGCGGTACTCCACAGACAGACCTCCTCCTCCAGGGGAACATAGCAGGGCCTCCTCCAGGGGCAGGGGCAGTGTCTGCAGGTAGTGGAGCCCTGTGCTGCCCAAGGGCGTCTCAATCAGGTCCTGCCACGAACGCCGTTGGCTGGAGGACTTCTGGCCAGGCGAGATGCCGCCTCCACTGCTGCTGCCCTCCTGTGGCTCGGGGTGGAACTCCTCATGAGAAGAGCGTGACTGGAAGGTCTCAGAGGAGGAAAGGCGGCCGTGTTTGGGCTCCAGGTATGGACTCATCTGGGACACCTACAGATAACCAGACAGAGAGATGTCATGGCATAGCATTGTGTCATGACGTTGGCCTGGGGGTACGTTTATGACAGTCATAAATACATCTTCCCCCCTTTTCCCTCTCTCTACCCTACTGATGTGACATTTGAAAACGCCTTGGTTAACATAGAGATTCTGGGAACATCAGAAGGAAATTAACTATATTCTGGTAATCCGACCAATTGAACATATGTGGTGGTACTTAATGAATATGATGTCAGTTCGGTTGTCATCTGAGACATTCTCATCGATGATAGGATGACATAAACTCTACAGTGGAAAGTCTACACATCAGAGTTATCGGATTCACATGGAATTGTTGTTCAATTTAAATGTTTGAATATAAAATTATTGGTGAAAAGATTAAATGTAATTTTAGCTTCCAAATGAGAGATTTGGGTTTTCATAAGGTTAGGACTCTGCTCAATCAGTGGCCCGTCCCTGTGAAGAGACATGGGTTTCAAACACACCCTTCTCGCTCCACTATATAAAGCCTTGACGAAAATGTAACCTCCTGTTCCAAGTACGTGAGGTCTGCAGCCTCTGCGTTAAAAGGACTAAAATGTCAACTACAGAACTAAGCAAACCTCAGCGTGAGCTTTGGTTGCGAATGGTATGAACTTTGAACTCTTATTCTCTACAGAAGTGATACCTCCTAGCCGTTGAGTTAGCAACAGCAGCTGCAAACGCGGGCTAGGAAAGAACAGACATCCCGTCTACCACACAATGACGTTACTACAATGTATTCAATTTACCACCAGGGACATTCTTCAAAGGACTCGGTTGGGCAACACGGCCTTCCATCTACCACCAACCTACTGAAGGGCAGCTCAGAGTAAATATTTATTGCATTTTCCTTTTCCAAATGGGCAGTAATTTAGAATGCATAAGATACTGTATTTACAATAGCACAGCTTCGCCCTTTGTTCCTCAGTCTTCCCGCTCTTTCACTCAATCCCAGATCCTTTTCTTTTGTGTAACCAGCTGTCATATCTGTTCCGCTTGCTAGGGACGTTTTCCTTTATGACGTAATTTGTAATCAAGGAATATTTTTTGTAAAGGGAAGAGACTCAGCTAGAGAGGTATATAATGGCATTGTAACAATAATGTAAATAATAGGAGGATTAGAAAAGAGGGAAGAGTCCAGATTAAAACTATGCACAGAGTAGCTTTTCACAGAAAGAGTGACTTACCGAGGGGGGCCTGGGGTAGGTATCGTAGGGGGAGGAGGGCTGTCCTGTTTGGGCATGGTTGAAGGCATCTCCATGTCCTCATGGTCACTTTCACTCCAGTAGTCTGGTCATGATGACAAGGATGAAGCAGAGAAGAGGACACGTCACCATCAGAAAGAGACAATGTGGGGGGATTTTCTAAAGTAGACCTAGGGCAAACGAAGCAGCTCTTAGCCTCTATTATTGTCACCTATATTAACTTCTTATGGCTGGGGGGCAGTATTGAGTAGCTTGGATGAATAAGTTGCCCAAACTAAACGGCCTGCTCCTCAGTCTCAGTTGCTAATATATGCATATTATTATTAGTATTGGATAGAAAACACTCTAAAGTTTCCAAAACTGTCAAAATATTGTCTGTGAGTATAACATAACTGATATTGCAGGCGAAAACCTGAGGAAAATCAAACCAGGAAGTGGCTTCTATTTTGAAAACTCCATGTTCCTTAGCCTGCCTTTGCTCCATTTAAAGGGATATAAACCATATTCCTTTTCATATCGCTTCCTCAAGGTGTCAGCAGTCTTTAGACATAGTTTCAGGCTTTATTTTGAAAAATTAGCGAGAAAGATAACATCGCGTCATTGTATGGCCGGGTGCCAGTAGTGTTTTGAATGCGCAACAGAGTTTGGGTAGCCATTGTCTTTCCCTCTCCTACTGAAAAAGAGAGTTGCGGTTGATATATTATCGATTATATATTTTAAAAACAACCTGAGGATTGATTATAAAAAACGTTTGACATGTTTCTGTGGACATTACGGATACTATTTGCAATTTGTCTGCATTGTCGTGACCGCTCTTTCCTGTGGATTTCTGAACATAACGCGGCAAACAAACAGAGGTATTTTGGATATAAAAATAATCTTTATGGAACAAAAGGAACATTTATTGTGTAACTGGGAGTCTCGCGAGTGAAAACATCCGAAGGTCATCAAAGGTAAACGATTAATTTGATTGCTTTTCTGATTTTCGTGACCAAGCTACTTGATGCTAGGTGTTCATAATGTTTTGTCGAGCGATCGATAAACTTACACAAACGCTTGGATTGCTTTCGCTGTAAAGCATATTTTCAAAATCTGACATGTCAGGTGGATTAACAAAAGGCTAAACTGTGTTTTGCTATATTACACTTGTGATTTCATGAATATAAATATTTTTAGTAATATTATTTGAATGTGGCGCTATGCAATTCAGTGGTTGTTGATGAAAATTATCCCGTTAAGGGGATGGCAGCCATAAGAAGTGAATGTGTATTGACGTATTCTCACCCTGGTCCTGTCGGATCCTCTCCTGCTCCGAGTAACCTGCCACTGCCATGGTCAGACGACTCAGCCACCTGTGAGGGAACAAAATTAATGACCCCATTCCAAATCTCACACACCATTCTGTTATCTCCTGCTGTTTTTGCATCTCACATCAGCTCACCTGGTCATCTGCCTAGCCCTATTTGTCAAAACCGTTCAGTTTTTCTCACCTCCTTGTCTCTGCCTGTCTCCCCCTCCGTGTTAGCTACAGTAATTATGTCTGACAGTGACTCTCACCTGTTCATGTCATCTGCATTGTCTGCTGCAAAGTAGAAACTCTTGATCTTTGGATGGCAGGCCTTGAAAGCACTGGAACACAGAAACATGCGGTCAAGGACAGATTATACCATACGGTAAATAGTGCTGAGCGGTTAGTGCTTTTTGAGGTTGGTTAGGTTCGGTTTCGGTTTGATTATAACAAAATAATCACGTTTTTTGGTTTCGATATTTTTTTAATACATTATGAAATACAGCTTTTTAATGGACATTCCAAAGCCAAAAATAGTGGGCATTTAATTGCCAAAACATTTTAAACATTCCATTGTCTCTGTCACGTCTACATTGGGTAGACATTCAAACCCCCGAGCTGACAAGGTACACATCTGTCGTTCTGCCCCTGAACAGGCAGTTAACCCACTGTTCCTAGGCCGTCATTGAAAATAAGAATTTGTTCTTAATTAACTGACTTGCCTAGTTAAATAAAGGTAAAATAAATCAATAAAATCAATAGAAAAACAGGAAATTACTATGAAATAATAAAATATTTCAGTTATGTGTATTACTTTGTTTTATTTGATGACTTTATTATCTTTCATTTCTTCAAGTCATCTCATCTCTGCTCAGGCACTAGCAGCCAAACCTAACTTTATCTGTGTGCTCCCCATACTGTACTGTCTTTAGTTATCCTATTTAGCTAGCCAGCATAAGTAGCCTATGCTGCAGAACTGTCTGACAAAATCATAGTTCTTCAACGTAGATAAGATATACTTTCACGAACTGTCTCTGTCCCTCTCGTCGTTGTGTTGTGAACATTCCTCTCTCATGTGGTCTGTGTTTATCTAACCCAGGGTTGCCATGTCAAGCAAGAAATTAAGCCCAATGACCACTCTAAACCCACCCAAAAGACCTGAAAAATAGCCTCATTTTTCTATATACAATAAAGCCTTTTTCCATAATGTTATCGAGCCAATTAAGAAGGAATATCATTGTATATTGTAATGACATTAGAAGCAACATTTGGGTTTCTTTCAAATACTAATTATTTTAGTTTCCATACTATAGTGTCTATACTATGCGTTGTGCATGTAACATGAAAAATTATGAAAGTGTTTTAGTCTTGTGAGGGGTGTGATTTGAGAAGCTATAAGAGATAATTGTTTTCCATGAACTTTGCACAGGGAGTAGTCACCGCCCTGGAGTGAGGTCAGGGAGCATGCTAGCCTGCCGGAACCACCCCTTTCCAGCAAAAGGTATAAATGATGGGTTTAAAAAAACTCACATTGGACCAAAAAAGCATGAAGCTGCAGCTGCACATTTAAAGTGGTTTGAACTTTGAAACTCAACACGAGGTGGAGACGATAAACTCACCTCCCAGACAATCATTGGTACGGGTGATTAGCTGTTCTAAGTAAAGTATTTTTGAAAGCGAATTTAAGTAGGATCATCCTGTTACTCTGCTCAAACCATTGATACAGCTAGCTAGCCTATCTTCAAAGAAGCCTCTTCCAGAGTGAATGGAAGGAAAGTCAACTCTGTAGTTCTGTTCAGGACTACACGACAAGTCACCGGATACCGAACAACTACAAAGAAGGACATCAGTAGAAGACTTGTTGGAACCATTTCGGACAATAGGAGCCTTACAAGCATGCTGCAAAAAGGACCAACGCCCTTTCCAAAGCTGCCCTGTTTACCGAGAGATCCCCGGGATTTCACGTAAATACATTCATGATTTCTTGCTCAAAGTGGGCGGCTGTTCGTGTGCAAAGTATTTGGTTACTATAGGTGAGAGTAGTTTCTGAATGTACCAAATTTTAAGTGTCTCTGTCCCTCTCTCTCTCCCTCTCTTCTTTAACAAGCTTTAACAATGTTGTTGTCATTCCGCTAGAGACTGGTTTTCAGTGTATTACGTCTCCAGTCAATAACCGGTGCAGAGTGTGTATGTTTATCCTGTGTCCTATTTAAGTAGCTAATAAATAAATACATTTGTGTTGTAGTGAATCATAAGTAAGGCTCAGGTTTTTGCAGATGCAATGAGGTTACGACTGTTCAGAATGATGATATGATACGAGGTTATGATTAATAAGTTAACTGTTTATAGATGTGATAGGTAAAGATCTTTTAGAGTTTAATTCGGGAGATGGTAAGAAAATAAAGATTAAATAAAAAAATAAAAAATAATTAAAGAGCACTCTCGTGTTGCCCCAGATCCTAATCAGCTAATTGTTACATGATTAATTGAATCGGGTAACAATTAAAGATAATTAGTTAATTTGATGAATAACCGCCTTCAGATTAATATTAAAGTCAAGTCATGAGAATATGTACAGAAACAGTCAAAAGTCTGGACACACCTACTCATTCAAAGGTTTTTCTTTATATTTACTATCTTATACATTGAAGAATAATAGTGAAGACATCAAAACCATGAAATAACACATATGAAATCATGTAGTAAAACAAAGTGTTAAACAAATCAAAATATTTTTTGCCTTGAAGACAGCTTTGCACACTCTTGGCATGCTCTCAACCAGCTTCACCTGGAATGCTTTTTCCAACAGTCTTGAAGGAGTTCCCACATATGCTGGGCACTTGTTGAGTGCTTTTCCTTCACTCTGAGGTCCAACTCATCCCAAACCATCTCAACTGGGTTGAGGTCGCATGATTGTGGAGGCCAGGTCATCTGATGCAGTACTTCATCACTCTTCTTCATCACTCTTCATATTACTCCAGTGCTAGCCTCCCTACACTGGCTTCCTGTTAAGGCAAGGGCTGATTTCAAGGTTTTACTGCTAACCTACAAAGCATTACATGGGCTTGCTCCTACCTATCTTTCCGATTTGGTCCTGCCATACATACCTACACGTACGCTACGGTCACAAGACGGTCACAAGACGCAGGCCTCCTAATTGTCCCTAGAATTTCTAATTTCAAACAGCTGGAGGCAGGGCTTTCTCCTATAGAGCTCCATTTTTATGGAATGGTCTGCCTACCCATGTGAGAGAAGCAGACTTAGTCTCAACCTTTAAGTCTTTACTGAAGACCATCTCTTCAGTGGGTCATATGATTGAGTGTACTCTGGCCCAGGAGTGGGAAGGTGAAGGGAAAGGCTCTGGAGCAACGAACCGCCCTTGCTGTCTCTGCCTGGCCGGTTCCCCTCTCTCCACTGGGATTCTCTGCCTCCAACCCTATTACAGGGGCTGAGTCACTAGCTTACAGGTGCTCTTCCATTTCCATCCCTAGGAGGGGTGCATCACTTGAGTGGGTTGAGTCACTGACGTGATCTGACGTGATCAACTGTCTTGGGTTGTGCCGTGGTGGAGATCTTTGTGGGCCATACTCGACCTTGTCTCAGGATGGTAAGTTGGTGGTTGAAGATATCCTTCTAGTGGTTTAAGAAGTGAGGGGGACATAATCATATATATAATTTTTTATCCAGTCGGGTAAACACTCCAAACAGGATATCCGACCATTCGGAGGCATCCGCATGGTCCTAAAGCACACCGTTGCCCAGTTTTGTATCACATTCTAAATTATAAAACGGGGGACAAAAATGCTATTTCAGAATGTGGGGGGACATGTCCCCAGTGAAACGTGCACCCCTGGCCTAATCTGACTACTGTTACCGTCAATCTAATGCATTCATAATAACACAAGTCTACAACAACAATAAACTGAAGTCATAGGCTATTTATTAAATTGGTTTGCCAGCTCCAGGTAGGCTACACACGTGACACAAATTGATTTGAAATAACGCCAGTGATATCGTAATTTCAACATGTTTATTTTATTAAATGGTAGCCTACAATGGCATATACATTAATAGGCTACTTGATGGCCAACATAGGCAAATGTATAATTCTCCACATTAGCCTAATGTCAGTTTCATTGAGGACTTTTCTCCATAAAAACAACCATGTGAGGGAGTTCCATAACTTGCATTTCAAATCTCCACTCGGGCAGCCCCTGAGACCCAAGAACTGAGCATGCATAAAGCACTTCGCTTGATACCGTTTTATTTAAGCAGTCAACATTAGAATGCAGTTTAAACCACCTCTGAGCAAATGTATGTAATGTGCTCTAGTGTGCCTAAAGTCATTTTCCAGTACTTTTTCTCCATTATTTCTTGATGTGCATTAGTTCTAGTGTAATAATATGTTTTATGGAAAAAAGGGTTACAAATAGGTGTCTCCATACTGACAATCTAAATAGCCTACCTACAACTGGGAAAAAGTTGTCACAATGTGCACGCGTGCTGCTCTCTCTCCTCTCGCTCACGTGACACAGCCAATAAATGTAATGCTCTGTCAACACACACACACGCGCACACAACTGTCACGCCCTGACCTTAGCGAGCCGTTTTATTTCTCTATTTGGTTAGGTCAGGGTGTGATTTGGGGTGGGCATTCTATGTTGTCTATTTCTTTGTTTTGGCCGAGTGTGGTTCTATCATTGTCTCTGATTGGGAATCATACTTAGGCAGCCTTTTGCCCACCTGTGTTTGTGGGTAGTTATTTTCTGTTTAGTCTCTGTTACCTGACAGAACTGTTCGCTTTCGTTTTGTTACTTTGTTTGAGTGTTTTTTGATAATAAAAGAAATCATGAACACTTTTCACGCTGCGCTTTGGTGGACTCCTTCCGACGACAGGCGTGACAGAACTACCCACCAAAGAAGGACCAAGCAGCGTGGTCAAAAGGGCGAGTGGACATAGGAGGAGATCCTGGACGGAAAAGGAGAGTATCGCCGTCCGAAGGAGGAGATAGAAGCAGCAAAAGCGGAACGGAGGCATTACGAGGAGTTGGAACAACGAGGCAAGAAGGAGAGGCAGCCCCAAAACATATTTTATTTGGGGGGGGGGGCACACGGGGAGATTGGCAGAGTCAGGATTCAGACCTGAGCCAACTCCTCGTGCTTACTGTGGGGAGTGGTGGAGATCTTTGGGTTGGAGCGAGCAGTCGCATCCGCACTTCGGTCTGCACTTCGGTCTGCAGGTAGTATAACTTTTCATTACATTTCATTACATTTCATTATAGTACAACGGTTTGATTTGTCTAATCTTAGCAATTTCTTCTTAGCTAGCTACATAGCCGTCTTTGTATCAAAGATAATTGCGTAATTATCGTATTTCGTCGTCCTAACGTATCTGCCCAGCAGCTAGCCAGCTAGCTAACGCCCACCGTCTACATAGCTAGCTACATAGCCGTCTCTGTATCAAAGATAATTGTGTAGATAATTGTGTAGTCTAGAGTGATTTTCTAGGTTACCTAGCCAGCTATTGTCGTTCTTTTAACGCAACGTAACGTAATCAACACTGCTAGCTAGCTAGCCAGCTAGCCCCTGAATCAACAACGCAGCCAGCTATTTGTCGTCCTTAACGTAGGAGACACTGCTAGCTAGCTAACAGCTAGCCAACGTCTACCGATTAGAACTCAACAACCCGGTCGCATTCCGCCTCGCTCCACAGGTAGTATCACATTTTCATTTCATTTCATTACAGTACAACGGTTTGATTTGTTTGATCGTAGCTAGCTACATAGCTAGCTACATAGCCGTCTCTGTATCAAAGATAATTGTGTAGTCTAGAGCGATTTTCTAGGTTACCTAGCCAGCTATTGTCGTTCTTTTAACGCAACGTAACGTAATCAACAACGCAGCCACTGCCAGCTAGCCTACAAAGTCAACAACGCAGCCACTGCCACCTAGCCTACTTCAGCAGTACTGTATCATTTTTAATAATTTTAGTCAATAAGATTCTTGCTACGTAAGCTCAACTTTCTGAACATTCGAGACGTGTAGTCCACTTGTCATTCCAATCTCCTTTGCATTAGCGTAGCCTCTTCTGTAGCCTGTCAACTATGTGTCTGTCTATCCCTGTTCTCTCCTCTCTGCACAGACCATACAAACGCTCCACACCGCGTGGCCGGGGCCACCCTAATCTGGTGGTCCCAGCGCGCACGACCCACGTGGAGTTCCAGGTCTCCGGTAGCCTCTGGAACTGCCGATCTGCGGCCAACAAGGCAGAGTTCATCTCAGCCTATGCCTCCCTCCAGTCCCTCGACTTCTTGGCACTGGCGGAAACATGGATCACCACAGATAACACTGCTACTCCTACTGCTCTCTCTTCGTCCGCCCACGTGTTCTCGCACACCCCGAGAGCTTCTGGTCAGCGGGGTGGTGGCACCGGGATCCTCATCTCTCCCAAGTGGTCATTCTCTCTTTCTCCCCTTACCCATCTGTCTATCGCCTCCTTTGAATTCCATGCTGTCACAGTTACCAGCCCTTTCAAGCTTAACATCCTTATCATTTATCGCCCTCCAGGTTTCCTCGGAGAGTTCATCAATGAGCTTGATGCCTTGATAAGCTCCTTTCCTGAGGACGGCTCACCTCTCACAGTTCTGGGCGACTTTAACCTCCCCACGTCTACCTTTGACTCATTCCTCTCTGCCTCCTTCTTTCCACTCCTCTCCTCTTTTGACCTCTCCCTCTCACCTTCCCCCTACTCACAAGGCAGGCAATACGCTCGACCTCATCTTTACTAGATGCTGTTCTTCCACTAACCTCATTGCAACTCCCCTCCAAGTCTCCGACCACTACCTTGTATCCTTTTCCCTCTCGCTCTCATCCAACACTTCCCACACTGCCCCTACTCGGATGGTATCGCGCCGTCCCAACCTTCGCTCTCTCTCCCCGCTACTCTCTCCTCTTCCATCCTATCATCTCTTCCCTCTGCTCAAACCTTCTCCAACCTATCTCCTGATTCTGCCTCCTCAACCCTCCTCTCCTCCCTTTCTGCATCCTTTGACTCTCTATGTCCCCTATCCTCCAGGCCGGCTCGGTCCTCCCCTCCCATTCCGTGGCTCGACGACTCATTGCGAGCTCACAGAACAGGGCTCCGGGCAGCCGAGCGGAAATGGAGGAAAACTCGCCTCCCTGCGGACCTGGCATCCTTTCACTCCCTCCTCTCTACATTTTCCTCTTCTGTCGCTGCTGCTAAAGCCACTTTCTACCACTCTAAATTCCAAGCATCTGCCTCTAACCCTAGGAAGCTCTTTGCCACCTTCTCCTCCCTCCTGAATCCCCCTCCCCCCTCCTCCCTCTCTGCAGATGACTTCGTCAACCATTTTGATAAGAAGGTCGACGACATCCGATCCTCGTTTGCTAAGTCAAACGACACCGCTGGTTCTGCTCACACTGCCCTACCCTGTGCTCTGACCTCTTTCTCCCCTCTCTCTCCAGATGAAATCTCGCGTCTTGTGACGGCCGGCCGCCCAACAACCTGCCCGCTTGACCCTATCCCCTCCTCTCTTCTCCAGACCATTTCCGGAGACCTTCTCCCTTACCTCACCTCGCTCATCAACTCATCCCTGACCGCTGGCTACGTCCCTTCCGTCTTCAAGAGAGCGAGAGTTGCACCCCTTCTGAAAAAACCTACACTCGATCCCTCCGATGTCAACAACTACAGACCAGTATCCCTTCTTTCTTTTCTCTCCAAAACCCTTGAACGTGCCGTCCTTGGCCAGCTCTCCCGCTATCTCTCTCAGAATGACCTTCTTGATCCAAATCAGTCAGGTTTCAAGACTAGTCATTCAACTGAGACTGCTCTTCTCTGTATCACGGAGGCGCTCCGCACTGCTAAAGCTAACTCTCTCTCCTCTGCTCTCATCCTTCTAGACCTATCGGCTGCCTTCGATACTGTGAACCATCAGATCCTCCTCTCCACCCTCTCCGAGTTGGGCATCTCCGGCGCGGCCCACGCTTGGATTGCGTCCTACCTGACAGGTCGCTCCTACCAGGTGGCGTGGCGAGAATCCGTCTCCTCACCACGTGCTCTCACCACTGGTGTCCCCAGGGCTCTGTTCTAGGCCCTCTCCTATTCTCGCTATACACCAAGTCACTTGGCTCTGTCATAACCTCACATGGTCTCTCCTATCATTGCTATGCAGACGACACACAATTAATCTTCTCCTTTCCCCCTTCTGTTGACCAGGTGGCGAATCGCATCTCTGCATGTCTGGCAGACATATCAGTGTGGATGACGGATCACCACCTCAAGCTGAACCTCGGCAAGACGGAGCTGCTCTTCCTCCCGGGGAAGGACTGCCCGTTCCATGATCTCGCCATCACGGTTGACAACTCCACTGTGTCCTCCTCCCAGAGCGCTAAGAACCTTGGCGTGATCCTGGACAACACCCTGTCGTTCTCAACTAACATCAAGGCGGTGGCCCGTTCCTGTAGGTTCATGCTCTACAACATCCGCAGAGTACGACCCTGCCTCACACAGGAAGCGGCGCAGGTCCTAATCCAGGCACTTGTCATCTCCCGTCTGGATTACTGCAACTCGCTGTTGGCTGGGCTCCCTGCCTGTGCCATTAAACCCTACAACTCATCCAGAACGCCGCAGCCCGTCTGGTGTTCAACCTTCCCAAGTTCTCTCACGTCACCCCGCTCCTCCTCTCTCTCCACTGGCTTCCAGTTGAAGCTCGCATCCGCTACAAGACCATGGTGCTTGCCTACGGAGCTGTGAGGGGAACGGCACCTCAGTACCTCCAGGCTCTGATCAGGCCCTACACCCAAACAAGGGCACTGCGTTCATCCACCTCTGGCCTGCTCGCCTCCCTACCACTGAGGAAGTACAGTTCCCGCTCAGCCCAGTCAAAACTGTTCGCTGCTCTGGCCCCCCAATGGTGGAACAAACTCCCTCACGACGCCAGGACAGCGGAGTCAATCACCACCTTCCGGAGACACCTGAAACCCCACCTCTTTAAGGAATACCTAGGATAGGATAAAGTAATCCTTCTCACCCCCCTTAAAAGATTTAGATGCACTATTGTAAAGTGGCTGCTCCACTGGATGTCATAAGGTGAATGCACCAATTTGTAAGTCGCTCTGGATAAGAGCGTTTGCTAAATGACTTAAATGTAAATGTAAATGAGTGAGTGACCGGTCTAGCACCGTGCTACCCGGTTCTGCGCACCATGCCTTCAGTGCGCATCCACAGCCCGGTGCGCTGTCAGACGGATTGTGCCGGCTCAGTGCTCCTGGCCTCCGGTGCGTCTCATCGGCCCAGGTTATCCTGCGCCAGCTCTATGCACGGTGTCCCTGGTTCGCCAGCACAGCCCAGTGCTGACTGTTCCAATTCCCCGCACTTGCCGGGCTACGGGGGGTATCCAGCCAGGACGAATTCTGCCAGCTCTGCGCTCAAGACCTCCGGTGCACCTCCACGGTCCAGTGTGTCCTGCGCTGGCTCTATCCTAAAGCACACCGTTGCCTCATTTTGTATCACATTCCAAATATAAAACTGGGGAGGAACAAAAATGCAATTTCAGAATGTGGAGGGACATGCCCCCGTCCACCCGTCCCCCGTCCCCAGTGAAAGTTGCACCCCTGCGTAAAAGTGTATCCATCCAGAGATCTGTATATAATGGCGAGATGTTATTGTCTCCGTCCTAACTATGGGAGTCGTTGTCCCAAAGGCAGGAAGGCAGGCGACATGTTTAAATCCAAAATAAGCCCATAGAAACGCATTGGGTTTATTTTGGACAGATTTTGGCGAGAGTAAAACCTCTCGCTTCGCCTCTTCCCCTCTGATCCATCTCTGTCCAAAAAATTAAAAACTGCCGCAACGGATTATAGGATTATAGTTAATTACCACATTTCTGAGCTAAACTAGGTTGAATATTTGCGAACTACAACTCGCTTTAGCCCAGCGTTCCACATAGTTCTTGACTTGATTTCTGTCTTGAAAGATTTCTCTAGAGAAACGTCACGCTGGGCTCACAAAAAAACAAACTAAATGGAATACCAGTAATTGAACCGACGTCAGTCAATTAGTTGTTAAATAACAACAAAAAATGAAATGGCGGTTAATCGCTCAGCACTAACTGTAAGTATTCTGGGGCACAAACACAGGTTGCATATACTGAACATATATGCCAAGGTTCACACAGACAAACAGACTACAAGACTCACATATGAATTTATTGTATACAAACACAAATGCATGTACTCACTACTTCCTACGACACTCAGATGCACGATCCATCTTGAATTCTGGGAGACTAACAAAGCCCTCTGCCTTTTCATCCTGAGGGAGGAAAAAACATAATATCATACACTGTTTTGAGTCTGACAAACATTACTTTTCTGAGTTACAAAAAATATAGAGGGATGGTTAACATCTTCACAAGATAATCAAGAGAGGATGCAGAGAGGGAGTCACAGTACAACAAATTAGCAAGTTTGTCAGTATCACTCACCTCCTCATTCATGTACCAGTATAGGCAGGTATCTTTCAGGATGAACCAGTATTTCTTCCACTTCTGGGAGAAGTAGCTTTTAGCATCCTTCTTTTTCCACAGCCAGCCCTCACAGTCCCCCCGCCCCAGGTCTTTACATGAGATACGCCTCTTACTGATGGAGGACAAAGAGTCACCAGCTGTAGGAAGGAGAGAGGAGTATCAATGAAACAACTGTATTGGATGGTCTGCAGCAGATTACATGTATGTATGTAGTGTATATTTGAAACTGTACATGCATTGTGGACTGTAGGTTTTGAATAACTCACCTTTACTCTTCTTCCTAGACCTTGAGCGCAGCGAGGATCGTTCAAACATCTACAAAATAACACACAGGAAAATGAGAGATATCAAACCACATTGATCTGTCTCCACTGTGCTCAGACCTCTATATATCTAATCATAATCACAACAAAAAAACACGTCAGTGTTGTCTCAGGGCCCTGGGACCGATGGGACTTACATGGTAGAGGGAGGCGGAGTCAGAGCCAGACGTGGAGACTTCCATCTGGAGGGCTGGGAGGAGGGCGTAGTGGGCGGGGCTGCCCTTGTCACTCTTCTTCCTGCTGCGCCCTGTCAGGTACTCCTCTGGCATGGCCTTGTCCTCACTCTGATTCACATAGCACAGCAGGGAGTTCTCTACCAGAGCAGGGGAGGCCAGCAATTAGATCACTTTGTCTAAGCCATTCGATTATATCGGCCTACTATGTGTACATCATTTCTACCTTCTGAATATTCATTGTGCTGTCACTTTGTTACTACAAACTTTAAACAACAGCGAAAAACAAGCCAAAAGCCAATTCTAGAGATTGTGTAATGATTGCTTGGATGAAAAGGGACAGTTGTGTGACTTGTGGACTTAGTCATGTCATTAGGGCCTTGAGGCTACAGCGAGACCCCTGATGAACATCCTCCATCTGACTCTTATAGGCTAGTTTTGGGAGCCATGTCATTGGGGAGTGTAATTGATGTTTTGTGTAATCCTGTGGTGTGTCCAGGCATTCGGCTTTAGGGCTCTGAGGCTTTACTCAGTCTTGTCATTCAGACAAATGCCTAGGCTTCACTCTAACCCCATTATTGTACTGAACCAACAGAGCCATTTCCAAAGGATTGTCATTATTCTGATATTTGCAAGACATCTTCCCCAAAAAATTGAAAAAATATTGCCTTTAGGCAATACGTCAAGATACTGCCTCTTGCCAAATATACGGATAAATATAGCACCCTAAATTATGCTGAAAAGCCCAGGGGGAATAAACTGAATTGCCATTGGGAATAAAAACACAACATCACAGTGGCTGCCTCTCAGACTGAACCAAGGCCATTCGCTCTGTTCCTACTCTGGTTGCCACCAGGCCTGGCAGCAACCAATCAAACCAAGCAAATCTTGGGAAGAGCCTGGTTACAGTTGCCAAGGCAACGACATACCTTCAAGACCCAAAAGCAAAGAGAGAGAGAGAGAGGCAGAGAGTCACTGAGAGAAATGGGTGAGATTGAAAGAGAAAGAGAGTAGGAGGGACTAACAAAGATACACAGAAAGAAGAGACCGGAAAAGAGGGACAGATAGAGAGGAGGATAGCTAATTCAGCATCATATCTATTATGCACTGAGCCCTGCCTGGCTGCTCAGCTTCCTAGTCCCTTGGCTAAGACATCTGAGATGGGGAGGCAGAAAACCCAATTATAAGAGATATCCACCCACTCACCTCTGCTGCTATAGCTCTCTCTTTCTGTCTCCCCTCTCTTTTTATCTCTCCCTTTCTCTCCATCCTGGCCTCCCACTCACCTCTCCTGCTCTCTCTCTTCAGCTTGGCCGGGTCTTCATAGTCTCCCACCCAGTTATATTCCACTGGCATGGAGATGGGCCTAAGCCTGCCTGGAGCACGCAGCACAGATAACACACAACATTACAGACCTACCCAGGAAAATCTAAGAGCTACAAACAGCCTATATTAACAATACAGTGACACAAACATCACAAACACAGCAGGCATTGTATACAGATGTAGGATCATTCATTTTGCTACAACAGGAAAATAATCCTGCAGCAACAGGAAATGTGAATTATTATGTGTATTACAATTAATGAGCATTTTTGTAGGTGTTGATACATTTTTTTGTTAGGGCAAATCAAATCTGAAATGTTCAAAGTGAAGATTACAAACTTTAGAAGCATTTTTAAAACAGAAATACACTACACGTTTGCATTTCCTGCTCTGCAGGAATATTTTCGCAGCAACAGAAGAGTGGTCAAATCTATAGGAAGTGCACCACCTGCATCTCTCATACAAACACACAGCCTTGGACTGCGTCGTAACATATGTGGAGGACAGACATCCCACATACAAACAAACAGGCTTGGACTGGGTCATATCATACAGTATATGGGGGACTGACATCCCTCATACAAATATGCGGTTTGGACTGGGTCATACCATAAGTGGGGGTGCAGTCCCTGCGGACAGGTGGAGGCCCGTGGTTCTGGTCGTATTCGTAGCAGTACAGAACAGCATCCTCCTCCACCAGAGGGAAACGTCGGCGACACTCCTGGTCCAGGAAGGAGTTGGGGGACTCAGAGCCCTTGGCCACCGGGATGTCAGTTTGGAGGTCGTCGTCACCTGATAGATTTCCCTTGTCGTCTCTGCAGCACAGATCATGGAGAGAGTCTGTTCGCCTATGGAGCATCGACTGCATTGGTAAACTTCAACAAAGTCATATACTACAAGGCACATAAATCCCCCCACAAAAGGGAATAAACTGACTAAATTCACAGAGTGAAGTAATTACACAGGTAAACCACTACACTTTTTCACTGCAGATAATAACATAAAACATAATCAAAGTACATTATACAGTGACTACACTGTGTAATCCATCAGGTAAAGCATACAGTATAAACAGTGACTACACTGTGTAATCTCTCTGGTATAACATACAGTATAAACAGTGACTACACTGTGTAATCCCTCTGGTAAAACATACAGTATAAACAGTGACTACACTGTGTAATCCCTCTGGTAAAACATACAGTATAAACAGTGACTACACTGTGTAATCCCTCTGGTAAAACATACAGTATAAACAGTGACTACACTGTGTAATCCCTCTGGTAAAACATACAGTATAAACAGTGACTACACTGTGTAATCCATCTGGTAAAACATACAGTATAAACAGTGACTACACTGTGTAATCCCTCTGGTAAAACATACAGTATAAACAGTGACTACACTGTGTAATCCCTCTGGTAAAACATACAGTATAAACAGTGACTACACTTTAATCCCTCTGGTAAAACATACAGTATAAACAGTGACTACACTGTGTAATCCCTAAAGTAAGGCATACAGTATAAACAGTGACTACACTTTAATCCCTCTGGTAAAATGTGCAGTATAAACAGTGACTACACTGTGTAATCCCTAAAGTAAGGCATACAGTATAAACAGTGACTACACGGTGTAATCCCTAAAGTAAGGCATACAGTATGTCAAAGTGAGGCAGCTGTGTGTGTACCTGGGGGTGTATGGTTCCTCGGGGGGCGGGGGGATGAAAAGGTCCTGCAGGGCACAGCTGTCCCTCCTGGAAGGGGTGCTCAGGGTACTGGTGGGTGTGGCCACACTGCTGCTGGGGCTCTGAGGGATGATGGGCTGTGAGGAGAGAGAAACCTAATCAGTTGCACAACTGAATGCATTCAACTGAAATGTGTATTCCTTATGTAACCCAACCCCTCTAAATCAGAGAGGTGCGGAGGGATGCCTTAATCGAAATCCACATCTTCGGCACCTGGGGAACAGTGGGTTAACTGCCTTGCTCAGGGGCAGAATGACAGATTTTTACATTGTCGGCTCTGCGATTCGATAACCTTTCGATTACTGACCCAACGCTCCTACCCACCAGACTACCTGCAGCGGGGGAGAGAGGGTGAGTTTTCTGACATACTGCTGTGATGTGTCGTTTCATAATAAATTACGATCAATCAAACCTTTAAAGCTTCAATATGTAGGAAATGCTAGTCTTGTTTCTTGATTGGAGAATGGCTAGAGGCAGGGTTAGGGAAGGGAAAATTGATTTGATCCTTTGCATTTGATGAATTATAAAGCATAAATCAATAACTGAATCTGGATGGATGATGAAATGAGGAGGAGGAGGGTACAGAGAGGAGAAGAGAGGAGGCAGAAAAGAGGTAAAGGAGAAGGGGGAGGAGATGAGAGGGGATTAGGAGGCGGCAGAGCTCTGACGCGCTCCAGTTGGTCAGGGCCCCAGGGGGAGGGAGGGAAACAGCACTTAGCCCAGCGTGGGATTCAGAGGGGGACAGGGATAGAGTCACATATGCCCGTCTCATCTCCACACGTACGCTTCCCTCCACGCACAAGTTCAGATACAACACCGATATGAAATCATTGTTTGGGGTAAAATATGACAGACAGACACACAGAGACAGACACATTCACAAAACGTCACTGCTTTAACGAGACCCACAAACATGGAATGCACTCTCCTGCTTGCATACTCACCATGCACAATCAGGCACATACTGTGCACATACAGAAGTTCACATGCCCTCTCAGTCATTAACCCACTGAAAAGATAGTGGTATACAGTACATAAATCACCTCTCACTAACACACAGGGCTCTATTTTAACAAACCTAACGCAATGGTAAATCTTATCACTGGTGGTAGCGCTATAGGTCCTGGGTGTGTCAGAAATACTTTAGTTATTTTCACAGCAGGAATTATGAGCTCATAGGCTGGCGGGGGTGTGAAAGGGCTAGGTTTAGATTAATAAACCATTTGTAGGTGTGACGAGAACTTGGCCACTCACTGGTCAAACAATGTGTTCCATGGCTTAATCATTTAAAAAAATATATATTTCACCTTTATTTAACAAGTTCTCATTTACAACTGCGACCTGGCCAAGATAAAGCAAAGCAGTGCGACACAAACAACACAGAGTTACACATGGGATAAACAAACATACAGTCAATAACACAACAGAAAAATCTATATACAGTGTGTGCAAATGTAGTAAGATTAGGGAGGTAAGGCAATAAATAGGCCATAGTGGCGAAACAATTACAATTTAGCAATTAACACTGGAGTGATAGATGTGCAGAAGATGATATGCAAGTAGAGATACTGGGGTGCAAAGGAGCAAAAATATAAATAACAATATGGGGATGAGGTAGTTGGGTGGGCTATTTACAGATGGGCTATGTACAGGTGCAATGATCGGTAAACTGCTCTGACAGGTGATGCTTAAAGTTATTGAGGGAGATATAAGTCTCCAGCTTCAGTGATTTTTGCTATTTTTGCTGGAAGGAAAGGCGGCTAAAGAAGGAGTTGGCTTTGGGAGTGACCAGTGAAATATACCTGCTGGAGCGCGAGCTACGGGTGGGTGTTGCTATGGTGACCAGTGAGCTGAGATAAGGCGGGGCTTTACCTAGCAAAGACTTATAGATGACCTGAAGCCATTGGGTTTGGCGACAAAAAAAGAAGTGAGGGCCAGCCAACGAGAGCATACAGGTCACAGTGGTGGGTAGTTTATGGGGCTTTGGTGACAAAACGGATGGCACTGTGATAGACAACATGCAATTTGCTGAGTAGTGTTGGAGGCTATTTTGTAAATGACATCGCCGAAGTCAAGGATCGGTAGGATAGTCTAGCAGCATAAGTGAAGGAGGCTTTGTTGCGAAATAGGAAGCCGATTCTAGATTTAATTTTGGATTGGAGATGCTTAATGTGAGTCTGGAAGGAGAGTTTACAGTCTAACCAGACACCTAGGTATTTGTAGTTGTCCACATACTCTAAGTCAGAACCGTCCAGAGTAGTGATGCTAGATGGGCGGGCGGGTGCGGGCAGCAATTGGTTGAAGAGCATGCATTTAGTTTTACTTGTATTTAAGAGCAGTTGGAGGCCACAGAAGGAGTGTTGTATGGCATTGAAGCTCGTCTGGAGGTTTGTTAACACAGTGTCCAAAGAAGGGCCAGAGGTATACAGAATGGTGTCGTCTGCGTAGAGGTGGATAAGAGAATCACCAGCAGCAAGAGCGACATCATTGATATATACATAGAAAAGAGTCGAATTTAACCCTGTGGCACCCCCATAACACCGCATGCGGTTGTCTCAAGTTGTGTAGGTCATTGACGGTCTTTGAGTTGCTGGGGGCACGGAATATTCTCGTCCTAGTCCACTGTGGAATGATACCAACTACGGTTGATTAAATAGTATAAGCTACAGTAACGAGTATAACAAGAGTAAAAAAAACATCCAGTGTTTGCTCAATATGTTCAGAGTGTTAGCAGTCAACATTGTTGTAATTGCCTTAAATATTTACACACCTCAAATATCGCCACTCCTCCCATCTCAGCGCAAGTGAAATGCCACCCTATTCAATATTTACTATAAAGTAACCACTAAAAAGGAGGACCTTCTTGATGCAATTAAAGCCTTTGAGTCTAGGAAAGGGCTGGATGACATACCAGTTAAGGTAGTATATCAAACCTTTTTGGTTGTACTCGGAGGACCGTTATTAGCATGTTTTAACCACTCCTATAAAAATGGTAGATTATCAGATACTCAACAAGAAGGTCTGATTTCACTATTACTGAAAGAGGAACCAAGTGGTATATATAAAGATCCAGTCCATTTAACAAATTGGAGGTCCCTTACACTTCAGTGTTGTGATACAAAAATTCTAGCAAAATGCATAGCGCATAGAATTAAAAAGGTACTGTCAGATATTATTAATCCTATTAATCATGTTTTCTTTAACATAAACAATACATTGGAGATAGTATACAGTGCTTATTCCATGTAAGAATGATGGAGGCCACTGTGTTCTTGGGGACCATCAATGCTGCAGAAATGTTTTGATACCCTTCCCCAGATCTGTGCCTCGACACAATCCTGTCTCGGAGCTCTACGGAAAATTCCTTTGACCTCATGGCTTGGTTTTTGCTTTGACATGCACTGTCAACTGTGGGACCTCACATAGACAGGAGTGTGCCTTTCCAAATCATGTCAAAGTAATTACATTTACCACAGGTGGACTCCAGACAAGTTTTAGAAACATCTCAACGATGATCAATGGAAACTGGATGCAGAGGGTCTGAATACTTATGTAGGTAAGGTATTTTCTTTTAAAATTATTTTTATACATTTGTCATCATTTGTCAATAGAACACTATGCCAAGTCTGCGAAACCAGGCCTGGTATTCATAACTGACTTTGAAAAGGATTTTGATAAAGTGTCCTATATTACATATATGATCTAAAAACAAAATGAAACTTTTACATTACCGCGTCATTTACCAATAAAATGGTCTGACGGGGAAGTGGATATACTCTGTATATTCATATCCCGAAAGAAAGAAATGTTCTCACTACAATACATTTTAATAGAAAGTTAGCAAAAATAAATAAGATCTTGCTACCGTGGAAAGGAAAATATCTGTCTATTTGTAGAAAAATCACCCCGAGTCATATCCCAGTTAACCTATTTGCTTATGGCCCTGCCTACACCTAACGACTTGTTTTTCAATTATATGAGCAAAAAATATTCAATTTGATTTGGAACGGCAAGCCAGACAAAATTAAACGGGCCAATTTATATAATTAATCTGAATTCGGAGGGCAGAAATGATTAAATATTAAAGCATTAGACCTCTCACTAAAGGCTTCAGTCATGCAAAATCTATACTTAAATCCGAACTAGTTCACTAGCAGATTAGTAAAAATGGCTCACCCCGTGTTCAAGAATGGCCTTTTCCCCTTTATTCAGATTACAACCTCTCACTTTCACATGATTTGAAAACGAAATAATCTCCTAAATATTGCTATTTTTAAAACAAACCAAAGAAAGTTGGTTGCAATTTCAGTTTAATCCACCAGAAAAGACAGAACAAATATTACAACAAATATTTTGGTTAAACTCAAATACACTAATTGATAAAAAAGCATTATTTTTGGAGGAACATTTTTTAAATGGTATAATCTTTGTAAACTATATCATAAATAGGACTATTCGAGTTATGTCACACATGCAGCTAACAAAAATATATGGAAATGTCTGCTCTATCCAAAATTTCAACCAACTAATTGCAGCAATACCGCCAAAATGAAAGAGGCAAGATGAAGGGGGAGAAAGTAAGGAACTTGTCTGTCAGCCCTGCATTAAAGACCATAATTTGTTAAAGAAAATTGTGATGAATAAAATAGTATAATAATCAAAACATTTACATTTACAGCTGTGCTATACAGATTCAAAAATAGTTGGGAAGAGATTTTCGATGTAATGATTCCATGGCACTGATACACAAAAAAATGCCAGATTTAAAACAGAGTTTTTTTTAAATTGAAATGATTATTCAAAATTCTTGAAACCAATGGTATGTTATATACAGTGCATTCGGAAAGTATTCAGACCCTTTGACTTTTTCTATATGTTGTTACGTCACTGCCTTAATCTAGAATGGATTAAAAAATATATATAAAAAATATATATATCAATCTACACACAATACCCCATAATGACAAAGTGAAGACAGGTTTTTAGAAATGTTTGCAAAGTTATTAAATATTTAAAAAACAGAAATACCTTATTTAATTGAGTATTTAGACCCTTTGCTATGAGACTCAAAATTGAGCTCAGGTGCATCCTGTTACCACTGATCATCCTTGAGAACAACTTGATCGGAATCCACCTGTGGTAAATTCAATTGATTGGACATGATTTGGAAAGGCACACACCTGTCTATATAAGGTCCACAGCTGACAGTGCATGACAGAGAAAAAACCAGGCCATTAGGTTGGAGAAAATTGTCCGTAGAGCTCCAAGACAGGATTGTGTCGAGGCACAGATCTGGGGAAGGGTACCAAAACATTGATGCAGCATTGAAGGTCCACAAGAACACAGTGGCCTCCATCATTCTAAAATGGAAGAAGTTTGAAACCACTAAGACTCTTCCTAAAGCTGGCCGCCCAGCCAAACTGAGCAATCGGGGGAGATGGGCCTTGGTCAGAGAGGTGACCAAGAACCCAATGGTCACTCTAACAGAGCAACAGATTTCCTCTGTGGAGATGGGAGAACCTTCCAGAAGGACAACCATCTCTGCAGCACTCCACCAATCAGGCCTTTATGGTAGAGTGGCCAGACGGAAGCCACTCTTCAGTAAAAGGCACATGACAGCCCGCTTGGAGTTTGCCAAAAGGCACCTAAAGTACTCTCAAACCATGAGAAACATGATTCTCTGGTCTGATGAAAACAAGATTGAACTCTTTGGCCTGAATGCCAAGTGTCACATCTGGAGGAAACCTGGCACCATCCCTACAGTGAAGCATGGTGGTGGCAGCATCATTCTGTGGGGGGGATGTTTTTCAGCAGCAGGGACTAGTCAGGATCAAGGGATAGATGAAAGGAGCAAAGTACAGAGAGATCTTTGATGAAAACCTGCTCCAGAGCACTCAGGACCTCAGACTGGGGTGATGGTCACCTTCCAACGGGACAACGACCCTAAGAACACAGCCAACACAATGCAGGAGTAGCTTCCGGACAAGTCCCTGAATGTCCTTGAGTGGCCCAGCCAGAGCACGAACTTGAATCCGATCGAACATCTCTGGAGACCTGAAAATAGCTGTGCAGCGACGCTCCGCATACAACCTGACAGAGCTTGAGAGGATCTGCAGACAATAATGGGAGAAACTCCCCAAATACAGATGTGCCAAGCTTGTAGCGTCATACCCAAGAAGACTCCAGGCTGTTATCGCTGCCAAAGGTGCTTCAACAAAGTACGGGGTAAAGGGTCTGAATGCTTATGGAAATGTCATATTTAATTATTTTTTTATCATATTTTTGGGGGCAAAAATTTATGAAGAACAGTTTTTGATCATTATGGGGTATTGTGTGTAGATTGATGAGGGGAAAAATATATGGGAAATTGGAAATGATTGGAAATGATGCAGACAATTACATTGATAGAAGCCACAATCTATCTGCAATACTAAAGCTGATCTAATTTTTAAAATAATAATAATAATAAAGAACCACTATTAAGGGAATAGTTTGTGATTTCACACCCATTCATCAGTTGTGTGGAGGTTGAAAGTGAATGTGTTGTCATACTTGCAGGGCTAAGGGTTTCCATCTCATGTTCTTCAGCAGTGCTGGGGTGGACGTCAGCGTGCTCTGTGGTCGCTTCTTCAGAGTCAGCATAACACCCCCGGGGTCCCCGCGCAGAGAATTCACCAAGTTCTTCAACTGCCAGCCCACCTAGCGCCACAAGCCAACACACACACACACACACACACACACACACACACACACACACACACACACACACACACACACAAATATAATGAAAAACACATAGGGCAACATTTCGCACGAACATAGTAGTAATCATAGGGTAGTCCTATAACAGTATGTAAACGTAAGATAAATGGGGAAGGACTAGGGAGATAATATAAAAATATATAAAAATTGAATGACCTTCACCAGAGCTCGCTCTCAGTCAGAGAAGATTAGCATTTTATAAATGTTTTCTGTAGGATGTTACAAAATCAATGTCAAAATGTAGTTTTCTTTGCCCTATGTCATTATCAATGACATAGAATGAATCATTAGATTGTACTTTACAATATTATAACCTTAATATACTTGTGTTTGACAGTGTTGATGAAATAAGAATGTTAATTTGCTGTGACCGTTGCTAGTTTAGACTGTGCAACTCTTGGTTGTATCTCTCCCATATTAGGCATTGTGTGGTGGTACCATTTGGATGTGTTTCCAAATGGTTGAACCAATCAAAATCAACTTGATATCATTTTCACCTCCAGATCCTTGGCTTTCATTGCCTAAACTGATGATCACTCTACGTTGAGAGGGGCCGTTTCTATGCCGATTTAAAGGGAAAGACTCAGAAATACACTATGAAAACTGGAACAGATTGTCTTTCACAAAGGGTGGATATTGAAATTCAATCTCTTAGCTTTGTAAATAAATATATATTTAATCTCATTTTAAGTATTGTATTCATCAGATTTCATTTAGAAAAAGCCCATGTTTTCACTCATGAACTTACAGCCACTAGTTAGCTTGTAAGTTGAGTTTCGAAGTTAGCGCCGTTCTGCCACGGAGCAGCGCCACAGAATTCTATTGAGCAGTGACCGCTTTTTTATCATACTGTGATGACATTCCAATCACTCTAAACATGCTAAATTCTCAGAGTAAATTGTCTGTAACGTTTGAACCATATACAGTATAGTATATGAGGTTTGGACTATTGTTTTTCTGATTAAATTCTATATTGACTGCACTTTTCTTTTTATGCAGTTCAGATGAACACTCCAAACAGCCTACCCCGACCGATCAGAGGCATCCGCATGGTCCTAAAGCACACCGTCACATTCCAATGATAAAACTGGGGTTGACAAAAATGCAATTTCAGAATGTCCCAACCGTCCCCAGTGAAAATTGCACCCGTTTGTATTAACCTTGAATGAATGAATCCTTTCATGGGTGAACATCTTAAATGTTGTATTGACTACTACTGCTATCTTGGCCAGGTCCCCCTGGAAAAAAAGAACCTGCTTCTCAATGTGTTTCTTCCTGGTTAAATCAAGGTTAAAAAAAAAAAGGTTAGAAAATAGAGAGACGCACCACTGTCTGATGATTGACCTGGATGACTTCATCGCCTGCATGAATTTTCTTACAGCGGTCAGCCAGAGACTGATGGAGAGGAAGAGACACATCACACAGCTATAAAAACACTGATGGGCCTGATGCTGTTCACTGTCATTTAGGAGATTCACTGTGACACCGCCTTGAGAGACACATCTCCCTCTGACTGAGCATGATCGATACTCACTCCCTCTGTAGTTCCAGTGATGACATGCAGGCCATCATATGTCGATTTGATGTACATGCCCTATAGAGAGACAGAGAGAGGTAGCTTAGGGCCATAGCCTGATAATAGTTTGCACATCCATATACAGTACATTACAAGCACAAACACATAAATGCATACAGTACAACGTTACAAAAAACATCCATGAATCTATATTGTACATTTTCAAGGCAAACAGACAAACATACTCAAATGTTCAAGCCTTCCCTCAGAGGGGCTGTAAAGTGCATAACAAACAGACACACAGAAACGCACACGCGCGCATACACACACACACATTCAGTGCATCTCAGTCTGAGTGAGAAGAGAGTAAGAGGTTTATTTTTGACCCACTCTGCCCACTCCTCTGTTCAGGTTCTATTGACAGTCCTGTATGTGAAAAGCTCTGTTGCCTTCTGTTTGCTCTGTGGCCCTCTGAGGGCTCTGTGCATTTGTGTGTGTGGGGGGGTGGAAGTTTACAGCCCCAAGCAGGACAGTCATATCAACAGTTGAAGTCGGAAGTTTACATACACCTTAGCCAAATACATTTAAACTCCGTTTTTCACAATTCCTGGCATTTAAATCCTAGAAAAATTCCCTGTCTTAGGTCAGTTAGGATCACCACTTTATTTTAAGAAAGTGAAATGTCAGAATAATAGTAGAGAGAATTATTTATTATTCTTTCATCACATTCCCAGTATGTCAGAAGTTTACATACACTCAATTAGTATTTGGTTGCATTTCCTTTAAACTGTTTTTGGGTAGCCTTAAATGTTTTGGGTAGCCTTCCACAAGCTTTCCACAATAAGTTGGGTGACCCATTCCTCCTGACAGAGCTGCTGTAACTGAATTAGGTTTGTAGGCCTCCTTGCTCGCACACGCTTTTTCAGTTCTGCCCACAAATTTTCTATGGGATTGAGGTCAGGGCTTTGCGATGGCCACTCCAATACCTTGACTTTGTTGTCCTTAAGCCATTTTGCCACAACTTTGGAAGTATTCATGAGGTCATTGTCCATTTGGAAGACCCATTTGCGACCAAGCTTTAACTTTGTGACTGATGTCTTGAGATATTGCTTCAATATATCCACATAATTTTACTTCCTCATGATGTCTTCTATTTTGTGAAGTGCACCAGTCCCTCTTGCAGCAAAGCACCCCCACAACATAATGCTGCCACCCCCATGCTTCATGGTTGGGATGGTGTTCTTCAGCTTGCAAGCATCCCCTTTTTCCTTCAAACATAACGATGGTCATTATGGCCAAACAGTTCTATTTTTGTTTCATCAGACCACAGGACATTTCTCCAAAAAGTACCATCTTTGTCCCCATGTGCAGTTGCAAACCGTAGTCTGGCTTTTTTTTATGGCAGTTTTGGAGCAGTGGCTTCTTCCTTGCAGGGCGGCCTTTCAGGTTATGTCAGTATAGGACTCGTTTTACTGTGGATATACGTCACGTTCTGACCTTAGTTCTTTTGTTATGTCTTTGTTTTAGTATGGTCAGGGCGTGAGTTGGGTGGGCAGTCTATGTTCGTTTTTCTATGTTGCGTGATCCAAGATGGCGTAGCAGTAAGTCGTCCCGTCGTATCGTCTCTCTGTAAATATCGTCTCTTTTTCGTTTTAGATATTTTTTCTTCGCATATCTTTAAAAACATTTTGCTAAACCTAAGCTTCCAAATACTCTTCTGCAACCCGCCAATGTAGCTACTTTTCCTAAAGTATTTATATTTACTTCGGAACCGGACCCCCTCAACTGAAGCTAGCCAGCTAACTACCAGCTATGCTAGCGGTCTTCAGCTAACCGGTCATCAACTAACCTTTAGCTCGGAAAGCTCTCGCCAGTTCGAACAACGCGACGCTAACCAGAGCATAACGGACCTATTTAATTTTTTACCCCCGGATTCCCACCACAAACGGAACATTCTTCAGCTGGATCTTCACAACTTGCTATCGAGCTAAACAGCAACCCTGGTTGATTACTCCTGGCTAGCGTTTCCACCCACGTAGCTTGAAGCTAGCCCGGCCAGAGCTCCTAGCATACTCCTAGGCTACAATACCTTGACCTACGACCGGTCTATCGATATCAATGCATGAAGAGGAATAAACAGACTCACCCCATCGCGACGTCCTCCAAAGGCTAACTCTCTAGCCCTCGCTATCTCCTTGCTTGCTAATTCGGCATGCTAACTGCTAGCTTGTTTAGCCCAGGTCCGCTAACTACTACCTTGTTTACCCCGGCCTGCTAATCTGTTAGCTTGTTAGCACAGGCCTGCTAATCCGGCTGCATCGCCGCGTCCCAAAAACGCAGTGGTCCATATGTACTTTATCTCTTCCCGATTTTTTTTTATTTTTTAAATTTGTTTATACCTTCCGGAAACCTGCCTCACCCAATGTGATACGGAATCGCTATTATCTTTATTTTTAGAACACACTCAAGAACCTCCAGAAGCTAACCAGCTAGCCAGCTACAAGCTATTTAGTCATTGTTAGTTTTTTTAACCTGGATAACACTCGCCAGCCCAGCCCCCCTGCCCCATCCACCGCTGCCCCTGGACTCTGATCACTTGGCTACATAGCTGATGCACACTGGACTGTCCATTAATCACGCTAGCTCTCCGAATTTAACACCTGTGCCCCTGGACTCTGATCACTTGGCTACATAGCTGATGCACGCTGGACTGTCCATTAATCACGGTACTCCATTCTGCTTGTTTGTTTTATCTGTCGGCCCCGTTGCCTAGTCAATGCCTTTTTACCTGCTGTTGTTATGCTAGCTGATTAGCTGTTGTCTCACCCACTGTTTTAGCTAGCTTTCCCAATTCAACACCTGTGATTACTGTATGCCTCGCTGTATGTCTCTCTCAAATGTCAATATGCCTTGTATACTGTTGCTCAGGTTAGTTATCATTGTTTTAGTTCACAATGGAGCCCCTAGTCCCACTCCTCATACCCCTGACACCTCCTTTGTCCCACCTCCCACATATGCGGTGACCTCACCCATTACAACCAGCATGTCCAGAGATAAAACCTCTCTCATCATCACCCAGTGCCTGGGCTTACCTCCGCCGTACCCGCACCCCACCATACCCCTGTCTGTGCATTATGCCCTGAATATATTCTACCATGCCCAGAAACCTGCTCCTCTTATTCTCTGTCCCCAACGCTCTAGGCGACCAGTTTTGATAGCCCTTAGCCGCACCCTCATACTACTCCTTCTCTGTTCCGCGGGTGATGTGGAGGTAAACCCAGGCCCTGCATGTCCCCAGGCACCCTCATTTGTTGACTTCTGTGATCGAAAAAGCCTTGGTTTCATGCATGTCATTTAACATTTAACATTTAAGTCATTTAGCAGACGCTCTTATCCAGAGCGACTTACAAATTGTCAACATTAGAAGCCTCCTCCCTAAGTTTGTTTTACTCACTGCTTTAGCACACTCTGCTAACCCTGATGTCCTTGCCGTGTCTGAATCCTGGCTCAGGAAGGTCACCAAAAATTCAGAGATTTCCATACCCAACTATAACATCTTCCGTCAAGATAGAACTGCCAAAGGGGGAGGAGTCGCAGTCTACTGCAGAGATAGCCTGCAAAGTAATGTCATACTTTCCAGGTCCATACCCAAACAGTTCGAACTACTAATTCTGAAAATTACTCTCTCCAGAAATAAGTCTCTCACTGTTGCCGCCTGCTACCGACCCCCCTCAGCTCCCAGCTGTGCCCTGGACACCATTTGTGAATTGATTGCCCCCCATCTAGCTTCAGAGTTTGTTCTGTTAGGTGACCTAAACTGGGATATGCTTAACACCCCGGCAGTCCTACAATCTAAGCTAGATGCCCTCAATCTCACACAAATCATCAAGGAACCCACCAGGTACAACCCTAACTCTGTAAGCAAGGGCACCCTCATAGACGTCATCCTGACCAACTGGCCCTCCAAATACACCTCCGCTGTCTTCAACCAGGATCTCAGCGACCACTGCCTCATTGCCTGTATCCGCTACGGTGCCGCAGTCAAACGACCACCCTCATCACTGTCAAACGCTCCCTAAAACACTTCTGTGAGCAGGCCTTTCTAATCGACCTGGCCCGGGTATCCTGGAAGGACATTGACCTCATCCCGTCAGTTGAGGATGCCTGGTCATTCTTTAAGAGTAACTTCCTCACCATTTTAGATAAGCATGCTCCGTTCAAAAAATGCAGAACTAAGAACAGATACAGCCCTTGGTTCACTCCAGACCTGACTGCCCTCGACCAGCACAAAAACATCCTGTGGCGGACTGCAATAGCATCGAACAGTCCCCGCGATAAGCAACTGTTCAGGGAAGTCAGGAACCAATACACGCAGTCAGTCAGGAAAGCTAAGGCCAGCTTCTTCAGGCAGAAGTTTGCATCCTGTAGCTCCAACTCCAAAAAGTTCTGGGACACTGTGAAGTCCATGGAGAACAAGAGCACCTCCTCCCAGCTGCCCACTGCACTGAGGCTAGGGAACACGGTCACCACCGACAAATCCATGATTATCAAAAACTTCAACAAGCATTTCTCAACGGCTGGCCATGCCTTCCGCCTGGCTACTCCTACCTCGGCCAACAGCTCCGGCCCCCCCGCTGCTCCTCGCCCAAGCCTCTCCAGGTTCTCCTTTACCCAAATCCAGATAGCAGATGTTCTGAAAGAGCTGCAAAACCTGGACCCGGACAAATCAGCTGGGCTTGACAATCTGGACCCTCTATTTCTGAAACTATCCGCCGCCATTGTCGCAACCCCTATTACCAGCCTGTTCAACCTCTCTTTCATATCGTCTGAGATCCCCAAGGATTGGAAAGCTGCCGCAGTCATCCCCCTCTTCAAAGGGGGAGACACCCTGGACCCAAACTGTTACAGACCTATATCCATTCTGCCCTGCCTATCTAAGGTCTTCGAAAGCAAAGTCAACAAACAGGTCACTGACCATCTCGAATCCCACCGTACCTTCTCCGCTATGCAATCTGGTTTCCGAGCCGGTCACGGGTGCACCTCAGCCACACTCAAGGTACTAAACGACATCATAACCGCCATCGATAAAAGACAGTACTGTGCAGCCGTCTTCATCGACCTTGCCAAGGCTTTCGACTCTGTCAATCACCATATTCTTATCGGCAGACTCAGTAGCCTCGGTTTTTCGGATGACTGCCTTGCCTGGTTCACCAATTACTTTGCAGACAGAGTTCAGTGTGTCAAATCGGAGGGCATGTTGTCCGGTCCTCTGGCAGTCTCTATGGGGGTGCCACAGGGTTCAATTCTCGGGCCGACTCTTTTCTCTGTGTATATCAATGATGTTGCTCTTGCTGCGGGCGATTCCCTGATCCACCTCTACGCAGACGACACCATTCTATACACTTTCGGCCCGTCATTGGACACTGTGCTATCTAACCTCCAATCGAGCTTCAATGCCATACAACACTCCTTCCGTGGCCTCCAACTGCTCTTAAACGCTAGTAAAAACCAAATGCATGCTTTTCAACCGATCGCTGCCTGCACCCGCATGCCCGACTAGCATCACCACACTGGATGGTTCCGAACCTTGAATATGTGGACACCTATAAGTACCTAGGTGTCTGGCTAGACTGCAAACTCTCCTTCCAGACCCATATCAAACATCTCCAATCGAAAATCAAATCAAGAGTCGGCTTTCTATTCCGCAACAAAGCCTCCTTCACTCACGCTGCCAAGCTTACCCTAGTAAAACTGACTATCCTACCGATCCTCGACTTCGGCGATGTCATCTACAAAATTGCTTCCAACACTCTTCTCAGCAAACTGGATGCAGTTTATCACAGTGCCATCCGTTTTGTCACTAAAGCACCTTATACTACCCACCACTGCGACTTGTATGCTCTAGTCGGCTGGCCCTCGCTACATATTCGTCGCCAGACCCACTGGCTCCAGGTCATCTACAAGGCCATGCTAGGCAAAGCTCCGCCTTATCTCAGCTCACTGGTCACGATGGCAACACCCATCCGTAGCACGCGCTCCAGCAGGTGTATCTCACTGATCATCCCTAAAGCCAACACCTCATTCGGCCGCCTTTCGTTCCAGTACTCTGCTGCCTGTGACTGGAACGAATTGCAAAAATCGCTGAAGTTGGAGAATTTTATCTCCCTCACCAACTTTAAACATCAGCTATCTGAGCAGCTAACCGATCGCTGCAGCTGTACATAATCTATTGGTAAATAGCCCACCCATTCACCTACCACCATTTCACCTACCTCATCCCCACAGTTTTTATTTATTTACTTTTCTGCTCTTTTGCACACCAATATCTCTACCTGTACATGATCATCTGATCACTTATCACTCCAGTGTTAATCTGCAATATTGTAATTATTCGCCTACCTCCTCATGCCTTTTGCACACATTGTATATAGACTCCCCCTTTTTGCTCTACTGTGTTATTGACTTGTTAATTGTTACATTTACATATTACATTTAAGTCATTTAGCAGACGCTCTTATCCAGAGCGACTTACAAATTGGTGCTTTCACCTTATGACATCCAGTGGAACAGCCACTTTACAATAGTGCATCTAGGTCTTTTAAGGGGGGTGAGAAGGATTACTTTATCCTATCCTAGGTATTCCTTAAAGAGGTGGGGTTTCAGGTGTCTCCGGAAGGTGGTGATTGACTCCGCTGTCCTGGCGTCGTGAGGGAGTTTGTTCCACCATTGGGGGGCCAGAGCAGCGAACAGTTTTGACTGGGCTGAGCGGGAACTGTACTTCCTCAGTGGTAGGGAGGCGAGCAGGCCAGAGGTGGATGAACGCAGTGCCCTTGTTTGGGTGTAGGGCCTGATCAGAGCCTGGAGGTACTGAGGTGCCGTTCCCCTCACAGCTCCGTAGGCAAGCACCATGGTCTTGTAGCGGATGCGAGCTTCAACTGGAAGCCAGTGGAGAGAGCGGAGGAGCGGGGTGACGTGAGAGAACTTGGGAAGGTTGAACACCAGACGGGCTGCGGCGTTCTGGATGAGTTGTAGGGGTTTAATGGCACAGGCAGGGAGCCCAGCCAACAGCGAGTTGCAGTAATCCAGACGGGAGATGACAAGTGCCTGGATTAGGACCTGCGCCGCTTCCTGTGTGAGGCAGGGTCGTACTCTGGGATGTTGTAGAGCATGAACCTACAGGAACGGGCCACCGCCTTGATGTTATTTGAGAACGACAGGGTGTTGTCCAGGATCACGCCAAGGTTCTTAGCGCTCTGGGACGAGGACACAATGGAGTTGTCAACCGTGATGGCGAGATCATGGAACGGGCAGTCCTTCCCCGGGAGGAAGAGCAGCTCCGTCTTGCCGAGGTTCAGCTTGAGGTGATGATCCGTCATCCACACTGATATGTCTGCCAGACATGCAGAGATGTGATTCGCCACCTGGTCGTCAGAAGGGGGAAAGGAGAAGATTAATTGTGTGTCTACTGCATAGCAATGATAGGAGAGACCATGTGAGGTTATGACAGAGCCAAGTGACTTGGTGTATAGCGAGAATAGGAGAGGGCCTAGAACAGAGCCCTGGGGGACACCAGTGGTGAGAGCACGTGGTGAGGAGACGGATTCTCGCCACGCCACCTGGTAGGAGCGACCTGTCAGGTAGGACGCAATCCAAGCGTGGGCCGCGCCGGAGATGCCCAACTCGGAGAGGGTGGAGAGGAGGATCTGATGGTTCACAGTATCGAAGGCAGCCGATAGGTCTAGAAGGATGAGAGCAGAGGAGAGAGAGTTAGCTTTAGCAGTGCGGAGCGCCTCCGTGATACAGAGAAGAGCAGTCTCAGTTGAATGACTAGTCTTGAAACCTGACTGATTTGGATCAAGAAGGTCATTCTGAGAGAGATAGCGGGAGAGCTGGCCAAGGACGGCACGTTCAAGAGTTTTGGAGAGAAAAGAAAGAAGGGATACTGGTCTGTAGTTGTTGACATCGGAGGGATCGAGTGTAGGTTTTTTTCAGAAGGGGTGCAACTCTCGCTCTCTTGAAGACGGGAGGGACGTAGCCAGCGGTCAGGGATGAGTTGATGAGCGAGGTGAGGTAAGGGAGAAGGTCACCGGAGATGGTCTGGAGAAGAGAGGAGGGGATAGGGTCAAGCGGGCAGGTTGTTGGGCGGCCGGCCGTCACAAGACGCGAGATGTCATCTGGAGAGAGAGGGGAGAAAGAGGTCAGAGCACAGGGTAGGGCAGTGTGAGCAGAACCAGCGGTGTCGTTTGACTTAGCAAATGAGGATCGGATGTCGTCGACCTTCTTTTCAAAATGGTTGACGAAGTCATCTGCAGAGAGGGAGGAGGGGGGAGGAGGATTCAAGAGGGAGGAGAAGGTGGCAAAGAGCTTCCTAGGGTTAGAGGCAGATGCTTGGAATTTAGAGTGGTAGAAAGTGGCTTTAGCAGCAGAGACAGAGGAGGAAAATGTAGAGAGGAGGGAGTGAAAGGATGCCAGGTCCGCAGGGAGGCGAGTTTTCCTCCATTTCCGCTCGGCTGCCCGGAGCCCTGTTCTGTGAGCTCGCAATGAGTCGTCGAGCCACGGAGCGGGAGGGGAGGACCGAGCCGGCCTGGAGGATAGGGGACATAGAGAGTCAAAGGATGCAGAAAGGGAGGAGAGGAGGGTTGAGGAGGCAGAATCAGGAGATAGGTTGGAGAAGGTTTGAGCAGAGGGAAGAGATGATAGGATGGAAGAGGAGAGAGAAGCGGGGAGAGAGAGCGAAGGTTGGGACGGCGCGATACCATCCGAGTAGGGGCAGTGTGGGAAGTGTTGGATGAGAGCGAGAGGGAAAAGGATACAAGGTAGTGGTCGGAGACTTGGAGGGAGTTGCAATGAGGTTAGTGGAGGAACAGCATCTAGTAAAGATGAGGTCGAGCGTATTGCCTGCCTTGTGAGTAGGGGGAAGGTGAGAGGGTGAGGTCAAAAGAGGAGAGGAGTGGAAAGAAGGAGGCAGAGAGGAATGAGTCAAAGGTAGACGTGGGGAGGTTAAAGTCGCCCAGAACTGTGAGAGGTGAGCCGTCCTCAGGAAAGGAGCTTATCAAGGCATCAAGCTCATTGATGAACTCTCCGAGGGAACCTGGAGGGCGATAAATGATAAGGATGTTAAGCTTGAAAGGGCTGGTAACTGTGACAGCATGGAATTCAAAGGAGGCGATAGACAGATGGGTAAGGGGAGAAAGAGAGAATGACCACTTGGGAGAGATGAGGATCCCGGTGCCACCACCCCGCTGACCAGAAGCTCTCGGGGTGTGCGAGAGCACGTGGGCGGACGAAGAGAGAGCAGTAGGAGTAGCGGTGTTGTCTGTGGTGATCCATGTTTCCGTCAGAGCCAAGAAGTCGAGGGACTGGAGGGGGCATAGGCTGAGATGAACTCTGCCTTGTTGGCCGCAGATCGGCAGTTCCAGAGGCTACCGGAGACCTGGAACTCCACGTGGGTCGTGCGCGCTAGGACCACCAGATTAGGTGGCCGCGGCCATGCGGTGTGGAGCGTTTGTATGGTCTGTGCAGAGAGGAGAGAACAGGGATAGACAGACACATAGTTGACAGGCTAGAGAAGAGGCTACGCTAATGCAGAGGAGATTGGAATGACAAGTGGACTACACGTCTCGAATGTTCAGAAAGTTAAGCTTACGTAGCAAGAATCTAATTGACTAAAATGATTAAAATGATACAGTACTGCTGAGGTAGGCTAGCTGCGTTGTTGACACTACCCTAATCAAGTCGTTCCGTTGAGTGTGAAGTTTCTACAATGCTGCTTTTCGGGGCTAGCTGGCTAGCTAGCAGTGTTGGTTACGTTACGTTGCGTTAGGAGAACGACAATAGCTGGCTAGCTAACCTAGAAAATCGCTCTAGACTACACAATTATCTTTGAAACAAAGACGGCTATGTAGCTAGCTATGTAGCTAGCTACGATCAAACAAATCACACCGTTGGGACTGTAATGAAATGAAATGAAAATATGATACTACCTGTGGAGCGAAGCGGAATGCGACCGAATGCGAAAGTTCTATTCAGTAGACGTTGGCTGGCTATTGGCTAGCTAGGAGTGTCTCCTACGTTAAGGACGACAAAATAGCTGGCTAGCTAACCTCGGTAAATTAAGATAATCACTCTAAGACTACACACTCTAACTACACAATTATCTTGGATACGAAGACAGCAAAGACAACTATGTAGCTAGCTAATACTACACTAATCAAGTCGTTCAGTTGAGTGTGATAGTTACTACAGTGCTACGGTAGCCGGTGAACGTATGCTAGCTGGCTAGCTGCTAGGCAGATAGGAGGACGACGAAATACGATAATAACGCAATTATCACTCTAAGACTCCACACTCTAAACTACACAATTATCTTGGATACGAAGACAGCAAAGACAACTATGTAGCTAGCTAACACTACACTAATCAAGTCGTTCAGTTGAGTGTGATAGTTACTACAGTGCTACGGTAGACGGTGAACGTGTTGGGCAGATAGGAGACGACGAAATACGATAATTACGCAATTATCTTTGATACAACGACGACTATGTAGCTAGCTAAGAAGAAATTGCTAAGATTAGACAAATCAGACCGTTGTACTATAATGAAATGTAATGAAAAAGTTATACAACCTGCAGACCGAAGCGCGGATGCAGGTTGTTTACTCCATGTGTAACTCTGTGTTGTCTGTTCACACTGCTATGCTTTATCTTGGCCAGGTCGCAGTTGCAAATGAGAACCTGTTCTCAACTAGCCTACCTGGTTAAATAAAGGTGAAATAAAAAAATAAAAAATAAAAAATGTGTTTGGCCTGGTATGGTTCTCAATCAGAGGCAGGTGTCGTTCGTTGTCTCTGTTTGAGAATCATACTTAGGTAGCCTTTTCCCACCTGTGTTTTGTGGGTGATTGTTTTCTGTTGAGTGTTTGTATCTGCACCAGACAGAACTGTTTCAGTTTCGTTCGTTCACTTTGTTGTTTTTGTTCAGTGTTCTATTACTTTATTAAAAATATGGACACTTACCACGCTGTGCATTGGTGCTCACCTTCTTCCATCGCCAATGGCCGTTACAGAATCACCCACCAAAAAAGGACTAAGCAGTGTGGTATCGGGCAGCAGCAGAAATCTCTGGACTCATGAACATGGGAGGAGATTCTGGACAGAGAAGGACCCTGGGCACAAGCTGGGGAATATCGCCGCCCCAAGGCAGAGCTGGAGGCAGCGAAGGCTGAGCGGCGGTGGTATGCGGAGGCAGCACGGCAGCGCGGCTGGGACGAGAGGCATCCCCCAAAATTTCTTGAGGGAGGCACACGGGGATTGTGGCTAAGTCAGGTAGGAGACCTGAGCCAACTCTCCGTGCTTACCGTAGAGAGAGGTGGACCGGGCAGGCACCGTGTTATGCCGTGAGGCGCACGGTGTCCCCGTTGCGCAGGCATAGCCCGGTGCGTTACATCGCAGCACCTCGTATCGGCCGAGCCAAGTACCATGAAGCCGGCTCAGCGCATCTGGTCTCCAGTGCGTCTCCTCGGGCCAGGGTACATGGCACCAGCCCTACGCACGGTGTCCCCGAGTTCGCCAGCACAGCCCAGTAAGGTCTGATCCACCTCACCGCACTGGCCTGGCGACGGGGAGTATCCAGCCAGGTAGGGTGTGCAGGCTCGGTGCTCGAGATCCCCAGTGCGCCTCCACGGTCCGGTCTATCCTGTGCCTCCTCCAAACATCAGGCCGGTGGCAGCCCCACGCACCAGGCTGTCACTCCGTCTCCTTCCTCCAGGTGCTCCCTCCTGTCCAGCGCTGCCAGAGTCTCCCGTCTGTCCTGAGCTGCCAGAGTCTCCCGTCTGTCCGGAGCTGCCAGAATCTCCCATTTGTCCTGAGCTGCCAGAGTCTCCCATCTGTCCTGAGCTGCCAGAGTCGCCTGTCTGTCCTGAGCTGCCAGAGTCTCCCGTCTGTCCTGAGCTGCCAGAGTCTCCCGTCTGTCCTGAGCTGCCAGAGTCTCCCGTCTGTCCTGAGCGGCCAGAGTCGCCCGTCAGTCCTGAGCTGCCAGAGTCGCCCGTCTGTCCTGAGCTGCCAGAGTCTCCCGTCTGTCAGGAGCTGCCAGAGTCGCCCGTCTGTCAGGAGCTGCCAGAGTCGCCCGTCAGTCAGGAGCTGCCAGAGCCGCCCGTCAGTCAGGAGCTGCCAGAGCCGCCCGCCAGTCAGGAGCTGCCAGAGCCGCCCGCCAGTCAGGAGCTGCAAGAGCCGCCAGCCAGTCAGGAGTTGCCAGAGCCGCCCGCCAGTCAGGAGCTGCCAGAGCCGCCCGCCAGTCAGGAGCTGCCAGAGCTGTCCGTCAGTCAGGAGCTGCCAGAGCTGTCCGTCAGTCAGGAGCTGCCAGAGCCGCCCTTCACTCCGGCGCTGCCGGAATCGCCACCGCGGACAGATGCCCACCCAGACCCTCCCCTATAGGTTCAGGTTTTGCGGCCGGAGTCCGCACCTTTGGGGGGGGGGGGGGGGGTACTGTCACGTTCTGACCTTAGTTCTTTTGTTATGTCTTTGTTTTAGTATGGTCAGGGCGTGAGTTGGGTGGGCAGTCTATGTTCATTTTTCTATGGTGCGTTTATGTGTTTGGCCTGGTATGGTTCTCAATCAGAGGCAGGTGTCATTCGTTGTCTCTGATTGAGAATCATACTTAGGTAGCCTTTTCCCACCTGTGTTTTGTGGGTGATTGTTTTCTGTTGAGTGTTTGTATTCTGCACCAGACAGAACTGTTTCAGTTTCGTTCATTCACTTTGTTGTTTTTGTTCAGTGTTCTATTACTTTATTAAAAATATGGACACTTACAACGCTGCTCATTGATCCTCACCTTCTTCCACCACCAACGGCCGTTACAATATACATACTTTTGTACCTGTTTCCTCCAGCATCTTCACAAGGTCCTTTGCTGTTGTTCTGGGATTGATTTTCACTTTTCACACCAAAGTACGTTCATGTCTAGGAGACAGAATGCGTCTCAGTCCTGAGCGGTATGACGGCTGCGTGGTCCCATGGTGTTTATACTTGCGTACTATTGTTTGTACAGATGAAAGTGGTACCTGGTCTACAATTATTTTTTTGAGGTCTTGGCTGATTTCTTTAGATTTTCCCATGACATCAAGCAAAGAGGCACTGGGTATGAAGGTAGGCCTTGAAATACAACCACAAGTACACTTCAAATTGACTCAAATTATGTCAATTAGCCTATCAGAAGCTTCTAAAGCCATGACATCATCTTCTGGAATTTTTCAAGCTGTTTAAAGGCACAGTCAATTTAGTGTATGTAAACTTCTGACCCACTGCAATTGTGATAAGGTGAAGTATAAGTGAAATAATCTGTAAACAATTGTTGGAAAAATTACTTGTGTCATGCACAAAGTAGATGTTCTAACCAACTTGCCAAACTATAGTTTGTTAACAAGATATGTGTGGAGTGGTTTAAAACTAGTTTTAATGACTCCAACTTAAGTGTATGTAAACTTCCGACTTCAACTGTAAGGTCAAGTTAGGGCAAACATCCAGGTTTTAGATAACAGTTTATATCCACATACTGTACTGTACAGGACAAATATACTAAATAAATACATAGTAGTTACTCTCCTAAATCTATTACCCAGAAGAGTGATCTGTCACCCAGTAGGAGTGCATGTTTTGTAGTTGTGTTAGAGAAAGAGAGAAGGTAAGTAAAAGGTACAAGACCTTCTAGTCTGTACGTCTGAGTATCTGGGGAGTCTTACCAGTCCCTCAGTGGACTTGATGTTGGCCAGCTGAACCACCTCCAAATGGGCTGACTGGGACACCATCGGGTCAGAGGACAGGGAGATGATGTGATCACACACTCCAGATAGAGTCTTACACTGTAGACAGAAAGGATGGAGAGTAGGGAAAGAGAGAAAACAGGGATTTTAGATGGATTAGGGATGAGTCGCCAGACAGTAACTGAGTTATGGGGACTCTAATTATGTTTGGATGCATTGAAAGGAATGGAAATAAGTGGGCCCACTCACCACATGCAGAATCTTATTTTCTGTCTCATACACAGAACAGTCCTGCCAAACAGAGGGAGATGCAGAGGCAGAGGTTACCACAGGACAACATGTCAGAGAAGTGCTTATTCCAGTTATAACAAGGTGGCAATATGAAAAGAACAGAGAAGTTCAGCACTGATGCCCCCCTCTCACACAAACACACACAAACAGTCCGCTACGAGTCACTCTGCCTTGTCGGGGGCATGCGTCCCTCTCTCCGCTCCTTCTCTCTCTCTACAGACGATATCTCCTGGCCATCAGATAGACTCCATAGACAGCCACACATGGATGAAACCTCTGCTGCTCTACCTGCTGCTCTTTGTAAACACCTCTGCAGCCATGGACCAGGCCCTCTTGTATAGAGGCCCTCCAATCCCTGCAGGACCAGGCCTGAACTCACCCTCCCTCCCTGCAGCCCTCCTCCTACAGTACGTTGTCCTGCTCTAGTGAAGACGGATGCCTCTATACAGTCACAGCCTTCCCCTATTTATATCTATTGGAACAGTTCAGTTCTGCTCCCGCAGTAGGAATTAGAGCAACACAGAGAAACCCATCCACATCCTCCCAGCATACACACATACTGTATGGTAGGCAGGCAGGCTGTCATGCTCTTTACAAAAGGAAAGGCTCCATTTGAGTAGCCAGAGGCTGTCTTTGCTCAGTTGGCATGATGACACATACAGTTATTTCCAATAGCAGAGCAGAGAACACAGGTCCTGTGTTGACTAACTCAATTTAAAAAGGCCTTTGAGACATGTTTGTTACAACAGTGGTTAATGCTAGCTAGTGGTACAGCTGTATATGGGATTGTGTTTGATGGCTTGCCTGCTGTACAATCGTGGTGAGCTCTAGACACAGCTGAATCACATTGTTTCTTGTCATGGAGTAGTCTGCCACTGCTGCAAACGGAGACCTGAAAAAGAAGTAGCACCTGGAATGAACCATTAGATCATTCTTCATTCTGATCCCTTTGAGTGGACAATGCATGTGGGTGAGTATGAAGTGTGTATCGTGTGCCATATTATATATGACAATGACAGTTATCTATGAAGCTGGTGTTGTTCAGTTCTTAAACTAGAGTGAAAGTCTAGGGAATCAAACTAATAATGCAGCTTTCATACAAGTTTGTCTACAGCATATGATAGTCTTAATACACCCACCCACACGCCGTTCCACACGCACAAACACACACACAGACACACTGTCTGGCAGCAACTCACAGAGGACCTGAGGAGGATACACAGCAGCTCTTAACAGCTCTCATGGCCAACCTCTCAAAAACAACCCTTACATAAAGGCTTTACTCATCCTTTGTTCGTCAGCTGATTGCTCATGGAGATTATGTAAGGACATAGACTTTTGAGTGGTCGAAAACAGACCCTGTCTGTCTGCTACCCAGTGAGCCATCGCTGACCCTTGACCTCTGAATTAATTATGGGTAAATGTTCATATGACACCCTATGGGTCTGGACCAGTGGCGACTCGTCATTTAGGTCAGGTGGGGCAAAAAAAAATTGGGGGGGCTTGCCTGTTTTGCTTGTTATTTTTGCATTTACATGTCACATATCAGTTTGCAAACAATGTAAATAAACAAAAATGTAACTGAGTTAATAAAGCTGCATACAAACATTGTCTCTTTTTTGTTTTCTTGAGTAAGGCAGCTCCAAAATGCAGGTGTTTCAGCTTAGCTCAGTGCTTTCTGTGGTGGTGGGGGTAGCCAGCATGATTGGCTCAGTTTTCTGTCACTCATGGGACAGTACGTCACCCCCAATTCTATGGTTAGAGCTCGGAAATTTTAGCCCCTTTGCTTCTGCTATAGAGTTATATTAGAAGTGCCCATCCAAGAAGGCAAAAGATCATTGGCCACAGACAGAATGACATCAAATCACGTTATATCTACAGTAACTTTGATTGGACTTTCACAGTCTTAGCTAGCAGTTATTATCATGAATCAAGTCGACAATCTACTGGCAAATTATTTTTAATCCTTGTCATATGAAGAGAAATAATGAAGAGAAATTATAGATAAAACGTATCGATGCTCATCGACAATTGGAAATAAAGATTACACATCAAGTTGGAAATCGCAAATACAACAATGAGTCTTTTGGAAGGAATCAGTGGCTGACTGCAAAGCAGTGCGAAGCAATAAGTAACAGCCTGCTATTCAATGGAGTGACTGTGTGTTTTCATTTCCGAGTTCCTACCATAAATCCAGAGAATGCCAGACTAGATGACAAAACCGCCGCGTCACCTTCATGTTTAAGTGAGCAAATCACAAGCCAAGGTGAGTCCAAAAATGTATTGTATGCTGCTGCATAAATGATGTAATATGCCAGGGAGATATGTATTCTGTAGCTGAGAGAGTAATACTAAGTGTATGTTGTGTGGTAAGCTGTTAGTAGCCCATGTGCCTCACCCTAATCATTTGGTCCATTTTCACCAGCGCGGTACAGTAAACACATCGTTCGTGGCCGGTGTGTGCTTGTTTGCCTATCATCTGTTTAAGAGAAATGTATTCATCAAATATTGTAAGAGCTTTCATTGTCTGTTTGTATGTAAGAACACTGTCACTGTACATTTAAAAAATGCTGAACAAATAGTTAAAGTATATTGACTACGTGGCAGCAGGTAGCCTAGATCGTTAGGCCAGTAACCAAAAGGTTACTGGCCCAACAAAAGATCGAATCCCCAAGCTGACAAGGTAAAAATCTGTCGTTTTGCCCCTGAGAAAGGCACTTAACCCACTGTTCCCCTGGCACTGAAGACGTGGATGTCGATTAAGGCAGCCCCCCGCACCTCTCTGATTCAGATTTCAGTTGAATGTATTCAGTTGTACAACTGACTAGGTATACTCCTTTCCTTTTAGTCCGTCGTCTCTCACTCATTATTGTCTTCATCGAAATTACGGATTGCCTCTTATCCGTCCTCTTATGCCATAGTTTGTACATCTCAACTGTCATTAGAAACCACATTTGTTTAAGCAAGTCAGCCATATCAGCTATGTTTTTTTTAAAGGCAATAAATGAAGATGAATGAACTGTAGCAGTGGTAAGGTGTTGGGACTGCTGTTGGGACAGCATTATGCAGGCCCTAACAGTTTGTGGCCACCGTTTGTGTGCAATTAATGTATTGTTTAGTGTTGTGTTGTGACTTTGCTGGCAGGCATCCCACTTTTTTTTTGCCCCACCAAGATTCACATGTTAAAACCGCCACTGGCCTGGACAAAAGTAGTGCATTACATAGGGGACTGTGTGATTTGAAAAACAACCTTTGAGAGTAGTCTGTGTATGATAGTGTGTCTCTGAGCATGTACAGTGCAGATGCTGTCAAATATATTATTGCACTTTACAATGAAGTGCAATGGAGCAGAATGTTCTGTTTCCTCTTTTCAAAACTGGTGGAATGTCTTTTCTACCCTGTAGGCACCTGAAACTTACCACAGGTGAGATAAATTACACAGTAAAGAGAATCACTTGCCACCAACAACATTAATTTGCATGATTTACTTGTTTTACTTTGAAGTGAAAAATGATGTATGCGATTACGTGTGTGTGTGTGTGTGTGTGTGTGTGTGTGTGTGTGTGTGTGTGTGTGTGTGTGTGTGTGTGTGTGTGTGTGTGTGTGTGTGTACTGTAGCTCTTTGCAAATCTCACCTATCCAGCCATGCCAGCAGGCTCTTGGCTGCAGCGATGAGGTCCACCACAGAGGTGAGAAAGTCGTTGGGCAGCTTGTGGGTGGCGCGGCCGTCATAGTGACCACTGCGACGCCTCCCTGTGATAAAGTTCTGCAGGTTCTTGGCTGAGGCATTCAGCTTGTGGGATAGAGTCTTCAGATTCTCTGTCTCCAGACCGTAGTTCTGAGAGAGAGAGAGAGAGAGAGAGAGATAGAGAGAGAGAGAGAGAGAGAGAGAGAGAGAGAGAGAGGGGGAGGATTTGGTTGATTCTCGTTGTCATTTATTACCGGGATGTTATTGTAGTTTTATTTGTGATTTTGGATGATTTCTGTTGTTGTATGTCTCTACAGAACCCTCATGAAGAAGAGATGGTGCGTCTCAACTGGTTTTAACCTGTCGATATCAATTCAAAACAAACTACAGAAACTTCAGAGCCAATATAATACATAATTACAGGAAGTTCACTGCCATGGAGTGCATTTCGCCAAAGAAAATCTCGACTATAGTGTGTGTAGAACAAAGTGCACCCTAACCAGTAAGTCACATCCTTTACATGTGAAGGCAACTAAAGGAGAAAATTAAAGGTTCCAAACACGCACACAAACATGGGGGAAACCAGAGGGTTAAATAATGAACATGTAATGGGGAAATTAAAACCAGGTGTGTATAAAACAAAGACAAAACAAATGGAAAATGAAAATAGGATCGGTGATGGCTAGAAGGCCAGTGACGTCGACCGCCGAACGCCGAACGCCGCTCGAACAAGGAGAGGGACCGACTCCGGCTGAAGTCGTGACAGTACCTCACTGCGGTGACGGTCTGCACTGGCTTTCTGACGCCTCACGGCCCTCTGGAAGTGCACATGAGCGGCGTCCCTTGTCTCCACCGAGCGCCTAAACCAGTCGTCCACCGCAGGAGCCTCGATCTGGCTCTGATGCCACAGCGCCAGAACCGGCTGGTACCCCAGTACGCACTGGAAGGGGGAGAAGTTGGTAGAGGAGTGGCGGAGGGAGTTTTGGGCCATCTCTGCCCAGGGTATGAAAGCCGCCCACTCCCCCGGCCGGTCCTGGCAATAAGACAGCAGAAACCTACCCACATCCTGGTTTACTCTCTCCACCTGCCTGTTACTGTTGGGGTGAAAACCTGAGGTAAGGCTGACTGAGACCCCCAGACATTCCATGAACGCCTTCCAGACCCTTGACGTGAACTGGGGACCTCGATCAGATACTATGTCTTCAGGCACGCCGTAGTGCCGGAAGACGTGTGTGAACAGGGCCTCCGCAGTCTTTAGGGCCGTAGGGAGACCGGGCAAAGGGAGGAGACGGCAGGACTTAGAAAACCGATCCACAATGACCAGGATCATGGTGTTGCCCAGTGAGGGAGGAAGATCCGTCAGGAAGTCCACCGACAGGTGCGACCACGGCCGTTGTGGAACGGGTAGGGGTTGTAACTTCCCTCTGGGCAGGTGCCTAGAGGCCTTGCACTGGGCGCACACCGAGCAGGAGGAAACATAAACCCTCACGTCCTTAGCCAAGGTGGACCACCAGTACTTCCCACAGCGCACTGTCCGACTGATGCCCGAATGACCAGAGGAGGGTGACGTGTGGGCCCAATAGATCAAACAGTCGCGGACAGCAAACGGAACGTACAGACGCCCAGCTGGGCACTGGAGGGGAGTGAGCTCTGTACGTAACGCCCACTCGATGTCCGCGTCCAGCTCCCACACTACCGGTGCAACCAGGCAAGAGGCCGGGAGTATGGGAGTGGGATCCATAGACCGTTCCTCTGTGTCATACATCCGGGACAGTGTGTCTGTCTTAGCGTTCTGGGAACCTGGTCTGCAGGACAGGGTGAAAACAAAACGGTAAAGAACATGGCCCATCTTGCCTGGCAAGGGTTCAGTCTCCTCGCCACCCGGATGCACTTCAGACTGCGGTGGTCCGTCCAGATGAGAAAAGGGTGTTTAGCCCCCTCAAGCCAATGTCTAGACGCCTTCAAAACAAATGGAAAATTAAAAGTGGATCGGCGATGGCTAGAAGCCCGCTGACGTCGACCTCCGAACGCTGCTCGAACAAGCAGATGGACCGACTCCGGCGGAAGTCGTGACAGTACTAGCTTTCCCAAAAGCTGTAAATATACTGTATGACAATGTTGTTTAGATAATCAAGTCAACAGTAATCATAAAAATGCTCCTTAAACTCACTTTCACGTTAACACTGTTCACCCTCATTCAAAGGAAGGGAATGTGGCATAAACACACAATTCACTGTAACATGTTTCTTTCCATACAGGCAGAGAAAGTAAGGGATTAAAAGTGTGGTAAATAAAAAGCCAGTTGTACTGACAGGGGCTCACAGGGAGTCTAGCCTGCCTGCTTATGCCTGCCTCAATGTGTGACAAACATGCGAGGATCTAACAGAACGAGTGACCCATCAGACCCGTCCCCCACTCCCCCTCCAGCTGTCACCTCGCATGTGTGGGGAAACCAGAATACTCATTACCCGCTACCCACAATGCCCCGCTGCACGTGGGGGCCTGTGGGCTTCTGTCATGAGAGGTTTTCTTGGAGGGGGGCTGGCCGATGAGTAATCATATTTAATACAGTGCCTAACTGTATTAACCAACTGACTGACTTAACCAAATCCGAGTTACATAAGGGGCTTAGGGAGTGAAGGCGAGCTTACCCGTACGGCTAGGGAGGATGAGTGGGCTTCAGATAACATCTGTGACCTCTGACTACTTACTCTCTATCCCCTCCCCTCTCTCTATCGCCTCCTCTCTCTCTCTCTCTCTCTCTCTCTCTCTCTCTATCCCCTCCTCTCTCTATCTATCCCGTCCTCGCTATATTCCCTCCTCTCTCTCTCGCTATCCCCTCCACGCTCTATTCCATCCCCTCTCTCTGTATTCCCTCCTCTCTCTCTATCCCCTCCTCTCTCTCTCTCTCTCTCTCTCTCTCTCTCTATCCCCTCCTCTCTCCCTCTATATTCCCTCCTCTCTCTGACTAAGAGTGAAATACTTATTAACGGGCCCTTCCGAACAATGCGGAGACAAAAAAAAGTATTATAATAATAATAACACGAGGAATAACTACATAATGAGTAAAAATCACTTGGCTATATACATGGGGTACCAGTACCGAGTTGATAACAAGGGGTATGAGGTAATTGAGGTAGATATGTACATATAGGTAGGGATAAAGTGACTAAGCAACAGGATATTCACTGAGCATACCAAACATTAGGAACCTTCCTAATATTGAACTGAATCCCTCTCTTTTTCCCTCAGAAAAGCCTCAATTAATTGGGGCATGGACTCTACAAGGTGTCGAAAGCGTTCCACATGGATGCTGGCCCATGTTGACTCCAATGCTTCTCACACATGTGTCAAGTTGGCTGTATGTCCTTTGGGTGGTGGACCATTCTTCATACACACAGGAAATTGTTGAGTGTAAAAAACACAGCAGTGTTGCAATTCTTGACAAAAACCGGGGCGCCTGGCACCTACTACAGTACCATATCCCGATCAAAGGCACTTCAATATTTTGTCTTGCCCATTCACCCTCTGAATGGCACACATGCACAATCCATGTCTCAAGGCTTAAAAATCCTTCTTTAACCACTCTCCTCCCCTTCATCTACACTGATTGAAGTGGATTTAACATGTGACATCAGTAAGGGATCATAGATTTCACCTGATTCACCTGGTCAGTCTATGTCATGTTCCTAATGTTTTGTACACTCAGTGCATTATAAACAGTAACAGCAGCGTATGTGATGAGTCAGAAGAGTTTGTGCAAAAAGGGTCAATGCAAATAGCCCGGGTAACTAGAGTTGACGTCGGAAGTTTACATACACTTAGGTTGGAGTCATTAAAACTAGTTTTTCAACCACTCCACACATTTCATGTTAACAAACTATAGTTTTGGCAAGTCTGTTAGGACATCTACAAGTAATTTTTCCAACAATTGTTTACAGACAGATTATTTCACTTATAATTCACTGTATCACAATTCCAGTAGGTCAGACATTTACATACACTAAATTGACTGTGCCTTTAAACAGCTTGGAAAATTCCAGAAAATGATGGCATGGCTTTAGAAGGTTCTGATAGGCTAATTTACATCATTTGAGTCAATTGAAGGTGTACCTGTGGATGTATTTCAAGGCCTACCTTTAAACTCAGTGCCTCTTTGCTTGATGTCATGGGAAAATCTAAAGAAATCAGCCACGACCTCAGAAAATAAATTGTAGACCTCCACAAGTCTGGTTCATCCTTGGGAGCAATTTCCAAATGCCTGAAGGTACCACGTTCATCTGTACAAACAATAGTACGCAAGTATAAACACCTTGGGACCACGCAGCCATCATACCACTCAGTAAGGAGACGCATTCTGTCTCCTAGAGATGAATGTACTTTGGTGCGAAAAGTGCAAATCAATCCCAGAACAAGAGCAAAGGACCTTGTGAATATGCTGGAGGAAACAGGTACAAAAGTATCTATATCCACAGTAAAACGAGTCCTATATCAGCATAACCTGCAGGAGGGACTGGTGCACTTCACAAAATAGATGGCATCACGAGGAAGTAAAATTATGTGGATATATTGAAGCAACATCTCAAGACATCAGTCAAGAAGTTAAAGCTTGGTCACAAATGGGTCTTCCAAATGGACAATGACCACAAGCATACTTCCAAAGTTGTGGCAAAATTGCTTAAGGACAACAAAGTCAAGTTATTGGAGTGGCCTTCACAATGCCCTATAGAAAATCTGTGGGCAGAACTGAAAGAGCGAGTGCGAGCAAGGAGGCCTACAAACCTGACTCAGTGATACCAGCTCTGTCAGGAGGAATGGGCCAACATTCACCCAACTTATTGTGGGAAGCTTGTGGAAGGCTACCCGAAACATTTGACCCAAGTTAAACAATTTAAAGGAAATGCATCCAAATACTAATTGAGTGTATGTAAACTTCTAACCCACTGGGAATGTGATGAAAGAAATAAAAGCTGAAATAAATCATTTTCTCTACTATTATTCTGACATTTCACATTCTTAAAATAAAGTGGTGATCCTAACTGACCTAAGACAGGGAATTTTAACTAGGATTAAAAGTCAGGAATTGTGAAAAACTGAGTTTAAATGTATTTGGCTCAGGTGTATGTAAACTTCCGACTTCAACTGTATTTGTTATCTATTTAACTAACTATTTAGCAGTCGTATGGCTTGGGAGTAGAAGCTGTTCAGGGTCCTGTTAGTTCCAGATTTGGTGCATCTGTACCGCTTGCCATTTGGTAGCAGAGAGAACAGTCTATGAGACAGCCTACAGGGAGTTCAGAGACCTGGTGTCAGGACAACAACCTCTCCCACAACATCAGCAAGACAAAGGAGCTGATGGTGGACTACAGGAAACAGAGAACCGAACACGCCCTCATGCACATTGATGGGGCTGTAGTGGAGCAGGTTGAGAGCTTCAAGTTCCTCTGTTTCCACATCACTAAGGAATTATCATGGTCCACTCACCAACACAGTCGTGAAGAGGGCATGACAATGCCTCATCCCCCTCAGGAGGCTGAAAAGATTCAGCATGGGCCCTCAGATCCTCAAAAAGTTCTACAACTGCACCATTTAAACCATATACAACTGCTTCTTGACTGGCTGCATCACTGCTTGGTATGGCAACTGCTTGGCATCCGACTGCAAGGCGCTACAGAGGGCAGTGTGTATGGCCCACTACATTACTAGGGCCGAGCTCCCTGCCATCCAGGATCTCTGTACAAGGCCGTGTCAGAGGAAGGCCCTAAAAATTGTCAAAGACTCCAGCCACCCAAGTCATAGACTGTTCTCTCTACTATCGCTTGGCAAATGGTACCAAGTCACCAAGTCTGGAACCAACAGGAACCTGAACAGCTTCTGCCCCCAAGCCATAAGGCTGCTAAATAGTTAGTTAAATAGATATCCCGCCTCACTCGTTTCCCTTTATTCCCATCAATCTCACCCACTCAATCTTTACTCGGATCCTCTCTCTTCTCTCTCATCCTCTATCTCCCCCTCTTTCTCTATAGCCATTATCTTCTGTTGGTCATCGTTCTTTATCGTCCATGTGTCACACCCACCCAAACCACCCTAGAAGCTGGTGTGATTGTGTTGTGTGTTTGGGGTGGTGTGATTGTGTCTGTACAGTATGTGTGGGGTGGCAGAGAGAATGGAAAATTAGTTCAGGGGATTATCAGAGATTATCAATGTTTATTTTCTGTGAGTAACTATCCCTCCGGCATACAGGTGGAACAAGGAAAATGAACTGACAAACAGGGCAATTACCTGATCTGTCACAACACTTGTCAGCCTAAAACAGATATTAGCCAACTGTGAATTTGTCAACAACTAATTATCAATAATCAGAAAGAAAATCCAACCTAAAGGGAATATTGAATGATAGAATGTCCTAAAATGGACACAGACTTCAGACAAACTAAACATACAAGATGGAACAAGAGTCTGAAATGCTGTCAGCACAGAAATGCTTTAACATATCCCAGCACTTCACTCAAGACTCTTACAGTTGAGCCCTACGCCAGCTGCCTGTCTGACCTCTCCAGAAAGGGGTCTTCACTATGGCCAAAAAATAAGGGGTTGGTTTCCCGGACACAGATTAAGCCTAGACCTAGACTTTTTGAGTTGGTCTCTGGATGGTTCTCTGACTTCCTGACTTGATTCACACTCTTTGGTGGGTTCATCAGTCCTCAATGATTCTCAACTCCTAATATTGAGCAAATTACAATCACTGGAATATCTGACATAGACTTTGAAAAAGCCCCCGTGAATAGGCTACCAGTGTGGCAAATGCTACTGGTTGGTGGTAAGCTTTCTTGACTTGGTAAATCATTTTTGCAAAAACATGGCTAACCTTTGTTTAACCAGTTAAACAGCTGCTATTTTAGCTCTAAACAGCTGCTATTTTTTAGCTGCTATTTTTTTACTTTCTAGCTAATAGGCAGTTGAGAGTTTACACTTCATCTTCCAATTTATAATGTGGGGAGGTCAAAATAGTGAAAAACGATCTACCATATCTATTCATTTAAAAAATAAATGTTGATTACTTCGCCTTGCCATTATCATTCACCTGATGATAAGACAAGATGTGAAGAAAAAAAGTTTGGTAACAACAGGTTGAAGACCCCTGCTCTGTAGGGGAATGAAATGACTGAGTGAAAGGGATGGAGGACTCACCAGGGCACAGAGTAGGTCCACAACCTCCAGGATGAGCTCCTGGTGTCCGATGCGGGTGACCCCCAGCTCCTCCAGCTCCTGGTGGGTGATACGAAGCAGCTGGTCTCCTCCCACCTTCTCTCTCTCAAACGTCTTAATGTACTGCAGCAGACAGTCATCCAGCCCTGGAGGGAGAGGAGGAAATGACACGGTGAAAAGTCTCATTACATATGTTCAGGTAAACAGATTTGTATTGTCTTACTCCTCTCTGCTGCTATCTGCTACTGCTTTATACAAGTACTGATGCATGTGAAATAGCATATTTAGCATATTGTTTTGAGAGACAACATAATATCATTTAAGTAACAATAATCTTGGTATCAACTCCATCTATCCAGATTATTACCAAGACCAATGCAGGCAGTGTGTTTCAAATGTAAGCTCCAACGACCTCCGTCCCTCAAAGGCATCACTCTAAATATCGTTATCTGGTCGGGGCAGTGTGAAGAAACTTTCTCTTGTCAGCTCTGCAGTCCAGAGGGGTTTACAGTGACTCTATTGCTCCACCTTGTCTCTTCCCCCCCCACTCTCTCTCTCTATCTCTGACTGTGTGTGTGTTTGTGTCTCTCATTTCTGGGCTTTGAAACTGCAGCCTGTGAGTGTGTGCCAGTGCTTGGTTTAACGAAAATGGACAAACAGAGATCTCAGAGATGAACATAGTGCCTTTCTGGGCATCGCTGAACAGATATACACACACAGACTCACCAAGCTTTAATCAACCACGTCACACAGACCTCCACACATGTCCAACAAATTACAGTGGTATGTACAACCCACAAACAACCAACCCTTTCCACATACCATTACATACGCATAACCCCTACGCATTCCATTACATACAACCGTCCTACTATTATTGTGTAGGTATTTACACACAAAGAACTACACAAAAAGTAGAATATCTTTATTAAGATCATGACACATTCAAACACTCTCACATTTACTGCACACTTACAGCCCACTCATAACCAACAGTTGGCACAGATCATTCATGAGTAAACATTTATCCCCACACTAAACCCACTTGAAACACAGTACCATCCTTCCATCCTTCCCTCCTTCCGTCCTTCCCTCCCCAGTTTGAACAGAGGAGCTGTTCAAACTGATCCTCCTATCCCACTGGCATGCAAACACAGCGATAGCACCATCTCTGTCATTATCTCTGAAAGCTTTCATTCACAGCTGTACAAACGCTATCTGTCAGTGTCTCAATCTGGACTCAACACTCACGGAGACACACACATTCGCTCCAGCACTGACACACACTGCTGTCTCACACACACACACACACACATCATGGATCTCATCTCAAGGACCGTTGCCTCAAATAGGGGCAGACCTAGTTGGCAGAGCTTGATGTTGTCATGGAAATGCCCCCCCCCCCCCCGCTCTTCATGGATGGTGACATTGTCCTCACATTGGCTACCTAAAGATACCGATATACATATAAACACACACACACACGTAAACACACATATACATGTTTAAACACACATATACAATATTCCTCATCTCTCTCAGTCTCAGTGTTTCTCAATCTCTCCTTCATCCACTCTCATCCCACACTCTTTCTCTCCTTTCTCCTCCCTCGGTCAGCCTCCCACAAAGAAGGCTGTGGAGCCCTCATCTCCTCCTTTTGATTCAATCTCAGTGTGTTCTCTGGCCTGGACCTAATGAAGCATTCGGCTCAAGTTCAGCTGGCAGAGAAATTGTGGAGAAGCAGAAAGAGGAGAGTTCCATGGCTTTGCATACAATTTAAGGGCTTAACAAATCAGCCTCTTTACCCAGTTAATCAAGAAGCATTTGTCAATGAAGAAATCCCCATGTTGCTATAGAAACCATGCAGTGGGGTTTGGAGTAGTGGCTCCTGCAAGACAACAAGCCAACAATACTGTAACTAAACATGTAAGTGAAAAGGTAGAGAGAAAGAAAAGACCCTTCTAACGTCTTCCCACCAAAACAAGCAGGGACATTGTCTAAAGTATGAATGCTGTGCCTCGCCAGATAACAGAGCTATCTCCCTACATAAACACAGTAATCTGTTGTAAAGGACAAATACGTAAACACCTGTATTACACCTCAATTCAGAGATGGGCTTTGTCATTCTAAATGGGCAGAGCAACCCTTCTATAACAAACTAGCCTTGCTTTACCTCACTTTGCATAGAGCCTTCCCCCCACTTTGCAGAGAAATCCCCCCTTAATCAACTGGCCTGGCCTCCCTAAACAAACAGAGCTATTCTTTGTGATGAGACCAATGGATGAGACAGACAGCCACCCCGACTGGGAAGAGCACACAGAGAGACACAGAGAGAGATGAGATGAGAGATCTGATTAAGAGACTATTAATATGCTAGCAATTGAGGCTGCGGTGAGTAAGTTGTGTTTAGTGCTGTGATACATTATTGTGTTGGCTTTGTAGGGGAGGGGCACTATGCTAATCTACATCATTTATCAATGTCAAGAGACATGGGCAGGGTGCCAGCCAGTCAGATCAAAACACACACACACACACTCAAAGTGTAAGACGATAAACACACTTTAACCAGAGAAACATGCTGTAAATGTGTACACACATACTCTATAGTCTATACATACACTAACTTACCCAACATATGGCACATAATAATATTCAATAAACTATCAAAATAAAGAAAGTTGCCCACTCCATGTATAAACCAGCAATTGAATGGGTATTTAGCAATGTTTCGGCATCACTGTGCCTTCCTCAGGGCCAGAGTGACTTTCTTTATTTTGATAGTTTAAAGTTTACTCGCCGTTAGTCAGCACCTCCACACAAACACATTTTTCTGGGTGTGCGCCAGCTCATGTTTTTTAATCACATAATAATATTCAAACATCAAATGCATGCAATGTTATCCAACACAAGTGAGGAAATTGGTCAAATTTTCGACATGATTCTGCTAGGGCAGTGCATTACAGCTTAGCTAGCTTGACAATCATCTCAGTAATTGCCTTTAGCACAAATTTATGGCAGGTGTTTGTGTGAAAATAACAAATTTAAGATAAAAAAATATATATTTTCATAAAACCCTTAGCTTGAACATTAGCCAAGTATTTGCAGCTTTCTAAACCAGGGGCTGGAACCGGTTCAGGGAACGGAACCGAAAACTGGAAAAGACCAAACATTTTCAAGGAACAAAAGTTATCCATACTGTTCTAGAACAGAAACATTATTTTAAAAGCATGGGAACCAGTTAATAACATTATTTTACATTCCAGGCATTTTTCAGTGGCATCTTGCACCATAGGCTACACTTGTCTGTCCAATCACGCATGTAATCAACTAGCTTGCCTGCTCTATCTGCACTGGTTGGTGAAGTCATTTAATGAGATAATTGTAATATATATATATATATATTTCACAGGTTAAAAAAGGAACAGAAAGGAATGATATAAACAGGTACTTTTTGAGGGTTAAAACCGGTTCAGAACTTTATTTGCTGGTCGGAAGAGTGGAACGAAACAAAAACAATAGTGGTTCTGTTCAGAACGTTCCAACCCCTGGTTTAAAATGCAATACATGTGTAAATAAATTATATGTGCACAATGCACAGTTCACCCTTCATTTAAAATAAGTGGAGGGGTTTCTTAGTGGAGAGGTCTTTGTAGGTGCTGAGAGAGTAGAGAGCTTGGACAGTGCCAGGAGGATGCAGAGAGTGGCATTATGGGAAGTCACTGGGTGCTCCTATTTGGCCTCAGGTGACATCACTGAGCCCTATGCTAATAATGGAACCTCTGAATGGTAATGATGAGGTGGAGATGCTGTGGGCCCTTGCGACGGGGAGTATATGAATGGTTCCGAGACAAGATCACACAAACTCCATTTCCTTTCCTTTGTGACTGTGGCATCTTCCTACATCCCTCACTTCACATCCCCATTACTAGACTCTGGGCCTATAACTTGTCTCAGCTCCACTCATCAGATGTGGCTGGGCAACTGTAGGGCCCGCTCTCTGAGATCCAAGCTCAGTTTCTTCCAGTCCTCATTTCCTCTCCTTCTCTTCCAATATGCAATATCTTCTCTCCATCAGCTCTGAATATCATCATTATTGTCCTTTTACTGTCTCTTCTGCCATTTCCTCTTTCTCTTCTATTACATCCCTCTAATCCTCCTGTTCCTCTTGTCTTTCCAGGCAAAAAAACACACACACACCACCTCAAATAGATGTTTTTCACCTCTTCTTCCAATATGAATTGTATGAACTACTGACTCCAGTTTAGAATTAAGTGGAGCGGTTCTCAGACGTGTTTAGATAATGTAGGCCAAAAGGCATGCATATTCGGGGGGGGGGGGGGGGGGGGGGTCATGCATATTCATTTGAGAGAGGGTATGTTTTCTGTCCATTCTATGTTATTGTTTACATTAATTGTGTGTTACTGTAATGTGTTTTGTGTGTATCACATGCCTGTGTATGTCTGTTTTCATATATGTCGTTATTACTGTGAAATGTGTTTGTCTCTGCTGAGCAGAGTACTCATGTGGAGGATTCTAACCTCGCAGTGATGCTCCAACCACTTGTTCATTTACTTATTCACGCCTCCACTGCCTGAAAACACACTCACTCAAAGATTCAGTCAATCTCCAAACGTACACAACAGCTCAGCTGGCTGACTGAGACAGGCACACTAGTGCTTGACTGCTGGGATCAGACACAAAGTAGTTCATGAGTTCAGTACAAGAGTACATAGTAGTCAAGGCGTCAGTGTGTGTGTGTGTGTGTGTGTGTGTGTGTGTGTGTGTGTGTGTGTGTGTGTGTGTGTGTGTGTTTTTTTGCCTGGAAAGACAAGAGGAACAGGAGGATTAGAGGGATGTAATGGAAGAGAAAGAGGAAATGGCAGAAGAGACAGTAAAAGGTCAATAATTATGATATTCAGAGCTGATGGAGAGAAGAGAAAGAGATTCCATATTGGAAGAGATGGAGACCCACCGGGCACAGAAGTCAATTCAACATCTATTCCACATTGGTACAACTTAATTTTATTGAAATGGCGTGGAAACAACGTTGATTCAACCAGTGTGTGCCCAGTGGGAAGGTGATGTTGACTGAAAGAAATTGAGCTTGAATCTCAGAGAGCTGGCCCAGCCACAGGTTCTGGGCCCAGGGAGCCTAGTGAGTGTTAAAGATAGGCTTACCAACTGCAGTTACCGCAGGCCACAGTGGCTCAACAGCACATAGGGCACTACCACCATCAGGTCAAGCATCTCTCCAAAGCAACATGGGCCTACTGCCAACCTTCATCCATTGCCTCACACACAATACACCTCTCATATGAATCACCCGAAGTAGCACCACATCCATCTTATCTTCTTCATCTACGATATAGCTATTACTGCCTTATTACCACCACCTGTGTTGCAGATCTGAAATAGTATTTTTGGATGTAGTTAATAAATAATTGATGTATTTGGTATATGCACTAGATCCACTCCAGAGTGATGATGTAATAGCTATTAGTAATATATTCTCTAGAGTCCATCTTTGACTTTCACTTAGATGGGACTCAGAGAATCAAACAACTATCTCAGCTCCACATCCACAGAAATGAAATACATTAGTGTCTCTCTTATAGACATTTCGGTTTGTTCCATTAATTATATTCTGCATATTCGGAACCATCAACTGCTTCACTTCAAATACCTACAGGTTTTTACTGTAAATACTTTTATCCCTTCAGTGTCATTCATCCCAATGCCTTCATTTCAGTGGATCATTTCTCCCATAATGCCAATATTCAGACCGATCTGAAATGCTATTTAAAAGGCAAAGACTGCCTCCATACAGAACTCTTTCAATTACCAATAAACCAACTCATCCACCAGAGCTTTGACATTTTCTCAGGTCCAAGTGTATATCACTGCCAATTCCACAGCCCACATTTCAATTGAAATTTGAATTCCATTAGTGGTATAGAGAGCCCATTATAGTAAATAATATAATATAATAGATTGTCAATTTGTTGCCATTATAATTTAATACATTATTTCTGAGGTCCAGCAGGTGCTTTTGTTGCACCTAGTCGCCAATGATGGCACTAGCTTCGCACTGTTAATTGATCAGTGTTAGGCGCATTTGGTGCCGTTATACTTGAGTCCAGAGAATATATATTTCCCAGCATTTTGTGTGCAGGTTGATTGGCAACATCTAATGCACATCTTGAAACCGTGGCGTACCTTTCATCCAGTCCACCACTTGACTCGAACTCCACTTGCTCACAGGCTCCATGACCAGAGCCATTGTAGAAGTTTTTCGGGTCTCGCCTGACAAAAGAAACGCTCCAACAAGCCCAAAATTCTCAAATGTTTGGTTCTGTAATCCGTTTTCCTGTTTTATAACAACGACGAAGGAGGTCCAACGGATCTGAGACTACGTTATTTTCTGGGTGGCTTGATTCGAGTCGGATAGAGTTATACACATTCCTCTGCGGTTGGTGCTTGTTGTGTTGTGCGCTCGAATAGCTCCCTTGTTTGTCATTAATGCCAGGCGGCTGCACGATTCTGGTGGCACCGTCCGCGACCCTCTCGCCAATTCATCTCATACTACCCTAAAGAGAAGGCATGTAGTGGCGTCTGTGGGTTTATTTCCCAATCGCACCGTGCGGTCCACGCATTCTCCTTCTAGACTGCTACCACCCCATCTGTGAGTCACACAAGCGCTTGCAAGCTCCCCCCTCCCTCTCCCCCCCCCGCCAGACGACCGTTCACTGTATCTCCCTCCTCTTTCTCTCCCTCTCGCCCATGTTTCCCTCGCGTCTTTGTCGTTGCTCACGCCTCCATCATACAAGCAAGCGCAGCCTAATGGAAACGACGCTCGTAACTGAAGCGAGGATACTGTAATATCTCCTTCTCTTATTCTAATCTTCTGGGAAGCAAGATTTAGGCATTCAGTAAAACATTAATTGATCTGGTTAATTAACATTATGAAAGAGAAGAACGAGCCTATTACAATGTATTTTTATTTGAAATAACAGATAATAAATGTAATAGCACAAGATGTATAATAATATGGTATACTTGCACTTATGAGTTTTTATTGAAAGCTTCTGATAAAAGCCTATTAATTATTAATGGGGCAATCCGCAATTGCTGCTAAATTCATTTTTGGACTTAAGTAGGGTATAGGTTACCCTATTATAAGATAATAATGAACGTATGGGCGTTTATTTTAATTGATTATTAACATGAACTGATTGTCCTTGCTTAAAGGGAAAATCTGTAATTGATACATTGATTTTTAGACTTAAAATGAATGATACAATAAATTACCAAATGTATGTGGACACCTGCTCACCAAACATCTTATTCCAAAATCATGGGCATTAATATGGAGTTAACCCCCCCCCCACCCTCCACTCTTCTGGGAAGGCTTTCCACTAGATGTTGGAACATTGCTGCGGGAACTTCCTTCCATTCAGCCACAAGAGCATTAGTGAGGTCGGGCACTGATGTTGGGCGATTAGGCCTGGCTCGCAGTCGGCGTTCCAGTTCATCCCAAAAGTGTTCGATGAGGTTGAGGACAGGGATCTGTGCAGGACAGTCAAGTTCTTCCACAGTGTCTTGACAAACCATTTCTGTATGGACCTCACTTTGTGCATGGGGGCATTGTCATGCTGAAACAGAAAAGAGCCTTTCCCAAACTGTTACCACATAGTTGGAAGCACAGAAATAGTCTAGAATCTCATTGTGTGCTGTAGCGTTAAGATTTCCCTTCACTGGAACTAATGAAAAACAGCCCCAGACCATTATTTCTCCTCCACCAAACTTTACAGTCAGCACTATGCACTCGGGCAGGTAGCGTTGTCCGGGCATCCGCCAAACACAGATTTGTCCGGCGGACTTCCAAACGGTGAAGCATGATCACTACAGAGAATGCGTTTCCACTGCTCCAGAGTCCAATGACGGCGAGCTTTACACCACTCCAGCTGATACTTGGTATTGCGCATGGTGATTTTAGGTTTGTGTGCGGCTGCTCGGCCATGGAAACCTATTTCATGATGCTCCCGACGAACAGTTCTCGTGCTGACGTTGCTTCCAGAGGCAGTTTGGAACTTGGCGGTGAGTGTTGCAACAGAGAACAGACGATTTGTACGTGCTATGCGCATCAGCACTCGGCGGTCCCGTTCTGTGAGCTTGTGTAGCCTACCACTTATTGGCTGAGCCGTTGTTGCTCTTAGAAGTTTCCTCGTCACAATAACAGCACTTACAGTTGACTGGGGCTCTACCAGGGCAGAAATTTGACCAACTGACTTATTGGAAAATTGGCATCCTATGACGATGCCACATTGAAAGTCACTGAGCTCTTCAGTAAGGCCATCCTACTGCCAGTGTTTGTCTATGGAGATTGCATGGCTGTGTGCTCCATTTTATACACCTGTCAGCAACAGTGTGGCTGAAATAGCCAAATCTACTAATTTAAACAGGGTGTCCAAATACTTTTGTATACTTACTTTTGTAAACCCATTAATTCTTGAAGAATATAACTTGTAGATGCTCATGAGCTAAGTTCATCTGTTGTAACCCATCAGAGCCTGGGTCTTGCAAGGCACGCCCAGTTCGCTGAGAATTGAGAGCGCTGGGGGCTGACACATCACATAGATTACACTCCCTATTTAACATATCCACAAACAGACTCAAGACTCAGTCGAGACTACAATGAATCTCTTTGACATAACAAAGACATCCCACTCACTCAGGTGGAATCTATAGAATACTGCCATGAATGCATCCCACTGCCACAATATGAATAGGCTTACCATAGGTTGAGATGCCTCCTCATGAAGTAGGCCTAAAGAAACAACAAACTCAGATTACTTTGAAGTGGTTTTGCTTTACTGGTGGTCTGGTATAATGTGCAAACTGTATGTGGTTTTCATGGCCTTGGCAAGATGTGATGTAATACACCTGTGCACTGAACAATTATAAATCATATGAATTCCTTAATTAATAATCTAGTCTAAAGCAGGGACACAGCCACTTCAGAATCCTCAGTATTGGTAGTTAGGCTGTTGTGAGGAAGTTTCTACTCAGAGAGCTGAGCCTCACTCACAGCCTTAGCCTGCACACTAGACCCAAACGCACAATACCTCTGTCAGAGAGCCTATAGAGCGTAGATAGAGAGAGAGACTATGGACCATAGAGAGAGATGTGTCATCAGAACAAAGAGCAACTCTTTTCCCATAACCCCTGACCTGGGCACAATATCACAGGCTGTTCAGGCTTTGCTCAGTCTTTTTTTCAGTCTATGCTCCGGCCTGGTTAAATTTGAGGTGAAGTTAGACACTATCATGTTATTCATGTAACAGAAATGTTTGTTCTGTCCAGAATAATGGCACAACAAAGAGTCTAGGTTTCTAAAATGCCTTGAAGACTAATTCTCAGTGATATCAATCAAGATGTATATTAAAATAAAGTCTGAGGATATACAGCAAACAAGAGACAAGACATAAGATATTAAATAGGCCTCTCTTAGGACAAGCTGTTAACCATGTCTTGTTTTGTTAAATCAAAGCATCTTGGCTTGTCCTTTGTTTGGTTTATGTAAGTTTAGCGATGGTTCCTGTCCCTCTGTCACACCCCCATGGGTATGTGAACACATTTGCTCTGTGTGAGGGTATCGTTGTCAGCATCTCTGACAAATTTAATCCAAAGAATGTGTCATCTGCATTGCAAGGCGGGCATGTGAAATACCATAGCCTTACAGCTGTTCAGTCCATTTTGTCCTTGCAAGTTATGAATGGATGGGCTTTTATGTCGCTATTATTTTTCCCATTTTCTGTGAATAATTTATATCCTTGGGGAAGGAAGCTCTCTCTTCTCTCCAGCTATTATTACTTTGCCCTCGTATACTCGTACCTGTCCCTGTCCTCTGAGTGGGTGTGAGCCGAAATGGGTCGGAGTCTACATCCAAAAGTCTGTTAGGTTTCTTTGAATGATTTGTGAACTAAGTTGTAATTCATAATATTACTGGTATTTTTGGAAATACTGTTTGTCCAAAAACAGTTGTATACAATTTCAGAGCAGATGAAGAGGCACTTTCAAAACACATTGGGCTAATTCAGCCCAATTCTGATCTTTTTCCACTAATTGGTATTTTGACGAATCACATCAGATCTTTTTCGGAGCTGATTGGAGTGAAAAAAAGATCAGAATTGGGATGAATTAGCCCAATGTGTTTTGAAAGTGGCTCTTCATCTGCTCTGAAATTGTATACAACTGTTTTTGGACATAGAGTATTTCCCAAATTTGTGAGCACATATTTCACAGTAGGTTAAATCTTTGTTTCAGTTAATCAAACATGACATTATATTTTCAGCTGAGACACTTACCAACCGCACTCTTATAGTCCTCCTAATGAAAACAGTTAATAGGATAGCATTGTATATCATTTTAATCAGCCCACACCCATGAATATTTACACATATGAATCAATTTTAAATGTTTGAAGATTAAATATTGCAATTAAGGATCAAAACATAATCAGAAATCAGTGATTCTGACAGCTTTTTGGGCACATTTAAAAAAACATTTTAACATATTTATATATCTGGCACACCTGGCTCATTTGGTTGTGTATTCTACATCACTACGAACCTTTCAAGATATTGTTGGGCATACTGCAGTTATATTTCATACATGTATGGTCATGCGATTTCTGATCCAATAAGATCCCATTGAGTTGTTTGGATGCCATATTGGAAAATGGCTTCTGTGGGGTTAATTCATGAATCCTGTGATGGCCCTGTATCTACAAATCCATGTTCTAGCTGTGAGTGTGCAATTTGGTGCCTCTATCTGCTAACAATCTTATGTCAATGGCACAATATGGGTGATTTTTAAACAATAGTTGTAGTTAGTGCTTTCAAAGTTGGTTATTTTAGCTATAATTTGAAAGGTAATTTCATGACGCTTGTCAAGCAAAGTTCAAAATGTATCAGGGTTCCCTTTTTATAGCCATTTATAAAGGTTATTCTCATACCCTAGGTGTCAAAGGTCATACAGTGCCTTCACAAAGTACTCCGAAAGTATTTTTCCACATTTTGTTAGGTTACAGCTTTATTCTACAATTGATTCAATTGTTTTTTTTCCCTCATCAATCTAAACACAATACCCCATAATGACAAAGCAAAAACTGTTTTTTAATAAACGGAAATATTACATTTTCATAATTATTCAGACCCTTTACTCAGTACTTAGTTCAAAAATCAAATCAAACTTTATTTGTGACATGCGCCAAATACAACAAATGTAGACCTTACCATGAAATGATTACTTACAAGCCCTTAACCAACAGTGCAGTTCAAGAAGAGTTAAGAGAATATTTCCCAAATAAACTAAGGTAAAAAAAAAAGTAACACAATGACATAACAATAATGAGGCTATATACAGGTACAGGTACCGAGTCAGTGTGCGGGGGTGCAGATTAGAGGTCATGTGTACATGTAGGTAGGGGTGAAGTGACTATGCATAGATAATAAACAGCGAGTAGCAGTAGTGTACAAAACAAATGGGGGTGTGGGGGGGAGGGGTCAATGTAATAGTCACGTGGCCATTTGATTAGTTGTTCAGCAGTCTTATGGCTTGGGGGTAGAAGCTGTTAAGGAGCCTTTGATCCTAGACTTGGCGCTCCGGTACCTCTTGCCGTGCGGTAGCAGAGAAAACAGTCTATGACTTGGGTGACTGGAGTCTCTGACAATTTTATGGGCTTTCCTCTGACACTGCCTATTGTATAGGTCCTGGATTGCAGGACGCTTGGCCCCAGTGATGTACTGGGCCGTGCTCACTAACCTCTGTAGCGCCTTAGGGTCAGATGCCAAGCAGTTTCCATGCCAGGCAGTGATGCAACCGGTCAGGATGCTCTCGATGGTGCAGCTGTAGAACTTTTTGAGGATCTGGGGACACATGTAAAATCTTTTCAGTCTCCTGAGGGGGAAAAGGTTTTGTCGTGCCCTCGTCACCACTGTCTTGGTGTGTTTGGACCATGATAGATCGCTGGTGATGTTGACACCAAGGAACTTGAAACTCTTGACATGCTCCACTACAGCCCCTTTGATGTTATTGGGGGCCTGTTCGGCCAACCGTTTCCTGTAGTCCAAGATCAGCTCCTTTGTCTTTCTCACGTTGAGGGAGAGGTTGTTGTTCTGACACCACACTGCCAGTTCTCTGACCTCCTCTCTATAGGCTGTCTCATCATTGACGGTGTTCAGGCATACCACTGTTCGTCGTCAGCAAATTTAATGATGGTGTTGGAGTCGTGTTTGGCCACACAGTCGTGGGTGAACAGGGAGTACAGGAGGGGACTAAGTACACACCCCTGAGGGGCCCCAGTGTTGAGGATCACCATGGCAGACGTGTTGTTGCCTACCCTTACCGCCTGGGGGTGGCCCGTCAGGAAGTCCAGGGTCCAGTTGCAGAGTTGCTAAGTCCCAGGGTCCTTAGCTTAGTGATAAGCTTCATGGGCACTATGGTGTTGAATGCTGAGCTGTAGTCAATGAACAGCATTCTCACATAGGTGTTCCTTTTGTCCAGGTGGGAAAGGGCAGTGTGGAGTGCGATTGAGATTGCGTCATCTATGGATTTGTTGGGGTGGTATGCGAATTGGAGTGGGTCTAGGGTATCCAAGAGGATGCTGTTGATGTGAGCCATGACCAGCCTTTCAAAGCACTTTATGGCTACCAACATGAGTGCTACGGGGCGGTAATCATTTAGGCAAGTTACCTTCGCTTCCTTGAGCACAGGGACTATGGTGGTCTGCTTGAAACAGGTATTACAGACTCAGTCAGGGAGAGGTTGAAAATGTCAGTGAAGACACTTGCCAGTTGGTCCAGGCATGCTTTAAGTACACGTCCTGGTAATCCATCTGGCCCTGCGGCTTTGTGAATATTGACCTGTTTAAAGGTCTTAAGGTGAATGCACCAATTTGTAAGTCGCTCTGGATAAGAGCGTCTGCTAAATGACTTAAATGTAAATGTAAATGTCTTGCTCACATCGGCTACAGAAAGCGTTATCACACAGTCATCCAGCACAGCTGGTGCTCTCGTGCATGCTTTAGTGTTGCTTGTCTTGAAGCGAGCATTAAAGGCATTTAGCTCATCTGGAAGGCTCACGTCACTGGGCAGCTTGGGTTTCCCTTTGTAGTCCGTAATAGTTTTCAAGCCCTTCCACATCCAACGAGCGTCAGAGCTGGTGTAGTAGGATTCAATTTTAATCCTGTATTGATACTTTGCTTGTTTGATGGTTCGTCTGAGGGCATAGCGGGATTTCTTAAACGCGTCCGGATTAATGTCCCGCTCCTTGAAAGCGGCAGCTCTAGCCTTTATCTCGATGTGGATGTTGCCTGCAATCCATGGCTTCTGGTTGGGATATGTACGTACGATCACTGTGGGGACGTCGTTGTCGATGCACTTATTGATGAAGCCGATGACTGAGGTGGTATACTCCTCAATGCCGTTGGATGAATCCCGGAACATATTCCAGACTATGCTAGCAAAACAATCCTGTAGCGTAGCATCAGCATCATCTGACCACTTCCGTATTGGTACTTCCTGCTTTAGTTTTTGCTTGTAAGCAGGAATCAGGAGGATAGAATTATGGTCAGATTTGCCAAATGGAGGGCAGGGGAGATCTTTCTTTGCATATCTGTGTGTGGAGTAAAGGTGGCCTCGAGTTTTTTCCTCTGGTTGCACATGTGACATGCTGGTAGAAATTTGGTAAAACTGTTGGCCTGCATTACAGTCCCTTACAGGCCGCTTCTGAGTGAGCATTTTTTTGTATGCTTATGGCCTTATAGATTTGGTTGAGTGCGGTCTTCATGCCAGCATCGGCCTGTGGTGGTAAATAGACGGCTACGAATAATATAGATGAGAACTCTCTTGGTAGATAGTGTGGTCCACAGCTTATCATAAGGTACTCTACCCCAGGTGAGCAATAACTCAAGACTTCTTTAATATTAGACATTACGCACAAGCTGTTACTGACAAAAAAGACACACACAAACACACCCCTAGTCTTACCAGACGTAGCTTCTCTGTTCTGCCGGTGCATTGAAAATCCTTCCAGCTCTATATTATCCGTGTCGTCGCTCAGCCACGACTTGTGAAACATAAGATATTACAGTTTTTAATGTCCCGTTGGTAGGATAATCTTAATCGTATATCATCAATTTTATTTTCCAATGATTGTATGTTAGCAAGTAGGATGGCAGAATTCTCAAAAAGCAGCCTGATCTGCGTCCTCTTTTCTTTCTTCTTTTATTCACGCAAATGACTGGAATCTGGGCCTGTTCCAGGGAGAGCAGTATATCTTTCTCGTTGGACTCATTAAAGGAAAAAGCTTCTTCCAGTTGGTGGTGAATAATCCCAGTTCTGATGTCCAGAAGTTATTTTCGGTCATAAGAGATGGTAGCAACATTGTGTACAACAAAAAAACTAAATAGCACAATTAGTCACGGGAATGTAAAATGTCAGCCTTCCTCTTTGCGCCATCTTGATCTTGAAGCACCTTTGACAGCGATTACAGCTTTGAGTCTTCTTTATGTTTGACGTCACAAGCTTGGCACACCTGTATTTGAGGAGTTTCTCCCATTCTTCTCTGCAGATCCTCTCAAACTCTGTCAGGTTGGATGGGGAGCATTAAAACACAGCTATTTTCAGGTCTCTTCAGAGATGTTCGATCGGGTTCAAGTCTGGGCTCTGGCTCGACCACTCAAGGACATTCAGACACTTGTCCCAAAGTTACTCCTGTGTTGTCTTGGCTGTGTGCTTAGGGTCGTTGTCCTGTTGGAAGGTGAACCTTCACCTCAGTCTGTGATCCTGAGTGCTCTGGAGCAGGTTTTCATCAAGGATCTCTCTGTACTTTGCTCCGTTCATCTTCGCCTCAATCCTGACTAGTCTCCCAGTCCCAAACTTCTTCCATTTACGAATGCCAATGTGTCCTTTGGAGCCTTCATTGCTGCATACATTTCTGGTACCCTTCCCCAATTTTAGAATAAGGCTGTAACGTAACAAAATGTGGAAAAAGTCAAGGGGTCTGAATAAATGTATTAGGCCCTAATCTATGGATTTCACATGAATGGGAATACAGATATGCATCTGTTGGTCACAGATACCTCTAAAAAAAAGTTGGGAAGTGGATCAGAAAACCAGTCAGTATCTTGTATGACCGCCATTTGCCTAATGCAGCGCGACACATCTCCTTCGCATAGAGTTTGATCAGGCTGTTGCAAAGTTGCTGGATATTGTCGGGAACTGGAACACGCTGTCGTACACGTCAAGCCAGAGCACCCCAAACATACTCAATTTGAGACATGTCTGGTGAGTATGCAGGCCATGGAAGAACTGGGACATTTTCACAATTCCAGGAATTGTGTATAGATCCTTTCGACATGGGGCCGTGCATTATCATACTGAAACATGAGGTGATGGCGGCAGATGAATGGCACGACAATCCTGGGCCTCAGGATCTCATCACAGTATCTCTGTGCATTCAAAATGCCATCGATAAAATGCAATTGTGTTCATTCTCCGTAGCTTATGCCTGCCCACACCATAACCCCACCGTCACCATAGGGCACTCCGTTCACAACGTTGACATCAGCAAACCACTTGATCACACGACGCCATACACTTGGTCTGTGGTTGCGAAGCCGGTTGGACGTACTGCCAAATTCTCTAAAATGATGTTGGAGGTGGCTTATGGTCGAGAAATGAACATCAAATTATATGGCAACAGATTTGGTGGACATGCATGCATTCAGCATGCAAATACCACACTCCCTGAAAACTTGAGACATCTGTGGCATTGTGTTGTGTCACAAAATTGCACATTTTAGAGTGTCCTTTTATTGTTCCCAACACAAGGTGCACCTGACTATTTAATCAGCTTCTTGATGTGTCACATCTGTCAGGTGGATGGATTCTCTTGGCAAAGGAGAAATACTCACTAATAGGGATGTAAACAAATTTGTGAACAACATTTGAGAAAAATACGCTTTTTGTGCGTATGAAACATTTCTTGGATATTTTATTTCAGCTCATGAAACATGGGACCAACACTTTACATGTTGGGTTTATGTTTTTGTTCAGTGGTATGAATGAGATTTTGTATATCGATGGAGTCTCCTCTTCACTGATGACGTTGAGACTGATACTATTTAATGATGCGGCCAGTTGAGGACTTGTGAGGCGTCTGTTTCTCAGACTAGACACTGATGTACTTGTCCTCTTGCTCAGTTGTGCACCGGGGCCTCCCACTCCTCTTTCTATTCTGGTTAGGGCCAGTTTGCGCTGTTCTGTGAAGGGAGTAGTACACAGCGTTGTACGAGATCTTCAGTTTCTTGGAAATTTCTCTCATGGAATAGCCTTCATTTCTCAGAACAAGAATAGACTGACGAGTTTCAGAAAAAAGTTATTTGTTTCTGGCCATTTTGAGCCTATAATCAAACCCATAAATGCTGATGCTCCAGATACTCCCACCCACACATGCGATGACATCACCTGGATTCAATGATGTTTCTAGAGAAAATATCTCTCTCATCATCACTCAATACCTAGGTTAACCTCCACTGTATTCACATCCTACCATACCTTTGTCTGTACATTATACCTTGAAGCTATTTTATCGCCCCCTGTTCTGGACGTTCTCGACGACCAATTCTCATAGCTTTTAGCCGTACCCTTATCCTACTCCTCCTCTGTTCCTCTGGTGATGTAGAGGTGAATCCAGGCCCTGCAGTGCTTAGCTCCACTCCTATTCCCCAGGCGCTCTCTTTTGATGACTTCTGTAACCGTAATAGCCTTGGTTTCATGCATGTTAACATTAGAAGCCTCCTCCCTAAGTTTGTTTTATTCACTGCTTTAGCACACTCTGCCAACCCGGATGTTCTAGCCGTGTCTGAATCCTGGCTTAGGAAGACCACCAAAAATTCTGAAATCTTCATCCCTAACTACAACATTTTCAGACAACATTTTGGACACTGTGTTAACAACCCTCCAGACGAGTTTCAATGCCATACAACTCTCCTTCCGTGGCCTCCAATTGCTCTTAAATACAAGTAAAACTAAATGGATGCTCTTCAACCGATTGCTGCCTGCACCTGCCCGCCCATCCATCATCACTACTCTGGACGGTTCTGACTTTGAATATGTGGACAACTACAAATACCTAGGTGTCTGGTTAGACTGTAAACTCTCCTTCCAGACTCACATCAAACATCCCCAATACAAAGTTAAATCTAGAATTGGCTTCCTATTTCGCAACAAAGCATCCTTCACTCATGCTACCAAACATACCCTTGTAAAACTGACCATCCTACCGATCCTTGATTTCGGCGATGTAATTTACAAAATAGCCTCCAATAAATTGGATGCAGTCTATCACAGTGCCATCCGTTTTGTCACCAAAGCCCCATATACTACCCACCACTGCGACCTGTTCGCTCTTGTTGGCTGGCCCTCGCTTCATACTCATCGCCAAACCCACTGGCTCCAGGTCATCTACAAGACCCTGCTAGGTAAAGTCCCCCCTTATCTCAGCTTGCTGGTCACCATAGCAGCACCCACCTGTAGCACGCGCTCCAACGGGTATATCTCTCTGGTTACCCCCAAAACCAATTCTTCCTTTGGCCGCCTCTCCTTCCAGTTCTCTGCTGCCAATGACTAGAACGAACTACAAAAATCTCTGAAACTGGAAATACTTATCTCCCTCACTAGCTTTAAGCACCAGCTGTCAGAGCAGCTCACAGATTACTGCACCTGTACATAGTCCATCTATAATTTAGCCCAAACAACTACCTCTCCCCCTACTATATTTATTTATTTATTTTGCTCCTTTGCACCCCATTATTTCTATCTCTACTTTGCACATTCTTCCACTGCAAATCTACCATTCCAGTGTTTTGCTTGCTATATTGCATTTACTTCTGCAAAAACTTAAATTGGACTCTTGTGTTGAGTGATGGATTTAATACAGAGTGTTCCTTACTCAACCCACTCCATTCACTGCAATGTACATGGGATACACATTTGGTTGTAGAGAGAAAAATACAGCTGTCTCAGCTAAAGTGGAAAATATTCATTAGGGTCTCTACTAACCAAATATAGTTTGTTTTTGAGGGAGGCTGTGTCACACGACCTGCTGCTGGCTTTTTACTCCACACCTTCCATAGCACCCAACGCAAGACACTATATATTAAATACATATTGGGTTGTAGAGAGAACTTTTCTACCTGTCTCAGCTTTTTAAATTTTTATCAGGCAAGTCAGATAAGAACAAATTCTTATTTACAATGACGGCCTACCCCGGCCAAACCCTAACCCGGACAATGCTGGGCCAATATGTGCGATGCCCTATGGGACTCCCAATCACGGCCGGTTGTGATACAGCCTGGAATCGAACAAGGGTCTGTAGTGACGCCTCTAGCACTGAGATGCAGTGCCTTAGACCGCTGCGCCAAAGTCTCAGCTAAAGGGAGGGGGCGGAGAAGTGCTACTGGATATGTAACCCTAACCCTAACCCTCCAAAAACGAATCATACTAAGTATTTCCCACCTAACTTTAGCTGAGACAGGTAGAAAAGTTCTCTCTACAATCCAATATGTCTCTATTTCTGAAACTATCCGCCGCCATTGTCGCAACCCCTATTACCAGCCTGTTCAACCTCTCTTTCATATCGTCCGAGATCCCCAAGGATTGGAAAGCTGCCGCAGTCATCCCCCTCTTCAAAGGGGGAGACACCCTGGACCCAAACTGTTACAGACCTATATCCATCCTGCCCTGACTATCTAAGGTCTTCGAAAGCCAAGTCAACAAACAGGTCACTGACCATCTCGAATCCCACCGTACCTTCTCCGCTGTGCAATCTGGTTTCAGAGCCGGTCACGGGTGCACCTCAGCCACACTCAAGGTACTAAACGATATCATAACCGCCATCGATAAAAGACAGTACTGTGCAGCCGTCTTCATCGACCTTGCCAAGGCCTTCGACTCTGTCAATCACCATATTCTTATCGGCAGACTCAGTAGCCTCGGTTTTTCGGATGACTGCCTTGCCTGGTTCACCAATTACTTTGCAGACAGAGTTCAGTGTGTCAAATCGGAGGGCATGCTGTCCTGTCCTCTGGCAGTCTCTATGGGGGTGCCACAGGGTTCAATTCTCGGGCCGACTCTTTTCTCTGTACATATCAATGATGTTGCTCTTGCTGCGGGCGATTCCCTGATCCACCTCTACGCAGACGACACCATTCTATACACTTTCGGCCCGTCATTGGACACTGTGCTATCTAACCTCCAAACGAGCTTCAATGCCATACAACACTCCTTCCGTGGCCTCCAACTGCTCTTAAACGCTAGTAAAACCAAATGCATGCTTTTCAACCGATCGCTGCCTGCACCCGCATGCCCGACTAGCATCACCACCCTGGATGGTTCCGACCTTGAATATGTGGACATCTATAAGTACCTAGGTGTCTGGCTAGACTGCAAACTCTCCTTCCAGACTCATATCAAACATCTCCAATCGAAAACCAAATCAAGAGTCGGCTTTCTATTCCGCAACAAAGCCTCCTTCACTCACGCTGCCAAGCTTACCCTAGTAAAACTGACTATCCTACCGATCCTCGACTTCGGCGATGTCATCTACAAAATGGCTTCCAACACTCTACTCAGCAAACCGGATGCAGTCTATCACAGTGCCATCCGTTTTGTCACTAAAGCACCTTATACCACCCACCACTGCGACTTGTATGCTCTAGTCGGCTGGCCCTCACTACATATTCGTCGCCAGACCCACTGGCTCCAGGTCATCTACAAGTCCATGCTAGGTAAAGCTCCGCCTTATCTCAGTTCACTGGTCACGATGGCAACACCCATCCGTAGCACGCGCTCCAGCAGGTGTATCTCATTGATCATCCCTAAAGCCAACACCTCATTTGGCCGCCTTTCGTTCCAGTACTCTGCTGCCTGTGACTGGAACGAATTGCAAAAATCGCTGAAGTTGGAGACTTTTATCTCCCTCACCAACTTCAAACATCAGCTATCTGAGCAGCTAACCGATCGCTGCAGCTGTACATAGTCTATTGGTAAATAGCCCACCCATTTTCACCTACCTCATCCCCATACTGTTTTATTTATTTACTTTTCTGCTCTTTTGCACACCAATATCTCTACCTGTACATGACCATCTGATCATTTATCACTCCAGTGTTAATCTGCAAAATTGTAATTATTCGCCTACCTCATGCCTTTTGCACACATTGTATATAGACTCCCCCTTTTTTTTCTACTGTGTTATTGACTTGTTAATTGTTTACTCCATGTGTAACTCTGTGTTGTCTGTTCACACTGCTATGCTTTATCTTGGCCAGGTCGCAGTTGCAAATGAGAACTTGTTCTCAACTAGCCTACCTGGTTAAATAAAGGTGAAAAAAATATATATATATGTATTGTATCGGGGGCTATGTAGGGGGTGGAGCCCCCTCAAAACGAATCATATTTAGTTAGTAGACACTACTAATTATTTCCCACCCCTTTAGCTGAGACAGGTAGTAAAGTTTTCTCTCTACAGTTCAATGTACTTAACATACCAGTGTCAACATTGTATTTTTTCATTATTGGTCTTTAAATAATAATAATTTAAAAACATATTTTTTATTTGTTTTTATAAATTACTTATGTTTTCTTGTTGACACAATACAAGTGGCCATTGATATAACATTCAATACATTTTTAATCAGCTGATGATATTACAATGTGGGCTTTTATTTTGAAGGTTTCATCATAAAACATTTTCTTTTAAAGTGACGTCAGCGTTATGCTACTGGCAGAATAGTACCAAAGATTTTTATGACTAAACCAAGATATACCACAGCCTGTCATTTCAAATGGGAACAAATTAGCCATAGTGGAAAGAACTAGCAAGATTCTATTGGCCCGTTCTAGACAATATTTGCATATTTCCGTTGGGGAACGCCTATTCTGTGAAGTGCGCGTGTGCAATAACTCAATTCGCCTTTGCACTTCTTCTAAACAACGCAATTTTGTGAAACTTTGGCAAAGGGTAAAGTTCACAAAACTTAGTCCACTCTGTCTATAACAGATTGTAGTTCTGGGAACAGAACAATTGAGATTAAACGTTTAATCGATGAGTAAATCATTAGAATATCGGCCAAATGTATCTCGTTCCATCTTCTCCCACTGCCGGCCATTGGGCTTCCTCTCTACCATATTTGGCATTGAGTGGAAACGCCAACCGGATGCTTCACATTTAAACATCCGGGTGAAATATCTGTCTCATTGTTAAATCTGTGATAATACTTTACTGTTCCTGTTTGTCGGAGTCAAAAGTTACCGCGGCCCTGTCTATGGTCTATATTTAGCATTTTAACCGGGAACATTTGCCGTTTATTAGCTCTAGGGTTATGTTACGTTTATTTTGAATGCGTACACATTATGCTTTAGTAAACTGAATCGCCATAAATGAGGCAAACAGGTGGATTTAGGAGGCCAGAGGTTTCAAAACAAGCTCGCCTCGGGAACAGAAAGCTTTGATATTTTCAGCTTTTTTTCTTGGTAAGAGAGAGCTATTCGCAAGTTGCAACAAGTCTGTAATTGTTATAGTATTACTTATGATAATGGTAAAAATGTGATCGACTGGTATGGGTGTTTTTTTATTTTCTTGCAACACAGGTCTACTGTCTGGCAATATTCAAGTAGCCATTGACGTCAGACTTTGAACTGTGACCCGGAACCTGTACACCGGAGGTCCTCCAGGATGGCTGGGCGGGGCTCTGACACGATGGAGCATGATGGAGGGGAAACTATATCAGATGTCAGTTTTCCCTTGGGAGAGGGTGTGTCTGGCCGTGGAAGAAGTACAATCTCTATGTCTGATGAGGGAGAGGAGGCTTTCTATGTGCCTGAGAGGAGACCCTCCCTGGACCTGGGAGATGGCCTGAGACCCATGGACACTACTCACTGGTGAGACACTGACCATACCACAACACACAGCACATGTCATGTGCCCAGAATTAAGCTTGTCCCTTTCCCCATCCTCAATCATTCATAGTTTGTGTGTGTGTGTGTTTATTTGGTGTGTTTGGCAGGCATGATGTGGAAAGGGCTCAATCCCCGGTCCACAGCTACAATTCGGTAAACAGTGATACACAATTCTGGCCATCTGATGAACTGGATGAAGAAACTGAGCTGTCTGCTACTAGGTACACTAAAACATGTTGATTTATAGACACTCATACACTTACATTAACATACAGTAAAATGAAAAGCATTCGGTCACACAAAAAATACATACACTTGCGTTACATTTTTCTTTACAAAGTATTAACACGAAACAGGAACACAGACCGTTAAAGGACTACAGTACGTGAACATATTTGTTATATTATGTGAACGGTTCCTTGAAGCAGCACTAGTTCACTACTGCTGATGATTCATTCATTTTCCCTGTGATGTTCTATTTAGAGTCCAGCTGGAAAGAACAGACTCTTACTCCAGTGGCTACTCCGTGGACAGTGACTGTGAGACCAGAACCAGGAAGTAAGAAAAGTCATCCATGTTTGATCAGGCACAGACAGGATGCAATCGGTTGAAGTGTGTTATTAGGGTGTAATTATGCATACGTTTATCTGAGTATTTATTCCTGAGTATAACGTTGGTGCATGTACGTCCATTTGTTTACAAATGGTCAAATCGGTGGATAGGCTCATGCACTAGTATGTGTCGCAATATTTAATCTTCCACCGCCTCTCCAGGTCTCAAGACGCTGCACCTAAAGAAGAGGGTCCTGCAGTGGAACCTCCAAGACCAGAGCTGATCAAAAACCCAGACGAGAAGAGGCACCCTGCCCTGACTGTAGACTTCACCTTCAAGGTGGGCTCACACTTCACTCTAGTCTAGGTGATGTACTGTATGTTCAGCAACAAATGTTAACATGTCCCTAAAGTTAAGTGTAGTGGATGAGAATTGCTTTTCTCTTGTTTTAATTGTATTCTGTGGACCCCAGGCCATCAGGAAGACACTGGAGAAACTGGGGAAGGATGATTTGAGGACATTTAAGATCACGCTGTGGAAGCGCTACCCAGAGTCATTCAGCTCTCCTCCCCAGGGCATGGACATGGTGGACCTGGTGGATAGACTACTGGAGTTTTATGACCTAGAGGTGGCCCTGCAGCTCACCAAGGCCCTGCTGAAGGACATGGGCCTCAAACGCCTGGATGCCTACCTCACGGACCTCTGCAAGAAAAGTATGCATGTTGGCTTTATTTCATTTGATTCATGTAATAACGATAAGTAACAAATGTAAACTTTGAGTTATGATAGGGTAATAGTTGAGCTATTTATACATTATACAGTACTTCAAGAACCAATGGGTTATACACTAAAATGTTGAATTTAAATGGCCATTGAACAGGAAATATACTAGACTGTGCCTTTTTTAATGTCTGTGTTCTCTCTGTGCAGATGAGGTGCGTTATGAGCTGAGAGGCACTCTGTTGAGAAAGTATAGCTGGATGTGTGAGGGTGTTGCCCAGCAGGGAGAGCATAAGGCCTTTGACAGTATCTTTAATGAGCTCTATATAACAGACCGAGGCAATGCTGGGCCCAACATCGAGCACGAGGTCAGAAAGATCGACAAGCTGTCCACCAATCGCAAGGAAGAGAAGCGGATCACCTGTAGCCAGATCTTTGACCCCGATGTGATTTATGAGAAGCATGTGAGTCATATAGTGACCAACGGCATCGCCGGGGTAGGGAAGTCTATGGCCGTGCAGAAGTTCATCATGGACTGGGCAGAGGAGCGCAAGCACAATCATGTCTACTTCCTGTTCCCACTGCCCTTCAAAGAGCTCAACCTCATGCTGAAACTGAAGATCAGCCTCCTGGAGATCGTCCACACTCTCTACCCCGAGACCAAGGCGTTGCCCACCTTCGAGTGCGACGAAGGCAAGGTCATGTTCATCTGTGACGGGCTGGATGAGTATGCACATTCCCTGGACTTCCACCGCACCGAGACTTGGTGTGACAGCACTGAACCAGCCGCCATGCACGTGGTGGTAACCAACCTGATTAGGGGCAACCTGCTCCCCTCGTCTCTCCTCTGGATCATCTCTCGCCCCCTCACCTCCAGTCGGCTGCCCCCAGAGTCTGTGCACCAGGTGTTGGAGGTCCGTGGCTTCACCAACGAACAGAAGGAAGAGTACTTCAGGAGGAGGTTTCAGGACCCGGCGCAGGCCGATAAGGTGATTGCCCACCTGACCTCCTGCAAGACCCTCCACATCATGTGCCATCTGCCCATGTTCTGCTGTGTGGTGCGGGAGGTTTTCCAGCATACGTTTAGGGAGAAGGGGCCGGATGCAGAGCTGCCCAAGGGGCTGACCCTGATGTACACTCGCCTGCTGCTGGTGCACCTGCATGTGCGTGGTGCCAGGGGCTCAGCCTCCCGCACCCCGGAAGAGGAGAGGGACTTCCTGATTAATCTGGGCAAACTAGCCTTTACAATGCTGGAGAAAAACCAGATGGTCATTGGCAAGGCCACCTGGAAGGACTGCGGCGTGGATGTCGCTGAGGCTGTCACCAATAGTGGCCTGTGCATTGAGTTCCTGATCGAGCAGTTTGTCATGTACCAGGAGAGGATCCAGACCTTCATCCACCCCACCATCCAAGAATACCTGGCTGCCCTCTACGTGTTCCTCACCTGGAGGTGTACGGGGCAGAACGTCCTGCAGCAGCCACGGAATAGCAAGTTCTCACGCATGTTCAAGGACCCCGGGCTGCTGGACATGCACCGCAGTGCTATAGAGAGAAGCTTACAGAGCCCCGATGGAAACCTGGATGTCTTCCTGCGCTTCCTGTTGGGCATGGCCCAGACAGCCAATCAGGAGCTGCTACAACGCTTCCTACCCGATAAGAACAAATGCTCATCGGCCTCTGAGGAGACGGCCGCCATTATCAGGAAGAAGATTAAAGAGAACCACTACCCTGACAGGAACGCCAACCTGCAGTGCTGCCTGGACGAGCTTGGTGTTGGTGCTGAAGCTCCCAGACGCAGCCGCTCAAACTCTGTGAAGAACCAATGACTGACTACAGTATTTATAAAGATGTATATATTAGGTTTGAAATATGGGTTGTATAGTTAGACAAACTTTTATAAGGGAATTGGGGAAGAAAGATATGGATTACTTCAGGGTTGCTTTGTAACAATACTCAACTGTGGTAGTATTGTGGAAATATGTCATGAGAAGTAGCCACAAGGTGGCAGTAGCATTACACTACTATACTACTGAGACACAGAAGAGTGAAAGGGATGTGTGACAAATTACATTCATAGGCAGTCATATATATTGACTGTATACTTAATATAACATTGTGATGATGTTTTACACCAGGTATGTGCAACTGATGGGGTTGGGGGGGTCACAAATTCCTAACTCACGACAGGCCGCAGTAGCGCACAGGTCTGTACCCACACATGCAGTCAGAGCCAGCCCCAAGCCTTTTGCGGGCAAAACATTTTAGTGGACCCCTCGACAAGGAAGAGAAACCATTTAATTTCCTGTAATTCTACACATTTTGCCATGGGGCTTACAGCAAATGTTGCAGTTTTAAAGCAAGTTTTCGGCAATTCTACACATTTTGTCATGCGGTCGAGAGAAATGTTAGCAGTTTTTGAATATGATATCGGAGTGAGAGTTACTAACAAAATCAATGGGGGCCCCTGGATGGTAATTTGACCATGATTACTACAACTTTAGATAGCTGGCTAGACTTACTTACCAATGTAATTAAGTGACATTTCAGATGCACAACCAAATTTCAAAACTGCACCTTGCAGGGTTGGGTCAATTACATTTAAATTCAGAAAGTAAACCCAAATCCACATTTTCCTCATTGAAAAGCATTAGAAGATAATTGGAGTTGGAAATTCATTGTATTTCCTGAATTGAAATGGAATTGACCCCAACCCTGGCACCTTGTGTATTCTACTATTCTAACTCACAGCAAGTTGAGATCCCAACTGAGTTCATTAAAAAAATATTTAAAAAACATTTGGAAATTGATTCGCAGGCCTACAGAAGGGGGGCCTCCCTGCTTTACACAATGGTGAGCTGATATACAACACTAATAATGCATTTACATGTGCTTACAAGGTGCACATAAATGACACGATGCAACCTTATTTGCAATGGCTGTCTACTTCCAGAACTGTTGTGGTCTCTCCGTCATATAAAACACAATTTAATCCATTTCTAACAGATGTGAAAAAATAAGGGCAGACGAAGAGAAGTTCCCTCTGAACTAAATTGTCTTTAATCTCGGTTACAGAGTCTGTAACCGAGAAAAAGTCTTAACAATTTAATGTATTTATCTATCCCTATTATGTGAGTCCTCAAGACCGCATTAGAATCCATATTTGACTGTTATCACTAGATGGAGCAATAGAAATGCTCCGTGGTACAAAAAGTACCCAATTATCATACTTGAGTAACTTTCTATTAAAAAGGTCAAAGTGAAAGTCAGTAAAATAGTGTTTGGTTTTAAATACCGAAGTATCATTTAAAATTCCTTATATTAAGCAAAGCAGACAGCACCATTTTCTTGTTTTTAAAATGTATGGATAGCCTGGTGCACACTCAGACATTATTTACAAAAGTTGCATGTGTTTATTGAGACTGCCAGACCAGAGGCGGTAGGGATGACCACGTGTTCTTTTGATAAGTGCTTGAATTTGACCATTTTCCTGTCCTGCTAAGCATTCAAAATGTAACAAGTACTTTTGGTTTTCAGGGAAAATGTTTGAAGTAAAAAGTACAATATTTTCTTTAGGAATGTAGGGAAGTAAATGTTGTCAAATATAAATAGTAATGTACAGATACCCTAAAAAAAACTCAAGTAGTACTTTAAAGTATTTTTCTTAAACATGAACACCACAGAAGGGTTTTGTTATTCATCCAATGTTTGCAGGTCTGATGGACCAACAACATTATTGGGTTAACACACAGCCATAACAATTTGTAAAAATACTTAATGTAGACAGCATATATGGTTAACATTTGCCATTTACCTCTGCCAGATCACACATCAATAAAAGCGCAATTAGTTTATATTTTAAATTGTGATTTTTGTAAATGTATCTATCAAGACATGAGTGGAATAAATCATGTTGATCTTGAACAAATATGAAAGAAACAAGGTTTTCACTATTGATGTTTATTGCTTTGAACTGAACCAATTGGAAGGATACATTTTACGGAAATGATAAATGTGCCCCATTGAACACATTAAGGCCGGTCTACACACCACGAGGGACAGAGTTTTACTTTGTGTGTGTTGCAAATGTATTTCTTGCACTTGATGCATGTGTACTGCGTCTTCCTGTCCTTGGGTCAACATGCATTGCAGCGCTTTTTCTTGGCTGCAATCTAGATGGATGAAAACACTTAGTTCAGGAATTTTACTAACATCTCACTCACATATATAGTTACAGCAGGCCATGGTAGGAGAGTAAGACACACAAGCAACATCACTCACACTTACTTCCGGTATTGGAGTTGTTGTTTCTGTGGGTCAGGCGGATGGGGCACCAGCATCCTCGTCCTGAATCCTCCTCACAATGCAGCTGGGGTCCTTGGGATATATTGCGTCCTCTGGATGAGGTCTTACCAATGCCTTGCCCAGCTCCTCGAGAAAGAGATGTCTCCTTTGGAGCTTCCCTCTGTTCCAATATGGGTTCAACACCATCCAGAAAACCAACGTGTTGTACGCCAAGATGTTGCCAGCATAGAGTTCTTCTTTTGCAGCTGTAGCCAGTCACCAGCTTGTCTAAATTGTCCACCCCTCCTTTTATGGCATTGTAATCCATTATGATTTCTTGTTTTTGATGTTCCTGGCCACAGATTTTACCATCCCTAAGCAGCATTCCCATCCCCTCTGGCTTGTTTTTTTCCAAACTGATCCTACCATCATCAGCTTCGTCTTGAGCTCCTGTCTCAGCTTGTGCGAAGTAAAAATGTTATTGCATGTGATGTGGCCACAGAGTTCCTGTGTCACGTCCAGGACAACCCAAATCCCTTGGTTCTTCTCAGGTGCTCCTCCATCTGGCCTCCCTGTATACACTGCAAGTTCCACGCATACGATGAAGCAGCATCACAGGCAGCCCAAATCTTGATTCCATGCGGTAGACGTTTAGACGGTATGTACTGCCTGAAGGGGCAGCGGCCCCTAAATGGCATAAGCTGCTCATCAACAGTAACGCTGGGCCCGGGGTTGTAAAACGGGAAGGCAGTCCACCCACTTGTCCCACACTGACCTGATTGCAGCTAGCTTGTCTGGTGTCTCGGTTATTGAAGTGGATAATCCTGGAAATAATGGCGTTTTCCAGAGATATTGTTGCAGGTAAAAGTTCCCTGACAGTTTCGGCATCCCATAGGGATTCCTCATTTGGTCCATCTCACTCCAAAAACACACCTTCCCTCCAAATCAGTGCAGTCCAGAATGATTTTCTGGATGGTGTCTGGGATGAACAGTTCAAAAGAAGACTTTGTCCTGCACATGAGCAGTGGCGATTTTAGCATGTAAATCTTGGTGGGGCAAAACAAAAAGTGGGATGCATGCCAGCAAAGCCACAACACTAAGTAATACATTAATTGCACTATAACGGTGACAAACGGTGCCCACAAACTGTTAGGGTCTACATAAAGCTGTCCCAACATCTTACCACTGCTACACCTGGCTATCAGCAGAGACTTGTCTGGCAGTGAAACAGTTAATTCAGCCTCGTTTACTGCCTTTAAAAAAAACATAGCTGATATGGCTGACTTGCTTAAACAAATGTGGTTTCTCATGACAATTGAGATGTACAAACTATGGCATAAGAGGACGACAAGCGGATAAGAGGCAATCTGTAATTTCGATTGGTATTAATGACTGAGCTAGGACAGACGTAGTCAATAGAACTATTTCTTCAGCACTTTTGAAATGTACAGCGACAGAATTCAGAACATGGGCTGTTCTTAGTGTTCTTTCTCCCTGTACACCAAGTCAGACCCGTAGGATAAATAAAGGGGGCATATAAGCAGACAATGAAACCTCTGACAATATTCAATGATTACATTTCTCAAAAACAGGTTATAGGCTACATGTGCACCACCAAGTCAGAACAGTACGCGAAATTAAGAGGTGAAAATAGACCAAATGATTAGGGTGAGGCACATGGGCTACTAACAGCTTACTACACAACATACACTTAGTATTACTTTCTTAGCTACAGTATACAGATCTCCCTTACATATTACATCATTTATGCAGCAGCATACAATACATTTTTGGATTCACCTTGTTGTGCTGTGCTCCCTTGAACAGGAATATGGTGCGGCGGTCCTTCGTGGGCGAATTCGGTCATCAAAGTCTGGCATTCTCTGGATTTATGGTGCTTTCAAGACAACTGGGAACTCTGAAAAATCATGAGGACGTCAATGATCTTTAGGTCGGTGCTCTAGAAAGGCCCGAGTTCCGGATTTACAATTCTGAGTTGGATGAAAGTTCAAAACGTATTTTCCCGGTCGTATCTTGTTTTTCGCAAGTTTCCAGTTGTCTTGAACTCACTAAAGTCAGATTTTGCAGTTCTGAGTTAAGTTGTTTTGAGCGGGTACAAATGATGCTTAATTAACAGTCTGGCCAATGTTGAATGTTTCATTTTAAACAAGGAAAAGAGACCCACACTGCCACTCCACTGAATAGCAGGCAATTGATTGCATTGCAATGCTTCCAGTTAGCCACTGATTCCTTCCAAACCACTCATTGTCTAATTTGCGATTTTCAACTTGTTGTAATGTTTATGTCCAATGGCCGATGAGCACGGATAGGTTTTATCTATAATTTCTCTTCGTTATTTCTCTTCATATGACAGATTAGAAAGGATTTGCCAGTAGATTGTCAACTTGATTTATGATGACTGCTAGCTAAGATTTTGAAAGTATGATGTTGACATGATCAGTCCAATCAAAGATATAACGTGATTTGACGTAATTTTATCTGTGGCCAATGACCTTGAGCCTTCACTTCTAACGTAACTCTATGGCAGCACCCAAGGGGACTTGAATTTTCTAGCTCTACCCTTAGACTTGGCAGTGACGTAGTGTCCCCATGAGTGACAGAACACTGACCAATCACGGCACAACGCTCTCCATATTTTCTGCTGGCTTGCCCCACCAACACAGAAAGTACTGAGCTAGCCTGAAACTCCTGCATTTTGGAGCTGCCCTACTAAAAAGAAAACGTTTAAAAAAAAAAGAGACCTTGTTTGTTAGCGGCTTTATTAACTCAATTCTATATATTTTGTACATTGTGTGCAAACTGCCAACTTTTTTTTTCTTAAAATGTGTGGCTCAAAACAGGTGGGGCTCTGCCTAACCTACCCTGAATGACGTGTCGCCATTGCACATGAGTAACCGCCATTCGTGTTGGCCCTGGTTGCATCCTTATCACACTAGCAGCCATGCTGGGTGGCTCATTCCTTGGGCAAGACTATTCAACTTCACTTTTTTTTTTACAACCACATCTCTACTCCTGCAGGCTGCTGATGAGCTGGTTGCGGACTGGCTGGTCCTGGCTGCTGACGGGCTGGCTGAGGGTCAATCTCATCCTCTTCCTCCAACTCTCCGTCAGACTCCGAATTGACAGTGACATGATACTCATATTCTGAAAATTCTTCATCTTCCAAAGTTGAAGATGCTCTGTCCACACTAGCTTCTCTCTCTGCAAAAAAATGTTTAAGGCCCTTTGAGCAGAGATAATTTTTTCCATACTGTTTGATTGTGGTAAGGAGCCACACACACAAAGCTAATTATTTGTTGTGTTCCTCCCCCAACTTGCACCTGGCTGGGGTAGTGTGGGAAAATACTGCATTTTTTTAATACAATGTATTCAAATAACATTGTGTCGTTTCACACACTTACAAAGGGTAAAGAGTGGGAGACAGGCAGGGAGACAGGCACTTTTATTACTCTCGGGTCCAGTGAATCGAACACCACATATGTAATATAAATGTGTAGGGGGGTGCAGTGTGCACTCAATGAAAGTGTTATTTTACATGTTGTTCATAGAAAATGTGCCAAGAACAATGAGTCTCAGGTTGAAAAAAATAATTAAATTGTATCATTAACCCACACAAGGGTTAAGTACTGGACTAAGACAATCCATCTAACCTCATTTCTTGCTAGCGTGGTTTTGTTTTTTTCCCCTGATCCTTTTTTCTAGGTTTCTTCTTAAATTCCTTTCTCGGTTTCCCCTGGTGTTTTGAGTTGGGAGTGAGTGAAGGACGAAGGGAGAGGACGTGAGGTAGTGAGGGAAAACTAGCCTTGTGATTGGGCATCAGTGTGACAGTCCTTTGGTCAAGCCCAGCTAGGCTACTTATTACACAGGTGAAAGTGGACTTAAAATCCTCTGTAGTCACGTTCTTTAACACCAGACTCCTCTGGATCACCCTGCCGTCCTCTGATGCTGATCTGAAACCACCACATTTAGAACTCTTAGCCAACTCTCCCGCCACAGTATAACATCTCAACAGAACTCACACTGGAGTTTGCCTACTCTACATGTGTGGTTCAAATATACAAACAGCAGTACAGTATTAACAGCATCATTAAAAGAGAAGAAATGAAGGGACATGGTTTAGTGTGGATTTCAAAAGCTTCCAATAAAGTATGTGAAGGCCACCCCCAGTACTTACTCCTCTGTTTCTGATACTCTGCCATCAGTGAAGGCTACCTCTGGGAAGGTTCTGTTGACCAGCCAGTAGACATGGTTAAAGTCATCAGGAAGGCCTGGGTCTGCTTTACATTCAATAATCAACTGCTCTCCTGTGTATGACAAACACATCCTGTTTGTTAAAAACGGTGGTTCCTAACCAACACCAGAATAGAATTATCTGACCGCACACCCAGCAACCAGGAACACTGGAGGTAAAGACCAGGTAATCTTTGAGTTTAAACACTCAAGAGTATCCATGATTGATAAGCCACTCATGAAAAATAAAAAATACAAATAAACTGAGATGGCAGAATTCTTTACCTGGAACAGCTCTTATTTTGGACCTATGGGGCTGGAGGATTCTGGGAGACGGCACCTCTGTGGAATCTGGACAATATCAACTGAAGTTAGAGACACTTTGAAACATAAAAAAAATGTTGTATGCAGGAAGATAGACGGACACACACCTGCAGTGGCCTCTGAGCGCAGGACCCCAAAAAAACCCATGAAGGCTGTAGAAGAGATGGAGCACACCCTCAGCCATTGCGTAACACAGGCACATACACACAGAAATGTAAATACATATGCAGCAGAAACATCCACATTCCCATACATCAGTGAACATGTGTGTGAGAATGTTAGAGGATCTCTTACCTAGGAGAAGAATCGTCAACTGCATACTTGCTTCTGTCCGACTACTGCGCGAGTTGGTCAACAAAGCTAGTTGTAACAACACCGTCTCATTTACTTACTATATATGCACAGTTACTTCCTCTTAACTCACCCACGCTGACCAAGAACACACAAGGAAATTCCCTATCAAGTTATTTAGCATATTTATGTCAGACACAATCAAGATTAAATTAGTTAGACATTTTGACCTCAAATGTTACTTTGATATATGCAGTTCACATTTCTCAAGTGTAATATACCCTCTACCATATGACTTAAGTGCGACTCATTAACACATGGATATGAATCATATAAGAAATGTGAAATATTGTGGTGAAATACACAAACTTTCACTGCTTACCTGTATTCTTCACAAGAGCAGTCTAAAAGAAGAACGTCATATTTCAATGGCCACACTCAATCCTAGTCCAGGGTGGCATGACTGGCATCAGTCTGGTATGTTTCTTCATATGACGAGAACTATACTGCATCTTAACGGAACAGGAAGTATAATATTCTGGAAATGATACACAAAATCCCCCAGGTCATGAAGGGTCTATACTAGTGGATCTGGTCTGAATTAAGTCATGTCTACACCTGATCTTGACTGTGTCACGTTTAATAACAGACAATCAAAAGAACAAAAACATGACAAAAAAGTTCATAGACAACCAAAATTATCAAATTATATTCACCTTTTTGCATAGTCTTTTACGGTACCTATTCCTTGAGAGTCATCTGGGCTGAACACAGACACGAGCAGCTGTCTGAGGGAGGCGTGAGGGGGACATATTGTAGTTCCCCTCTTAAAGAGATGAAGTCTGTAGTAGGATAGGACACACTGTCTTGAGCCCAGTGCTCCTGAGAGACTAGAAACCCTCACCCCAGCAGCCACATTCAACCAGGACCTCCACTAACAAAAGGTACAGATTTAACACACAAAACAAAGACTGGCATTCTACAACGCTCCACTCACGTATCTGGGCCGTGTCAGCCACTCATTACCGTAGAACCAAAAGTTAAGACAAATTACTTTTGAAAAGCATCTCCAAAAAACTGAGGACCATTTTACTAAGCAATTAAATGTACACGGCATTTGTTTAAAAAGTTTTGATTGACTAAACAAAAATACAATAAAAGGATATCCAAACCCAGGTTACTAGTCAAATTCTAAAACATCTTAAATACAGATACTATGTGCCTATACATATATACAAATAGTACATGTACAGACACAGTTTATAATAGATGTTCTTAGAAGTCCATGGTGAGGCCTGCTAGTCAGGCCAGTGCATTATCTACCATCTCCATATGGCTTGTGTGTCCTTCCCCACTCTCCCAGGTCACTCCAGCCCCAGGATGTAGTTGATGCCTTGCACAAGTCCAATGATTACTGGTTGCCAAGCGACAAGGTAGCGGAGCCAGTCCAGGAGTTGTCCGTACATGACATGTGGCCTCTCCCAGCTTCAGATGATGGGTCAAGGAGGCAGATAATTAAGTGACTACCCCACCCCTGATTCCAACCAATCTGACCCAACCAAACCTTAACTAAGCAATTCATTTAGAGTTGTAATAAAACACATCTAGCCTGTGACAATATGATTATTATAGATCCTTCAGGACACTACTAGAATCAGGCTGGATATTGGGGAATGGATAACATCTTCCCAATACATACAGTGCATTCAGAAAGTATTCAGACCTCTTCCCTTTTTCCACATTTTGTTAAATTACAGCCTTATTCTAAAACAGATTAAATACATTTCTCCTCATCAATCTACACACAATACCCCATAATGACACGGTGAAAACACATATTTTTGAATTTTTTGCAAATGTATTCCAAATTAAAAAATGAAACACCTTATTTGCGTAAGTATTCAGACCCTTAGCTATGAGACTCGAAATTGAAACATGTTTCTACAACTTAATTGGAGTCGACCTGTGGTAAATTCAATTGATTGTACATGATTTGGAAAGGCACACACCTGTCTATATAAGGTCCCACAGTTGACAGTGCATGTCAGAGAAAAACCCAAAAGGAACTGTCTGTACAGCTTCGAGACAGGATTGTGTCGAGGCACAGATCTGGAGAAGGGTACCAAACCACGTCTACAGCATCGAAGGACCCCAAGAACACAGCGGCCTCCATCATTCTTAAATGGAAGAAGTTTGAAACCACTAAGACTCTTCCTAAAGCTGGCCGCCCAGCCAAACTGAGCAATCGGGGGAGAAGGGCCTTGGTCAGGGAGGTGACTAACAACCTGATGGTCACTCTGACATAGCTCTAGAGTTCCTCTGTGGAGATGGGAGAACCTTTCAGAAGGACAACCATCTCTGCAGCACTCCACCAATCAGGCATTTATGGTTGAGTGGCCAGATGGAAGCCACTCCTGAGTAAAAGGAACGACAGCCCACTTGGAGTTTGCCAAAAGGCACCTAAAGGACTCAGAACATGAGAAACAAGATTCTCTGGTCTGATGAAACCAAGATTGAACTCTTTGGCCTGAACGCCAAGTGTCACATCTGGAGGAAACCTGGCACCATCCCTACGGTGAAGCATGGTAGAGGCAGCATCATGCTGGGGGGATGTTTTTCAGTGGCAGTGACTGGGAGACTAGTAAGGATGGAGGGGAAGATGAACGGAGCAAAGTACAGAGATCCTTGATGAAGTCCTGAGCACTCTGGAGCAGGTTCTTAGACTGAGGAGAAGTTTCACCTTCAAACAGGACAAAGACCCTAAGCACACAGCCAAGACAATGCAGGAGTGGCTTCGGGACATGTCCCTGAATGTCCTTGAATGGCCCAACCAGAGCCTGGACTTGAAACCGATCGAACAGCACTGGAGAGACCTGAAAATAGCTGTGCAGCGACGCTCCCCATCCAACCTGACAGAGCTTGAGAGGATCTTCAGAGAAGAATGGGAGAAACTTCTCTATTACAGGTGTGCCAAGCGTATAGCGTCATACCCAAGGAGACTCAAGGCTGTAATCGCTGCCAAAAGGTGCTTCAAGAAAGTACTAAGTAAAGGGTAATGAAAAAGTCAAAGGGTCTGAATACTTCCCGAATGCACTGGATGACGAAGAACCATTTCTTAACATCAATGAACAACTCTGCTCTAGGGCAGCCTTTCTAAAAGTATAGTCTCAGACATGTTAAATGGTGGGCCGCGACATGTCAAAGTAAAAAATTATTGATATATATAAATTCAAATAAATTGGGGTGGGGGGGGGGGGGCTCAGTCAGGGTCTCAACTTACTGTTAAGAGTTAGAACAGTTGAATACACAAGGTGCAATTTCAAAATTTGGTTGTGCATCAGCAGTTTCTCTTGCCATGTCAGTAACTCACAATTTTTAGATTGGTAAGTTATCTGGCTAGACTAACTAAACTTGTACTAATCATGGCCGAATACCAACCGGGCACGTGCCCAGGGGCCCTGATCACCACGGGGACCCCTGGGGGCACAAATCTCACTTTGGGCCCCCAAAAAGGGGCATGTTTTCATGAGCTTGGGACACAGGAAAACACAGAATTTCTCATTTGGGTCCCAGGCTGAAAAAGTTTTAGAACCCCTGCTCTAGGGTGTTATTTAGTAGAAATTGTCTGAAATTAAATGCGGTATGTATGCTGTGTTGGTCAAGAAAGGATTTGTGTATTGAGTGGTTGCAATAGAAACCCTTTCCCCTAAATCAGAAATGGCAGACAGCTGCATCTGTTGAGTTTTTACAGCAGCAAAATAGGAACTGGAACTACTTTATGAAAGGTATCCATGAAGACAAAGCCACAACTATCAGACAATGGCTAACCTTTTTTTCAGAGGACTTCACCCGAGGTCCCTTCCCATAATATCCTGTTCCAGTTTGTGTTTACATATCAATGTGGCTCAAAAGTCCCATGAACAACATCACTGTATAAATGCTCCAATTCTGAAGCATTTACAGGAAACAACCTATTCCCATCACAGCCAAGCAAAATAACCCGGCCTCAACATTTGCCATCTTATGTGCTTTGGACTGTGCGAATTCCAGTCATGCTGACAAACAGAGAGAGAGTGGGTGAAACAATGAGTGACAAAGGGCCACTTTGAGTGAGACCATCTGAATCTTAAAGACACACAACACAAAAAAGTAACACACCAAGACACACTACAAGAGATGAGAATGTTAAGTAGACAAGCACACAGATTTTAACTGATAACTGCATGCCGTTTTCCCCCTGCCTCTTAAATGCTGCCTATTACTGAATGTTTTACTGGCTGTGCATTGTGTATTTTTTACTGTTTGTAGGATATTACTTAACCTGTGTGTTATATGTGCTGTGCTCGCTCCCTGACAGGTCATCATTGTAAAGAAGAATTTGTTCTTAATTGACTTACCTATATAAACACACAAACATGTCATATGCGAGCAGAAGAGTAAAGGATACGGGTTACTGAACATCCTTTTCAGGTCCACCTTCTCTTTGCAGTACGGGCATATCTGCTTCTTTCCCACGATGCACCATCCTCGTATGCAGAATTCATGGAATCTGAGGCAGAGAGAGTTAAGGGAAAATTCCACCCAAAAACGATAGTTTGGTATTTGTTTCAGTAGCCCATTGTTGACATAGTCCCAAAATGTTTTGCTTGTCAGCAATCAAGTTAAGATATATAACTTTTAAAATACGGAAATCATGTATTCAACCCTAAAAACATTAGAATAACTACAAAATGAGGCCAAATATGAAACATTAGGTGAAATTGGGTCAAATTCTGTAGGCATAGCGTAAGGGCATACTGGAAAGTTTATTTCTACTTCCCTGTGGCACACTGTAATAAACATATCAGCACATCACCAGTAAGCTATTCAAATCTGATGTCCTCCAAATGTGAACATAGTTCACACAAATGCCATGAAACATGTGACATTACACCTCATGGAAGTCTAGTACAGGCAGTCAATACAGGAGATGACATAGGGCAACATTATTTACAGAAACAGGAAGTGAGACGGGCTCATGGTAGTGTTATTGAGTCATGCGAACAACAGTCACATGTCAGAGATAAAGTTCATGCGCACGTTTGTTTGGTCCATTTCCCTTTGGTGTTTGTGTGTGTAAACCACCCGTTTTCCACGACTGACTGACTGCCAGTTATGGCTTTTATGCAACAGATAAATCAGTTCTACCACATCATGCTCCTGTGTGTTATTCAAATTAGGTAAAATATGTTCATATTTATCTAGAGCATTTTTCTTAGATGAAAAAGAATACACATGGTTGCAGGATAGTCTGTATGTGTTCTCGATGATTCCCTCGTCGCTGACATCAACCAGTATGGGCTGGCCACACACAGCGCAGATACTGTCTGAGAGGTGCTTGGTGGGCATTCCAGACGCACTGTAGAACTAGAGAAGTCAGGGACACAATATAACGTGGCTGGACAGATACACAGCCTTGACAACAAAACAAAAAAACGAGAACTTGTATACTCACCCCCACTGTCGATGCCATGAAGTCTGCACACATTTCGGCAAAGTCCCTACCCAGGACGCCATAGTACAGACCATAGAACAGTAAGGACACGCCAAAATCCATTGCGTCCTCTGGCTTTATTCTGGAAACAAAGTCAACCAAAAGCATCATCAATACTATTAGCATGATCAACATGTTACTACTTCTCAAAGAAGCTCTGGCACCTCCTCTGAAAATCTAAACTTATTTGAAGGTTTTTGAGAGAAAGTTACTAACTACACAAGCACGATCCTTGTAAACCACTGGTATTGTCCATAAATACACAATTGTGCCTAGAAATAACCAGAACATACCTAAATATCAAGTTGATGCCAAACAGTGTAAACATGACGACAGTGTAGCCCACTATCCCTGTGGCATAGCTGATCTTGTAGAGGAGGAGGAACCATTTGTAGACCAGCCTGTCCACAGAAATACAAGGGAACAGACATATTTCAGCTAACTGTCAGAGGTAATGTGAAGAAACATAGATCAGTATTTTGCCTAGAGCAGCACTGGCTGCATGGCAGGTTAGATTTGGGGCTTTGGATTGGTGGCCCTCTTACCATGACTATTCTATCATGCACCACCTAGGCATTCGGTATAAAATAATTAGGTGGGTGCTTACATTTCTCCTATTTCACACATGTACATGTGCAAATGTGTTTTTTTTTTTTGCATATCCCACTCCCCCTGACACACCCTGGAAGAGTGGGTCAGAGCAAGGTATCAGCCATTATTGGACGGCAACCCTGGACCAATTAGGGTTAAGTGCCTTGCTTAAGGGCACATGGACACCATTTTCACCTTGTCGGCTCAGGGTTTTGAATCAGCTACCTTTTGATTACCGGCCCAACACTCCTAACCACTAGGCTCTGCCGCCTCATGTATGAGGTGTTATATGGATGTGTGTAGACACTACCTGGGCTTGTGTATGGGGCCTTACCTGGGCGTGGTGCACTCCAGGTGCTTGCGTGTGGCCCGGTAGGTAACGTATGCAGTGACCACAGAGAAGATGAACCACGTGACCAGAAACCTCCACCAGTGAAGCTTGGTGGTGAAGTACAGAGGAACCACCCACATCTGGAACAGAGTCACCAGCTACAAAAATAAAAAAGAACACACATTTTAAAGTACAGACACACTTGGGTAAATTTGAGACTGAATAACACTGAGAACCAGACTGTGTACAGTGGAAGGAACTGGTCTGTGGACAGTTTGTCTATACAGTATGTGAAGTGAGATTTGTATGATTTGCCTGCAGGCATGCTGTCTATTCCCTCTTTCTGCCCATAAGAGAGCATGTGTTTGTGTCTGCGTGAGCATGACTGTGCAGTGTGTATTTGTGTGGGTGTGAGAGAGAGTGAGATTATTTTACATTGTAGGACTTGGGGTGCCTCTGTTTCCATTGCACAAGGACCAGCTGGGCGATGACCAGGGTGACAATGAGGATAAGCACCATCTCAGCGTGCATGGCCTCATGGCCCTTGTGCTTCACATGCATCCTGGCATGTTCCAACCTACAGTATAGACACACACACACACACACAACAATCAACCTACTGCTCAGGCCTGGGTATCTGGATAGATTCTTATAAATCGACATATTCGTAACACATTACCAGTTTTCATTGGAAGGAAACATTGTTGATATACTTTAGAGCCCTTAGTTTATCATGTTTAACATCACTTGACTTTTGTGATTTAAAGTGTGACACAAATCTAATTTGCAGCCAGAATGAATAATTGTGTTTTGAGACTGACCTCCACTTCTCCTCCGGTGACAGATGGGATAGGTCGACCTGAAGTCAGAACAAGCCAGACAATCACGACAGTTCCAAAGGCTTCTAATTAGGCTTCCATTAGTAATGTTCTACATACATGAACATACATTCATTTAGAACCTTGTAAATAAACTGTCACAATTAATCTACTAAATACAATGATTGCATGCATTAAAAAAATGGCCATGTTAACAAAACTATCTGTAATCTGATCAGTGATTATCTGAATTGGGAGGCTGTTGATAGTGGACAGACGTGAACACTAAAAGAAATGAACACTGCTGTCCAACAAAGAGAACATGCACAGTTTCTGTCCATTAGTGCTAAATGGTGAAAGAAATTGGCCTTTGGTACAAAGCATTGATTAGAGAGCTCGAGCTGCCAGGATATGACCTGTGACTCAGTCTGCCACATTGTATGACATGCCATCTAATGAGTGCTAGCTAAAATAGGGTTGTCACGATACTAGTATGCAATACTCAGCGGTATCTTGGCCATGAAACAAACTACTACATTTCCTGAGGAAAGCAGTCCTAATGTTGGAAACAAGCAGCCTTGTGTGTCACCCAGAATCACATGTTTCTTTTCCAAACTATAACACACAATATTTGACATACAGAAGTGTTCTTTTAAAGGACCAAAAGAGTTTGGTCTGCTTTGTGTATTCCTTTATGCGTCATGGAAAATATGCTATCGCGATACTGGTTTCGTGACAACCCTAACGTTGCTACATCATTGACTCAATTCCTGTCGTAATATGACAAAAAAGGTTGTCAAGTAAAAGCAGCGAATTTGGGGCAGGTAAACCAGAATTATCCATTTAACTATCTGTGGCTACCTAGCGTTAACTACCACGTACAGTACAAGGCAAGGGCCTGATGGTGGGTATAATGCGTTACGTTACAACAGGAATTTGTTCCGAATACTTCGTAAAGTATAAGGTTGCCAACAAACAACGCATACAAAGGAGCATGATAAATTCATCTAGCTAACGAATAAGCATCAACTCACCAAGTAGCTTATTCTTAATGTTTGTTCATGGGCTACCAGAGTGAGGACAGACATTTTTCCGAATAAACGTGGTGAGTGAAAGCCCACTCCTACCCGGTATCTTATTCTGACGCTATACAACTTTGTATGTGTTGTTTGTTGGCAACCTTGTTATTTACTTAGGTTATGGAACAGATTCCTGTTGGAACGTTCCACAAATTATACCCACCCAGAGCGTGATGATGGTCCTTGTACATTTGTCTTAGCTGACTGCACTATGATTGGATATATACTTGGTTTCCTAATGCACTCAATGATAGCCTACCTGTCTGGCTAAAATGGGATGACAACTGAGATGTTAGATAAAACTAACACCGTATGACGCTTAATCGCCGGTGGAAGAGGCAAGTCTATTCCATATTGGCAGCAACGTGCGCACTTTACAATTTACGCAATTATTTTTTTTCCTGATTCTACAACGGTAACACCCTAACCTGATTTGGTTCATCGTGGTGTCCAAGTCCATGATCGTGCTCTACACCATCAACCTCCACCTCAAACACCCCCGCCATCTTCGGGAGTGCTGTCAATTCCTAGCGCATGCCATTTCCGGGTTGGAAAACCGGAGGGCCATAAACACTGCACGCGAGTTCCTTTTCCGTTTGGCAACACACACAGCAGTGGTTGTTTTCTGGTGGCGGGGAAAAAGTACGAGTAACAAACGGTTCAGCTGATGGTCTCTTGGATTTTACAGAAACAGACAGCTAATTAATTTGACATTAATATGGCCCCAGTGAAAATTAAACACGTCGTTTCATTCACGTCACAGGTAAGTTCGTGTATTTAACTGTCAACTAACTTAGCTTACTGCAAGTAGACTAGGGCTAGCTAGCAATGAGTAGCTAGCTAACTATAGTTAGAAGCTCAATAACGTTAGGTAGTTAAATTATCTAGTCAGCTAGCATTAACCAAATGCATTTGGCATGATGAGGAAGGTTCAACTACTGGACAGCGTATGTAGCCATGTCACATGGGTTGCATCAGTAGCTATACATGTAGCTCCTAGCTAATTGTATTGAAATGGTGCAGGACCCCAAGAACTGTGTGGAGAACCTATGTGTTGTGGGTGGAGACAGCAGGTCGTGGCTGTGCAACCCCCAAGACCGAAGTGGAGTCCTCAGAGCAGAACTGCAGCTGGAGCGAGCCTCATACTTTGGATACATCGATGTGGGTAAGGCTCATCAAGATTGACAATGAAGTTTATGTATTGTAGTAAACGCACAATGGGACACTGTTATCGTTTTGTTTTGATGTTCCATATAATTTAATGACTGTTTCCCAACTTGCTGTGTAATTTGTAGGGAACTGTGGATCTGCGTTCATTCAGATTGATGTCGGCCGGTCCTCTTGGCCCCTGGACCAGCCCTATATCACCCTGTTGCCAACAGCAACACTGATGAGTCCAGCAGAATCGCGACAGGGCACTGGGCTGACAGGAGTGAGAATGTTCAAGAAAGGTGAGACCAGATATACTGGATGGATCTCAGCCCTATGACAATAGTAGGACTGATATGTCATGCAATATAGATGAAGGGATTGAGAATCCGTGTCCGAAGAGGCTTCTTTAGTAACCCTCCTTTAGACAAAACAATTGACCCCCCCCCCCCCCCCCCCCCCAGGTGATTTCCTGTCAGAAGGTGCAGAGGACAGCTGGGACCGGGTGAGAGTAACCTGCACCCAGCCTTTTAACAAGCGCTCTCAGTTTGGCCTGTCCTTCCTGCGCATCCGCAGCCCCCTGGAGGAGAGCGAGGAGGGCTCCACACAGACTTTCAAAGAGAACCAGGGTCAGGTGTGTGTATAGACTTGAGGGCTTGGCAGTGGACTCTTCAGAGAGAACGGTATTGTAAATCGCAGAGAACACCTCTGGGCCCGGTTTCATGATAGCAGTAGTTCTTGTTGCATCTTTCTTACAAAGGCCAAAGATATAACATGCGTTTCCCAAAACACCATGCAGAGAGAACGATCGCTAAATGCGTTGTTAGTGTGTGTTGATACTGATATGATCAAAAGAAAGGGAGTGCTGCTCTCGGGTCAGCTTTCTCCACTCAAATCTTACCTTAACATTATAATTATTTCACAATACTTGACGACAGAACAGCTACTAGAAAGATATTACCACCTACGGCTGCAAATATCGAGGTGGCTTATTCTAATGCTTACCCTATAAAAATGCACTAAATCACCAATTTGTCACATCATTGCCCACATGTTGGACTACACATGAAATATATTGAGACTTACAGACAGTAGCCAACAAATAGCAGAATATAAATAAAATGATTGAACACGAGTCTATAGCTTACTGTTTATATTTTCATTTGAAGCGTCTTTTTATACATCACTTGTTTAACATTGCTCCTACGGAGGTCCCTCCTACGGAGGTCCTAACGATAAACTTAGCCTTAAGATTCTTTTGGGAAACCAGGCCCAGGTCTCTTGGTCCACCCACCCCCTATGGGTGGTCAGCTCCTGCTCAGCCCAGTCAAAGCGCTTCTCTATCCTGGCACCCCAATGGTGGAGCCAGCTTCCCCCTGATGCTAGGTCAGCAGAGTCCCTGCCCATCTTGCGAAAAGGTTTGAACCCTACCTCTTCAAATAGTATGTTAAATAAGACGTCTGTCTTATTCCCCCCCCAAAATGTTTTGTTCTGGTTACAAGCATCTGCTAAATGACTGAATTATATTTAAAACAGATAAGAGTTGTAGATTTGTCTTCTTATGGGGTTGTTCCATATGATTTCAATCTTTTTCACTTTTACCCTGTATTCAAGAGTATACTGTGTCTCAACCAATAACGGGCACAACACAAACACTTCAGATGTAAGGGTTTAAGCTCCAACATTTGTGAAAATCTGATTTTAGGTGATTGAAATCATATGGAACGACCCTATGGTGATCGATTTGGACTGTTATGAAAAATGTAAGTGTGTGTATTCTTAAGCAGTAAGGCACAAGGGGGTGTGATATATGGCCAATATACCACAACTAAAGGCTGTTCTTATGCGTGACGCATCGCTGAGTGCCTGGACACAGCCCCTAGCAGTGGTATATTGGCCATATACCACAAACCCCCGAGGTGCCTTATTGCTATTATAAACGGGTTACCAATGTAATTAGAGCAGTAAAAATAAATGTTTTGTCATACCAGTAGTATGTCAGCCAATCAGCATTCAGGGCTCGAACAACCCAGTTTATAATTTGGGAATATACAAGAGATATGTATTATTGGTAAACATCAGAGGCCAGAAGTGTGTGCTTGTATTCTCACTCTCCTTTGACCTTCTCTCTATTCAGACAACCCCAGACAAATCAGCATCAGGCGTGAGAGAATGGCTGTCGAGCCCTGCTGTGCAGAGAACCTTCTTTGGGGGAGCGAAAGGGTAAGTGGAGGAATTTAAAGTTTTGTATGAGGCACTGTCAAACAGATTAGACAGCATTGAATTAATAAATACTTTTACAGAAAATCACTTACACCTTGGTTTGTCTCCCCCTGCTGTCAGGGAGGGTGTGGTTCTGAGCCGGACAGCTCGTATGGTCCTCACAGCGTCCCAGGCTGCCAGGCGTTCCCTTTCCCTTCCTTCCACTTCCTTGTCTCCCAGTCACACATCATCCTCTGGCACTCAGAATACAGAAACCTCTTCCCCTCCCACAGCCAAGCCAGATGCAACTACTCATATCCCCAACCAGGGAAAGCCAGGGGCTCATACAGCTACACACAACAAAGGCAAGCCAGTTGGAAATATGGGAAATATACACCCTCACACAGGTAAACACCTCAGCTCTCAAAAATACCATGCATTTTGTGTGGTAATTTTGTTTTGGCAACACTAAACTTGACAAATGATAAGTTGTGATGTTTTTCAGCTTCAATGGCTTGTTTAAGCACAGTTCGCAGCTCCAAGGAAAATACTTCTCAAAGACAGCTGAAGAGAAAACCGAACTCCAAAAGCAGGTATTCCTCTATACTCCACCCCATGGATCATTTTGGGAGGGTAAGCTTATCCTGGATCTGCACATAGGAGCAACTTCTATCTCACAAGTATCGTTCAGCATGAATCTCTGTTCTTTACCTCCCTCCCAGGCAGAACCAGCTGAATGGCACCACCTCCAGTAAGCACGGAAAACCTGCAGTCTGTAAGAGGCCAATAGCTACTCTACAACACACTGCCACAGTCCCTCATCCTCACCCATCTCCAGAGCCTCAGGACACTGGTGACCTTGAGACCACATGCCCAATATGCGGAGGTGTGTTTATATTGGTTTCTTCTTCTGTCTCTTCATGGACTGTATGACATACTGTATATTGATTCACTGTTACAATCAACAGTAGTATTGACACCCGTTGTCTGTTCTTTCTCTATGCTGCAGTGTTCTTTACTGAAGAGTATCTGCCGCTCCACGCCGCCTCCTGCCAGCAGGTGGCGACCAGGAAGCTCCCTGGGGGGATTGTGACCCCTGTTCCACGCCCCTTCCCTGTCTCTCCCGCCAGCCTAGAGGAGTCCATGGTGCCCTGCCCTCTCTGCTCCTTCAAGTTCTCTCTGTCCCACATCCAGATGCACGCCAGCACCTGTGGAGACCCCGTGGACCCCCATGTTATCTGGGTGGACTAGGAAAGAATGCATTGTATAGTAACACGTTTTTGCTTTTAATCAGTGGGCAGTGCAGCAAACGTGGACAATCTTTTGTTTTTAATATACTGTATGTATATTTGTATTTTACTGACTTGTTCTGTAGCTATATATACCTGGACAAATAATGAATCTCTCTCTGCCTACCTCTATTCACCACTCTGCTCTGAGTGATTGGTTCTCTCCTGAGCTCATTAAAGGCTGTTTGTTATTGCACTGTTTACACATGCTATGTGCTAATGATGACCTATAATATATTGTATACTATAAACAGCGTCATTCATAGACTGTTCAGTTCATCTTTTTTCGGAAGTTATCACATAATTGAAATGATCAATTAAATTAACTGTGATTTATATTGTATTGTTGGCTGTTCCTTGTTTTCTTTCACCATTGACCTTGTTGCACAGGGAATGTTAATTACTCCTGCTACCTGTTAACAGCGTCTCATCTGCAACGTTTCCACTGGGGAGCATTTCTAATGATAATGTTAAGAGGCTTGGTATGGAAGGCAAGGGCCACTCCCTAGTTTGGGTCTTGCCATGTGTGGAACACTGAAATGGTTGCTTTTTAATTAGTCCTGTCCCAGGAGAGTAGAGATGTGTTACTTGATTTGTGGCGAGACATTCTAACCAAGCTAACCTGTGTACTCAGCCAAGAGCACATTACCACAGTAGGCCCAAACAGCAGTCAGTGGACCTCACTGCCGTTCTCTCTTACCAACCTCTTAGCCTCAAGAATAACCAGGGCGCTTGGATTTCCACCGATTTAATGCGAGGTTACCTTCACACTACGGACAACAATTACTGTCTTTCACTAAAGAAACATTGGGAAACCTCAAGGTTAGTGTATTTGAAACAAACTTAGCAAAGAAAAGATGTGAAACAGATTGAAATATGATGTCATGTGTAAAGAAGTATGGTATGAATTTTGTAGTAGAATGTAAGTCAATTTAGTTTAATACTGCAATAATAAACTTAAATTGTAAAGCTTCTTTCATACATTATTTGCAGCTCAAAGTGCTTTACAATGAGACTACAAATGATTTAAACATCCATAAACAAAATGCATTAAATGAAGGAAAAGAATTACACGAACATGAACAGATTTACTAGAATAGAAACCTATTTATACTGATGGTCTTGATAGTATCTTGCAATTTCATCTAGGGGTGGTCTTCATAATGTTTATTCCTGTTAATTTCTCAGATTATAATGCTATTTTATCCTGTGTCATACCTTGATACTGCATGGTACTCACAAATTCCCTTCATGAATATCTTTAATGTTCATCTGTAGACTACCTAGTGCAAACAAATTATTTAATAGTGATTTGTATTTTGCAGTTTTATTATACATTTTTGTATTAATTAATGGTTTGGATTCAGAAATATCAAAGCAATGAACTCTCTGTGTCTCCTTGTGGTTTTAGCTAGAGCAGGAGATGGTGAACAAGAAAAGGCGTGGATCAGTGCCATCCAGGATGGGAACATAATGATGTGTGGCCTGCTGAAGCCTGGCGATGGCATCATCCATCAGCTGGAGGCCCTCAACCTGTCCATCCACCTGGGCAACAAGTTTGACTTCTGCCAGATCCATGAGGCTCTACTGGTCGCCGTCGACACCAACCAGCCCTGTGTGGTGAAGAGGCTCCTCCACTGCCTGGACCAGGAGAAGAGCAACAAGATGGACGTGCAATCCTTCACCCTGACCATCTTCGACCACTCCATTGACGACTTGCAGTTTGCCCACGGCACGATCCCGCTGACCCTGGCCTGTCAGAGGGACCTGTATGAGATTGTCACCATGCTGACCTAGAAGGGCCACGTCATCCCACGTTCACACAAGATCACCTGTGCCTGTAGAGTGCTGGAATGGGCGGCAGTATGACCTGCTGAAGTTCTCCCTGTCTCAACACCTACCGTGGCATTGACAGTATGGCCTATCTGTCCATCACCTCATACAATGCCATGCTCAGTGCCTTCGGCCTCATAAGGGAGATCCGTAAGCTTCCAAGAAGGGACCTGAGTTCAAGGTTAGATCCTGTTTGTGCTTATGCCCATATAGTCACTATGCACAAAGTATGTGGTGCATTACCCTGGAACTAATCTCTTTTGGACAGACTACGTAAAAATAAAGTATGCAAGATTTAAATTCTGGCTAAACCGATATTACCCTGGAACAGGAATACAACCATACTGGGCAATGAATGTTTTAATTGTAACTATAACTTGTTACCATACTATTACCATGTTGTTACCATTTTATTCCCTGCTGCCCTATATACATAGACATGGAATCACTGGCCACTTTAATAATGTTTGCATACTGCTTTACTAATCTCATATGCCTTCGGAAAGTATTCAGACCCCTTGACTTCTTCCACATTTTGTTACGTCACAGCCTTATTCTAAAAAAATGTAATCCTCAGTAATCTACACACAATACCCCATAATGACAAAGTGAAAACAGGTTTTTAGAAATGTTTGCAAATGTATAAAAAAAAATACCTTATTTACATAAATATTCAGACCCTTTACTTTGAGACTCAAAATTGAGCTCAGGTGCATCCTGTTTCCATTGATCATCCTTGAGATGTTTATACAACTTGATTGAAGTCCATCTGCAGTAAATTCAATTGATTGGACATGATTTGGAAAGATACACACCTGTCTATATGGTTCCATGGTAGACAGTGCATGTTAGAGCAAAAAACCAAGCAATGACTTTGAATAAATTGTTCGTAGAGCTCCGAGACAGAATTGTGTCGAGGCACAAATCTGGGGAAGGGTACCAAAAAATGTCTGCAGCATTCAACGTCCCCAAGAAAACAGTGGCCTCCTTCATTCTTAAATGGAAGAGAGCTGGCCGCCCGGCCAAACTGAGCAATCGGGGGAGAAGGGCCTTATCTATAACCAGAAACGGGTAGAGCCCAGTCATCTATGACCAGAAACGGGTAGAGCCCAGTCATCTATGACCAGAAACGGGTAGAGCCCAGTCATCTATGACCAGAAACGGGTAGAGCCCAGTCATCTATAACCAGAAACGGGTAGAGCCCAGTCATCTATGACCAGAAACGGGTAGAGCCCAGTCATCTATGACCAGAAACGGGTAGAGCCCAGTCATCTATGACCAGAAACGGGTAGAGCCCAGTCATCTATAACCAGAAACGGGTAGAGCCCAGTCATCTATAACCAGAAACGGGGTAGAGCCCAGTCATCTATAACCAGAAACGGCTAGAGCCCAGTCATTTATAACCAGAAACGGGTAGAGCCCAGTCATCTATGACCAGAAACGGGTAGAGCCCAGTCATCTATAACCAGAAACGGGTAGAGCCCAGTCATCTATAACCAGCAACGGGTAGAGCCCAGTCATCTATAACCAGAAACGGGTAGAGCCCAGTCATCTATAACCAGAAACGGCTAGAGCCCAGTCATCTATGACCAGAAACGGGTAGAGCCCAGTCATCTATAACCAGAAACGGGTAGAGCCCAGTCATCTATAACCAGAAACGGGTAGAGCCCAGTCATCTATAACCAGAAACGGCTAGAGCCCAGTCATCTATGACCAGAAACGGGTAGAGCCCAGTCATCTATAACCAGAAACGGGTAGAGCCACAAGCAGCTACAGAGCTAGTAGATTCTCAGTGGTGTTATTTGGGGTGCTGCTGTCAATGATTTACAGTATAATGAACATGTTCAGTGAGATAGTGTATCCCTCTCTATATGTCTTGTTTGTGAATTGTGGCCACTCTTTCTCTCTCTCTCTGGTTTGTGGCACACCCTATCTGCTTCCCAATGTAGCAGATAAAAGTATTTCAAAGCTCAAATTCTAGACCTTTGTGACACAAAGGTAAAGTTTAGGAGAGATTCTAGGATGGGCCCTGACTGCTGCTTACCTGTCCCCTCTCAGGATGTCGCTGACCTTGAGTGGAAATTTGCCCGATCTAAGCTCTCGGAATTACTTCAGAGGTCTCACCATGCCTGTCCCCTTCAACATCATTCCCTCCCCTAAGGCCTTTTTCTACCTCATACGGTAGGTTATACTGTGTGTATGTGTGTTATACAGCCAACTTCCTCTACCAACAATAGAACAACCTCTATCTCAAAGGTCAGTTTCATCTCATATTTCATATTCCACCTTCTGTCCTCTAATTGGTGTGGGAACCTGTCTGGCTGGAGGGGAAGCAGGACCTTCTATTCCACCTTCTTCCCCACCATCTCGTTGGCGCTTACCTTTTTATATCTGGCCCCAGGTTAAGGTGGGGCCAGATGGAGCAGAACAGGAGGTGGTGGGGCCAGATGGAGCAGAACAGGAGGTGGGGCAAGATGGAGCAGAACAGGAGGTGGAGCCAGATGGAGCAGAACGGGAGGTGGGGCCAGATGGAGCAGAGGGGACGAAGCAGGTAGGAGACATGGATGTTGTGAAGATGGAGGAGGGGAGAGTTGATGGAGGGAAGGGAGAGAGAAGGGTGGAGGGGGGTAGTGAAGGAGTCAGAGCAGAAAATAGAGAGGAGACAGTGAGGGGAAGGGGGAGATTCGGATATAAAAAGGTAAGCACCAATGAGATGGTGGAGGGAAAGGACAATCCAGTGGAGGCAGAAGTAAGGATGGAAGAAGGTAAAGAGAAAAAGGTAGATCGCAGTGTGGATAATACAATCTGGTGGAAAGGACTTGTAGGAGGTGACAAAAAAGTGAATGATATGGGAGGACGTGGGAATGAAGGGAAAGTAGACATGGGCCTGGGAGATCTGAAAGAGGAAGGTCAAGGTGATGGAACTGAAGGAGAAAAGAGTGGTGGGGAAAATCAACATGACCGAGAGGTGGATTAAGGGCCCGGGGAGGGCGTTGGAGAATGTGACTAAGAAGAAGGCTGCCACAGCTAGCGTGGTGGTGGAGAAGGTGGTTCCCGACCGACCGATGGCAGCAGCAGCTCACAGGACACTGTCTTCGGCTTGCAGGAGGGGGAGGGGTCCATCAACGGAGGACCAATGAGAACTGCACATCTGAGTGCATCATCTTCAGATTAGAAGTGTCAGCCAGTTAGCATTGTTTCAGTCAACTCCATAGTCCCTTAATAGGTTGACTACATGAGATCTTTACATCAAAGCAGCAATATACACTTGCAGTAGATAGCATAAAACTATTTTGCTGTAAAATGAGCTACAAATCATTCAAAGGCATGTATATACACGCAAGGTTGGGTAGGTTACTTTCTAAATGTAATCCGTTACAATTACTAGTTACCTGTCCAAACTTTTAAGCAATGTCATTTTTGGAATATGATTACTTTCCCCTTAAGAGGCATTAGAAGAAGACTAAAAGTATCCATCAAATGCATCAGGTGTGTCTTCATAGTGGTCTCTGACTTGTGGTCAGACTCACTGAGGTGGAACAAACTTAAACTTGCACCTTTTTTCAATGCTGAATTGAATGTATTTGAGAAAACAGAAAGGTGTCAATGTATTTATTCACAAAGATCCTTTCTGAATTTAGTAATCTAGTTTTTTTTAAGTATCTGTAATCTGATTACAATATTGCTGCTGGTACACTGATTAGTTTTTTGTAATCAGAGTACATGTAATCAGATACTCCACTACCCTGTATACAATATTGTTAAGTGATGTAGCCAAATTAAACATGATCTATGAACACCTAGTGATACCGATGTCTGCTCCCATTGGACCACCTGTTTGAGACCAGTACTAACTCTTATTCATTGTCATTATAGACATTCCAACCTAAAAATTAGAAAGAATAGAGAATTACAATTTCACTTTGAATACATATTTTCAAACCAATATTAAAATAACAAAAATATATACAATGTCCTTGTGTGTTCATTATATAAAGCAAATAATTTGAGTAAAACTGGCTATACTGCTCTGACAGTCTCTTCTCTGTTGGTCAACCTGGTCTCATAGCATTTCGTATAATTCTGTATGTAAATCCAAAGTACTCCGTTTAGTATGGTGTGTTACGTTTGGTTCGGTTACATAAGACAGATGGTTACTTAAGGCAAAACAACCTGGACAGAGCATTTTGTATTATTATATAAGTAAATCCAAGACACTCCATTTTGTATATGTTACTTTTCAAATGGTATGTATTAACTTGTGGATATACATCACCCATTTCTAAATATCAAGAGTGAAAGAACCCCATCTTCCTGATACAATTCCCATCAAGTACAAAATAGCATCACCTTATGCCATGTACTGTTATTGCTAAACTACTGTACACCTTGACAAAAGTACCACAGGACATTGCATGAACACAAACTTAATTACATTGGGCCTCCCGAGTGGCGCAGCGGTCTAAGGCACTGCAGTGCTTAAGGTGTCGCTATAGATCCGGGATCGATCCCGGGTCTGTGTTGCAGCCGGCTGCGACTGGGAGACCCATGAGGCGACGCACATTCGGCCCAGCGTCGTCCGGGTTAGGGGAGGGTTTGGCCGGCTGGGATGTCCTTGTCCAATTGCGCTGTAGCAGGCCGGGCGCATGCAAGCTGACACGGTCACCAGTTGTAAGGTGTTTCCTCCGACACATTGGTCCGGCGCGGTTAAGCGAGCAGTGTGTCAAGAAGCAGTGCAGCTTGGCAGGGTCGTGTTTCGGAGGACGCATGGCTCTTAACCTTTGCCTCTAGCGAGTCGCAGTTATGGGACAAGACTAACTACCAATTGGATATCATGAAATTGGGGATATTTTTTTTTTACACTGAAAAATATAACCAACACACACAAAAAGCTTCTCTCAAATGTTACACATTTGTTTACATTGCTGTTAGTGAGCATTCTAATCTATCAGAAACCGTTTCAGGGAAGCTCATCTGCGTGCTTGTCATCCTCACCAGGGTCTTGAACTGACTTCAGTGGAATGCTCACCTACAGTTCATCCAAGATGAGCATTGGAGAAGTGTGCTCTCCATGGATGAATCCCAGTTTAACTGTACTGGGCAGATGACAGTGTGGGCGAGCGGTTTGCTGAGGTTAACGTTGTCCCATGGTTGGTTTATGGTATGGGCAGGCATAAGCTACATACAAATTTTATTGATGGCAATTTGAATGCACAGCGATACCGTGACAAGATCCTGAGGCACTTCATCATGCCCTTGATCCCCCATATCGCAAGGATCTGTACAAAAATTCCTGGAAGCTGAAAATGTCCTAGCTCTTCTATGGCCTTCATACTCAGACAGATCACCCATTGAGCATGTCTGGAATGCTCTGGATGAACAAGTACGAGTGTGTTCCAGTTCTCGCCAATATCCAGCAACTTCATGCAGCCATTGAAGAGTGGGACATTCCACAGAACTCAATCAACAGCCTGATCAACTCTATATGAAGATGTCACGCAGCATGAGGCAAATGGTGGTCACACCAGATACTGACTGGTTTTCTGATCCACGCCTTTTTTTTGTTGAAGGTACAGTATCTGTGATGAACAGATGCATATCTATATTCCCAGTTGTGTTAAATCCATAAATTAGGGCCCAAGAAATGTATTTCAATTGACTGATTTCCTTACATTAACTCAGTAAACTTCAAATTGTTGCATGTTGCGTTTATATTTTTGTTCAGCATACAAAGCAATTTTATTTTCCCCACAGGTCAAATACAAAATACTTATAATATACAAACATTTTGTTTAAGTTCATTCAGCAAGTTATGAGATCCTTAGATTTACATATTAACAATGGAGTAGACAAAGTTTGGAAACTCAATCCTATACAAAACAAATCCACACAGACAGTGTAACTGTGAAAGATAAATAGAAAAGTTTACAGTTAATAATCTGGTATTAGCAGACAGCGCACACCTTGTACAGCACTATAGTTAGGCTACATTAGCATTCCCACAACAAACATAAGAGGCTGTTCTATTAAGAGTCTGATCTGACATCAGGGCAGATTACTGTATAATGTTACCTGACCTAAAGGCAATGACAGTGGGGTTCAAAGATCCTGAGGACTTCAGTGGTCCACTGCTATGGTTAATTAACTAAAGAGTGGGGTGCCGTCTAAGAGCCACACATCAGGCAGTCGTCGCGGTTCTCCAGGGAACACACCATAGCGGCTCTGTTGAGCTCCTTGATCGCCTCCAAGTTCTTAGCCGACTGAGACTCCTTCAGCTTCTCCTTGTTCAGGGTGAACTGGATGGGGTTGGCTGCAGGCTTGGTCCTCAGGTAGTACATGCCCGTCTTCAGACCCTGAGGAGCGGAAAAGAGGTTAGTGGTTTATTTAATATTTAGCACTACTTTGATCCTCATACGTTGCCTCCCTAGCCAATCACGCCAAGTTCCCATTGTTCTGGGTCCTCGGCGTAGACCTGTCACTCTCCGCCCCTCATGACACACGCTCGACACTTTCAGTCGGACTACAATGCTTCAAGGGGCAGCATCAGCCAGCCATTTTAACACCAGAGTTAAGGATGGCCCTGGGCTAAGAAAATGCAATCTTCTAGAAACTTCAATAGGCAAGCTGACTCACCTGCTTCCAGCCGTAGAAGTGCATGCTGGTGAGCTTGCCGTAGTTAGGCTCAGCGATGTGGATGTTGAGGGACTGGCTCTGGTCTATGAAGGCCCCGCGGTCAGCAGCCATCTTCAGAATAGTCTTCTGGGAGATCTCCCACACAGTCTTATACAGCTCCTTCAGGTCATCTGGGATCTCAGCAATGCCCTAAAGACAAGTAACAATAGAACGACGACAACTACTAAAAAAGGATAGCACTTTTAAAATCTAACAAAAAAAGTTAGACATGACCTTCACAAAATACAGTCAAAGGGCATAATTGCACTCTGATTGGTCTGGGTTCTCACCTGGATGGATCCGTTCTGACCAATCAGCTGGTTCTTCATCTCCTCATTCCACAGCCCTCTCTCTGTTAGGTCCTTCAACAGATGGGGATTCACAATCTGCAAGGAGCACAAAAAACATTAGTCCTCACATACACACAACTCTAGCTTTTTACACTCCCAAACTCAGAGCCTTCTAGTGTTTGAGTATGCTGTGTGTGCAGAAGTCTGTCTATGGAACCCACAGAGAGTGGTACTGACCTGGAACTCTCCAGAGAGGACTCTGCGGGTGTAGATGTTGCTGGTGTAGGGCTCGATAGACTCATTGTTGCCCAGGATCTGGGCTGTAGAGGCCGTGGGCATGGGGGCCAGCAGCAGACTGTTCCTCACACCGTGCCTGGAGAGACGGGGCAGAAGGGTGAGTGATGTGATGAAAAAGGCGACAACATTTAAATCCACTTGGTTGGTCATGTATGTGTTGAGACTAGTTGTAGTTGGGTTGGAAAATGGAGGACAATGTTGAGAACTTACTTGGCAATCTTTTCCTTGAGAACTGTCCAGTCCCACAGGTCAGTTGGGGTTTTGTCCCACATGTCGTACTGAAGGATCTGGGGAAAATAACCATTTAAGCCTGAGACCCACACCAGAACATTCTCCTTAATCCAAAATTAACTATCGACAAGTTAGTTACCCTAAACAAAAACCCTACACAGGATATCTAACATCTCAGTTAGGTGTAAGGGTGGTGGTACTCACTCCTTTGCTGACAGGGGAGCCTGGGTAGGTCTGGTAGGCACCGAGCTCAGCAGCAAGCTCACAGCTGGACTCCAGGGCAGCGTAGTAGATGGTCTCAAAGATCTGAGTGTTGAGCTTCTGGGCCTCGACGCTCTCAAAGGGGAAACGCATCAGGATGAAAGCATCAGCAAGACCCTGCACACCGATACCAATGGGCCTGTGGCGCTTGTTGGAGTTCTCAGCCTGGTCAGAGAGGAGGCGAGGCATGGGGCAATCAGTTACTGGTCCACATGAAGATATAACCTGTAGAATCATCAGTCTTGCTGATCATATTATTAGGATCACTAAGTTGAACGCTAGACATTACCTCGACCACAGGGTAGTAGTTGATCTCAATGATCTTGTTGAGGTTCCTGACAATGACCTTGGTGACATAGGCCAGCTTGCTGAAGTCAAATGTTTTCTCTGGGGTGACATACATGTTGAGGGCGATGGATGCCAGGTTACACACTGCCACCTGAGATTGGGAAATAGGAGCCAGATAGATTAGCGTCACACTTAGGCCATTTAAACATTCTTTGATGTGATCCAAGGACTGTCGTTGCTTCAACATGTACCTAACCATAAACACCCATGCCTTTCTTAAAATCAATACACAGAAGTATATATTTTTTAAACCTGCATATTTAGCTAAAATAAATCCAGGTTAGCATGCAATATTAACCAGGTGAAATTGTGTCACTTCTCTTGCGTTCATTGCACGCAGTCAGGGTATATGCAACAGTTTGGGCAGCCTGGCTCATTGCGAAATAATTTGACAGAATTTTACGTAATTATGACATAACATTGCACAACCTTCAATGTAACAGGAATATTCAGACTGATGGATGCCACCCGTTAGATAAAATACGTAAACGGTTCCGTATTTCACGGAAAGAATAAACATCTTGTTTTCGAGATGATAGTTTCCGGATTTGACCATATTAATTACCTAAGGCTCGTATTTCTGTGTTATTATATTATAATTAAGTCTATGATTTGATAGAGCAGTCTGACTGAGCGATGGTAGGCACCAGCAGGCTCATAAGCATTCATTCAAACAGCACTTTCGTGCGTTTTGCCAGCAGTGCTGCTGTTTATGACTTCAACCCTATCAACTCCCGAGATTAGGCTGGTGTAACGATGTAATGTGAAATGGCTAGCTAGTTAGCGGGGTGCGCGCTAATAGCATTTCAAACGTCACTCACTCTGAGACTAGTTGTTCCCCTTGCTCTGCATGGGTAACGCTGCTTCGAGGGTGGCTGTTGTCATTGTGTTCCTGGTTTGAGCCCAGGTAGGAGCGAAGAGAGGTACGGAAGCTATACTGTTACACTGGCAATACTAAAGTGCTTATAAGAACATCCAAAGGTATATGAAATACAAATGGTATAGAGAGAAATAATCCTATAATTCCTATAATAACTACAACCTAAAACTCCTTACCTGGGAATATTGAAGAATCATGTTAAAAGGAACCACCAACTTTCATATGTTCTCATGTTCTGAGCAAGGAACTGAAACGTTAGCTTTCTTACATAGCACATATTGCACTTTTACTTTCTTCTCCAACACTGTTTTTGCATTATTTAAACCGAATTGAACATGTTTCATTATTTATTTGAGGCTAAATTGATTTGATTGATGTATTAAGTTCAAATAAGTGTTCATTCAGTATTGTTGTAATTGTAATTACACAAATCAAATAAAAATAGGCCGATTAATCGGTATCGGCGTTGAAAAATCATAATCGGTCAACCTCTAGTATGGACTTGGTCAAAAGTAGTGCACCAAATATGGAATAGGGTGCCATTTCAGACAGCTTCAGTAGTTCAAACAGTTTAGGTAATCGATTGCCCTCACCTCATCATGGCTGGTGTACTCTACAATTTCGGTACAAAGGTTACTGGACTTAATGGTGCCCAGGTTCTGCTGATTGCTCTTCCTGTTGCAGGCGTCTTTGTAAAGCATATAGGGGGTGCCCGTCTCAGTCTGGGACTCAATAATGGCATGCCACACCTGCTGAGCCTTCACCACCCGCTTGACCCGACCCTCCTGCTCATACCTGACGACAGACACAGGCAGGCCCAGTGAGACATTGCACAGGGAGTAGACTGGTATGGAGCAGTTATACCAGGTCAGGAGCGCAGGTCTTACATGGTATAGAGCTTCTCAAACTCCTCCCCCCAGCACTCGTCCAATCCAGGGCAGTCACTGGGGCACATCAGGGACCAGTCCTGTGGGTATGATACACCATTGAGTACTGATTTCTTTCAAGATATTCATCTAAACAGAACCACTCCTTATTCCCTTCTTTAATTCAACCTTGAAGAGCGATGTACAAAATATACTAGAGCTCGAATTTCATGAAATTCCATATCTGGTTTGAATACTTCAGTTGATAAATGTTGCTGCATACCTGGTTGCTCTCCACTCTCTTCATGAAGAGGTCAGGGATCCACATGCCGTAGAACAGATCTCTGGCCCTCTGCTCTTCCTTCCCCGTGTTCTTCTTCAGATCCAAGAAGTCAAACACATCAAAGTGCCACGGCTCCAGGTACATGGCAAACGCACCAGGTCTCTGAGAAGGTGGTCAATGAGCGGGAGTTAAATGCCTGATGACAGTACAGTAAACACAGGCCACAGAGTCTGAAAGACCGTATACATGTTCTCAGAGCCATCAGACTTGGGTGATAGATAGTGGGTCATCTCTGCGCAGAGCGCTAATGCATATCTATGAGGTCATCCTGTGGCCAGAGTCAATAACAAAACCCGTATTCAAATCTAATTTCATTCTCACCTTGTTGCCTCCCTGGTCCACATAGCGTGCTGTGTTGTTGTACACTCGGAGCATGGGAACCAGCCCATTGGAATTACCATTTGTCTTAAAAACAAAAACAAAGAAGCCTCAGTAACTGAGTGACTCGCCAAGCATCAATGAAACACGAGTCATTTTTTCTCATGTACAAACTTTCCCCACAATCTGTCAGAGCCATCAATCACGCCAAGTACCCACTGTTCTGGGTCCTCGGCGTAGACATAGCCCCATCACTCTACACCCCTCCTGACACTTAGTCGGGCAGTCTTATTTATGAACGTGATCCTCACCCCAGCAATGTAGCTGCCCGTGGCTCTGATGCAGCTGACTGCCACTCCGATGCCCCCTGCTGATTTAGAGATTAGGGCACACTGCTTTAGGGTGTCGTAGATGCCCTCAATGCTGTCATCCTTCATGGCCAACAGGAAACAGCTGAAAAGTCAACAAGGACAACTAATTTAAAACCGATCAAGCGCTTTTCTGGTTTGCACTTAGAACTGTCAAAGATGTCAGTATTTTCTGCAATTCAGTAATCATAGCCTGAGGAATGGCTTCTAGTAGAATGGCAAAAGTAGATCCAAAATATGAAGTGCTTACCTGGACAGTTGTGGGCGGTTGGTGCCAGCGTTGAAGAGTGTGGGCGAAGCGTGGGTGAACCACTTCTCTGACAGCAGGTTGTAAGTCTCGATGACAGCGTCAATGTCAGTCTGATGAATCCCAACTGCCACCCTCATGAGCATGTGCTGGGGTCGCTCGGCAACTACACAGAAACAGAACAGGTCAGCATAAGGGATGGAACTCATCTGAACCACTTTTTTTTTTAAACAGCTCTGAAAATGTGCCTGTTTGGCCAGGTGCCACTGGTGAGGAGCCCTAATCCAGTGCAGCATAGGTTCGTATCATGACAAGATGTCAATTCTTACAGGGACAGAAATTATGTAACCGACTCACCTTTCCCATTAATCTTCAGAAGGTACGACCGCTCAAGTGTCTATGTAGAAAAACACAAAAAAGTGTTTACTTTCCTACCATTGCAGAATGTACTTTTAAATTATTATGGTTTATAAACCGTGTACTGTAAAAATGACCTTGAATCCAAAGAAGTTGTAGGAGAAGTCCCGGTCGAAGATGATTGCAGAGTTGAGGCGATCCTTGTTTTCTAGGACAATGTCAAGTGTCTCCTTGGCAACCATGGGAGAGTGGCATCTGTTTAGTGGGTTGACATAGTTGTAGAGATCCTCCACCACATCTAAAACAGCATTGACAGAAAAAATTAAGCGATTTCCAGATACCTTAGTTTCACACCCAGGGTTTAGAAATTACTTTTAGGTACCAATTTCTTCAGTTAGCAGAAGTGCGATTGTCAGCTCACTGGCAAATTCGACATCCGTGCCACTGAATGAGTGGACAGGCTGAATCTTGGCTACTTTGAGTGAGCCTGATAATGGAGAAATATGCATAACTTGCAAGAGAGACTTACCACTGAACACCTTCTTGGTCTCCTTGTGCAGGTTGGAGACGGCGATGCGGGCAGCCAGGATGGCATAGTCGGGGTGTTTCGTTGTGAGGGTGGCAGCAATCTCTGCAGCCAGTGTGTCCAGCTCCACTGTAGTGACCCCACTGTACAGACCCTGGATTACCTTCATGGTGATCTGGGTCTAAACGTGGGACAACAGGCAGGGTAAAAGGGTGCGTTAGAGGAACACAGCACACAGAAACACTAGAATTAACAAACAACGGAAATACAATGAACATAAAATATCGACTCACTGGATCTACAAAGTCAGAGTTGAGTCCATAGCACAGCTTCTGAATACGGGAAGTGATCTTGTCAAACATGACACGCTCTTCGCGCCCATCTGAAAATGATGTAATGACGGAAGTGTTAAGCAGAAAATCAACAATAAAATATGTGCGCGCCATGGAAAAGGAATTTACAATTAATGTCAGTAATTGCCACAAAGCTTAAAAACTAAGTTAATTTAGTTATGTAATTGATGGGATAGTCACGGATACTAGCAAACGTCCTGTTGTGTAACCCAGAAAGCTGTTTTGGGGAAAAAAGTATAATTTAAATACTTGAAAATGTTAACTAGCTATATCATTAATTGATGTGATAGTCACTGATACTTACAATCAAATGCCCTAGATAGAAGCAACTAACTGGCTAGCTAAACTACAAAACGTTGACAAATTTGGCGCCAAGTTTGACAAAAGGAACATTGCTGCAAGACTGTCAATAACCTGTTTTGATCGTTCTTATTAAACGACACGACAGCGGTCCTTCTCTAGCTAGCTAACGCATTCAATAACATTAGCTACCTTATTAGGCAAAGTCATTCAACGTGGTTAATGACAGTATAGTAGCCAACGATATAATAATACACGTTCAAAAGGTTGCTTGTAAGAAAAAAAGACAAGAGTCAGTCAAATTGCAAACTTAGCTAGCTTTTGCTATTATTCATACTAGAAATGACCTACCTCGCTTTATCACATGCATGTTGACAAGGGTTGTTTTCTTTCCAGAGAAAGTGCGAAAAATAAGAATACTGATATATAGCTTAGAATGTACAGAGAGAGTCTCACGCTAACAGCCGTCGAAGACTTCAAGTGCAGAAGATAAACCGCGAATAACTTCTTCTTCTATGAAGTTTAACAGCGGTTGGCATCCAATTTGTTGCATTATCGCCACCTACTAGATTGGAGTACAACTTCCTTATACTTTGCTTGAAAAAAATAAATAAATACCCTACCATATAACACTACACTCACTAATTTCAAAATGATATCAAATCAAATTAACACCACCCTACTCCACTAATTAAATGTATGTATTCCTACCTCATGCAATCATCCTGAAAGGATGGGACATTACCACTTAACACACCCTGTAACTCTTCTGATGTCAAATCTCACACACCCAAATACCTCTTTGCAGCTGCCACCACAACCTCAATTTTCTGTGACTTACGTTCCATCCCTGCTGTACAATTGATAACATTGCTATAAATGCTAAAAATCCAATCTTACTGAAACTTATATCACTTTTTGGCCTCTCCCTCTGTACTGGTATATCTCTAGTACTCTCCCCACTCCTCCCTCTATACTGTTATATCTCTACTACTCTCACCGCTCCTCCCCCTTAACCCATCTTCCTCAGCATATGACAACTTCTGCACTACTCTAAACTTGGAAACCTCAACCTGCCTCTCTCGCACGGGACATTTCTGATCCCCAGCCACATGGGAACCCGTACAATTAACACATACCACTACTTTCCCAAATGCTACACATTGCTTTGTCTCCTGCCCTTCTGCAGACTTCTCACACCTGTGAACCTCCCTCCTACACACTGCTGCCACATGCCCATAAGCTTGACACCTGTAACAACGTAATGTATTCGGCACAAAAGCTCGTACAGGATAACTTATATATCCCAACATGACTTTCTCCGGTAAAGAATCCACATCAAAACTCAAAAGAACAGGCAACGACTCTTCTGTTTTACCACTCACGCCACCCTGTCTGCTTCGCACCAAACGATGAGCATCACAAGCACTGGGAATCTTCCCCTTCAGTTTGTCAGCTTTTACATTTTCCGCTACCCCCACAATTCACATCTCTTGCCCCCATTCGCTTAATGCAAAGAGCCTGCTCCCTCTGACCAGCAGAAACACAAACAATTATCACAAGACCACCAATTCCACAGCACCCAACTCTGTTTTCATCTACCCTGAAACCACAAATGGATCAGACTAAAGGCAAGGGTCTACTTTTCCAAAAACTTTACTCCTACTGTCACAGACTCATCTTTATCCTGACCCTTGTTGTAAGCCTTGGGCTCTGAGAACGTCACCACAGCTATCACCTACGATACTCCGATATATAAACTCAGCAAAATAAGAAATGTCCTCTCAATGTCAACTGCGTTTATTTTCAGCAAACTTAACATGTGTAAATATTTGTATGAACATAACAAGATTCAACACCTGAGACACTTTTATTTTTTATTATTTTTTATTTCACCTTTTTTAACCAGGTAGGCTAGTTGAGAACAAGTTCTCATTTACAACTGTGACCTGGCCAAGATAAAGCAGTGCGACACAAACAGCAACACAGAGTTACACATGGAATAAACAAGCGTACAGTCAATAACACAATAGGAAAAAAGAAAGTCTATATACAGTGTGTGCAAATGGCATGAGGAGGTAAGGCAATAAATAAGCCATAGTAGCAAAGTAATTACAATTTAGCAGATTAACACTGGAGTGATAGATGAGCAGATGATGATGTGTAAGTAGTGATACTGGTGTGCAAAAGATAAGAAAAGTAAATAAGCACAATATGGGGATGAGGTAGGTAGATTGAGTGGGCTATTTACAGATGGGATATGTACAGCTGCAGTAAGCTGCTCAGATAGCTGATGTTTAAAGTTAGTGAGGGGAAATATAAGTCTCCAGCTTCAGCGATTTTTGCAATTCGTTCCAGTCATTGGCAACAAAGAACTGGAAGGAAAAGCAGCCAAAGGAGGTGTTGGCTTTGGGTATCAAATCAAATCAAATCAAATGTATTTATATAGCCCTTCGTACATCAGCTGATATCTCAAAGTGCTGTACAGAAACCCAGCCTGAAACCCCAAACAGCAAGCAATGCAGGTGTAGAAGCACGGTGGCTAGGAAAAACTCCCTAGAAAGGCCAAAACCTAGGAAGAAACCTAGAGAGGAACCAGGCTATGAGGGGTGGCCAGTCCTCTTCTGGCTGTGTCGGGTGGAGATTATAACAGAACATGGCCAAGATGTTCAAATGTTCATAAATGACCAGCATGGTCAAATAATAATAATCACAGTCGTTGTCGAGGGTGCAGCAAGTCAGCACCTCAGGAGTAAATGTCAGTTGGCTTTTCATAGCCGATCATTAAGAGTATCTCTACCACTCCTGCTGTCTCTAGAGAGTTGAAAACAGCAGGTCTGGGACAGGTAGCACGTGCGGTGAACAGGTCAGGATTCCATAGCCGCAGGCAGAACAGTTGAAACTGGAGTAGCAGCACGGCCAGGTGGACTGGGGACAGCAAGGAGTCATCATGCCAGTTAGTCCTGAGACATGGTCCTAGGGCTCAGGTCCTCCGAGAGAAAGAGAGAAAGAGAGAATTAGAGAGAGCATACTTAAATTCACACAGGACACCGGATAAGACAGGAGAAGTACTCCAGATATAACAAACTGACCCTAGCCCCCCGACACATAAACTACTGCAGCATAAATACTGGAAGCTGAGACAGGAGGGGTCAGGAGACACTGTGGCCCCATCCGAGGACACCCCCGGACAGGGCCAAACAGGAAGGATATAACCCCACCCACTTTGCCAAAGCACAGCCCAAACACCACTAGAGGGATATCTTCAACCACCAACTTACCATCCTGAGACAAGGCCGAGTATAGCCCACAAAAATCTTCGCCACGGCACAACCCAAGGGGGGGCCAACCCAGACAGGAAGATCACGTCAGTGACTCAACCCTCTCAAGTGACGCACCCCTCCCAGGGACAGCATGAAAGAGCACCAGTAAGCCAGTGACTCAGCCCCTGTAATAGGGTTAGAGGCAGAGAATCCCAGTGGAGAGAGGGGAACTGGCCAGGCAGAGACAGCAAGGGTGGTTCATTGCTCCAGAGCTTTTCCGTTCACCTTCACACTCCGGGGCCAGACTACACTCAAGCATATGACCCACTGAAGAGATGAGTCTTCAGTAAAGACTTAAAGGTTGAGACCGAGTCTGCGTCTCTCACATGGGTAGGCAGACCATTCCATAAAAATGGAGCTCTATAGTAGAAAGCCCTGCCTCCAGCTGTTTGCTTAGAAATCCTAGGGACAATTAGGATGATCAGTGAGATATACCTGCTGGAGCGCGTGCTACGAGTGGGTGTTGTTATTGTGACCAGTGAGTTGAGATAAGGCGGAGCTTTACCTAGCATAGACTTATAGATGACCTGGATCCAGTGGGTCCGGCGACGAATATGTAGCGAGGGCCAGCCGACTAGAGCGTACAGGTCGCAGTGGTGGGTGGAGAAAGGGGCTTTGGAGAAAAAAACGGATGGCACTGTGATAGACTGCATCCAGTTTGCTGAGTAGAGTATTGGAAGCTATTTTGTAAATGACATCGCCGAAGTCAAAGATCGGTAGGATAGTCAGTTTAACGAGGATATGTTTGGCGACTTTGAAGGAGTGAAGATGGCTTTGTTGCGAAATAGGAAGCTCATTCTAGATTTAATTTTGGATTGGAGATGTTTAATATGAGTCTGGAAGGAAAGTTTACAGTCTAGCCAGACACCTAGGTATTTGTAGTTGTCCACATATTCTAAGTCAGAACCGTCCAAAGTAGTGATGCTAGTCGGGCGGGCGGGTGCAGGCAGCAAACGGTTGTAAAGCATGCATTTGGTTTTACTAGCGTTTAAGAGCAGTCGGAGGCCACGGAAGGAGTGTTGTATGGCATTGAAACTCGTTTGGAGGTTAGTTAACACAGTGTCCAAAGAAGGGCACTGTGTTAAACTGAACAAATTCCACAGACTTGTGACTAACAGAAATTGAATAATGTGTGTCGTGGAAATGTCCTCTATTTACCAAATCATGAGCGCAAACCACACACAAGTCAGAGTTAGTTATCAAAGTCCATCTTTAATTATATGAGCTCTATCACAATCCTGTGACTCTCAGATCGATTCAGTGTCTATCAATGAATTCTCTGAGAGCCCCTTCCACATTGCAATAGCATTTTGACTTTCAACAGTTCAGTATCTCTAATGAAAAGTTGAGAGCCCCAACATAATGGCAAATGGGATCCTTTATAGCAAAGATACACAGGATAAGACAGCATCGGCATAATTCATTGTTCAGCTTTGTCTTCTTTCTCAACCTCAGAACCATAAAGCAACCCTCCATATCAACAGGCATATATCAAATTGTCATTTAGATACAACCAATTCTAAATACAACCAATCCTGGACAAACTCACGGAGAGGAGAATGATTGCTATAGGTTAAGATAGGGATAACATTAGAGGGAGCATAGAATGATTCCAGACACTGCCATCCTACTTTCCCCGCTGGCACACACACAGTGGAGCAAAAGATATGTTTACACATGATGACACTTTGACCTCTCCCCTCTCTGCGGCCCATGCAACGTAGTCTTGACATAGAACAGATACTGCAACCCTGCCACAGTATTATACAAAAATAACATTCTTGATGAGAAGTAACTTACAAACATATGATGAATATAAAACATCTTACCTATGTTACCAACAAATTCTGATTATTCCCTAACATGTGTCCCTGAACAAAGGGAGGGGCAAAAGTAACAGTCAGTATCTGGTGTGGCCACCAGCTGCATTAAGTACTGCAGTGCATCTCCTCCTCATGGACTGCACCATATTTGCCAGTTCTTGCTGTGAGATGTTACCCCACTCTTCCACCAAGGCACCTGCAAGTTCCCGGACATTTCTGGGGGAATGGCCCTAGCCCTCAACCAACAGGTCCCAGACATGCTCAATGGGATAAAGATCCAGGCTCTTCGCTGGCCATGGTAGAACACTGACATTCCTGTCTTGCAGGAGATCACACACAGAACAAGTAGTATGGCTGGTGGCATTGTCATGCTGGAGGGTCATGTCAGGATGAGCCTGCGTGCAGGAAGGGTACCACATGAGGGAGGAGGAGTACAGGGTACAGAGTACAGGCCTTGGTGTAACGCTCATTCCTTTGACGATAAACGCGAATCCGACCATCACCCCTGGTGAGACAAAACTGTGACTCGTCGGTGAAGAGCACTTTTTGCCAGTCCTGTCTGGTCTAGCAACGGTGGGTTTGTGCCCATAGGCGACGTTGTTGCCAGTGATGTCTGGTGAGGACCTGCCTTACAACAGTCATACAAGCCCTCAGTCCAGCCTCTCTCGGCCTACTGCGGACAGTCTGAGCACTGATGGAGGGATTGTGCTTTCCTGGTGTAACTTGGGCAGTTGTTGTTGCCATCCTGTACCTGTCCCGCAGGTGTGATGTTTGAATGTACCGATCCTGTGCAGGTGTTGTTGCAATATCCTCCCAGACCTGGACTAGTAACCAAAAGGTTGTAAGTTCATATCCCTGAGCTGACAAGGTACAAATCTGTTGTTCTGCCCCTGAACAGGCAGTTAACCCACTGTTCCTAGGCCGTCATTGAAAATAAGAATTTGTTCTTAACTGACTTGCCTAGTTAAATAAAGGTAAAATTAAAATAAATAAATTGGACATGTCAACATCATACTTTCAGAATCTTAGCTAGCAGTCATCATCATGAATCAAGCTGATAATCTACTGGCAAATCCTTTTTAATCCTTGTCATATGAAGAGAAGTAAAGAAGAGAAAGAATAGATAAAACGTATCCGTTCTCATCGGCCATTGGACATAAACATTACACAGCAAGTTGGAAATCGCAAATTCAACTATAAGTAGTTTGGATGAAATCAGTGGCTAACTGCAAGCATTGCAATGCCATCACTGGCCTGCTATTCAGTGAGGTGGCTGTATGGTCCTAAATCTTGGATTAAAGGTCTCTTTTCCAAGCATAAAATGATAAACATTCAACATTGGCCATGCTGTCAATCCAGCGTGATTTGGGCTTTGCTTAAAACAACTGTTTACATCGGAAAAACGAGCTCCGACCGGGAAAATACGTTTTCAACAGTCATCCAACTCTGAAGTGTAAATCCAGAACTCGGGTCTCTTTCTAAGAGCTACGACATGAAGATCACTGACGTCATCATAATTCAACCTGGTTTATTTCAGAGTTCCCAATTGTCTTGAAAGCACCATAAATCCAGAGAAAGCTAGGCTTTGATGACAAAGTTTGATGACAAAATTTGCCCACGAAGGACTGCCACGCAACCTTCCTGTTCAAGTGAGCACAGCACAACAAGGTGAGTCCAAAAATGTCTTGTATGCTTCTGCATAAATTCTGTTATATGCCAGCGAGATATGTATAGTGTAGCTAAGAAAGTAATACTAAGTGTATGTTGTGTAGTTAGTTGTTAGTAGTCCATTTGCCTCACCTTCATTTTCCCCTCTTAATTTCGCCTACTGTTCTGACTTGGTGGTGCACATGTAGCCTATAACCTGTTTTAGAGAAATGTAATCAACAAATGTTATTTAATTTTCTGCTTATTTATCTGGCAGTTCTGAATGGCCCACTGTAAGAATGGCCCATGTTCTGAATTCTGTCGCTGTACATTTCAAAAGTGCTGAACAAATAGTCATATTGACTACATTCATCCTAGCTCGCTCATTAATGTCTTAATTGAAATTACAGATGGCCTCTTATCTGCTTGTTGTCCCCTCATACCATAATGTGTACATCTAAATTGTCAGTAGAAAGCACATTTGTTTAAGCAAGTCAGCCACATCAGCTATCATGGTTTTTTAAAAGGCAGTAAATTAGGCTGATTGAACTGTTTTTCTGACAGACAAGGCTCTGCTGATAGCCAGGTGTAGCAGTGGTAAGGTGTTGGGACAGCTGTTGGGACTCTGCTGTTGGGACAGCTTTATGCAGTCCCTAACAGTTTGTGGGAACCGTTTGTCATTGTTATAGTGCAATTGTTGTGTTGTGTAGTGGCTTTGCTGACATGCATCCCACATTTTCTTTTTTTTTCCCCACCAAGATTTACCTGCTAAAATCACCACTGATTGTATGAGATTCTTCTTCTTATTTAAACTTGGGAGGTGAATTGATGTTATGCAAGGTTGTAATGTTTTCTCAATTATTTTGTTGTTGTTATTTCCTGTTTTACAGCTTCGATGCTCTGGAGCCTGGTGTTGTTGTCACCAAAGAGCATTCGGACTCAGTCAGGACCAGGTTTCAGCTGCTGACATCCTTCCTCCCATAGATGGTCTGCCTGTCCAAGCACCACCTGGACTGGACACAGCTAAACAAACTTATATTTTTGAGAAGATCAGGGGGTTTTGCGACATCACATGCCCTGCAACAAAGTCAAGGGCAGGACAAAAACAGGCTCTCTGAATATAGATTCCTTTGTTCATATGTGGTTCGCACGGACCAGTCATCAGCACTATCTGCAGTGCCTCTACTCAAATTACTCTCTCCTTACACACATGCCATATGTTGCTGGTACTATTTATTGTTTTATCCTGCTGCTCAGCCACTTTACCCCTTATTGTATGCATATTACTACCTGATCTATCACCAGTATCACTGATATGGTTATTGATATTGTTCTTGTACATACTGTATATTATGTAATTATTTCTCTACTGGCATTGACACTTGTTTTTTTTTATATTGACACTATCTATTTTTGATATTGCTACTATGTCATCTAATATTTATAACATATTTTTGTCTGAACACTTTCAGTTTACCTGGAATTTGTCCTTACTGTAGGCTACTACTTTTACCACTTACAGTCTTAATCTTTACTACACTACTCACTGTTTAGCACATTACCTCACATGTGAATCCTTGTTGGGTGGGGCTGGCTTAAGAGGGTGTGAACAATGCTGAATGGGTGTAGACAAAGAAGAGCTCTCCAGTAGGTGTACCAAAACATTCAAGGGCCATTTTCTCAAAAGTGGGGTTTCAGGTTTATCAACTTTCAAAGGATAATTACTTTCCCATTGTTCCTCAAATGCAGTGTATGTTACCATTTTGTAGCTCTGTGTCTCTGCTTTTATCCAATGTAAAAAATTTAAAAAGTAAAATGTTGCTACATAAGACCGAATCAAGGTGGTCAGTCACATATAATAATATAACCATCATAAGCACATCCTCCACAGAGTAGGCATGCTGATCTAGGATCTGTCCATGTTATATTATTCATAATCAGTCCAAACTGATGCAGGATCAGCACTCATAATCTGAGATGCTTTGTGGATACGGGCCCTGGGTTATTTGGACTACGTGAGCCCTATCTGGTCATGAACTCAGGCTCAAATGTCATTCTTGGGCTTTTCTTCTTCCTCTCTGCTGGCTGTCCCCAACAGAGGTTACAGACTGGTAGCTGGCGGGTTTGGCTGCATGGTTCATAAAGGCTGCATCTCTGCCAATGTCGCTTACCTTGATGTGAAGTGACTGGGACTTTCCTGTAAAGGTTTCTGTATCAAGAGTTTTCCAGGTGGCACAATTTGTTTGATGATAGTGATGATATCAGAAAGCAAAGCATTGATTTTCACTGTCATGCAGACGATACACAACTTTACATTTCTGTGTCACCAGAGGATTTTAGCTCCACGGATAGGTTTTTGACTGTATTAGTGATTCAAATACTTGGATGGCTCACAACTTCCTACAGCTAAATCAAGACAAGACCGAGGTACTTATTGTTGGAGCCAAAGCACAGAGAGAGAATCTAGCCGCACATTTTAATTCACAGGCAACATAGATAAAACACCAGATAAAAAACCTAGGTGCTATTTTAGATTCTGAACTCAATTTCGAATCACACATTAGGAATGTGACCAAAATGGCTTTTTACCACCTGAGGAACATTACCAAGGCGAGGACCTTTCTCTCTCAGGCTGGTACAGAGAGACTCATCCATGTTTTTATTACAAGCAGGCTTGACTACTGTAATGCTCTCCTGTCTGGTCTACCCAAGAAAGCCATTGGTCAACTGCAAAACATACAGAATGCTGCAGCACTGGTCCCAAGACCAGACGGAGAGCACACATTACACCGATTTTAAGGGTTCTGCACTAGCTGTCTGTGAGTTTGAGAATTAATTGTAAGATTTTTCTATTGGTTTTTAAATCAATCCACGATTGTGCACCCCAATACATGTCAGACGTGCTTTTAAGATATGTACTCAGTAGGTTCCAAAGGTCTTCTGGCACTGGCCTTTTAACCATCCCAAAGCCTAGGACCAAGAGGCATGGAGAGGCAGCCTTTAATTACTATGCCCCCAGCCTCTGGAATAGCCTGCCAGAGAACCTGAGGGGAGCCGAAACTGTGGACATAATCAAAAGTGATCTTAAAACATCTATTTTTGGCTTTGCTTTTCCTTAGGGTGCTTTTTAGTTGTTCAATTTGTCATTATTTTGTTTTTTATGTTATGTTTGTTTTGTAGTAAATATTTTAGCTTTCATTTTCATTATTTTTTTGTTTTTTTTTCCCCCTGTAAAGCATTCAGTGTCTGAAATGTGCTGTATAAATGAAGCTTGATTTGATTTAAAGTTATGGCCATGGCCCATCGCAAGCCAAGATGCCATACAAATGAAGGCATTACTTATTTTTTCCTCGTTTAGCCAATTTGTTTCAACCGGTCTGCTGTTAGATTTTTAAAAATAGATATCTTATTACATGTTACATACACAATTCCATCTTCTTGGCCATGCAACAAAACAGGGGAGCTTAATATGTGGTTTCTCATTTCATAGAAAAAGCAACGGCTGCAATTTCCTGCTGTTGCAGTTGGTTTCCTCTACTGGTGCTCTGAGCAACGCTTTCTCAGAATAGAAAAAAGACCGTCTTTGAAGAAGCAGGGTTTGATTAGACGTGCTGTAGCTGCTCAATAACCTGATGAAAATAGATTGAGACAGACAGATACAGTAGGCAAAACATTTAGTGAAGGGGTGCAGTTGTAGAAAGGGTGTGGCTCAGTGAAGGTGTTTTAAAAAGAGGGTGTGTTTCCCCCTTTTGTTCAATGGGTGGATTCGATTATGCTGAACTGCGGTGCACCCGTCTATGGCCGATGACGTTTCCGGGCAAAAGCAGTGAGACAGGAGCGCCCTTCTCAAATGAACAGTAATCTGCGCAGCTCCATCATGTTTGTCAACAAGGCAGTATGGTGCATCATCCAGAAACATACATCTCTTTTCCATAAAATATATGTGAATTGTCAAACTAATTTTAACTGGGAAGGCGGATAAAATCGTTTTTATCAAAATAAATCACTTTTACATCTGAAAATACAGAATCCTACTCGTTACTCCACGTGCTTAATTATGTCGCTTTTGTTTTGGGCCAATTTCGCTGTGGGCTTTGAACGGGCTCACGAATGCAATCAAGCTTCACCCGGTGTAAAACACGATAACGGGCGCCCGGGCCAGATTAATCGAATCCCCTCAGTGACTGCACCTGCGCTCTACTGTAATTTCCCGGTCATTACCAAAAGTGCCGATTTCAATCATCACTGACGAACATTTCCGTCAAAGCACGAATATATTACCATTAACTTTAATCTGAACAATGTATCGAACATCCAAAGAAACCAAGTGAATCTCTCCCCGGGAAAATGCCGAGCGAGCAGACAAAAACAGCACCTGGGAACATTACAGAGAAAAAATCAACACACCAACAAGGGGTAAGCAAGGAAACAACCTGTTGTTAGTTAACATAAACTTTTTAAACGTCGTTAAAAGGTCTAATTTCACCTCTTTGTGAATATTGGATTGTTTTGGAATTTATGGAAAACGAATGGAACCATCGTTATTTGTATTTGTAGTTCTATAAAGTAATCTAACCCGTATGTCCTCATTCCTCTGACATCCGATGTAATGGAAAGTGCAACACCCTACTAGCCTATAGGTCACCATTTTCTACCTCAGTAAAATTAGTTTTGTACTGGATATTCGGGTTTCTCTACCCAATAGCTATTGAACCAAGCATACCATGACAATGAAGATGATGTATTCTGAATCAGGAGTGGATGGATAACAATTCACAGCTCTTTTTGTTGTTGAAATGTGGGGCTTTTAATCTTTAATATCTCTTACACAACACATTCCATGATAATGAAAATGATATATTCTGAATCGGAACAGGATGGACAAAGATTCACAGCTATTTTTGTTCAAATTACATTTTATTTTTGGGGGGAGGCTTTCAATCTTTAATAACACTAAAACAAAGCATGCCGTGACTATGAAAAGGATATATTCTGCATCGGTGGAGGATCTACAAAAACCTACAGCTTTTGTTTTTAAACATTTTAATTTTGATCACCTGCCTCCTCCATCTCACCAACCTGCTATTTAACATTTTACTGCAGTGGGCTAAACCAGGGCCACACAGAGTGATTCTTAGTAGTCTTAAACAAATCTACTTTGAAACAAAAGTATACACCTCACACATGGTTATGGGCCTAAAAAAATAGTTGTGTTCAATTTTGAGTTGCATTGCAATATTACTTTTTATATACATCACTAAATATAACAAAACTGTTTGACATAGAAACACCAGACTTGTCAGTAAAAAAAACATTGAGAGGTTTATACCCAAGGTAGTTTTATACTGGATATTTGAACCAAGCATGCCATAACTATGAAGATGGTATATTCTGAATCAGGGAAGGGTGGACAAAACCCACAGCTTTAAAAAATCTGTAATAGCTCTTACACAAAACGTGCCATGACTATGAAAATGATATATTCTGAATCGGGGGGAGGATGGATAAAAAATCCATGGCTTTTGGTTTTTGGAAATTCTGATTTTGTTTTTGGAGGGTAGGGGATTCAATCTTCAATAGCTCTTACACAAAGTGCGCCATGACAATGACAATTCTATATATAATTGTCATTGTCATGGTGCGTTCAGAATATACCATCTTCAGAGTGATGGCATGCTTGGTTCAAATATCCAATATAAAACTACCTTGGGTATAAACCTCTCAATGTTTATTTCAGAGACATAATCAAAGTTAAGACTATCAACATTTCAGTTACAGACTTACAGACTTATCATCAATCCATCACATTGCTCTCATTTTATTGTTTGTTTTGCATAACCTATTGTAGCCCATTGTATAACAACTACCTGTAGGCTACTCTTTCTACTCCTTTTATGACTTACAATGTGTCATGATGATGATGATGATGGAGGCGGATGGTAGTGGCCTAAATCAAATGAATGGCAGTTTTCAAAACTGAACTGCCATTTTCACCTGACCTCTGTCCTCTTGGTGTCCGTAGTTCTTCTCTTTTCTGTCTGTTTAGCCGACTGGTCCACTGACAACACACACATAAATAGAGGCAATAGTTCCTATTTTGTTGTGAGTTAAAGTCGTTGCCTTGCAGGGGAGGAAGCAGAATGAGTGCTTGCATCAGTTGCACTGGATGGCACAACAGTGACACAGCTCTAGAGGTCATACACAATGGTTTACAAAGACTGCATGACCATGTCATATTTCCTGATGTGTGAACCACACCCATATCTGTAAACCTGGACTCTATAGCTATGCCTACCATTGTCACTGACTGTGTTCACCTTAAACAATGTGCAGTCCCAGTGTCTCATACAAGTTAAAATAGAGGGGGGGGGTACTTTACTTGTGACATGGAATCCAACTTTTCAACATTAAGGCATGACATCGTTATAGGTTATTCTGATACAGGATCTGTCTGACAGTTTTGAATGTGTTCTATCTGTTCTAGAGTCCAGCACAGCTGAATGGGTTTAATTTAGCTCATGATGTCACCAATCCCTCATCCCAGCCACAGTTTGAGTCCCGCCCCCCGTCCCTGCACCCCCACCAGACCCACTTATTCTCCCAAGAGAGCAGTGGGGTGGGAAGTATGAGTTTCTGCTCTCCTGTATCGGCTACTGTGTGGGACTGGGGAATGTGTGGAGGTTTCCCTACCTCTGCTACCGCAATGGAGGAGGTGAGTAACCCACAGCCAAGCTGGCTTTTAGCCCTCATACACTTCACACTGCCCATCAGACTCTAAGTATGAATGAAGCTGTATTATTATATTGAAATGGATGTGTATAATGTTACCTTGGCCTTCCGGTCCGCACTGTCCTCTCCTCTCTGTGGATTGTGCTGCAGAGTTCATCTGAGAGTGGAAACCAAAGCCACGCAATCACAGGCAGCCAGTGGTGCTAGAAAGCCAACACACACATGTGCACAGAAAAACACACCTTAAGACAGTCTACTGAATGGTTCATTCAAAACTATAGTAAACAAACTTCAGCTCCCCATGTGAAGCTAGCACATGCTGAGACTTCAATAGTTGAGGGATAGAAAAACCCCTCTGCTGGCTGGCAGCTTTCCAGATGTAGTAAGTGATTATATAGCCATAGTGCTATTTGTAGGACATACCATGTATCCGTGTAACTAGCAGCTCAGTGTTATAACAATCAAATTAATGAGGGATGTCGCCTCTTGTATCATCCCATTTCCTGTTTGACTTGTGGCCTCCTCTGTCCCCAGGTGTGTTCCTCATCCCCTACTTCATCATGCTCTTCTTCACCGGTGTCCCCCTCTTTCTCATGGAGCTAAGTCTAGGCCAGTATGGAGCTGCTGGACCAATCACAGTGTGGAAGTGCTGCCCCCTCCTCAAAGGTAAACCTCCACGACCCCCATGCCTCCATTGTCCTCTCAACACTCCATAATTGTCCACCAACACTGATTAGCCTCAATCTTATGTTCACCAACATTGAAAGCTCCCTCATCTGGACTAAACATATCAATCTGCCTGTGTGTCTCTTTATAGGCATTGGCATTGGGATGCTTTGTGTGTCTATGCTGGTGTGCCTCTACTACAACGTGATCATAGCCTGGACATTCTACTACCTGGGCAGCTCTTTCCAGAGCCCCCTGCCCTGGTCCTGTGATGCCCCAGCCAATGCTTACCTCTGTGGGAACGCCACACTGAACAGTTCCTCTGGCAGAGCCCTCAGCCCCTCAGAGGTCTTTTGGAAGTAAGGGCTCTTCCACCACTGTAGAGTGTTTTTCGCTAAAAAATGATCGAATGTCCTTTGCATGATTGAATTCAGATTAGGATTGGTTTATCGTGGGGGAATTAGCGTCATGCTGGCCCTCAACTGTATTGAAATATTGACGACCATGAAATGCCTGAAATGTTGTCCTTCAAAATGTCTGTGCTGTCTGTACACTGTGCTGTATGTGTTCATGTTGTTAAGGAGATGAGCTGACTACTATATGATGTAACATCTATCTCCTGTTAAAAATGTCTCTGTTTGCTGGGTCTATCCAACTAGTTTTGGCTAGAGGTCTGAATACTCTGTGTGTGTTTGCTCGGTGTGTTGTGTTCCAGTGAGCGTGTTCTGGGTGTGGTGAACAGTAAGGGCCTCCATGACCCTGGTCCTGTCAGGTGGCCCCTGGCTCTCTGCCTCCTGGCTGCCTGGGTCATCATCTTCTTCTGCATGCTCAAGGGCATCCGCAGCTCTGGCAAGGTGATATAACACACACGTCATCAGAATACACACACACCTTTAAACACAGACATACTCATGTTACGCAAACATGCCCTCAAAACAAACATCTTTGCACTTGGTGTTGCGATGTACTTAAGAGCTGTTACTTTAACTTTGTAGGTGGTTTATGTGACTGCGACGTTCCCGTACTTCGTGCTGATCGTTTTGATCATCAGGGGTGCTACACTGGAGGGGTCACTTCAGGGTGTGGCCTTCTACCTCACCCCTGACTGGGGCCGGCTGGCCAGTGCACAGGTAAACTACATCCCCTAGTGGAGACAGGCTGGTAGAATCTCTAGAGTAAAGTCAAGTTAGTTTGTTTTTGTGTGTATTTGTCTACCTGTAATGATGAGTGTCAAGGCTCTTGGTGCTGGCCAACAAAGTAGACAGCATGTCTTAACTGTCACCGTTCACCTTGTAGGTGTGGAACGATGCTGCCTCACAGGTCTTCTACTCGTTGGGGATTGGTGTTGGGGGGCTGCTCTCCATGGCCTCCTACAATAAGTTTGACAACAATGTCATCAGGTCAGTTGTACTCTACTCTACTACTGTTCTCTCTGAGGCAACAGGCATGCTGGGAAATTGAGTATATCGAACATTGTGTTGCTTTCAGGGACTGTCTGGTCATCACCATAGGGAACTGCAGCACCAGCTTCTTTGCGGGCTTCGCCATATTCTCAATCCTGGGTCACATGGCCTGGAGGAAGGGAGTGCCTGTTGGCGAGGTGGCAGATACAGGTAGCTCTCAATGAGCCAGTCACTCCACTTGTATTAACAAGCAACCAATCAAATGTATTTATAAAGCCGTTTTTACATCAGCCGATGTCATAAAGTGCTATACAGAAACCCAGCCTAAAACAGCAAGCAATGCAGATGTAGAAGCACATTTCTGTTACGGTTATGACATGGTCATAACAATATACCCAGTTATTATCATGGCATTAAAAAGCTATTTTTATGGCAAAAATAAGCTCATTATTGTTCTTGCTCCAGGTCCTGGTTTGGCGTTTGTGGCGTACCCAGAAGCCCTTGCTCTACTGCCAGGCTCGGTGTTCTGGTCCATCCTCTTCTTCCTCATGCTTTTCATGCTGGGGGTCGACACTCTGGTAAACCACAGCCTTGTTCTGTATTGAACCCCTATCTCTTTGAACTAACAAAACATATACATCTAACATCCCGCTCCCTGTCTTCTGGCCCTGTTTTCACTCTGTAGTTTGGTAACATGGAGGGCATCACCACGGCCGTGCTGGATGAGTTCCCACAGCTCAGAGCTAACATGAAGCAGAAGTCTCTGTTCCTGGGACTGCTGTGTTTCGGCTTCTATCTAATGGGACTGCTGTTGATCACTGATGTGAGTTTGTATTGAAGTATTTGTGTGTGTGTGTGTCTGTGTCTGTGTGTGTGTACTGATGTCTGTCTCTACATAGGGAGGGATTTATTGGTTCACCCTCATCGACTCCTTCGCCACTAGCTTCGGCCTCATCATCATCACCCTCTTCATGTGCATTGGCATCTCCTTCTTCTATGGTACACCACGCAACTCCAGCTCCATACCCTGCATGCTACATTCCACATACTAACTAAACATACTAAACACTATTCAGACATGCCACACACTGTATGTCAATAGTGTCTTCAGATACTCTGACTAATCAGCATGCATGTGTGTCTGCATTCCGTAACATTCACAGGAGTGAACCAGTTTTGCCAGGACATCATTGACATGATCTGTCTCTGTCCTCCCTGGTGCAGCAAAGTGCTGCTCTACTTCAAAGCATGCTGGGTATTCTGCACCCCATTTCTCCTACTGGTGAGTCAGACCCTCTACCTTTACATTCTGTCTCTGAAAAAGCATCCATCTGTCTAAAATCCACCCTTTGTTGCACCCTGACAGTGGTGAATAATTTAAAGAGACTGACATTCTATCCCCTTTTCCCCCGGCTGTGTTCTCTATGGGTTTATTTTCAATCACCCCTCATGTATGCACAGTATGTCTGATATGTGTATTTGAATAAAAACGAATGTAAGTAGCTGTTGAATAGAAACATAAATGAGTGAACGAACCAAGTGTCCTGAGCCAGAAAGAGAGAATGGATCATACCATAGAGGCTCTGCCTGGATTATCATACAGACGTCTGTTTAAGAGTCTGTGCATGCTCAGCTGCACTCTGCTGCGTCTGTCTGTGTGTTGGTCTATCTCTCCAAAGCTACTGTGAGTTTTTGATCACTGCTTTGTTTCCATGGTTGCTGATAAACTTTCTTAGTGTAGTTGCCTTTGTTTCACATGCCCCTCTGTTTCTGTGTTCCTTTGCATCCAGATCATTCTGACCTATATCTTCATTGAGATGTACAACACCCCGCTGCAGTATGGTGCCTATGTGTATCCTCGCTGGGGCAAGGCACTGGGCGTGTGCATGGGCGCCACCTGCTGTCTGCAGATCCCCATTTGGGCCATCGTGGCCATCAGCAAGGAGTCTGGGACACTGAAAAACGTCAGTACCGTCCGCCCCATTTTCCCCTTGTCTGTCATTACACAAGCCATGTTACATGGCTATATGAATTGTCCTAAGGGGACAAATACATCTGTATTGAAATGACTTGAATACTGAAGCCACACTAAGAACACATTAAACACTTGATAGGTTAAAAGCTGCCAGTGTGCAAATAATTGAAGGGTTACATCAGTTATGAAAATAAACAGTCACAAGCCATTCAGTTTAAAAATCTCTTTATTCATCTTTCTCTCTCTATTCAGCGTTTTAAGAAATCCATTCGACCTCTAAATTCCTGGAGGGGGAACAACTTGAACAACAGTGGAGGAGGAGAGGAACGAGTAGAGCCGGAGAGGATGGAGGCACCGTTCACAGTAAACCTGACAGACAGAGACACTGTCAACCTAACCGAGGTGGATTTCACAGCTATAGCCTGGGAAAATGGGACAGAGGCATGACCCTTCCTCACTGGTGGAGGTGAAGAGTATATCATCACCTGCAGAACTTTGTATGAAGAGACAAAGTAAGGATGTCACTGTCCAGGCATCATACCCTGCCAGCCAGAAGGATACCATTTTGCCATTTGCTATACTGACACTTTAAAGATCATTTTTAAAACAAAGACTACTTAGAAAATGTATCGGATTGTCCTTCAGGACAATGTGAATTGGTGGTTTTATTTATGCTTTAAAAATACATTATACATTGTCTATTTGCAATTTTGTTAGTGTGTATATAGCCTAAAGGCCATGGCTGCAGCATGCATACACAGAGACCATGGGTGTATTCACTAAGAACTTAACATAATGAAATGGGGAGGGACCTACCGGAATTGCTCCAATAGAAACTAGTTTTTACTGCAAAACATTTTAGTCTACACTCTTATCCTGAGCGACTTACAGCCTTGCTCAAGGGCACATCAACAGATTTTTTTTACCTTGTCAGCTCAGGGATTCAAACCAGTGACCTTTCAGTTACTGGCCCAATGCTATTAACTGTTAGGCTACATTTTTCATTTGAAATAAATTGTTTCTGTTGCCAAATGTTTTGGTCTAATGATTACACCCCATGTTTTTCTTCATGAGAGGACAAATGTAGCGGTGCAGGGCAGGGCTGTTTCAGTGTCCGCTAACAAAGAGACGTGCTATAGGACGAGAATCACTGTGTGTGTTCTTCATCTCATCTCTATTCTGATCTGTAGCTCACCAGAGGACTAGCTGTGCAAAGAAATAAAACATATATAATTTTAATATTAGGCTACTGTACATCTGTTTTAGTGCTGGTGGTGGGTATACAGAGGGCAGTTCTTTATTGACTGTATAGCTAGGTGAAACTTTTGACTACAGAGATTTATTTTATTTGAACCTTTTATTTAACTAGGCAAGTCAGATAAGAACAAATTCTTATTTACAATGATGGCCTACCAAAAGGCCTCCTGCGGGGAGGGGGCTGGGGTAAAACATTTCAAATATAGGACAAAACACATCATGAGGAGAGACACCACAACACTACATAAAGAGCATGGCAGCAACACAACATGGCAGCAGCACATGTTTGGGGTCTCTTAAACATTATTTTTTTGTGTCGTTTTTACTAAGACATTTATTTTGCCCCAATACAAGGCAGTTCGTCCATGGCACAATGTATAAATTGCTCTGGTGGTGGTACATTTGGACCGACACACAGATGGCGCCAAAGACGAATGTCAGATTGGCGCGGAGATGACGTCTGGCGGATGTCACGTATGCGACATTTTCCCGCGGTTTCTTTCTTCTGAGAATCGAAGACCTGAATCCGTAGTAGGATTTCAGGAAGCTGACAAGTAAAACCGGGGTTTGTACGGGACCAAATTGGGATATAAACGAAGTAAACTATTAAAAAGGCCATACAATAGAAAACAGATCCATTTAATAATTTAGCTTTAATAATCTCATAACCCACAAAGATGCCTCCCAAAAAACGCAACTCTGGAGCAGCACAGAACAAGGAAATGAAGCCCAGCATAAAAAACGCCTCCCCGGACAAGGAGAATCCAGATTTATCAATTGAAAAGTAAGCAGCCCGTCCATCCATCGTATTTAACAAGATAATTTTTTAACATATAACGTACCCGGTTATGTTACTGACTACAATGTAACGTTATTTTCTTTCCGTAAAACGATCGTTTGCTAACTATTTGATAGCTAGCTACCGTAACGTTACCAACACCCCCCCCCCCCCCCACGAAAACAAGTCAAGACGAACAGCTGGGAAAACATGCTAACTAGTTATCAATCAGTAGCTAGCTAGCTATTATTTGGTAATATGTGACATGCCCATTGTCTTATTTGTTACAAGTTTACTTTTTAAGTTTAGTAACATCAAGCTGTTATTTTCCAGCTATTTAGCTATTTTAGGTGGCTAGATAGCTAGATTCTAAAACAAATTTGTTTCAGTAGCTAGCTACTTGTTAGCTAAGCATCTTGCCAAATGACTAACTTAGCTACTATAGCCATCTCACGACAGTCATCACTTTCACTAATGGGAACACAACTTTCATAGAGCCCCTGATCACGGTTCATAAATATTATTTCCCACTTCAGAAATCGTGTTCAACGTTAGTAAGAATGGACACCGCAGCATTTGGGTCTGAACTACAAGGCCTACCATTGAGTGTTAGAATGATGGTGTTAAAGCTAGAGTACGTAGTTGAAACCATAACAAAGGGGAACCCCTTGCCTCTGTTTTGGTAAAACGATGAGGGATGCGCCAGAAAATATATCTGCTCTCATATTCATAAACATCTATGGATGCAAGGATTGAACATCCATGATATCAATAGTATAGTTTTAAGCATGTTTTGAGGCGATATAGTTTGTTTACATTTACGTTATTTTTAAACATTGGAGTTAAACAAGCTTATATTTGGGGTTCTGATGGGGTGCACCAATTGAACTAAGCTCATGAGGCATTTATACGTTATATTCTTTAAGAATCGATGGGTATATATCATTAATTTATAATTAAAAAAAATGGATATAGCAAGACAATGACAAAACACACTAATTCTACATCAACAACTACATGTACTTATTGCCCCCCCCCCACAAAATCATGACTGTCAAAAGTGATTTTGTTACTATTCTGAGTGCATCATGTCCAAACTAAGTATGGTTGATCTAAATGTGTCTGACTTTTCTTTTTTTGAATCATCAGGCACCAAGAGAAGGATGCAGACTTTATGACTCTGTGTCAGAGTCTCCAGGTGATAGATGCTGTGTGTGATCGTGCTTGGACAATATGGAAGGCAGTTCAGGCCTCAGTGGACAAAGTTCTTGTATGTATCCACCCATTGTCTCCAAGTTACTAGTATACTTTACAATGTGTTTTACCTACTGATACCCTTTCTGTCTGCTCTGATGATGGAAAGCGTATAGTGAATAAACAACTGAACCATAACTCTCTGTCTCTGAAATAAACTATATTCAAGGCTATTCACGCAGACTGACGATACATTGTTTTTCTTCTCTTTCTCGACACAGGACACTCAAAAAAGGCTTTGGGCTGCTTGTCTGTTTGTGGCTGTGATAGACTTGGAAGTTGCAAGTTTTACCTTTACTCAAATCCTGAAGGCAGTGGATCTGAAGTAAGTACTAGATTCAGGCGTTCCAGTAGGGCCTTTGTCAGTACCAGTTCCCAGATCAGTTGATGTTTTCCCCTGGCAACACTCTTTTGAGTCGCTTACTCACTGTCCGAGTTGGGTTGATTACTTTCTAAATGTAATCTGTTACATTTACTAGTTACCTGTCCAATTGTAATCAGTAACAACTTGGGTTACTCAAACTCAGTAACAATCTGATTACTTTAAATTACTTTCAGATGACTTTCCCCTTAAGAGGCATTAGAAGAAGACAAAAATGAATATTACCAATTGAACATCTATTGCAGGATAAATCAATATTAAAGTTTACATAGATGGCCATCATTGGATGTTCCATTTTAATTTCTGGGTTGGTTATGTAGGATTCTTCTAACCCCTTTCTTTCTACAACAGATAATAATACAGTTAGGTTGTCTTTACATTATTACCCAACATCTGTCAGATTTACTGTCATTACAATTCATTTAATACCACTTGATCTTCAATAATAGGACATGGAAATATAGATTAGCCGAACTGTTTACCTGAGCATAACCCCAAAACTAAGGACTTGCGTGCTCTGTTCTTGATTTTGTTGTCATGAACAACTGATTGGACTCATTGCTTTGAGTTGGAAAATAAATGCTGATTTCCGAATGGTATGCTTTGAGCACTACCGAAAAGTGCTATTTGCATGTGAAATATGTATGCCATATGCTGCATTTGCTATAGGTCTATTGATTATGTTTTTTTTGTGATATTTAGATAATCAAAAGTGAGTTTGAGCATATGTCTGTTAGGCCTATGGACTTTTTGTTGTTGTTGCATGAATTCGATAATAAATAAAAGCCCCACTCATGGTCTTCTTAAATTAAGCCGGTTCTTGACAGTATTGAGAATAAAAAGAGAACTTCCTCCAACTTTTATTCTATTGGCTGGGATCCGCACTATGCAGGTGGTACAAGAGTGCATTTTTCACTGGCTGTCCTGGTCGCAAAAACAAGGATTGATAGGCAGCTTAAACTTCTTCAATTCAACTATTATTGGGTTAAAATACACATACATTTGTGAACAGCCATCCATAACTACAATCTGTAAGGGGCAAATAGCTAAATGAGAGAATAGCAGTGGTAGCCTAGTGGTTAGAGCGTTGGACTAGTAACCGGAAGGTTGCAAGTTCAAACCCCCGAGCTGACAAGGTACAAATCTGTCGTTCTGCCCCTGAACAACCCACTGTTCCTAGGCCGTCATTGTAAATAAGAATTTGTTCTTAACTGACTTGCCTAGTTAAATAAAGGTTAAAAAAAAATAAAAAAATAAATGCACTTTGTAGCTATATCAATAATGTAAATCTGTATTGCCCGAAGGCTTCACTGCTGTTGTCATTACCTCAGAACTTTTATTCAAATTGGATAATCTTTCGATGCCAACAGCAGTTGTGCTATTGAAAGACAGCTTGAACTTTAGCCTACAATAGCCTATTCCTGCTCGTTTCCCACGAACTGTGGAGTTTGGTCGGGGAGTCGTTGATGCAGCCGCTCTTCTGTTTTTCTGCCTCTTTATGCTGTGTGCATTAGACAAACTGGATGGATATTGATGATGTAGGCTAAATTAAGTGTATCAAGCGTTAATTAAATGTTATGCTGCTGTGGCAGTACTGTGGATATTTAAACTAGCTAGCTAACTACAGGGACTTGCCTGGTGACCGCATCTCTCAAGCCATGCATCTTTGGATACCGGGAGACGGACTGGAAAACGGGTATAACTGGGCGTGCGAGCTCCGTACAGGACAAACCAACCAACGGTTGGGGGACGGCGAACTTGACGGCATCACAATGACTTGCAGGCAGTGGGTTACGACACCAACAACACATTTTCTTTTGGGGGGGGGGGGGGGGGATTGTACTACCACCCAAAAGGTAACTTTGGAGACTGGAAGGGCAAAAGAGCACGTGCTCTGCTCCAGTAGAGCCCTATCTGTGCATGTGCCTGCCTCTGTTATAATGAGGAATGCATATATCAGCCGAAGTCTCTGTTGAAAGTTCAGGCCTAAACCAAACATAACTGGTGTTCGGCCAAGTGAACACATTCCAATTCTTGTTTACAATTAGATGCAGTTCTAGCAGTTTCGTGTGTCCTCTTGTGTGCAGCGTGAAGCAGTTCCTGGGCCTGCTGAAGAAGATGGATGTGAACCTGGACACCATCAGCACCAAGGTGAACTCCGCAGTGACACGCCTGGAGAAGAAGTATGACGTGTCACGGGCACTCTACCAGAGGTTTGAGAAGTGCGTGGGAATATCGTAACGTCATGTTTCCTAATGCCTAGTTTTGATATCTAACTGTGCTGTACCTCTAGATGGCAGTGTAGTTTCTCTGGACCCTTTTGTCAGCTTTTATTGTTATCTAACTTTAGATTTTCACAAAAATGCAAACTTCAGAGTACACAACCTGAATTTGAGCTGTTTAGTAATGTAATTATGTTCCCAAAATGGTTTTGAAATGCAATATTTATCACCACTTATCTTGCTTCAGGACATGCAGCAAAATCTATACAGAAGACTCAGAAGCAAAGTAAGTGAATAAAAAGTACAGGAATACCACTAATTTGAATGATAATCCCTGCCACAATGCTGATCATTGCTATCTTTTAAACCGTGTCTTCACTCAGTCCCGGTTATCCAATAGTAAATGAGGGTCAATGTTGATAATGGGGTGTTTGCTCCCAACATGTTGTGTAATGTCAATAATGCTCTCTGTTCCAGGGGGAAAGAAATACTGCGGAGCTGCTGGACAATGTTCCTTTTGGCTAAGGGTGGGTCAGCACTTGTTGATCACTAACGTTGTAAATGGGTTTTTTCCAAGGCGAAGAACAACATACACATTTGTAGATGTAGGGCTCTGAGATGGTTTCCATCTTCCAGTCGTTATGTTTTCCCTCTCCATGTCTACTCAAGAGTTCTGGCGAGATAAACAGCAGGTTTCTGACCATCGGTCTGTTTCTCCCATGACGCTGTTAAGACTGGCTGGTATTATGACACTGCTTCTGATGTGCGTTGTGTCTACTGTCTGCAGGAAGGGCTCTGCAGATGGAGGATGACCTGGTCATATCCTTCCATCTGATGGTGTGTGTTCTGGAGTTCTTCATCAGGCGTTGCCCGCCCAGCCTTCTGCAACCACTTTACCGTAAGACAGACTCCTTTCCCTCTACTACTGCAAGCCTCAGGCCCTGGGATAGACATGCTCTTCCATTTGCATTGGTCAACTGCCCCTATGAATATATTATCACTCTCATTACTCAACTAAAAACGGGAAAGTTACCTTTTTAACTTAACACATACGTTCAGTGTGTTCTATTACCACAGGTCTGATACGTTCTGTAGATGAATGGTTATAAAATTTAACCTTTAACCCCTGCCCTCAGAATCGGTCATCAGCACAGCCCAAAGCCCCCCAACAAGAACCTCCCGTCGCAATCAGAGCAAAGCCAAACCCCGTCAAGCCCCGCCAGAGGTGGATGTGCAGCTCCTGGAGACCCTCTGCAAAGAGAACGACTGCAGCGTGGAAGAGGTTCACACAACGTTTTCACTCCTTTACACTCATGGCTTGTCAAGCTTGTTGTAGCTTTAGATCCCAGTCCCCCAGTCGTCAAAATTCACTACCCCTTTAGTGTTCTAAATAAAAAATCATTGCAGTCAAACAAGTAATAAAATAATAATAATCAAAAATAGAAACACGAAATCACGAATGTCAGGGTGAATTTAGTTAACCCAAACAAAACTGTATCATTAATCCAAATGTAATCCATGCTTATATACAGCAGAAAGATATACGAAGAATGATATGTACAGTAGTAGATGTATTAGAATGAGCTATGTGAAGAATACAGTGCTTTCGGAATGTATTCAGACCCCTTCACTTTTTATACATTTTGTTACGTTAGACTTATTCTAAAATGAGGCAAAATTATTTAGTCCAATCTACAGACAATGCCCCATAATGACAAAGCATAAACAGCTTTTTAGAAATCTTGTAAATTAATAACAAAACTGAAATACCTTATTTACATGAGTATACCATGTTTCCATTGCTCATCCTTGAGATGTTTCTACAACTTAAAAGTTTTTTAAATTTTTTTTACTACACCCCTTTTTCTCCCCAATTTCGTGGTATCCAATTGTTAGTAGCTACTATCTTGTCTCATCGCTACAACTTCCGTACGGGCTCGGGAGAGACGAAGGTTGAAAGTCATGCGTCCTCCGATACACAACCCAACCAAGCCGCACTGCTTCTTAACACAGCGCGCATCCAACCCGGAAGCCAGCCGCACCAATGTGTCGGAGGAAACACTGTGCACCTGGCAACCTTGGTTAGCACGCACTGCGCCCGGCCCGCCACAGGAGTCGCTGGTGCGCGATGAGACAAGGATATCCCTACCAGCCAAACCCTCCCTAACCTGGACGACACTAGGGCAATTGTGCGTCGCCCCATGGACCTCCCGGTCGCGGCCGGTTACGACAGAACCTGGGTGCGAACCCAGACTCTCTGGTGGCACAGCTGGTTCCCGAAGAACACAGTGGCCTCCTCCGTTCTTAAATTGAAGGAGTTTGGAACCCCCAAGACTATTCATGGAGCTGGCCAAACTGAGCAATCGGGAGAGAAGGGCCTTGGTAAGGGAGGTGACCAAGAACCCCGATGGTCACTCTGACAGAGTTCCTTTGTGGAGATAGTTGTCTTTCTGGAAGGTTGTCCCATCTCTGCAGCACTCCACCAATCAGGCCTTTATGGTAGTGGCCAGGCGGAAACCACTCAGTAAAAGGCATATGACAGCCCACTTGGAAAGTGGACTCTCAGACCATGAGGAACACGATTCTCTGGTCTGATGAAAACTAAGATTGAACTCTTTGCCCTGAATGCCATGCGTCACGTCTAGATGAAACTTACCACCATCCCTACGGTGAAGCGTGGTGGCAGCATCATGATGTGGGGATGTTTTTAAGCATCAGGGACTGGGAGACTAGTCAGGATCGAGGGAAAGATGAATGGAGCAAAGAACAGAGCTCCTTGACGAAAACCTGCTCCATAGTGCTCAGGACCTCAGACTGTGGTGAAGGTTCATCTCCCAACAGGACAACGACCCTAAGCACACATCCAAGACAACGCAGGAATGGCTTCGGGACAAGTCTCTGAATGTCCTTGAGTGGCCCAACTGGAGCCCGGACTTGAACCCTATTGAACATCCCTGGAGTGACCTGAAAATAGCTGTGCAGCGACGCTCCCCATCCACCCTGACAGAGCTTGAGAGGATCTGCAGAGAAGAATGGGAGAAACTCGTCAAATATAGGTCTGCCAAGCTTGTAGTGTCATACCCAAGAAAACTCTAGGCTGTAATCTCTGCCACAGGTGCTTCAACAAAGTACTGTGTAAAGGGTCTGAATACTTATGTAAATGTGATATTTCTGTTTTTTTTTATATATTTGGGAACATTGTCTTTATGGGGTATTGTGTGTTGATGAGGGGACAATTTAATCAATTTTAGAATAAGGCTGTAACTTAACAAAATGTAGAGAAACTGAAGGGGTCTGGATACTTTCTGTACACGGTGTATAAAATGGCTTAATGTTTGTGGTTCAGCCTGTTCATTTACATGGCTGTGTTTGTTTGGGTGTCATCTCATTGGTTTCATTGGTTGTCTGTTATACTTGTGTTCAAGGTGAAGAGCGTGTACCAGACCAGTTTCTCTGCTTTCCTGGACTCCATGAGCCTCTCTGGGACTCGGGACCTTCCTCAGGTAGGAACCACACACTACATTAAATGCTGGAGCTTATTGCTATGACCCAGGTTATATAGAAAATAAGTTCACTAACAATAACAATGGTGTCTGTTGAATAATCAGTGGCAAGTTGCTAGTAGTAATATCTCTAGCAGACCCACCATATTTCATAACTATATGACAGCCATCGCAAAACAGATCAGTGTTTTTCAGGCAGTGTGCGTGTCTGAAAGCTGTTCTGTCAGGATGTGTTTGTACTGCAATGTTTGGCAGCTGGATTTTCATTAGATCTGGTATCTCAGGACAGTATATTACAGGGGCAGGTATGGAGAAGAAATAGGTTTTAATATTGACTTTGAATTGACAACGATTTGTTTTAATTCAGGACTATTTCCCCACTAGCCAGGAAACAGTCAAGGATTGACAAAGGCGGCAGTTTAATGTGCTATTTATCTGATCTCTGCCAGGACAGTAGCTACATTTGACATGTGATGTTGGTTTGTCGTAACGACTCGATAACGAATGGTCTCCAGTCATGGGTATTATGATTCATGGTGGCAGTCTGCCTAAATCGTCATTGTAGAGGTCTTTTCCACCCCCCCAACACAAAGCCACACCTTTATACTAAAGTGCTGCAGTTTCTGTGTAATTGTGAAATTTACCTGGAATTACCCATGATGTTACTGGATTCCTGTCAGAGCCTGTCTTGACCTCCTGTTGACGTTTCAGGCGACTGACCTCAGCAAGCAGTATGAGGAACTCTACTTCAAGAGTAGAGACTTTGACAGTAGGCTGTTCTTGGATAATGACGAGACCCTTCTCACTCCCAAAGTAGAACCGTAAGTAGAACCACAAGTAATGATGTTTACATAATTTTTGAAGTATTCTCTCTGACAAAGAAAGTCTTGCTATACCTAGTACTTTATAGTGTATAATGTCCCCTCACCTCTCAGAATGCCGGTGGAAAGGACACCAAGGAAGAACCTGCCAGAAGATGTTGTTCTCATCCCCCCACAGACGCCTGTCAGGTGAGCCCCCTCTGACCTCCACTGGCTAGAACAGCGTGTTCACCTGGACCAACAGATACTTACTCCGATGATGTTTGAGAGTCCACTGGGGTGTACTTGCACATCAACCGCTTCACACTACAGAACAAGGAGCTCCTGCCCTATGGGTTGTTCTGGCTCAAACGAGGCTTACCTACCTATGATGTTTGATAGGTAGTTTTGCCTTCTCAAAGTAATGTGTATTAAGCAGAAACTATTGATAGAAAAACCCTGGCGATATGAAATGGGTTCTTAATTACTTCCACCTCTTCTCTTTATAAATGGGATTACCTGTATGGGTGTGCGTTGAGTCTGTAAATCTATATGTATCAGTTCACGTGACCCTGAATACCACAAGGAGAGATCTGCTTTGATGTTTTGACGTGGCTCTCGCGTGTTTTCATTTGTGCGGCAGGTAGCCTAGTGGTTAGATCGTTGCCACTGATTTCAATTTCTTTATAGTGAATCTGGATCACGGGAGGTCAATCACTCTGAAGGGTCAGGGGTTGAAAATCACACACAAATGACTCAGTTCATGGCTTCGGATTTTAGTCCTGTGTAGATATTTCACACTCCTGTTAACTTCAGGTTTTCTAAAATTAGTGTTAAATCTTGTGTCCCTAGAAAGGTATACAAGTCACATGTTGGCCACGTTGCAAAATAAATGTACAAGTTAATCATTTCATCCAAACTTCTCGCACACGTCAACGAGCGTCTGCATAGCCAGACTCTAAAATAGAACTTGTGGGTGATTGGAAAATGAACTGAGGTCCACACTCCAGTCCAGTTGGTGGTGGTAATGCACCTTCAAGTTGGTTGCCAACCGCCATATAAAGTCCACAGAAGAAGACTGATGGAGGTGAGATTACTAGAAACTAACTACGTTTCCCCTTTTATCTGTGGATTCATTGTCGAAGTAGAGGACTCAAAATGGGTCATAATTCTACAGCGATCCAAAGATCTTAATAACACAATATTTACATTCCAGGACAACTTAGCTAGCAATATAGTTGGTTCAGAGTTTTGTTTTTATATTTCAACCAGTGTCCTGATCGTGTCTGTGGATCGACAAAATTAACATGCGCACGTGGATGCATGCGTGTGCCCATTCTAATCAGCATGTCAGTTGATTAAACCGTTTCTGTCTCGTAGAGTCCTAACATTATATTAATCATGTGTGTTTCACCCCATGTCTTTGCAGAGCTGCCATGAACTCCATCGCACAGTTGAGGGTTGATCTCATCACCTCTGGCGACCAGCCCTCTTCCAACCTGGCAGTGTATTTCAAGGTATTTTTCACCACGCCTGTGTTTAAAGGTTAACCGCACCTGCCTTACCATTGAATCATATAGCTCAAGTCATTTTGGGGGCATGTTCCTGCCCTTTTAACACTCTCCTCCTTCCCATCTTGTGACAGAACTGCACAGTGGACCCAACAGAGGAGGTGTTGCAGCGTGTGGAGAGTCTGGGTCTGCTGTTCAGCCAGAGGTTTGGTCAGGCTGTGGGACCACGCTGTGTGGGGCTGGGCAAACAGGTACCACCTGGCTTAAATACAGCACACTATACAGAGGAATTGCACTACTTGAGACAAGGGGGGTGGTATAAACTGTTCATACAGAGGGGTTTTTCTACTTTCAGACCTGACAGAAATACTTATCATGCCACCTTGTGAAACTGGTGTATAATGTTTGGTTGATACACCACACCCCATGATACAGTGCAGGCAGACAACACTATAGGACACTAGTCCTAAACTCACCCCATGATACAGAGCAGGCAGATCACACTATAGGAGACTGTGTAGTCCTAAACTCACCCCATGATACAGTGCAGGCAGACAACACTATATGATACTGTGTAGTCGTAAACTCACCCCATGATACAGTGCAGGCAGACAACACTATATGATACTGTGTAGTCGTAAACTCACCCCATGATACAGTGCAGGCAGACAACACTATATGATACTGTGTAGGCAGACAACACTATATGATACTGTGTAGTCGTAAACTCACCCCATGATACAGTGCAGGCAGACAACACTATATGATACTGTTATAGTCCTAAACTCACCCCATGATACAGTGCAGGCAGACAACACTATATGATACTGTGTAGTCGTAAACTCATTCATGTCTTTTCCTTCTTTTCATCAGAGGTTCACCCTTGGCATCCGGTTGTATTACAGAGTCATGGAGTCCATGCTGAAATCGGTAAATGACCTGGTCTTATTCCTATTTCGGTTCTACCTCTATATTTTCTGAAATGTCTGACATATTCTGAAAAATCTATTTTTCCCCAAATAGGAAGAAAAAAGGCTGTCGGTGCAGAATTTCAGGTATGCAAGAGAACAAAATGTGCTCATCTCACCAGAATTAAAAGGATTTGCTCTTTAATTACCCTCAACAAGCAAACATTTGAATAATATAGCTGCAGAATTTATACCGCAGTGTACTGCCCATTTCCCTGGCCTAAATCATGTGATTTCCATTCCAGTAAACTACTCAATGACTCCACATTCCACACCTCGCTCCTGGCCTGCGCTTTGGAGGTCGTCATGGCAACCTATGGTGGTGAGTTTCTACAGAAGCCACATTCACTCACTGCTAATGGATGCAGTCGTCTGGATGAACGTATAGATTATTCTACCGCCCTTTAGTTTCCATATACTCACTTCTCATAGGACACTAATAGTATTTAATAGAATTAGCAACATGCATATATGTTACAATGCAGTCTGTCATTAGTTGTAACTACTTCCCTTTTAATAACATTTCTAAACAGGATCATAATCAATATAACACTGATGAGCTATGAGTCATGATTTCACTGCCTCTGTTGTCCTCCAATCAGGGAGCACCTTCAAGAATGGTGGCTACAGCAACGGTGGTGTTCCCGTGGAGACGGACCTGTGCTTCCCATGGATCCTGGACGTGTTCCAGCTGACAGCGTTTGACTTCTACAAGGTCATCGAAAGCTTCATCAAGGCTGAGCCCAGCCTGAGCAAAGACATCGTCAAGCACCTGGAGCGCTGCGAACACCTCATCATGGAGACCATCGCCTGGAGGGAGGTAGGTCACACAGCAAGTCTTATCACCACGTAGTTACATTATGACATAACTGCAGCACTCAAGGACAGGTTGCATTCACTTTCTATCAGCAGTTTAACACCTCCAAGCCAGTGCTACCAGAGCAGTGCTTGGTTTCATTGATGTCAGGGGGACTTGTTTCTGCATGTATAGATTATAGATCGTACTGTAATAGAATCGACAGTCTCTCTTGGGGCAGCCCCAGCATTGGTCATCATTGGCAGCTGCAAGAGAAGTAGTAGATGAGTGGGTTGAGACAGTGGTTGGAGCTGGCCAGGGACAACACTACTGGGTGCAGAGCATTGGTGGTACGAGCCAGACCACAGCTGGGCAGCAGGCCCACGTGGGTCAGGGTGTGGCCCAGCAGGTTGAGGTGGTAGGGGACAAAGCAGAGCAGGAAGACCCCCAGCACCCAGTAGATGAGGGTCAGGGTGCGCTGGCGGCTGCGGTGCTGCGAGAGCGGGAGCAGTGTCGAGGCTGACACCCTGCACCAGACACAGAGCCATGAGGATAAAGGAGCGCTGGCTTTGGGACGACGGGTCTAGAAGACAGGGCTGGTGGTGGTGGGCCGCACCAGATCCCTCCGCTCAGCAGCCGCTGCACACAGCCTGCAAGGTGGTGTCATCAGAGGATGCACTATGGCAACATAACGGTCTACAGCCATGCAGACCAGGAAAAAGGTCCACCACGTCTGTGGTTCGTCAAATCCATGGATAGCTTTGGTCTTTCCAGTTGCGGCTCATTGCTTTGTCTCCCTCATGTCTGGGGAGAAAATTTAAGGGAATATGAAGGAAAATAGGGCAGAATACCATACAGGACAGGTATACTATATATTTAATTAGATAGACTTTCATCTTTTATTTCTGGTACTTTATGGTATTTCAATATTTGCACATCGGTGATCTTGAGAGTGGTGATCTTGAGAGTGGTGATCTTGAGAGTGGTGATCTTGAGAGTGGTGATCTTGAGAGTGGTGATCTTGAGAGTGGTGATCTTGAGAGTGGTGATCTTGAGAGTGGTGATCTTGAGAGCGGTCTGCTGGCACAGCTGTGGTGTGTTGAATGTGCCGGATGGGACGTGAAAAGTCTACAGCTCACAAGCGCACACACATGGGCTATATCAGGGTAATTTCCATCCCAGTAACTGTTCTCCCTAATAAAACACACTGTGCCTGTAAGGTGTGTAATTAACTTCAATGTCCTGTAGAAAAGAATCATTCCTTTTAGTTGTTGATTTGCATTTTAATTTCCATGATAATCATCTGTATTGTAAAGGGATCACCTAGGACTTTGGTGTCTCAGTGATTTACTGGGAAAGAAGATGGCAGTCAAATTCCTCCTGTACTAAACAAGATAATCTAAATCATAAGACAGTTATGTATATTCTTCTGTCTATCAAATTATATATACATTAACTTAATTTCCTTTAAAGACTCAGACATTAGTTAGAATCTAAATATTGCACTATGTCCTCATTGAATATACACTGCTCAAAAAAATAAAAGGAACACTAAAATAAAACATCCTAGATCTGAATGAATGAAATATTCATTCTGGGCATGCTCCTGATGAGGTGGCGGATGGTCTCCTGAGGGATCTCCTCCCAGACCTGGACTAAAGCATCCGCCAACTCCTGGACAGTCTGTGGTGCAACGTGGTGTTGGTGGATGGAGCGAGACATGATGTCCCAGATGTGCTCAATTGGATTCAGGTCAAATCAAATCAAATCAAATCAAATTTATTTATATAGCCCTTCGTACATCAGCTGATATCTCAAAGTGCTGTACAGAAACCCAGCCTAAAACCCCAAACAGCAAACAATGCAGGTGTAAAAGCACGGTGGCTAGGAAAAACTCCCTAGAAAGGCCAAAACCTAGGAAGAAACCTAGAGAGGAACCAGGCTATGTGGGGTGGCCAGTCCTCTTCTGGCTGTGCCGGGTAGAGATTATAACAGAACATGACCAAGATGTTCAAATGTTCATAAATGACCAGCATGGTCGAATAATAATAAGGCAGAACAGTTGAAACTGGAGCAGCAGCACAGTCAGGTGGACTGGGGACAGCAAGGAGTCATCATGTCAGGTAGTCCTGGGGCACGGTCCTAGGGCTCAGGTCCTCCGAGAGAGAGAGAAAAGAAAGAGAGAATTAGAGAGAGCATATGTGGGGTGGCCAGTCCTCTTCTGGCTGTGCCGGGTGGAGATTATAACAGAACGTGGCCAAGATGTTCAAATGTTCATAAATGACCAGCATGGTTGAATAATAGTAAGGCAGAACAGTTGAAACTGGAGCAGCAGCATGGCCAGGTGGACTGGGGACAGCAAGGAGTCATCATGTCAGGTAGTCCTGGGACATGGTCCTAGGGCCCAGGCCAGTTGAAACTGGAGCAGCAGCATGGCCAGGTGGACTGGGGACAGCAAGGAGTCATCATGTCAGGTAGTCCTGGGGCATGGTCCTAGGGCTCAGGTCCTCCGAGAGAGAGAAAGAAAGAGAGAAGGAGAGAATTAGAGAACGCACACTTAGATTCACACAGGACACCGAATAGGACAGAGAAGTACTCCAGATATAACAAACTGACCCTAGCCCCCCGACACATAAACTAATGCAGCATAAATACTGGAGGCTGAGACAGGAGGGGTCAGGAGACACTGTGGCCCCAACCCGAGGACACCCCCGGACAGGGCCAAACAGGAAGGATATAACCCCACCCACTTTGGCCCCCACACCACTAGAGGGATATCTTCAACCACCAACTTACCATCCTGAGACAAGGCCGCATAGCCCACAAAGATCTCCGCCACGGCACAACCCAAGGGGGAGGCGCCAACCAGACAGGCCGACCACAACAGTGAATCAACCCACCCAGGTGACGCACCCCCAGGGACGGCATGAGAGAGCCCCAGTAAGCCAGTGACTCAGCCCCCGTAACAGGGTAGAGGCAGAGAATCCCAGTGGAAAGAGGGGAATCGGCCAGGCAGAGACAGCAAGGGCGGTTCGTTGCTCCAGAGCCTTTCCGTTCACCTTCCCACTCCTGGGCCAGACTACACTCAATCATATGACCCACTGAAGAGATGAGTCTTCAGTAAAGACTTAAAGGTTGAGACCGAGTTTGCGTCTCTGACATGGGTAGGCAGACCGTTCCATAAAAATGGAGCTCTATAGGAGAAAGCCCTGCCTCCAGCTGTTTGCTTAGAAATTCTAGGGACAATTAGGAGGCCTGCGTCTTGTGACCGTAGCGTACTGTAGGTATGTACGGCAGGACCAAATCAGAGAGATAGGTAGGAGCAAGCCCATGTAATGCTTTGTAGGTTAGCAGTAAAACCTTGAAATCAGCCCTTGCTTTGACAGGAAGCCAGTGTAGAGAGGCTAGCACTGGAGTAATATGATCATTTTTTGGTTCTAGTCAGGATTCTAGCAGCCGTATTCAGCACTAACTGAAGTTTATTTAGTGCTTTATCCGGGTAGCCGGAAAATAGAGCATTGCAGTAGTCTAACCTAGAAGTGACAAAAGCATGGATTAATTTTTCTGCATCATTTTTGGACAGAAAGTTTCTGATTTTTGCAATGTTACGTAGATGGAAAAAAGCTGTCCTCGAAATGGTCTTGATATGTTCTTCAAAAGAGAGATCAGGGTCCAGAGTAACGCTGCTTCACAGTTTTATTTGAGACGACTGTACAACCATTAAGATTAATTGTCAGATTCAACAGAAGATCTCTTTGTTTCTGGGACCTAGAACAAGCATCTCTGTTTTGTCCGAGTTTAATAGTAGAAAGTTTGCAGCCATCCACTTCCTTATGTCTGAAACACATGCTTCTAGCGAGGGCAATTTTGGGGCTTCACCATGTTTCATTGAAATGTACAGCTGTGTGTCATCCGCATAGCAGTGAAAGTTTACATTATGTTTTCGAATAACATCCCCAAGAGGTAAAATATATAGTGAAAACAATAGTGGTCCTAAAACAGAACCTTGAGGAACACCGAAATTTACAGTTGATTTGTCAGAGGACAAACCATTCACAGAGACAAACTGATATCTTTCCGACAGATAAGATCTAAACCAGGCCAGAACATGTCCGTGTAGACCAATTTGGGTTTCCAATCTCTCCAAAAGAATGTGGTGATCGATGGTATCAAAAGCAGCACTAAGGTCTAGGAGCACGAGGACAGATGCAGAGCCTCGGTCCGTTGCCATTAAAATGTCATTTACCACCTTCACAAGTGCCGTCTCAGTGCTATGATGGGGTCTAAAACCAGACTGAAGCATTTCGTACATTGTTTGTCTTCAGGAAGGCAGTGAGTTGCTGCGCAACAGCCTTCTCTAAAATTTTTGAGAGGAATGGAAGATTCGATATAGGCCGATAGTTTTTTATATTTTCTGGGTCAAGGTTTGGCTTTTTCAAGAGAGGCTTTATTACTGCCACTTTTAGTGAGTTTGGTACACATCCAGTGGATAGAGAGCCGTTTATTATGTTCAACATAGGAGGGCCAAGCACAGGAAGCAGCTCTTTCAGTAGTTTAGTTGGAATAGGGTCCAGTATGCAGCTTGAAGGTTTAGAGGCCATGATTATTTTCATCATTGTGTCAAGAGATATAGTACTAAAAGACTTGAGCGTCTCTCTTGATCCTAGGTCCTGGCAGAGTTGTGCAGACTCAGGACAACTGAGGTTTGGAGGAATACGCAGGTTTAAAGAGGAGTCCGTAATTTGCTTTCTAATAATCATAATCTTTTCCTCAAAGAAGTTCATGAATTTATCACTGCTAAAGTGAAAGTCATCCTCTCTTGGGGAATGCTGCTTTTTAGTTAGCTTTGCGACAGTATCAAAAAGGAATTTCGGATTGTTCTTATTTTCCTCAATTAAGTTAGAAAAATAGGATGATCGAGCAGCAGTAAGGGCTCTTCGGTACTGCACGGTACCGTCCTTCCAAGCTAGTCGGAAGACTTCCAGTTTGGTGTGGTCTGGGGAACGGGCGGGCCAGTCCATAGCATCAATGCTTTCCTCTTGAAGGAACTGCTGACACACTCCAGCCACATGAGGTCTAGCATTATCTTGCATTAGGAGGAACCCAGGACCAACCGCACCAGCATATGGTCTCACAATGGGTCTGAGGATCTCATCTCGGTACCTAATGGCAGTCAGGCTACCTCTGGCGAGCACATGGAGGGCCGTGCGGCCCCCCCAAAGAAATGCCACCCCACACCATGACTGACCCACTGCCAAACCGGTCATGCTGGAGGATGTTGCAGGCAGCAGAACGTTCTCCACGGCGTCTCCAGACTCTGTCACGTGCTCAGTGTGAACCTGCTTTCATCTGTGAAGAGCACAGGGCGCCAGTGGCAAATTTGCCAATCTTGGTGTTCTCTGGCAAATGCCAAACGTCCTGCACGGTGTTGGACTGTAAGCACAACCTCCACCTGTGGACGTCGGGCCCTCATACCACCCTCATGGAGTCTGTTTCTGACCGTTTGAGCAGACACATGCACATTTGTGGCCTGCTGGAGGTCATTTTGCAGGGCTCTGGCAGTGCTCCTCTTGCTCCTCCTTGCACAAAGGCGGAGGTAGCAGTCCTGCTGCTGGGTTGTTGCCCTCCTACGGCCTCCTCCACGTCTCCTGATATACTGGCCTGTCTCCTGGTAGCACCTCCATGCTCTGGACACTATGCTGACAGACACAGCAAACCTTCTTGCCACAGCTCGCATTGATGTGCCATCCTGGATGAGCTGCACTACCTGAGCCACTTGTGTGGGGTTGTAGACTCCGTGTCATGCTATCACTAGAGTGAAATCACCGCCAGCATTCAAAAGTGACCAAAACATCAGCCAGGAAGCATAGGAACTGAGAAGTGGTCTGTGGTCACCACCTGCAGAACCACTCCTTTATTGGGGGTGTCTTGCTAATTGCCTATAATTTCCACCTGTTGTCTATTCCATTTGCACAACAGCATGTGAAATGTATTGTCAATCAGTGTTGCTTCCTAAGTGGACAGTTTGATTTCACAGAAGTGTGATTGACTTGGAGTTACATTGTGTTGTTTAAGTGTTCCCTTTTATTTTTTTGAGCAGTGTAGTAATATAGGGGGAATTACGTTTTTTTAAAATGTTTTTTTTCAGTCAGTGGAGCAGAGGCGAACAGCCTCTACTGCAGCCTAGAGTCCATACTGCAGATCAAGCACCATTACTCTACTGCAGCCTAGAGTCCATACTGCAGATCAAGCACCATTACTCTAGTGCTGCCTAGAGTCCATACTGCAGATCAAGCACCATTACTCTAGTGCAGCCTAGAGTCCATACTGCAGATCAAGCACCATTACGCTAGTGCAGCCTAGAGTTCATACTGCAGATCAAGCACCATTACTCTAGTGCAGACTACACTCATTCATTTCCACACATTAGTCTTGTTTTCATTTATTTTATAAGGTATTACATTGTTGGTGAGTTTAATGTTGGAGTGCATTTTGTTTTATGTATAAGAAAAATAGATGTTTAAGTGGATAGATGAGTCACAGAATGTATATGTAGGAAGTAACAAAAATGTCAATGTTTTACTAGAACTTACATGACACTTCACCCATTCAATTGTATTGTGTGTCGGTCAGAGATCCTGAAGCAGAGAGAATATTTACAAATGCTGATGTGGTTACTCCATGTTAACCTGGAGAACAACCCTTATCCCAAGTGTCTCTCCTTCCTAGTTCCTTGGAAAAGGAACTCTTACACAATCCTCTATAGACTACAGCCTCTATAGACTACAACCTCTATAGACTACAACCTCTATAGACTACAACCTCTACAGACTACAACCTCTATAGACTACAACCTCTACAGACTACAACCTCTACAGACTACAACCTCTACAGACTACAACCTCTACAGACTACAACCTCTATAGACTACAACCTCTATAGACTACAACCTCTATAGACTACAACCTCTACAGACTACAGCCTCTATAGACCCTCACCTCTATAGACTACAACCTCTATAGACTACAACCTCTACAGACTACAACCTATATAGACTACAACCTCTACAGACTACAACCTCTACAGACTACAACCTCTACAGACTACAACCTCTACAGCCTAATTCTTAGCTGTGCAACATCTCAATAGTTTCCTCAGAGATGTTATTTATATTTGTATATTGTAGTTATTATAAATCCCATGCAGGAAAACAATCTTGAATGACACTTCCAATTTTTTGGGAGGCTACAGGAATTGGGTGTGTGTAAAGAGTCATCTTTGAACAGATATTGAGGAAAGGAGCACATTACTTTATGTTTCAGAAAAATTGTGATCCAAATTCTCTTATTCCGTTAGACTGATGGTCAGTGGCGTATTGGTGTCCAGCCTCTGTCCTATAGTGAAATGATGCTTGGTTTGATTTTGCTGTGCTCTTGGTCCATTTTGAAATGGAGAGGCCGTAACCGTTTCATATCAGTTTACGCTCATGTATGGACACCTTAATTCCCAAATACATACTGTACTTTCATTATCGGGGCGGCAGGGTAGCCTAGTGGTTAGAGCGTTGCAAGTTCATATCCCCGAGCTGACAAGGTACAAATCTGTTGTTCTTTCCCTGAACCGGCAGTTAACCCACTGTTCCTAGGCCATCATTGAAAATAAGAATTTGTTCTTAACTGACTTGCCTAGTTTAAATAAAGGTTAAGAAAAAAAAAATCTCTCCAACACACACACTAATTCAATGTTCTCTGGTCACACTGAATCAATAGTGATGTTTAACCTCACTGTCACTAGCCCAACTCCCAGACAACCTCTGTGGTGTCGTTGACCTGTTAAGTGGTATGGTATTACATTGATGCAAGTCAATATCCTGGAGCTTGCTAGTAAAGTCTCCACATAACAGGCACCAGAGGGAAATTGCCTGATCTTCTATCTCAATCTACACATTTTATGTAGTTAAAGTGTCAGTGTTTTTAATAAGGCTGTTATCTTAGGTTATTTCAGTCAGGTACAGTACTATCACTTTTCCAGTGTTATTTCTGGATGTTTAGGCCTATTTGACTTGTATCAGATTTACCTCACCTTGTATGTTTGAGGATTGGTGCCAAAGCCAAACTAGAGTGAATACTTTCCCCACACCAACGTGTGCTCACTCGTCTGCTTTTGTTTCACAATCCTTCCCATCGGATGAGTAGAGAATCAAATTGTATTAGTCACCTGTGCTGAATACAACAGGTGTAGTAGACCTTACAGTGAAATGATTTTGGTACATGTTCCCCCCCACTGAAGGTCTAATAACCACAGTTAACCACTGCGCAAACATGTCTATAATAGATCGACTTACCATTTCCCTCGGTCTCACCTTACGAATAGTGAGCGCGCAACTTTCAAATAATTTCCCCACTCTTTCCCTACCAGCTAACCAAGGAAATTCTGACGAGCATGACAAAGTTTGAGGATATATTTTTTTACAAAAAGTAAAGAACAGTAAATGTTATGAGTTAAGTAGGGGGTCCAGGTTTCAATAAGCGTTAAGATATATATTTGGCCTGGCAAAATGGTTTTATGCGCTGACTGAATGTTAGCTGATAATTACTGTATGAGTTCTACTCCGCTGGTCTTGGGAAGAAATGACATGTTCTCATTGTCTGAGACGGAGTCAAGACTGAGTAAAAACGTGTCTGACCCCGAGACACTCGATGTGGTCTCGAGACCAGTCGAGGGTTCCAACACTGCTCTCAGCTATAAGAGCACCATGCAGTCAGTGTGAGCAACAAACAGTCCCTGCTTTCCTGATTGGTTGTTAACCCCTAGTGCCCTATCTGACAGACATACAGTGCTCTCCTTCTGGTCCAAGAACACCCAAGACAGTCGTGAAGAGGGCACGACAAAACCTATTCCCTTCAGGAGACTGAAAAGATTTGGCATGGGTCCTCAGATCCTCAAAAGGTTCTACGGCTGCACCATCGAGTGGTTGCATCACTGCCTGGTATGGCCATCTACCTCCACTACACTACTTCTGATGGTCTAGCCAATGGCTGATTTTAGCTCCCCAGAGACCACTGAAGACAAATCCTTATTGGATATTTTTTCTCTTTGGTGTTAATCCTTAATCCAACAACAAGATATTAAATCAGAACATTATTGAAAGTAATATAATTAGTATTTTATAAATCCTTAGCCATTCTCTGAATGCGTGTTTGGGTTAGTAATAATTTGTAGAGTGGCTCTATTGTTCCTCAGCAGCATTTATTCACTATTCTGAATGTCTAAAGAATCCATATGTTGTTCTGAAATATGAACACAGAAATACTGGACATTTTGAACTCTTGTGGTGGTGATTTGACAACATCACAATCATGGTCTTTTATTGGATTCACATTTTTCTGGTCTTGACTTGGACCCCTTGTCCCCCCTGTCTTAGTCTTGATTCGGACTCTTACATGCCAGTGTTGTGTTCGAGACCGATTTCAAGACCGGGAGGAGGACGAGGGGTCAGTAAAAACGACCAGAAAAATGTGAGTCCAATGCAAGACCATGATTTCAATTAGTTGTACATTTAGATTAGGAAATGCTTAGCCTAATGGTTGTGTTTGTATTCTTGTGATTTTGGACCTAGTGGCAGAGTGAATGGACTGCTTATCCTGAACATCATGCTGTGTGTGCCTTCTGTCCTTCCATCGGTGCTATGCAGTGGTGTAGTGGTGCCTGGAGAAATGGGTACAAACATTATGCCCAAAATGCCCCAAACAGCCTCCCCAGTGAAGGAAAGCACCCTGTGTGAAATATGCTATATTTTTCAACATAAAACAATGTTCTAAGTCCACAATGCTTAAACTACACCAGGAGAACATTTTGGTCTGGGAAGAATTTATATTATTTTTGCCCAATCTAGTCGGGTGAACCTGGCTCCCCAGTGGGTTGGCCTGTGCCCACCCATGCCTACGCTTCTGATGCAAATCAGGCATGATGACTGAATTGGACATCACAAATAGCCTACTAACCAAGATTTAGGACTAAACTTTTTCAATACCTGGTTTGCGTACCCATTGTTGCCTTAGTTAGCATTTACTGGTAGATATCATACGTTGAAACGTCTTTCATAACTACCCCACCTGCTACCAATGTCATTCTTCTGTGAGCTGCTCAATGCCAAAACCAGTTGAGCGCTCTTGCTGCCTGCAGATGATATTCCGCAGAAACGTGAATATATTTCATGTGTAGGTTACTTTGTGCATGATTTCACTAATGTACTACATAATTGGTAAGTCGTATACCTCCACTACACTACTTTGATGTGTATCAGTGGGGATTAAGTGAGTATATGCAATGCCCATAAAGTCTTTATAACTGCGTATAGCCTCCAATACACCACTGGCCCTTTGTGTTTTACAGAAAGTGCACTCTCACATGAGTGGCTGGTATTACCGTTGCTGTCCTTTTAAGCATCACAAACTTGTCACACACTGGAGGTCCAATAGGTTCACCACTGTGCAAACATGTCTATAATAGGTATTGTTTCAAGAAAGGAGTGTATTTGGAAGCGGGTTTATGCTCTTACTGCATGGAAGCGGATCATTTTTCTGTTTTTAACTCTGCTGGTCTCTGGGAGAAGTTACGTTTCCTCACTGTCCAGGACAGAGTCAAGACCGGGTTCAAATGTATCCGACACTGAGACACTCAATGTGGTCTCGACCAAGACCGATCTCAAGTACTACAACACGCTGAGTTAAAGCCATAGATTGCTCAAATGTACAATGCATTCGGAAAGTATTCAGACCCTTTCACTTTTTTTCACATTTTGTTACGTTACAGCCTTATTCTAAAATTGATTAAATGGAGAGGAAAAAAATCCTCTTAACTCTACACACAATACCCCATAATGACAAAGCGAAAACCGTTATTTTTTTAAACAGAAAAACTTTATTGCATAAGTATTCAGACCCTTTGCTATGAGACATGAAATTGAGCTCAGGTGTTTTCATTGATCATTCTTGATGTTTCTTCAACTTGATTGGAGTCCACCTGTGGTAAATTCAATTGATTGGACATGATTTGGAAAGGCACACACCTGTCTATATAAGGTCCCACAGTTGACCGTGCATGTCAGAGCAAAAAACAAGCCATGAGGTCGAAGGAATTGTCCATAGAGCTCCGAGACAGGATTGTGTCGCTGCACAAATCTGAGGAAGGGTACCAAACGCTCTTTTCCAGCATTGAAGGTCCCCAAGAAAACAGTGGCCTCCATTCTAAAATGGAAGAAGTTTGGAATCACCAAGACTTTTCGTAGAGCAGGCCGCCTGGCCAAACTGAGCAATCAAGTGAGAAGGGTCTTGGTTAGGGAGGTGACAACGAACCCGATGGTCACTCTGACAGAGCTCTAGAGTTCCTCTGTGGAGATGGGAGAACCTTTCAGAAGGACAACCATCTCTGCAGCACTCCACTAATCAGGCCTTTATGGTAGAGTGGCCAGACGTGCCTTTCAATGAGTGGCTTTCATGACAGCCAGCTTGGAGATTGAAAAAAGGCACCTAAAGGACTCTCAGACCACGAGAAACAAGATTCTCTGGTCTGATGAAACCAAGATTCAGCTCTTTGGCCTGAATGCCAAGCGTCACATCTGGAAGAAACCTGGCACCATCCCTAAGGTAAAGCATGGTGGTGGTGTCAGCATCATGCTGTGGGAATATTTTTCAGAGGCAGGGACTGGGAAACTAGTGAGGATTGAGGGAAAGATGAACGACGCAAAGTACAGAGGTCCTTGATGACAATCTGCTCCTGAGTGCTCAGGACCTCCGACTGGGGCGAAGGTTCACCTTCCAACAGGACGATGACACTAAGCACACAGCCAAAACAATGCAGGAGTGGCTTCGGGACAGGTCTCTGAATGTCCTTGAGTGGCCCTACCAGAGCACGGACTTGAATCCGATCGAACATCTCTGGAGAGACCTGAAAATAGCTGTTCAGCGACGCTCCCCATCCAACCTGACAGAGCTTGAGAGGATCTGCAGAGAAGAATGGGAGAAACTCTCCAAATACAGGTGTGCCAAGCTTGTAGCGTCATACCCAAGGAGACTCGAGGCTGTAATCGCTGTCAAAGATGCTTCAACAAAGTACTGAGTAAAGGGTCTGAATACTTATGTAAATGTGATATATCAGTTTTTTGCAAAAAGTTCTAAACCTGTTTTTGCTTTGTCATTGTTGGCTATTGATTGTGTGTAGATTTGAGGGTACATTTTAGAATAAAGCTGAAATGGAACAAAATGTGGAAAAAGTGAAGGGGTCTGAATATTTTCCGAATGCCCTGTATGGAGTTTGCGTTTCACTAAGACCTCCACATCTGGCTTCACCTGTGGGATCGTCTAGAGACCGGCCACCCAGTATTTCTGTCGGCGATAAAGCCCCTTTGTTGTGAAAAACGATTTCTGATTGGCTGGGCCTGGCTCCCCAGTGGGTGTCCCTGGCTCCCAAGTGGGTGGGCCTATGCCCACCCATGGCTGTACGCCTGCCCAGTCATGTGAAATCCACAGATTGGGGTCTTATTGATTTGATTTCCTTATATGAACTGTAATTCAGTAAAATTGTTGCATGTTGCGTTTTATATTTTTGTTCAGTGTATGAATAAGATGTTGATTCCCTAAAATACAGCATTGCGCTGTTTTTTTTTTTCCATAATCATTGAGTGTTGAATCATTGTTGTATTCACTTTGGTTGACATTTTGGCCACCCACCACATACATCTGTCCTCTGGCTGTATAACAGAGGCCAGATGCTTCTCACATTTCCCTCATGGCTGATGCTGTCGAAGTGTTTCTTCAGGTAGCAGCCCTTGGCTGTGGTAGTCTAGCTATTCTATGTTGCTGAACAGGGCCAGAATGTGTTCACAGCCTTATTCTCAAATATATATTATTTCCATTTTTTTTGTTCTAAAATAGCCACCCAGCAACCCATTAGATCAGACTTAAATCTACTTTCTTACTCGGTTTGTTTTTGTTTCACCCCCTGAACTAAATTCTATGGTCTCAAAGGCGAGATTTAGTTATGGTGTGACACTCAACTTAATTAAACAATGATTTAACACATGCATGATGAACTGTATCAACAGCAAACAAATCCTTCTTAACTCAGTTGTCATTAGCTAGCCAGACGTTCTTTGTCATGCTTGGCAATGGTTTGAGGTGGTTTCTGTGTGCACTAGCTATTTAGTCGTTCAGTTGTATGATTAAATATGAGCAAGGGAGAACGTTATCGCTAAGCTAGTGAGGTGGCGTCATAAACCTGAAGGACTGATAACCACATGTCTTTGTAAAATGCCCTGAATATCTCACTCTGTTTTATTACCCACAAATCAATATATGGCGTGCAAAGGTAAACCTGGGTAATATCATACATATTTACCACCGACTGTTCACTTCTGGTGACTCAACAAAATAGATGAGAACTTGTTTGCTTTCATTATTATTATTTTTTAAATTGGTGTCACAATCACTGTTGGGGGGGGCGGGGGGTGCAAGTAAAATGTGTTGCTCTATAAAGTGCTATTTTATTATTTTAGTTTATTATACAATATTCTGTACTTATTGTTGCAGGGAAAATACTGACCACTGCCTGGTATGAAGTATTTCAACAGAGACTCATTTAGACACCTGAGTCACTGTTTGACAAGTCACAAAGTGTGTTGTGGGTAAATGTTCACACTTTTTGTTTTGTAAATCTGTAGCACCACAGTCCAGGGTCCCCCCCCCCCAGACCTGTATCATGTAGGAAAATCCTGACAGCCAACACCGCTATTGATGCAATCCTTAAGGGCAATTCCATGGTAACAGAGGGATATTGAGACTCATATTTTTCACTTTAAATCTTTGTCAAACAAAAACCAACGATTGCCATGTTAAACAAACCATACAACTATGCACAAGGACTACTTTTAACCATTTCCACTGAACATTTGACAAAAACATTTACTTGAAGTACCGTGCAGATACGAAGTTTGGGAACAACTTTTTGGTAACAATTTGAATTTGTTCATTCAACGTGGTGATCTTTTTCTGTCTGTAAAACTAATTATATGAGAAATGGCAGTGGAAATGCCTTCATGTGCAAATGTTGATATAATTAACCATGTCGAAGTAAACTTGGAGTCGCGATAATGTGTGGTCCTCCCACTACGACTCGGGAAACCATGAAGTTTTATTAGGCTACAGATTAAATAAATGATTAACTTCAGTGTGGTGAAAGTGCACCCTGATCTTCACGCTTCTTTCCAGTAAATATCGCGCCTCTTATTCTGTTGACATGATGACCGTTGCTTGACTGCCGTTTTTACAAAAAATATTCTCTCTCTTATCCAGAATAATCTCACAAGACTAGCCTAACCGCACTGTTTCTGTCAGCTGTTGGCTGGAGCACAAGTGCCAAGACCAGAGTAGACACACTTGCTATTTAACGCAACAGTTTTTGACAACTATCGGTGGAGTTGAAAATGCGATGGAAACACTTTGAACTTTAGATTTTTATTCGGTACATGAACATTAAGAGAAATGACATTTTGTGTGCAGTATGGCATTACACAGAGAGAGATGGATATCTATCTATCCACCAGCTTGTTTGATGGAAACGCACCACTGGTGGGTAAATTCACATATTTTATTTGTGCAGATGTTTAGAATATTTGCATAAATCTTTCGCCAATTGAATGGAAACCTAGTTAGTGTCACTGATACCGTGGAATTGCCCTTAACACGACAACACTCAGAGCTGAGTCAGTGGACTTAGTGGGTACCCTTAATGCAACTGCACTTGCTTCCTGTGATGCTATGGTTCTTATAGAATCCACTCCAGACCACCGATCTCCCATCTTTTGCTTTAGATCATCTGGGTGCGTTGCACCAACAATTGAGTCACCTGAAATATTGATGCCTCATCAAGGTGGTGACGTCACACAGTGGATTCATTGTGAAATACTTTTTCTCTCAGAGTCGTCAGGTTGTTCTGCATGGTGCTGTGGCTCTTCAGCGTGTCTGTCTGAAGCCCCACGGACATCTTATTGTTGCGAACTGCCATCGACTTCCGTTTGATGGAGTTCTGGATGGTCTCAGATGTAAAGTAGTAGATGACTGGGTCAAAACAGCAGTTGGTGACCGCAATGCAGAGGGCGATAGGGTAGATGGTCCTCACCACTGACTCCACAGCGCAGCCTTCCAGCAGCCTGGTGCGGACCAGGGCATAGAACACCAGATTGACATTATAAGGGATGAAGCAGAAGCAGAAAATGAGGAGATGAACCACGATCATCCTCAGAATCTTCGTCTTGTTGAACTGGCCACCACGGCTGATGGCCTGGGGCTGGCGCAGTGTTTGGAGGACCGAGACCGAGCAGAAGACGTTGAGTAACAACGGAATCAGGAATCCCACTGTCTCAATAAACACCACCACCTTGGACAGACTGGACTGCCACTGCTTGTTGGAGAAGTTCTCAAAGCAGTAGTTGACGGAGGAGTTGGAGTTTTCGTTTCTGAGCGAGGTGGTGTCCAGGAGGAAGCCCGTCGGCAGGCTGCCAGACAGCACCAACACCCACACGGCACAGCAGGCCAGCTTGGCGTTCCGTTTTGTCCGCAGCACCTGTGATCGGAATGGGTAGACGATGGCCAGGAAGCGGTCCACGCTGATGCAGGTGAGGAAGAGGATGCTGCCGTACATGTTGGTGTAGAAGAGGGAGACTGAGAGCTGGCAGAGCACCCTGCCGAATGGCCAGTCTCTGTTGATGAAGTAGAAGATCCTGAAGGGCAGGGTGAGGACGAAGAGCAGGTCGGACACCACCAGGTTCATCATGTAGGTGGTGGTCTCGTTACGCAGCTTCAGCGTGCAGGCAAAGATGTAGACTGCGACCATGTTGAAGAGCAACCCGACTATGAAGACCAGGCTGAAGACTGAAGTGTACATGGTGTACTTGAAGCCGTCACTCTTAATGCAGCTCGTGTTGTTTTGGCTCAAGCCCAGAGAACTGATGCCACCAGTCTCCAGAGTGCTGTTATACATCTTTCGGGAGGAGTGGTGTAGGGTTTGGAGGATGGGAGTGTTGATGAATGTCAATACAAAAATGGGAAAGTTTCTGTGGAAAGCAGCAATCACTTGTACAAGATAATTCCAAAGAATAGAGTACAAAATAAGTTTCCTTATTTTCAGGGGTACACATCCGTTGATGTTATCTATGTCATTTCCAGTTAAGCTTTAGCCTCGTCCCCCAGCATAAAAGTACACCATTTTCATTCTATCCAATGGTTTTTAACCATAATAATGTGCTCTGATGCAAATACCACCGTCAACTTGCTTTTTCAGAAAGCCCAGCGTTTTAAAAAGAACAGCAAGCAACTCTGTCAATACCGGTGCTAGTATCCAAAAAGATAACAGTCCTCTCAGTTAATCCATTGGCAGGAGTAAGATGTATCTAGTTAGAGTAATTGTAAGATCCCAGGTCTGTTTTTATGTCCTGTGGTCTTCTTGTGAACAGCCTTGAGGTTGTCTTTTCTGAGTCTGGAGAGTTTCTTCTCTCACTCCAGAGTCAGTGGTGTTCCTTGCTCCAGTGAAAGAGGGGGGAGTCATGTGCCTCTCCTCGGGTCTGTGAGCTGAGAGGCTTTCTGCTGCCCCTCTGGGTCCCTCCCTCTCTCCCGGCCTCCTGTTTTGCCTCTGGCAGCCCTCTTCCAGTCTCTTCCTGCTGCAGCCCTTGGGGGCATGGTGTTCCTACTGACCCTACACTTGGAAACTGACAGCGGCTCTGCTGCAGCCTGCCTGTCCACCGGTGATGCAGCCTTAAGTTCAGTGGAGTCAGTGTTCTGTTCTGAAGCTCTACCTTTAGACTGAAGCTTAACCGACTGTTTGCTCACACACTGGGAGGAGTAGGCCACCACGCCTCCAAGCCCGGCCCACAGCTTTAGCTGAAAGACCTACAGTCTTTCTCGCTCACTTTCTCTCTTGATGTTTGTTTTGAAAATGTCATCTTTAACCCCTTATATCCCCAGGCTGAAGTAAATCTAGATATGTGTTTGCTTGTTTTCTGTGCCCTTAGCATGCTGTCAGGATCTCATGAAAATATCAAATTTATATCAAGCAATGAAATGTAGTGTATTATTATTTTGTCTTTATTTTGTTTGATATCTAAGCGCTATCCTACCCCCAATCAGAGCACGTCTTCATTTGGCTCTGCTTGGTGAAAGGAATCAGTTAAGTCATACTCTCATGTCAGCCCCAGAGCCCAGTGTACTTTCTTGAGCTGTTTTGGAGTCAGTGGCGTCACCGAAGCAGCTGCCTCAGAATGACAGGAAGGGGAAGGTTCCAGCGATGGCAAGCCTGAGCCTGCAGACTAACGTGATGAGGCAGGCGACTAGGTGCGGCTTTCACTGACTCCGATACAGAGCCGTGCTGTATGCGTCTATTTGTGTGCATGTGAGCGTTCAATAAATGTCATACCTTTGATCTTGGCCCAAAATGCAGCTTGACAAACAGCCACAGGAAGTTCGTCTGCCTTTAGGTTGCATATAGCACGTGGAACAACTGAACGTGTTGAATGTGGAGTTCCTGGTGAAGTCTTAGAGTAGATAACCATATAGGCCTGCTTTCATAAACACACCCACCCTTTTGTATGAATATAGTTGAATTGAATATTACGTGTGTCTGATAAGATCTAATACATAGAGGCTTAGGGAGTGTCCATGTTCCAAAGGTCAAACCCAATATCACCAGTGGCATGAGGACGGGATGTTAACCCTGTAGCAACTAATGTTATAAAATGCTATTGTAATAGTTGCTGATAATGTAATAACGTTTGCATCTATAATGTCATAAATTCTGATCATGTAATATATTGCCAATAATGGAGGTATAATGTAATAACGTTTAGGCACATAGTGTAATGTACATTGTGTTGATTATGACATTATGAGCTTTAGGAACAAGTTCCATGAAATTGGTATTACTTGCTGTTGTGTTTGTAGTGCTTCGGTGCATGTGTGAAATGCTGTAGTGCCTGTCTAATGAATACTGTTCCGTGTGTTTGTCCCTAGGACTCGCCACTGTTTGAGCTGCTGAAACGGACCCGTGAGGAGGGTCCAGTGGAGCAGGCAGAGCCCCCTGCCACCCTCAACCAGCCCCTACAGCACAACCACACTGCAGCGGACCTGTAAGTCCCCACCCTCATCTGACACTAACGCACCTTATTCACAGTCCCCATTGTGAAATGTGATGATGTCTGGGGAGACTGACTGTTAATGTGTAGTTTACAGAGCCTATAAAAAGTCTACACCCCAGACATCGTTGTCATGCTGGAAGGTGAACTTCTGTCCCCGTTTCAGCGTTCTTGCAGAGGGTAGCAGGTTTTCCTCAAGGACCTTTCTGTACAATGCTCCGTTAATTTCCCCTTCTATCCTGATAAGACGATGAGAAACATCCCCATAACATGATGCTGCCACCATCATGCTTCACAGTAGGGATTGGGTTCTTTGGGTGATGTGTTGGGATTGCGCCAAATGTAACGTTTGCTTTTAGGCCAAAAAGTTCAATTTTAGTTTCATCACAACGTTTTGACACATGGCTACAGAAGCTCCAGTGTTGTTTTGCATAATTCAAACTGCATTCAAGGTGGGCTTTCTTGTGTAATGGCTTCCTTCTTTCCACCCTACCATACATGCCAGATTTGGTGGAGTGCTTGGGATATTATCACATGCACATTTTGACCAGTCTTGGCAAGAAAAGCCTATCTCTCTTTCAAAGTTGCCATTGGACTCTTGGTAGCCTCTCTGATCAGTCTCTTACTTGCTCGGCCATCCAGTTTTGACAGACGGCAGGGTCTTGGTGGTGCCATACACATTCCACTTCTTAATTGAAGGCCTTTTGAAATATTTTTATAACCAACCCCTGATCTGCCTTTCCACTACTTTGTCCCGGAGTTATTTTGAAGGTTCCGTGGTGCTCATGGTTGAGTGTTTGCTTTGATACTCACTACCCAGCATAGGGAACTGCTGGATTTATCCTCAAATCATGTGAATCACTACAATTTAATAATATATATGTATATATATATATAAATATAGATTTGATTTTATATATAATAAAAAATCTGAGATTAAAAGTTTTTACTGTAAATTAAAACATATTACACCCTATGTGTATAAAATCAACTATATATGCATTGAGCTTGTTTGATGGTTGTAAGCTCACTGTTTGATGAAATAAGACAAATTACTCGAGAGGGAACCAGAGATCAAGATAACAAGAAGAGGGAGAACTGAAGCTGTCCCGACCATTCTCCTCCCGCTCCTACTGGCTTTTGTAGATTCTGCCATTACTCTCCTGAAGTTGCCGGTAATAGGCTACACAAGGAGTCGGTAAACTTTCTCATGTGGAATGCCAATTTATCTTACCATTTCTACCGATATGTGCGCCACTTGTGGTTTTCATATGAACATTTTCGTGGAACATTGTCATTTAATTTATAACAACGTCTTTGTATCTCAATCAATTTCATTTGGTTAATCTATCTATTTCCAACTATGTAAAAATAGCCTATAAAGCCAACAAATGAAAACATTGCAGCCTGCAGGTAAAAGAAATATCCTGATTTAAAAAAATTTAAAATCCTATAAATCACATTGGCTACGCATGGCCTGTCTGCAAGAAACTTGAAACATTGTATCAACTATTAACTGAGCCCTCAGTTTCCTGTGCCAGTGAGCTCGGGATTGACACCGCTGTAGGCTATTTGCTCAAGGGATAAGAATGAATTAAGTAGGCCTATGTTATATTTCCACTAGCTCTGAGCATTACATTGGTCATCGAAAGGAAAGATTTTCCAAAAACATTGAGGAGCTATTGTCATTATTGGTTTCTCAAATGACTGCCTCGCTTGGTTCACCAACTACTTCTCAGATAGAGTTCAGTGTGTCAAATCGGAGGGCCTGTTGTCCGGACCTCTGGCGGTCTCTATGGGGGGGTGCCACAGGGTTCAATTCTCGGGCCGACTCTTTTCTCTGTATACATCAATGATGTCGCTCTTGCTGCTGGTGATTCTCTGATCCACCTCTACGCAGACGACGCCATTCTGTATACTTCTGGCCCTTCGTTGGACACTGTGTTAACTAACCTCCAAATGAGCTTCAACGCCATACAACACTCCTTCCGTGGCCTCCAACTGCTCTTAAATACAAGTAAAACTAAATGCATGCTCTTCAACCGATCGCTGCCCGCACCCGCCCGCCCGTCCAGCATCACTACTCTGGATGGTTCTGACTTAGAATATGTGGACAATTACAAATACCTAGGTGTCTGGATAGACTGTAAACTCTCCTTCCAGGCTCACATTAAGCATCTCAAATACAAAATTAAATCTAGAATTGGCCTCCTATTTCGCAACCAAGCATCCTTCACTCATGCTGCCAAACATACCCTCGTAAAACTGACTATCCTACCAATCCTCGACTTCGGCGATGTCATTTACAAAATAATCTCCAACACTCTACTCAGCAAATTGGATGCGGTCTATCACAGTGCCATCCGTTTTGTCACCAAAGCCCCATATACTACCCACCACTACGACCTGTATGCTCTCGTTGGCTGGCCCTCGCTTCATATTCGTCGCCAAACCCACTGGCTCCAGGTCATCTAAAATATATAAATAAAATAAATAAGTCTTTGCTAGGTAAAGCCCCACCTTATCTCCGCTCGCTGGTCACCATAGCAGCACCCACCCATAGCACGCGCTCCAGCAGGTGTATTTCACTGGGCACCCCCAAAACCAATTCCTCCTTTGGCGGCCTTTCCTTCCAGTTCTCTGCTGCCAATGACTGGAACAAATTACAGAAATAACTGAAGCTGGAGACTCATATCTCCTTCACTAACTTTAAGCATCAGCTGTCAGAGCAGCTCATAGATCATTGCACCTGTATATAGCCCATCTGTAAATAGCCCATCCAACTACCTGACGATATTGTTTTTTTTCTTTTTTCTATTTTGCACCCCTCTATCACTCCAGTGTTTAATTGCTAAATTATAATTACTTTGCCACTACGGCCTATTTATTGCCTTACTCCCTAATCTTACCTCATTTGCACACACTGTATATAGATTTTTTTCTACTGTGTTATTGACTGTACGTTAGTTTATTCCATGTGTGTAACTCTGTTGTTTGTGTCACACTGCTTTGCTTTACCTTGGCCAGGTCGCAGTTGTAAATGAGAACTTGTTCTCAACTGGCCTACCTGGTTAAATAAAGGTGAAATAAAAAAAATCTCAATGGCTGTAAAAACCGACTTTGCTTGCTGTTTGAGGTGAAGAAAACATTACTTTGAGAAGCTCCACAGCTCATTAGTGGTTGTACATTAAGCCAATCAGAAATACAATCAGATCCCCAAATGGACACATTGTTTTTGCCTACATTTGCGCGCAGACCAGGCAGCCTATAGGCCTACTTCTATGCATAATCATGTGTGCATCCTTACTCCACATTGACTGGAGGCTCCAAACAAAAGACAATGACTAAATTGACAAAACCCATAAAAAGAATGAAATAAACCAAAACTTGTTTCTCACAGGTGTAGCATAGGTTGTGCGCTCTGCAAACGTGTCCACTCCCTCTGACAATGAGAACGGTAAAAGGAATAATGTATTGAATGCATTACCGTAACCAAACAAACATTGTAGATTAGGAATTAGCAAACAATTCACACAATGAATGAATGAATGTGCACAAATTGGTGGGAGAGTGAATTCTGGAGGGAGACCTGCATTGTGCAGCCACACTCCCTTTCTTGGACTGTGCCATCCCCGCAGCCTCTGCAATAGATTAGTCTGCCTCAATGGATTAGTTAACTGAAATGGGCGTGAATGAGATGGGTGTCTCTTGTCCCATAAAATATATTTTCGGTACTTCTCGACGAAAAAAAAAATCTTGGTCGACCAACAGCCTATTGACCAAACAATCGACCAGTCGAATAATTGGGGTCAGCCCTAGTCCCCTGGCTACGTTACGTTTTTAGGCTTTTCAAAATAGAGGTCGACCGATTAATCGGCATTGCTGATTTCAAGTTTTCATAACTATCGGTAATCTGCATTTTTGGATGCTGATTATGGCCGATTACATTGCATTCCACGAGGAGACTGCATGGCAGGCTTGACCACCTGTTATGCGAGTGCAGCAAGGAGCCAAGGTAAGTTGCTAGCTAGCATTAAACTTATTTTAAAAAACAATCAATCTTCACATAATCACTAGTTAACTACACATGGTTGATGATATTACTAGATTAACTAGCTTGTCCTGCGTTGCATATAATCAATGCGGTGCCTGTTTAATTAATCATCGAATCACAGCCTACTTCACCAAACGGGTGATGATTTAACAAAAGCACAATCGTTGCACAAATGTTCCTAACCGTAAACATCAATGCCTTTCTTAAAATCAATACACTGAAGTGTATTTTTTTAAACCTGAATATTTAGTTAAAAGAAATTCATGTTAGCAGTCAATATTAACTAGGGAAATTGTGTCACTTCTCTTGTGTTCATTGCACACACAGTCGGGGTATATGCAACAGTTTGGGCCGCCTGGCTCGTTAACTAATTTGCCAGAATTTTACATAATTATGACATAACATTGAAGGTTGTGAAATGTAACAGCAATATTTAGACCTAGGGTTTCCACCTGTTAGATAAAATACGGAACTGTTCCTTATTTCACTGAAAGAATAAACGTTTTGTTTTCAAAATGATAGTTTCTGGATTTGACCATATTAATGACCTAGGCTCGTATTTCTGTGTTTATTATATTATAATTAAGTCTATGATTTGATAGAGCAGAATGACTGAGCGGTGGTAGGCAGCAGCAGGCTCGTAAGCATTCATTCAAACTTTACTGCGTTTGCCAGCAGCTCTTAGCAATGCTTGAGGCACAGCGCTGTTTATGACTTCAAGCCTATCAAATCAAAGTTTATTTGTCACGTGCGCTGAATACAACAGGTGTAGTAGACCTTACAGTGAAATGCTTACTTACAGGCTCTAACCAATAGTGTGGAGGAAAAAAGGTGTGTGGGTGGGTAAGTAAAGATATACAACAGTAAAAAGACATTTGAAAAAAGTTACTATGCATATATGATGAACAGAGAGTAGCAGTAGCGTAAAAGAGGGGTTGATGGGTGGTGGGACACAATGCAGATAGCCCGGTTAGCCAATGTGCGGGAGCACTGGTTGGTCGGGCCAATTGAGGTAGTATGTACATGAATGTATAGTTAAAGTGACTATGCATTTATGATAAAACAGAGGGTAGCAGCAGCGTAAAAGAGGGGAGGAGGGGGAGGCACACAATGCAAATAGTCCGGGTTCAGGAGTCTTATGGCTTGGGGGTAAAAACTGTTGAGAAGCCTTTTTGTCCTGGACTTGGCACTCCGGTACCGCTTGCCGTGTGGTAGCAGAGAGAACAGTCTATGACTAGGGTGGCTGGAGTCTTTGACAATTTTTAGGGCCTTCCTCTGACACCGCCTGGTGTAGAGGTCCTGGATGGCAGGCAGCTTTGCCCCAGTGATGTACTGGGCCGTGCGCACTACCCTCTGAAGTGCCTTGCGGTCGGAGGCCGAGCAGTTGCCGTACCAGGCAGTGATGCAACCGGTCAGGATGCTCTCGATGGTGCAGCTTTAGAACCTTTCGAGGATCTCAGGAACCATGCCAAATCTTTTTAGTTTCCTGAGGGGGAATAGGCTTTGTCGTGCCCTCTTCACGACTGTCTTGGCGTGTTTGGACCATTCTAGTTTGTTGTTGATATGGACACCAAGGAACTTGAAGCTCTCAACCTGCTCCACTACAGCCCCGTCGATGAGAATGGGGGCATGCTCGGTGCTCCTTTTCCTGTAGTCCACAATCATCTCCTTAGTCTTGGTTACGTTGAGGGATAGGTTGTTATTCTGGCACCACCCGGCCAGGTCTCTGACCTCCTCCCTATGGGCTGTCTCGTCGGTGATCAAGCCTACCACTGTTGTGTCGTCTGTAAACCCTTTAGCTCAGTGTTGGAGTCGTGCCTGGCCATGCAGTCGTGGGTGAACAGGGAGTACAGGAGGGGACTGAGCACGCAACCCTGGGGAGCTCCAGTGTTGAGGATCAGTGTGGCAGATGTGTTGCTACCTACCCTCCCCACCTGGGGCCGGCCTGTCAGGAAGTCCAGGATCCAGTTGCAGAGGGAGGTGTTTAGTCCCAGGTGTTCCTTAGCTTAGTGATGAGCTTTGAGGGTAATATGGTGTTGAACGCTGAGCTGTAGTCAATGAACAGCATTATCATATAGGTGTTCCTTTTGTCCAGGTGGGAATGGGCAGTGTGGAGTGCAATAGAGATTGCATCATCTATGGATCTGTTTGGGCGGTATGCAAATTGGAGTGAGTCTAGGGTTTCTGGGATAATGGTGTTGAAGTGAGCCATTACCAGCCTTTCAAAGCACTTCATGGCTACGGACATGAGTGCTACGGATCTGTAGTCATTTAGGCAAGTTACCTTTGTGTTCTTGGGCACAGGGACTATGGTGGTCTGCTTAAAGCATGTTGGTATTACAGACTCAATCAGGGACATGTTGGAAATGTCAGTGAAGAAACCTGCCAGTTGGTCAGCACATGCCCAGAGCAAACGTCCTGGTAATCCGTCTGGCCCCACAGCCTTGAGTATGTTGACCTGTTTAAAGGTCTTAATCACATCGGCTACGGAGAGCGGGATCACACAGTCGTCCGGAACAGCTGATGCTCTCATGCATGCCTCAGTGTTGCTTGCCTCAAAGCGAGCATAGAAGTGATTTAGCTCGTCTGGTAGGCTTGTGTCACTGGACAGCTCGCGGCTGTGCTTCTCTTTGTAGTCTGTAATAGTTTGCAAGCTCTGCCACATCCAACGAGCGTCGGAGCCGGTGTAGAATGATTCAATCTTAGCCCTGTATTGACGCTTTGCCTGTTTGATGGTTTGTCGCAGGGCATAGCGGGATTTCTTGTAAGCTTCCGGGTTAGAGTCCCGCACCTTGAAAGCGTCAGCTCTACCCTTTAGCTCAGTGCGAATGTTGCCTGTAATCCATGGCTTCTGGTTGGGGTATGTACGTACAGTCACTGTGGGGACGACGTCCTTGATGCACTTATTCATAAAGCCAGTGACGCCTCTGGGTGAGTGGTTTCCTGTTTGCTTATTTCCATATACAGCTGACTGAGTGCGGTCTTAGTGCCAGCATCTGTTTGTGGTGGTAAATAAACAGCCACGAAAAGTATAGCTGAGAACTCTCTAGGCAAGTAGTGTGGCCTGCAATTTATCACAATATACTCTACAGGCGAGCAGAATCTAGAGACTTCCTTAGATTTTGTGTACCAGCTGTTGTTTACAAATATGCACAGACCACGCCCCCCTCTCGTCTTACTGTTCTATCCTGCCGGTGCAGCGTATAGCCCACTAGCTGAATATCCATGTCATCATTCAGCCACGATTCCGTGAAACATAGGATATTGGTAGGATATCTCGTCCAATGATTGTCCAGTGATTGCACGTTGGCTAGTAATAGTGACGGTAACGGCAGCTTTCCTACTCGCCTTCTGCGGGTCCTGACGAGGCATCCGGCTCTTCGTCCTCTGTACTTGCGTCGCTTCCTCTTGCAAATAACTGGGATGTCGGCCCTGCCGGGTGTTTGGAGAATATCATGTGAGTCTTGCTTGTTGTTAAAAAAAATCTTTGTCTAATCCGAGGTGAGTGATCGCTGTCCTGATATCCAGAAGCTCTTTTCTGCCATAAGATACGGTTGCAGAAACATTATATACAAAATAAGTTACAAGTAACGCGGGAAAAAACACATAATAGTAAAATTGGTTGGGCTCCTGTAAAACTGCTGCCATTTCTTCCGGTGCCATTTTTCAACTCCTGAGATTAGGCTGGCAATACTAAAGTGCCTATTAGAACATCCAATAGTCAAAGGTATATGCAATACAAATGGTATAGAAATAGTCCATAATTCCTATAATAACTACAACCTAAAACTTCTTTACTGGGAATATTGAAGAACTGGAACCACCAGCTTTCATATGTTCTGAGCAAGGAATTTAAACGTTAGCTTTTTTACATGGCACACATTGCACTTTTACTTTCTTCTCCAACACTGTTTTTGCATTATTAAATTATACCAAATTGAGCGTGTTTCATTATTTATTTGAGACAAATAGATTTTATTTATGTATTATATTAAGTTAAAATAAGTGTTCATTCAGTATTGTTGTAATTGTCATTATTACAAAAAAATATATATATATATATATTCAAACAACTTTTTGAGATGTAACTTAGATTCATTGTGAGAAAGCTGCTGTGGAAATTCTTAGACAGGGACATTCTAAGTCAATCTTAAATGAATCATTGTCAGCACGCTGGAGAGGTTCCAACAAACGTAATGCACCATTGAATGGGGCAGTCCCATTCCCTTATCTGCAGTATACGTCAAATTTGCATGATTTAGCTTATTCATCATTCATAATTGGTTAACGTTTGCTTCAATCTTGTGACCGACCAATACCTCACGAGGCTTCTTCTCTCTATGTTGAGACCTTGACACTGATAGCTTTTGTTCTCAAAACAAGGTCTGGGCGCACTGCCAAATGACAGATACTGATAAGTGAGGATTTGTTCAATGGGTCGCTTGCATGAACACAGAAGTTGGTACAAATTGTCACTTCTCAATGTCATCATCGACGATCTATGTCAAGCATCATCAATAGACGATGCTATCGTAATATTGCCCAACCTTAATTGGGTCATACACTCACAACCTTTCATTGACCGTTGTTTTGTTACAATGTTTTTGTTACAAAGCTGGAGTAAGATCCGGTCAAGCATGGATGGGTGCCAGAGATCTGAGTAGTAAATGTTGTTTGTTTTTCAAATGGCATCCCTTTCAGGCTTGGGAAGGCACGCAAGTTGTACTTCTGCCCAATGGATTGATAACCACCAATTTGAGGTTATTAAGCTGGATTGGTATGCTCTTGCATTTGAATGCTCACAAAAAAAGCACAGTACACTTTCAGCCTTGTCTTCTTGTAACTGCATTTAGGAACAACATGTATCTTATCAAAGTTGTTTTGCAGAACCCTGACAAAGCATAAACTAAGTAGTTGTGGAATGTTAAGTCTGTGAATGGGTGACGTGAACAGGGTGGGGGATAATGGGCTTGTCTGGCCACATGAACACTGACCAACAGTAACCGATATCAAAGCCCTAGGCTTTGGGAAAGACTGGTCAGAGGTTAGGTTGAAAACCTGTGAAGATCTCTCCAGGATATTGACCATTTAACCTTTTTTTAGAACATGGTTTAAGAAACAATTGTGTGTCACTGATCCATCTCATTGTTATGCTTGAAGCTTGTACTATTGTTTTTCTAATATTGTGATTCCTCTCTGGCAGGTATCTTTCCCCTGTGCGGCCCAGTAGCCGTACCCTGCCGGCCCCTGAATCTACAGCCCCACCCTCCTCTCAGCCTTCTGCCCCGGCGCCCCATCAGACCCCTAGGCACCCAAAGTCCAACTCTCTCAGCCTCTTCTACAAAAAATGTAAGATTTCACGAGTTGGTAGTTGGTCTACAGTCGTCGGTGGGGTGTTGTTTGTGTATGACTGGTTGTCTGTCTTTGTAACCCGGTTTCTAACTCGTTCTGTGTTCTTCCTGTAGTGTACCGGCTGGCCTACATGAGGCTGAAGATGCTTTACACTCAACTTTTGACCTCTCACCCTGAGCTGGAGCCAATCATGTGGACTCTGTTCCAGCACACACTGCAGAATGAGTATGAACTGATGAGAGACCGCCACCTGGACCAGGTACTGTGCTGTGTTCACACACGTACTCTGATGCAAATTGTGCGATCAAAACACTCTATACATGATCATGTACAACTTTGACACCCGTGGCTTTTTATCCCCAAACAGTTGATGATGTCGGCCATGTACGCCATATGCAAGGTGAAGAACGTGGACTTGCGTTTCAAGACCATCGTCACTGCTTACAAGAACATGCCCAACACCAACCAAGAGGTGAGTACACAGGGGTATGAACTATCTACTCCTGCTGTGGAGCTGTAGTGTAGACATGAGGGACTGAAAAGGACTTGCTCCATATGGCTAGTGTGGCAGGCTTTATTAAGTCAGATGAGAGGAAGGATTACCACAGATGCAGAACATCTCCTCTCCCCGTCTTTCTTGCAGACATTTAAGCACGTGTTAATCCGTGAGGGCCAGTATGACTCCATCATTGTCTTCTACAACCTGGTGTTCATGCAGAAACTGAAGACCAACATCCTGCAGTACGCCTCTCCCAGGGTGAGACGGACAGTTAGCGTTCCCATGTGGCACCGCAACATACTTCACATGGTCCTGATCTCTCACACGCAGGTTCAAAATGCTTGCCTTCTTAATGTTCTAGTATTCTCTACTGACACACTCCCTACGGTCTCTCTCCCCCAGCCCCCCACACTGTCTCCCATCCCACACATCCCCCGCAGCCCCTACAAGTTCCCCAACTCCCCCCTGAGAGTGCCTGGCAGCAACAACGTCTATATCTCTCCCATGAAGAGCCCAACACGCATGTCTCCAGTCATGACCCCACGTACCAGGTCAGTACCCTCCCACCCATGAACCAGGCTGACACCTTGTTTTGTATGCGCTTAGTGATGAACCGATTTATAGCTGAGGCACATTTCATTATCTGGATGTTTCAGTTCCAAACTGGCAAAGATGTTAGCAAATTTTGTGAATTTCTCTCCTATTTTGTTATGGTAATGTGTGTTTAAAAAAATTGCGTTATTAACTAGTAAATGTCAAAATAAATAAAAAAATCTCTATGAATCGTTATTTTTTTAATTTCCCCCCTGTGTTTTGTTCTCCACAGAATCCTGGTATCAATCGGTGAATCGTTTGGAGTAGGTGATCATTTTCATCAACATAGTGGAAAATATTCTTTCCTGAAATGGGCATTGTGTCCAGTGCACTAAAATGATGTTTTGTCTTGTTTCCTCTGCAGACCACCGATAAGTTCCAGAAGATCAATGCGATGGTGAACAGCAGTGATAGGTCCTTGAAGAGGAGTTTGGATATGAGCTCCGCCCCCAAGCCCCTGAAGAGGTTGCGCTTTGATGTAGAAGGACAGGATGAAGCTGATGAGAGGTAGGACATAGCTATCTTTAATTTTGGTTAAACTAGGCTGCAGAATGTTGTGTTCATGCAGAGGTGAGGCACGGTTGAAATAAGTTGCTGATCTCATCTTGCTCTCCTCACAGCAAACCTGGTGAAGAGTCAAGACTGATACAGAAACTTGCAGAGATAGGTACGTTTGTTTCTGGCTTTACCTGAATTCTGCTTTCATCATCCTTCGTTTCGTATATTATCAGTTCTACGTTTCTTTTACCATCCCTCAAACATTGTAATCCAATAGACTTTGCTTTTATCTGCCTCAAGTGCTGTAGTCTGTCTTTCTGTTAACTGTCTGTTCTGTATGTATGCCATGAAACTCAAGGTTGTCTCTGTTTTTCAGGCTCCACTCGGACCCGTATGCAGGAACAGAAGATGAAGGATGATGCAGAGTCCGAAAAGGACAAGCCTTGAATTTCACTGAAGGACTTACTGTCCAGCACTGTTTGAGTGTACAGGTGCCAGAGACTACTCCCTACCCCTGACATGCTAGACCCCCAACCATCCCTTGAAAAAAGGAATACATTTTTTTCTGTGCTTTTGTTTTTTTATTCTTTTAGTTTGGCCTGTTTTATATTTAAGCGATACTCTTTTGAGAGTAATTTGTGAATACAGAGGAGTCTTGTTTCTCTTTGTTTAGTGTGGATTCTTTAACTGAGTGTTAAAAAAAATACATTTAAAAAAGATCAAGTGAGTATTACCATGTTTTATAGAGGGACACTAGTTTTAAAGGTATGCTATAAGAAATTGTTGTTTTGACTTGGTCTTCTGGAGTTTCATAAAGTCAGGGTGGTTGATGCAATATGTATTACATATCTCTTCCTGGTCTATTTTGAAGTAGGAACCTGACTTGAAATAACCTCAAGGATTCTGAACAGGCAGATCTGCGTAATGTTTTTTTTACAGAAACAATCAACACACCTTACCTTCATTGACATCTGACATGTTTTAAATCTTGTGATGTGACTGTATAACCTGGAACTTAATTTGCTTTCGGGAGCATTAAAGATGTGACAGTCTTGTTATAGTATCATTAGCAACAATACCTTTTCATTAGATCAAATCCATAAACTTGTATTCATATCTCTTCACATTGACTGTTGAATGGCTACATAGGAATGTTTGGTTTTTGTATTAAGGACATTCTTTACAGTTCAAAGGGACTCGGTAGCACTTTATTTGACAGAAAAGACCAGGTATTTACTCAAATGTTATATTGGAAGTTATCCCAAAGACACCAATAAATAACATTTTGGGTAAATATGAATTGTCAGTTGAGTTCTTTACAGTAGCAAACCCAGTAACATTTACTACGTAGGTATTTATACTGAACAAAAATATAAACGCAACATGCAACAATTTCAACAATTTTACGGAGTTATAGTTCATATAAGGAAATCATACAGTTGAAATAAATGAATTAGGCCCTAGTCTATGGATTTCACATGACTGTGCAGGGGTGCAGCCATGGGTGGTGGTATAATTATAATTAGTTTTTTGCCACAAAAGGGCTTTATTACAGACAGAAATACTCCTTAGTTTCATCGGGTGGCTGGTCTCTCGACGATCCTGCAAATGCAGAAGCCGGATGTGGAGGTCCTGCGCTGGCATTTTTACACATGGTCTGCAGTTGTGAGGCCGGTTGGACATACTGCCAAATTCTCTAAAACCGCATATGGTAGAGAAATTAATATTAAATTCATCATGCCAATTGCAGACTCCCTCAAAACTTGAAATATCTGTGGCATTCTGTTGTGTGACACCTGCACATGTTAGTGCCCTTTTATTGTCCCCAGGACAAGGTGCATCTGTGTAATTAAGGATCATGCTGTTTAATCTGCTTATTGATATATCACACCTGGATAAGGTGGATGGCTTGTCTGGATAGGTCAGGTGGATGGCTTGCCTTCAAAGGAGAAATGCACAATAACAGGGATGTAAACAAATGTGTGCACATAATTTGAGAGAAATAAGCTTTTTGTGCGGATGGAATATTTCTGGGATCTTTTATTTCAGCTCAGGAAACATGGGAATAACACTTTACATATTGTGTTTTATATTTTTGTTCAGTGTATATATGAAAAATTGTATACTTTGTACTGGCTCCAGTATGTCATAATACCAATTCTGTTCACCGCGAGGGGGCGCTACACACAGTGTATTCGGGAAAGTATTCAGACCCTTGACTTTTTCCACATTTTATGTTTGTCTTATTCTAAAATTGATTAAATACATTGTTTCCCTCATCAATCTACACATAATACCCCATAATGACAAAGCAAAACCAGATTTTTAGCAAATGTATAAAAATTTAAAAAAATATATTTACATAAGTATTCAGACCCTTTGCTATGAGACTTGAAATCGACTACACAGAGCCGTAGATGGATATTAATGAAACGGTTGCTCTGCCTTCAGACAAACATCCTCCAATCACTCGCCACCCAGTACTTAAAAATAAAATAGAGTAACACTGTTGCAGGTGAGGAACAACAGAAAGAACTTGGAGAATCTGTAGAACCTGCCTTGTTGATAGTGCTGTTAAGAAGGTAGAGCAGTGCTTTATTATGGACATACTTCTCCCCATCTTAGCTACTGTTGTATCAATATGTTTTGACCATGACAGATTACAATGCTTCTACACCTGCATTACTTGCTGTTTGGGGTTTTAGGCTGGGTTTCTCTACAGCACTTTGATATATCAGCTGATGTAAGAAGGGCTATATAAATACATTTGATTTGACAGTCTAGTGTTACTCCAAGCAGTTTAGTCACCTCAACTGGCTCAATTTCCAAATGATTTATTACAAGATTTAATTCAGGTTTAGTGAATGATTTTGTCCCAAATACAATGCTTTTAGTTTTTTTTAAATAGTTGTAAATAGTCCCATTCTGAAACTAACTGCAGTCCTATAAGGGTTGCAGTCATTTCAGTCGCTGTACTAGCTGACTTGTATTGTGATGAGTCATCCGTATACATAGACACACTGGCTTCACTCATCTAGAATGTCATTGTATGCTGTAGCGTTAAGATTTCCCTTTACTGGAACGAAAGGGCCTAGCCCAAACTATGAAAAACAGTCCCAGACCATTATTCTACCTCCACCAAATTTTACAGTTGGCGCTATGTATTCGGACAGGCAGCATTCTCCTGGCATCTGCCAAACCCAGATTTGTCCATCAGACTGATGAGAACGTGTTTTCACTGCTCCAGAGCTTTACACCACTCCAGCCGATGCTTGGCATTGCATATGATGATCTTAGGCTTGTGTGCAGCTGCTCGGCCATGGAAACCCATTTCATGACGCTCTCGACGAAAAGTTATTGTGCTGATGTTGCTTCTAGTGGCAGTTTGGAACTTGGTAGAGTGTTGCAACCGAGTACAGACAATTTTTACACGCTATGCGCTTCAGCACTTGGGGGTCCCGTTCTGTGAGCTTGTGTGGCCTACAACTTCGTGGCTGAGCGCTTGTTGCTCCTAGATGTTTCCACTTCACAATAACAGCACTTACAGTGCAAGGCAGAAATTTGACGAACTGACTTGTTAGAAAGGTGGCATCCTATGAAGGTGCATTGTTGAAAGTCACTGAGCTCTCCATTCTACTGCCAATGTTTGTCTATGGAGATTGCATGGAGGTGTGCTCGATTTTATACACCTGTCAGCAACAGGTGTGGCTGAAATAGCGGGATCCACTATTTTGAAGGGGTGTCCACATACTTCTGTATATATAGTGTAATTCCAGAATGCTATTAGAAACTCAAACTGCAGAGGAAGTCATTAATTGTAATTTCACTGTTTGTCACCTCTCTCACTCCTGTTTTATCCCCAGGTTGAACAACTGCGTAGGATTCTCCAAGTTCTTTCTGCTGTTCCTCACCTGCAACAGTGTTACTCTATTTTATTTTTAAGTACTGGGTGGCGAGTGATTGGAGGATGTTTGTCTGAAGGCAGAGCAACCGTTGCATTAATATCCATCTACGGCTCTGTGTTGTCGTCTTAATGGCTCTTTCTTTTTTCTCTTCTCTTTCTCCCTCTGTGTTTCTCTCTCTGAGGGGGCTCCCTAATAGGCCTGCTAAGTTACATGTTCTCTTCCTCATGCTGGTAGCTCTGATGTTCTTGGCGACTGTTCCTGTTTGGGTACCACTGCTGACTGGTGGCCAGGAACAAATCTACATTGGGTAAGTATAAATACCCAGTGTGTTCTGCCTTTACAGCTACACTCAACAGCAGCTTGATATGTGATATAAACATTTAGCTGAATCAAAGATGTTTTAAGCATGCTATAGATTTTTTACATGTTGTTATCGGTTCACAACATGCAGAGGTTTGGGTGTTGTTTTATGGAACGGTGTGTTTGTCTTCGTCTTCTTTCCGCTCTCTTCCCCTCCCTCAGAGCCACTCTGCTCCTTTCTTTCCTGACAGGAATGGCTTCAACATTAGGCTCTTGGAGAACTTCCTCCAGGTGTTTGGAGAAGATAAGATGCCCTGGTTCATTCTTACCTTCTCAAGGTGTGCTTGGCTATTAGGGCCAAAAGTCATGATATGCAGTTAGTTTTCTTGCATCGTACTGATTTTTATTTACAGCTATATCCCTCCATTACACCTTACAGTATGACATAATAATTGAATCAGGAAATGAAATAAAGCTTGCTGTCATAGATTACAATGGGAAACCCAGCCACGAACTGCCAAGTGACGCAAGCCTAACAGACAAGCTAAATGCCTTCTATGCTCGTTTAGAGGCAAGCAACACTGAACCATGCATGAGAGCACCAGCTGTTCCAGGTGACTGTGGGATCTCGCTCTCCGTAGCGATGTCAGACCTTTAAACAGGTTAGCATTCTCAAGGCCACAGGCCAGACAAAATACTAGGACGCGTACTCCGAGCATGCGCTGACCAGCTGGCAAGTGTTTTCACTGAAATGTTCAACCTATCCCTGACACGGTCTGTAATTATTGTTTATAGCAGAACACCATAGTCCCCATGCCAAGGTAACCTGCCTAAATGACTATTGCCCCGTAGCACTCACACCTATAGCCATGAAATGCTTTGAAAGCCTGATCATGGCTCACATCAACACCGTCATCCCAGACACCCTGGACCCAATCCAATTCGCATACCGCCCCAACAGATCCACAGACGATGGAATCTTTATTGCACTCCACACTGGCCTCACCCACCTGGACAAAAGGTTTACTTATGTAAGAATGCTGTTCATTGACTACAGCTCAGCATTCAACACCACAGTCCCCTCCACGCTCAGGACCCTGGGACTGAACACCACCTTCTGCAACTAGATCCTAGATTTCCTGATGGGCCGCCCCCAGGCGGTGAGGATAGACAACAACACGTCCGCCAACCTGACTATCAACTTGGGACCCATCAGGGGTGTGTGCTTAGTCTCCTCCTGAACTCCCAGTTCAACCACAGCTGTGAGGCCGCGCACGACTCCTACACCATTATCTAGTTTGCTGATGACACAACGGTGGAGGGCTTGATCACAACGACGAGTGAGGGGGAAGGTTCCGAGACCTGGCATTGTAGTACCAGCACAACAACCTCTCCCTCAATGTCAGCAAGACCAAGGAGCTGATCATGAACAACACGAAACAGAGGGGCGACATTGATGGAGCTGTAGTGGAGCGGGTCGAGTGTTCCAAGATCCTCGATGTCCACATCACTAAGGAATTAACACCTCTTCCCCCCCCCCCCAGGAGGCTGAAAACATTTGGCATGGGTCCTCAGATCCTAAAAGTTCTGTAGCTGCACCAATGAGAGCATCTTGACTGGCTGCACCACTGCTTGGTACGACAACTGCAAAGCACTGCAGAGGGTGGCGAGAGGGGCCGAGCTCCCTACCATCCAGGACCTCTATACTAGGCAGTGTCAGAGGAAGGCCCCAAAAATTGTCAAGGACTCCAGCCACTCAAGCCATAGACTGTTCTCTCTGCTACTGCACGGCAAGCGGTACCAATGCACCAAGTTTGGAACCAACAGGACCGTGAACAGCTTCTACCCCTACGCCTATAAACTGCTAAACAAGACTGCTAAATAGTTAATCAAATGGACACACCCACCGGAGTCTATCCACACACTCACACATACTGACACTGACACCCCAGCACCCCGAACACATAACACACACACAGAAATGCATACTGACGCCACACACACTCACCTCATACGCTGCTGCTACTGTCTTATCTATCCTGTTGCATAGTCACTTTACCTCTACCTATATATTTTTTATTTAACTAGGCAAGTCTGTTAAGAACGAATTCTTATTTCCAATGACAGCCTACCCCGGGCCAAACCCTAAACCGGACAACGCTGGGCCAATTGTGCCTGAAATGGAACCAGGGTCTGTAGTGACACCTCTAGCACTGAGATGCAGTGCCGTAGACCGCTGCACCACTCGGGGTCCGCCCCGTATATGTACAGTACGTACTGTATCTATATCAATTACCTCGTACCCCTGCACATCAACTCAGCACTGATACTCCCTGTATATAGCCATGTTATTGCTATTCGTTATTCACTGTGTATTTATTCCTCGTCACTATTTATTTTTTATTATTACCTTTAACTCTGCATTTTTTTGGAACTACCCTTAAAGTAAACATTTCACTGTTAGTCTACACCTGTTGTTTACGAAGCATGTAACAAATACAATTTGATTTGAATATTCTTTGTGGCAGGAAATAGGACCTCTGATACCTACAGTTTAGTAAGTATCATTCCAGGCTGTGTTCCTTCCTCCATCTTGAATCTGGCCTCTGTGTTTGTTTCCCAACCAGGGTGATGGACACAATTTTCCCACCAGGAGCAACAATGAATCAAACAATCCATTGTTAGCTAATGTGGGGTGGAGGGAGAGGGAGGCAGGATCTGAAGAGGAGAGCTTGGGTAAGTCGAGCCCAGCAGGCCAGGGGAATCCAAGGTGCTACTCTGGGCCCGGTTTCCCAAAAGCATCTTAAGGCTAAGTTCATCATTAGAACCATGTAGCTCTAACAATGAACTTAAACTTAAGATGCTTTTGGGAAACCGTCCCAGTCATTAGAATAGAATAAAACACTTCACAGTTACTGCAACCAATCCAAGGCAATTAATGTAGATGGACATCTTGGGGAGGTGCCGAACACTTTCCAGCAGAGAAGAGCTCTGTGGTGCCTCACCTCTGAGGATTACATAACCAGCTACTGTTCATCTGCCTGTGATTGGGTGAATGGCTTCTACGTTTAGTGAGCCCTTGGAGCAATAGGAAGGATAATATGGTAAACAGTTTCTAGGTGTCTATGGCAACTGGAAGTTATGCTTTTCTCCCTGATTTAATGGCTAATGCAGTACTTGGTAGAAACCTAACAGACTAGTTGCGCTGACAATGACGACATACCTTGGTGGTGGTCACGGAACCAAAAAATGACTTGATATAAAAGCAGTCTCTCATTGGTGAATATTTAAAGCTATTCTAATGGGCCTTTGTCTTGATTGAATCTGATCCCTTGTTTTGGGAAATCATCATGTCTGTTGTTAATGTCTAATTCATCAACCTAAGTGTATGACTACCAGCAGTCCAGTAACAACCACACTCACTCATTGACTTGTGCGTATTGATATAAACTAATTACGGGTACTCACTCAAATCATTGTAAAGACACACCACATGTTCGTTCACTGGTGTACCTATTGGTAATCTACATGTAATAGCAGTCCTGAAATAGGATAGGTTGGTTAGTATGATGACAGGCAGCCTTGCTAAATGGTCTGTGGATGAGACGGCTCCTTCTCTTTGAGCTCTTGGAAAGTACACTCTTAGATTTGATTAAGTGGTTATTTTCCTCTCACTTTATCCCAGACAGATAAGACTCCTTAGAAGTCAAATTGTCACAGTGCATGATGAACTGGCGACTGATGATTAAAAACAATCATGCGCTCTATCCTTGCCACTTAGACTTAAGAATGACATTCAACACAATGTAATGTGCATGAAAATCATGCCAGGCCACCAGAACATGTGCAGGTGTAGTGCTACCTAGTGGCCATAAGGTTTGTCATGGTGAGTGCTTGACAAAGTGCATAATCAATTCTCAGAAAACAAGGAACTGGGGGACTGAAATGTGTTTGCAGAGGTATTGTGTTGTTTCTGTCTGTGTTTGGAGTATTGACATTTGATCTATTGTATGATTTCAGCACCTCTGAGAGACCTCCCTGATGTCAATAACAGAGCCAGTGAGTCATGGGGAGAAAGACATTCTATGAAGTGGGATTGGTAGAATATGGTGAGGGACTTCTCTGTCAGTGTCAATAATGTTTTATTCTAAGTGTTTGCATGATATGAGGAATATGTTCCAAACCTTTACTTCTTTGTGGTTATTAGCTAGTAGTAACTTGTTTGTCTCAACAGCATTTGGGCAAGGCAGGCATATGTGAAGATGACTCTTCTTCCCATACAAAGATGATACATTCCAACCTCAAACTCACTCTGAAAGAAAAGGGGTATGCTTTGTCAATACATCCAATAGACTGAATAATTTATCACAATGTAGTTAATCATTTATTTTTGTATATGGGTTTTATCTGTGTATTCTTTATTTTTTTCTTGAATGATACAAAACGTACAAACAGCATACAGACACACAGAAACCTCGACGTCACACCCCCATCGCCCCCATCACGGCCTCAAACTGCCTCGTTTTGTTTCTCTGTCGCCCACGCACTTTCAACATTTAGATAAAGCATTTGACCTTTCCATTGTGTTAACGATGGAGGATTGATGACTCCTTAACTACACATAGATGTCATAAGGGCAATGTATTTCTGAGCTTCTTTTTCCAGCCTTTTGCACTCTGAAATGTCCAAATTGCATATTCCATCAAATTGCACTTCAGATCTGGTCAGAGTTTCTCTTGATTGGTTTGTTTCTTTTCAGTGTTATGATACATTAAAACTGTTTGTGGCAATAATAATGACAACACTAAAGAAAGAAAAAAAGACAAGACAATAGAATCAGAGTATGTGAGCGGAGCGTGCCCTTTTGACTGGAGCGCAGAGCGAGATCCCCAAAGGCTGGAACGTCGGCCTTCTCGCCCGCTCCAATTTCGCTCAGTTCAAGGACATGGCTGGCGTAGCATGCATTTGTAGTTTACTTTTGTGCTGCTATAGCTCACTAAATATTTTCATAAAGAAACTGATAAAACACACATGTGCAAAATCAAGGTGACTTACAAAGATGATGACCAAGAGCAAGAGAGGGATTGTGGTGATGTAGTGTCCACAACTAAAGAATCATTGTGGAAACTGAAAACATATCCTGAAAGCACGATGGTGTACTTATTAAGTGCACATGCTAAAAGAAAGGAACTAAGTGTGTCATTGTAGCAAAGTATTTATAAACTAAAAATAAGATATCTTAAAAGTTCTGTTACATATATCTAGCTCTATACACACACACACACACACACAATAGGCCATAATTGATTTTGGCCCAATAAGCCTGGCATATTGGGGCAGCAGGGTAGCCTAGTGGTTAGAGCGTTGGACTAGTAACCGGAAGGTTGCAAGTTCAAACCCCCGAGCTGACAAGGTACAAATCTGTCGTTCTGCCCCTGAACAGGCAGTTAACCCACTGTTCCTAGGCCGTCATTGAAAATAAGAATTTGTTCTTAACTGACTTGCCTGGTTAAATAAAGGTAAAATAAAAAATAAATATTCCAACATTCAAGGAGCTTTCTGTTTTGATTGGGTTACTTTGCCTAAAAACCTTTAGGCCTACCGATAGAAAAAGATATATACAACTCTGCATCACTACCCAGCCTGGCAAGAGTGGCCAAAAGGGTGTTTAGCATCCCCAGTGGCTCTGCAGAGAGGATATTCTCTGCTGCTGGCCTGCTCTCCACGCATCATCACATGAGCATGAAGCCACAAACTGATGTTTCTAAAAATAAATTCAAAAGGCACTGTAGACTGAGCCTAATAATGTTTTCATTTCATTCTAAGTCACAGCCTAAAAGCACAATTTATAGACTAATGATTGAATACAACTAAACGTTGTTTAAATGCTGAGCGCTTTGTCCCTATCAGCCTATTGTGTTGCACTCGCAAATGCTGCACAATATATTTCTTTGTAATAATTGAAATAATATAGCCTAAATATTATTTTTTTGTTCCTTCTTAGGCTCCTGACCTTTTGAGTGTTTATACGTTGTTTAATATGACATGTAGCCTATTTGAAATGATGAGCGCTTTTTACATTCACCTTTTCATGTTTATTATAATACTTTTCATTCAAATCATATGGTTTGGTTTCAATACTTAAAAACCAAATGCTAGGTCCAGGTAGTCAAAAAAATAGATGCGTGCTGGTTAAATGGTGATTTTAATGACTGGAGAGAATTTGGAGCGGCATTTTTCCCCGTGAGAGCGGAGAGGTTTGTTGCGGAGTGGTTGGAAAGGACGTGGAGCACCGCTCCATAAGCGACGAGCAGGATTTCCGTCTGCTCAACTCCGCTCACATACTTTGAATAGAATATATTGAAAAAAAATATTTAAATTATTTAGACTTTCAAATGAGGAAAAACAACCTAGAATGAACTACCATTACTGAATAAATAAAACGGCAGCAGTACATGCAAGCTCGCTAGACTAGTTCCTAAAAGACCTACATGGAATGTGCTTTTTTGTGGTTTCCAGGAAAATCTTTGCATTGTTTGTCAGACTGAGGAGCACAGGTTAAGGCGGCGTACACAGCAAAGCAAGAATCTTCAGCAGGGTAACAACTCCTTTTGAAATAAGTGGACAAACTGACAGAGGGACCATTCAATGGTTGGTTCTCATAGTATGGTGTCCCATTGAATGGCCCTAGAGGGCTGACTAGTCTGTCCCAAAGTACCTCTGGCCAAAGTGTGTGGGAGCCACAGGGTGCACCTCGGTGGTCAATATGGTGATTTCTGGGAACTCTTGAATGATGGATTTGGCACCTAGTAAGATGACACAACCATTAGACTTGCAGTGCTTTCAATAAAACTGAATGAATGGAAAACATGCTGCACTATGAAACCCCAGAATTTTGAACATTACAGAATCTACTTCGATATTAAGCAAGGGACTGTAGGTGAGGCGTACCATGAGGGGTGGAGAAGAGACTCAGGAGGATAATATGTTTGGGCTGAAGACCATGTTCAGTCAGAACTCTCACAGCCTCAATCACTGTGTTACCTGTACCTGAAGGCAGAACATGTATATATAGCATAAACACAGGACAGATATCAGTGACTTGACAAAACAGGCAACATTATAGAAGTATTGAAGACAAGTCTGCCCTTACTAGCCTTGTGATCATTACTATGACTCATCTGCTGCTACTTTCTATAAAAGAACAAAATGTGATTTTGATTTCTCAAGGCAGTTTTTCATCCTTTCAGAGAGGGATGTTAGTTAGAGGACAAAAAGATTAACATTACTTCTCTCGGTGGCTTCATTTGTCCTATTTATCATTTTCATGGCCTTGCAGTGAGCTCTTTATGGTTTACCCCAAGCAGATAAACTTGTAATTATTTTCTTGCGGTAAATTATGCTGAAAAATATGCAGCATGCTAACTACTAAGGTCATTATCAGAGCTGAATAAAAGACACCTTCCCACAATTATCTTAGAGGATGCCTATGATTACACTATTGTCTTGCTAACGGGAGCAATTAAGTCTTCATTTCTGGTTCATTAAAAAGAGACAGTTCTTCAGGCCCAGGACAGGGCAACACTTCACCTGAACTCTTTGTCCTCAAGAGGAGTTAGTACTGTATTGAGACTGTCTATTAATGCTTTTCCACGGCAGGGTTTTACAACGTACTTGGCCTAAAGACATGTAAAGACATTCGTTGTTTACATGCGTGCAATCCCCCTGGACTATGATTAAGGATGGGGAATGTGAGTACTACTCTCGCCATACTTACTGAGAATATGGGGTACACAAGTACCGTATATCCATACTCACTGAGAATGGGGTACATGAGGAGGACTTTCCTCCTGCTGATGTCTGGGGGGAACTTTGCATAGTAGACTTTGGCCTTCTGGGTGTCCTCGTCACTCTGGATTAGGATCTTACCGATACGGATGGACCGGCAGCAGTCTCTGAGGCCCTGCTCCATGGCCTCGCCTACACACACAGCAATTAATAGATGTTGCATTAAACTCAATTCATTCAAGGGAAACCTCATACAAGATGTAGTAATGGTGAGCAAGTCAAACAGTCAAACTGATAGGTCAAACAGTTGAGTGGATAGCACTAGGTATGTCAGGTATAGGCAAGTCCACCAGCCAGGGATTCTATTCAGAGACCAATTCAGATTAATCTTCCTTTAATATCCTATATGATCAGTGCCTTACCACTTCTCATAATGCTGACACCGCAGTTGCCTTTTTCAAACTTGACACCATCATATTTATGCCCTGAAGAAGAGGGGGAAGGGGGGAGCGATTGAAATAGACAGTTCTGTTCTTGGTTAGAAATGTAACAGTAATCCTGTAATACATAGTATTCGCCCAATTTCTATCATTTCTGACGAATTTCATCTAATAGGTCTAACCTGTGGGAGTGGTCACTGTACACTCGCTGTATGGCAGCTGATTGAGTCCCTCTTCAACCACTAGTCTGATCTGTGGACAAACCGAGTGGGTCAAAACAATACAGTGTGCATTACACAAATGAGTCATTCAATTAAAAACATAATATATTAGTATTTAACCTAGAGTAAAAACAACAGTGTCAATTGAACCAAAGACAGTTTCTTACCAATCTATCAGCACAAAATACAAAATCTCCCCTGCTAGTAGACCTGTAAAAGAACAAGAATAACATGTATGCTTACAGTAAGGGTTACATAAGAGGAAATCAATGCATGATCCACTTTCACCCCCCCCCAAAATGTAGGCCTATTCGTGGTATCACCTTACAACAGAAACTCAAATTGTGATTAGTGTACTCATTCAATGTTCTGTTATCAGTATCGTCTATTGTTGTCAGTAGGTCTAACATGATTTGAAATTAAACCTCATGCTAGACAAGGAAGTTGTGGCCACGTTTACGCCACTACGGAGTAATGGAGCAGACTATAATGACATTTTGTCTAGGTCTTCATAGAAATAACCATGTGTATTTACAGTTCTGGGTAACAAAGATCCCAGATAACGCTACCGTAACCATATAAGTGCAGTGTAATATGACAGTTATAAATAGTAACATGGCGTCGATTGGCCATTCACTTGGTTTACAATGCATCATTCAATTCCACATCATTAGACAGTTATCTGGTGCATTATAATACAGGTCCATTATCTGTCAGATCAAAATATGATGACTCACTTGTCTCTAATGATGGTCTGTAATTCTCGTATTTGGTCATTCAAAGGAAGCAGTTTTAATTGCGATCCGATCTGCCTCAGTAGTTCACTGTTGAATACATTTTCACAAGTTTCGGCTACTTCTGCATCTCTATTGGACTCTGTTAGAACGCTGTTTCCGCAGCTAGCAAACCGAACCTGCTTGGTGCTGCTCATTGCCGCGTGTTCTTGTCTGTCATTGTTGTTCAGCTGCTGATTTTGACAAGGCATTTTGATTTCCGTACCAATTCCGCTCTCAAAATACGTTTCCATAGAATTAAGAAAACGCTAAATAGCTGAGCAGTTTAGGCTCTCTGCGGTTTTGCTATTCATATAGCTAAATGTCTTGTTGGGCATTTTTTGTGTTCTCTGATTCTGGGTCGCGGCCATTGGGTGGCCGCAGCAAAAACCAGAGAAGAAGAGGCGAAACGAGAGGGTTCACTCTCGCCTAAATCTGTTCAATAGAAGCGTTTCCCTTAGCGTTTCTATATGCTTATTTTGGACCATGTCGCCTGCCTTCGACTCATTGTTAGGGCGGAGACGAGTATCTCGTCATTATAAATACATCTATGTTAGTATAAACCTACAGGAACATAAACTTTGTAACAGGAAGTAACGTCACACCTGATTCTAGCCTCATAATGGTCAGAATGATGTAGGTCTTGTACCGCTTGAGAGCTCATTGATCGACACTAGTTAACACAGCCACAGAGTCAAATAGAGCATGAATTAGTTCTTATGTGAAAGTTTGACTGTGTTATCTAGTGGAAACGGGGAGCATTCTGTCAGCGCTTGAGACTATTTTCAATGCCTAGGCTTTGATGGACAGTCAAGTGCCATTCTTTAATTTTTTTTTATGACCATTCACAAACCCCTAACAAAGCTCCCCAGCTTGTAGTCCTAAAAAACGAAAATTAGTTACCTATGGTTCGTTCAGTCATTCCTATGGGTTTTGTCTAGAAGGGTACAGCTTTTGTCAAACTTGGCTTTTTGTAGCAGGTTAGGGGAATTAACGTGGCAGGTTAGGATAATTAGGCTAAGGTTAGGAAAAGGGTTGGGCTTAGCTAAAATGCACAAAAAAATAAAAGAAAAACAAGTCCATTTGAAAAGCTGTATCCCATCTAGACATGACTGTTCCTACGGGGGAAAGAATGGAGTTTGGGATAAACACTGAAAATAAGGTTTTAGGTTTACACAGTTTAGGAGATTTTACAAGTTTTGTTCTATGAGATGATATCAGTCCATTAACCTGACCTTTATGAATTATGAAGCCTTTGTACTTGTTTTGATTACATAAATGCTTTAACATTCACAACAAGTGATGTTAGCTGATGAAGATTATATCATATAACAAAACATAGATCTTCTAAGCCTGTGTTTACTAACCACATACCTTATTTTCAGCGTTTATCCAAGAACCCTACAAAAAAATGGTTAACCATGGTTGTGTGAGCTATATGGATCACTCCAATATATTGGTATCACTCCGCAGCCGAGGGATACATCAGAGATGAGGATTTGCAGATTTACTCCCCTGTCCACAGCTGGGGTCCGCCCCTATATATAGACCTCATGGCTGCGACACACATTCTCTACATCAAACCAACCACAGAGGGAGGGCCTTCAGGAAGAATGAAGGGTTGGGGCGGAGAGATATACTCCTCCCACCGGGGTCCATCCAGTAGCACTCAGAACTTACCGAAAGAGCATTGAGCTCACCCACACTCTTCATGGAAGCAATCACTACCAAGAAAGCCACCTTAGGTGTTTCAGGGAGGCAGACTCCAACGGTTCAAAAGGCAGCTTTGCCAAAGCTGCCAAGACCACATCCAGATCCCAGCTCGCCATTGAGTGGATCCTAGCTGGACGCAGGCGACGAACCCCTTCATAAACCTGGAGACCAAGGGGTGGTGCCCCACTGGCCTGTCCATCCACCCCACATGGCAGGCAGATATAGCGGCCAAATAACCTCTGTGTTGAGGCCCTCATCCACGCGAGACTGCAGATATTGGAGGACATACTGTACACCGCATGACTCGGGCACAACCTCAATACTAGTGCACCAAGAGCAGAACCGCCGCCAGCGCAACTGGTATGCCGCGGTTGTAGCCGGTGCCCCTGCGATCTGCATGGTGTACATTACACCCTCCTGTAGTTCTAACATGGATCATTGGTGTCGTTCAGCGGCCAAGCCCACAGACTGAGGCAGTACGGTCTTGGATGCCACAGAGTTCCCCCTGCCTGAGACAGCAAGTTGTCCCAGACAACCGGGACAGGAGAAGGCTGAACCAGGGTCGTCTGGGCCAGTATGGGGCCACCAGCAGCAGACGATGCTCTGTCATCCTGGTACTGACAAGCACAGCCTGGATCAGGAGAAAAGGGTGGAATGCGTAAGATCCAGCTCTGGCCAATCGTGAGCCAGAGCATCCAAGCCCAGAGGCCCTGGTGGCTCTGACATGGAGTACCACAGGGGGCAGTGTGCATTGTCCATGGAGGCAAACAGGTCCACCTGTACCCTCCCGAACTTGTCCCACAGGTGCTGCACCACCTGGGGATGTAGGCTCCAGTCCCAAGGTGGCAGGCCCTCCATGGAGAGAATATCCGCTGCCACATTCAGGATGTCAGGTACGTGCGCTGCGCGTAGAGACACTAGATGGCCCTGAGCCCAGAGAAGGAGCTCCCGTGCCATAAGATGGTGGGACCTCAGTCCACCCTGATGGTTGATGTAAGGCACCACTGTTGCGTTGTCCGTTCTCACCAGGACATGTCTTCCCTTCAGATGTGGAAGAAAAGACTGCAGGGCCAGCAGTACAGCTCGGAGCTGTAGTGTATTTAATGTGCCTGCCACTCCAAGAGAGTAGCCAACTGTTAGGAATATTATGAATAATGACTAAACAATATCTACATTTTAAATAGAACTATAACAAATGAAACTTATACTCTGTTTTATTATATCTGATTAACAATATTAATTCATAAGGGAGGGATTGTGGAGCATGAAACGGGGTAATTAAATAAAATAAATACCATTCCAGCCAGGTTGGAGAGGACTGGAATTATGGGTTTTTAAGTAAGCAAAAAGGGTCGTTAACCTATGGTTGAACCGACTCAACTTAGCTCTGGGATGTTTAGATAAGGCAGTGTGTGTTTTCTTAGGTTTTCCATTAGCTGGAACTGTCTGCTGAATGGTGATGGATGAATACTTTAGTAGTTTAATCTTGAATTAACTGTGTGCCTGGAGTAAGAGAGCAAGGGGGTGGGAATAAACTTTTCAACTTTGTTGGGTCCTGGTCGATAGGAGGAAGGACAATTTATAACCTATGATGTCATATTTTGTATACAAACTGTTGTTCGTGGTTTCATGGCAGCGCGCTCCGAGAATAAATACTATTATCTATTTTTGATAAGACTGGTCTCTGTCTATTTTATGCAAATAAGAATCTTACAAATTCTCATAAAATGGACTAAGTGAATTCAATTAATGAAAACATATTGGAATTATTAAATTACATTAACACCAACAGCCGCTGGCTGACCTGCCCTTGGTCACACCTCCCCAGCCGATCTGGGAGGTGTCTGTGCTGACCAGCTCACCGCGGCACATCCTCAGCATCTCCACCCCACCTGAGAGAAAGAAGTGATAATGCTACCTCAACAATGCCCTGAGGTACTGTGCGGTCACCCGCAGCTGGCGGTGACGATGGCGCTTCGGGTGCAGCCGGTGGGAGTTGAACCACCGTTAGAGGCCGGATATGGAGCAGGCCCAGGGGAATCAGCAATGAGGCCGCCGTCAGCAACCTCAACAGGCGTTGGCAGGTCAGGGCAGATACCACCCGCCCCTGCCGAAAGTGGTCGAGGCAAGATAAGACCGCCTGGAACCTTCTGGTGGGCAGGCATGCTCTCATGAGGACTGAGTCCAGTTCCATGTCGATGGCCATCCTCTGGGTGGGCGTCAGACGACTCTTCTTGTAGTTTACAGTAATGCCCAGCCCGCCAATGTGGGTCAGGGGCATCTCTGTCTGACAGGATCTAGGTCCTTGTCGGGGCACAAATCAGCCAATCATCCAGGTAATTGAGAATCAACCATCCTCGGTAGGTGGAATTTGCCAGGAGAGCATCCATGCACTTTTTGAAAGTAGAACAAGCCAGTCGACAAGTTGTTTAAGGTAAATTACAGTTTGTGGCAGCAAGAGCCACCATACTAATGGATGCACACAGAGTCATAGTGTAACGCTAACAACACACAAGTACGACAAACCACGGGCAGAAGATACAGAAAAAACGCGCACTGTGAGTTGAGCACTCAAGAGGAGGGGCTGGCCATGTGGCCAGCTGCTCCAGGCTGCAAACAGTCGGGGAGTATACTTCCACACAGGATATTACACTTACCAGTGACTTACCAAGCGAACTTCAGAAAGTTTGTACCTCAAACCATACGGATGTCCGCCGAGAAAATGAAAGAGAACATGTGTCGTGGCCATGGGGTCTATATATAGGGGCGGACCCCAGCCGTGACACAGGTGTACACGGGAGTAAATCTGTAAATCCTCACCTCGAATGTATCCATCCGCCGCGGAGTGATATCAATATATTGGAGTGATCCAATATAGTGAAACATAACATGAATTTCCCCAGAGTTGATGCCTTCAAAAAGACGCCTTCACTATTGCTCTCTATATGCTATTTTCACATTCCCGATAAATCACAAATTCAAACCAATCTTCGGGTAATTAATATTTCCAGAAATTAAAACTAAATACCAGAACATGTTTGAATATGCCAACTTGTCTTGTCAATAAATGCTTTAGAAAGAACCCATTACATTAGAAGTGTATCGACAAAAATGCTTACTATTGAATCAACTCAGTATTTTTTTAACATGGTTCCAGTAATGAAAATAAAAATATCTTTCAAGTAGATCATCTGATCTAGTTAAACAAATATCTAACCTCTTGAGGAAAATAGACTCATCACTCATTGCCCTTTGGAAAACGTCAGAAGGTGTTGGTTCTTCTTTCGGGAGTGCTTTCGAAAATTAGTTTAGTTTTAGATTAGATATATTAACGCCATGTTGCAGTCTTAGGGTGCCATATTGCCTGGATTAGAGGAATTTGCACATGCATCTGAGACCGCAGTCATCCCAGTGGCAGCTGGCATTAGACAATAGGCAGCAGAGTAAATAGTCATGTTGGTATCCCTCTCTCTGCCTGCCTGACTGCGTCTCTACTGACAGACAAGTACCCCCGATCATCTGGAACCTGAGCTGCTGTTGTGTAGCACCACTTTACGCCACTAATTACGTTTTCAGAAAGGATACTAGTACTGGTACTCTCTTCACAACTGATGAGTTGTTGGTTTGAAGGTTGTGGACATTCTCATATTTTCACCTGAAAGCTGTCTTTGTGTGTGTGTGTGTGTGTGTGTGTGTGTGTGTGTGTGTGTGTGTGTACGTGTGTGTTGAATCATCTGATTTGGACTAGTGCCACATGAGAAGAAGACTGCAGGAACAACCTAGGTTGTGTCCTTCAGAGTTGAGCTTGCCAAATGATCAGTGAGGGGAAGGAAGGTTACTCTTGTGGTTTGGCTAATTGGTAAATGCTAATCTAATGCAAGGCCATTGATACTGATTGAGGGCAATGAGAGGGCAAACAGTTCCCTGTCACATACCACAAACTATACTCTAACTACCATTCATGTTTTTTTAATTAATTAAAATTCATGTTTTATTTTTTACAATTTTGTGTAGGATGTCTGCTCATGAAACAGTTGTTTGTATGTCCTTTTCAAACAGGTATTAGAGCTGTTGATGGCATCCCCACGGGTGATTAGCATAGTTTGTAACAGCAGTGTGGGAGTTATATTGCTTTTCAAAGCACTCTGGTGATGTGAGAAAATTATATTCCTGACATATACAGCAAATGTACGTCTAATTTCTTGTCAAACTTCTCTGTAATTATTTGCATTTTATGAATGTTCATTGTATTGAAAAAGGCGGGGACAGAATCTCAAGAAGGTGGGAAGTATTTTTCATGGTGTGAGATTGTGTGATAAATCCGTAGAACTCCTCGTCAAATTAGAGGGACAAATGAAGATTGACGACAGACCATTAACACGATAGGATGTGCCCAGGGCTCCTGTGGCCCCTGTCAGGCGGTAGCTCCTAAACGATTAACACCATACTGTATGTGGGTGAAAAGCCTGTGAATAAACCTCTGTGCTCTGTTTCAATAGAATGTCTTAATTTGGCCTGAAAGACAATCACACAGACAACCTAGATCTAAACCATTTACTTTCTATTTCGCCTTTGTATTTTCATTTGCATTTAGTTGAATGTATCTTTAAAGATATTAAAGTCTCAATGTATGGTTCACCTTATGCATGGTGTAGGTAGAGAATGAGAGAGATAACGAGCATGTTTCTGTGTCAGAGAATAACAACTCTTTTCTTGAGATCTATTCAAGAGGTGACCAGCATGATGCCTGGCATGTTTTGATCTACAGGCAGTGAAAGGCCAGTTCCAGATGTCATGATGAAATACACAGAATTGGCACCAAAACTGCATCACCCATGACAACCTCTCCCCTGGCTGCATGGCTGAGGAGCCAGCTTAGCTTAGTTGTCCCTTGGCAGGGGCTGGTTCCTCTCCGAAAGGTTGCTGAATCGTAGACAACAGCTGGTTTCTTACAGAAAAGCCATTTCAATGTTACTCTTATTTGCTGTGTATTGTCTGTCACTTTCTGCCAGGTCTGGCTTTCCAATTGTTCACTTGCCTATTAATTTGCTCAATTGTGACTGCAGGGTCGTTGGGTCTCAAAGTGAAATGTACCCGGGAAATTAGTGGCTTTGGCTTTTTTACATGACATCTAATAACTGTTGCTGTTGTTTTGATTGGACACGTACAGTGCATTCGGAAAGTATTCAGACCCCTTAACTTTTTCTACATTTTGTTATGTTACAACCTTATTCTAAAATGGATTAAATACAAAAATGTCCTCATCAATCTACACACAATACCCCATAATGACAAGGCGAAAACAGGTTTTTAGAAATGTTTGAACATTTATTACAAATAAAAAACAGATACCTTATTAAGTATTCAGACCCTTTGCTATGCGACTCAAAATTGAGCCCAGGTGCATCCTGTTTCCATTAATCATCCTTGAGATGTTTCAAACAACTTGACTGGAGTCCACTTGTGGTAAATTAAATTGATTGGACGTGATTTGGAAAGGCACACACCTGCCTACATAAGGTCCCACAGTTGACAGTGCATGTCAGAGCAAAACCAAGCCATGAGGTGGAAGGAATTTTCCGTAGAGCTCCGAAACAGAATTGTGTCAAGGCACAGATCTGGGGAAGGGTACTAAAAAATGTTTGCAGCATTGAACCTCCCCAAGAACATAGTTGCCTCCATCATTCTTAAATGGAAGAAGTTTGGAACCACTAAGACTCTTCCTAGAGCTGTCCGCCCGGCCAAACTGATCAATCGGGAGAGAAGGGCCTTGGTCAGGGAGGTGACCAAGAATACGATGGTCACTCTGACAGAGCTCCAGAGTTCCTCTGTGGAGATGGGAGAACCTTCTCTGCAGCACTCCACCAATCAGGCCTTTATGGTAGAGTGGCCAGAGAGAAACCACTCCTCAGTAAAAGGCACATGACAGCCCATTTGGAGTTTGGCACACCTAAGAAGACTCAAGGCTGTAGTCGCTGCCAATGGTGCTTCAACAAAGTACTGAGTAAAGGGTCTGAATACTTATGCAAATGTAATATTTCAGTTTTTTTATTTTATACATTTGAAAAAATGTATACATCTGTTTTTGCTTTGTCATTGTGTGTAGATTGACGAAGGACATTTTTTAAAACTAAATTTTAGAATATGGCTGTAACGTAACAAAATGTGGAAAAAGTCAAGGGGTCAGAATACTTTGCGAATGCACTGTATATTTAAAAAGAGTGGATGCCCCACTGGCCACAAACGGGTTAAATCAACATTGTTTCAATGTAATTTGTTAACATATTGTGATGTGGAATCTATCTGGAATATACATTGGATTTGAAAAAAGTAATCAACTGTTGTTTTGAGGGTGAAATTTCAACCACAGGATTATGTCATCATGGTAACCAATTTTCAACATAGACAAACAAATCTTCTATAATATATGTTGAATTTCTACATTTGAGACGTCAGATCTTCAAAGTTATATCCACTATAGGCTGGGCAGCACCTCCTACTGGGGAGTTGATGTATCTACAGCTATCCATTTGCTCTCCCATTCAGGGTTTTAACCAAGCCTAGCTTTAATATTTGTCACTGACTATTACCAATGTGCTATCTTGAGAATTATTATTGAGAGATCTGTAAATAACTAAATAGATTCACTGTTGCTATCAAAGTCATTCCAAAGGGTAGGTTAAACAGAGCAATTTAAATGAAACCATACTTTATTAGTCATGTGTCATCAGGGATAGAATGTAGGTCTACAGCGATTTGTTTAAATTCAACCCATAGTTCAACTAAAATTGACAATACATATAGGCAAAGGGTTCAAGCTTTGGTTGATTTCGAATTGTGTTTGGTTGTCAACGCAACCAAATGTCAAAATTTGAAGATGTATATTTTGTGCATATGACTTAGTCTGGGTTTAATTCCAGTTTTTCGATAAACAAATAATTGATATGTTGGATTCACGTCTCTGGCTCAACCAAAAATCTAAGTTAAAGGATAGGACTAAATCAAACTTTATTTAAAGTTCATTTAAAATTTGATTAGATTTAGTCCTATTCTTTAACTTTGGTTGAGATGGAGACGTGCATCCAACATGTAAATTATTCGTTTGTAGAACGACTGGAATTAAACCCAGACTAAGTCAGTGGCACAAAAGATACATCTCCTTAAAATGTTGACATTTGGTTGTGTTGACAACCAAACACAATTCAATATGACTTTTGCAATACAGTAAATATCCTAATGTTATCTTACTTATTCAACCTTAAAATGAGTAACACGTCCATGGCCACGTTTTCAGGTTACTGTAATTGTCTTATGTAATCATAGAAAGCTTGCATGTTAAGATGGCATGCAAAGGGTGCAGTTCTGTGGAGACCTTTGCAATTGCTATAATAATAATGTGTGCAGAATCTCCAATCTGTTGTAATGTAATCTTATTTGCAATACAGGTAATTTGGTTGTGATATTAGGTAAAGCACAAATATAACACATTTTATAACGCTTTTGTAATATAGTAAATCACCTAAAGTTAAGACTATTTTGCAAACTAATGTAATATTCAACCTTAAAATGAGTAAGACATCCATGGACAGATTTTTGAAGTTACTGTAACTGTACATTTCTTTTTATGTAATCATATAAAGCGTGCATGTTCAAGATAGCGTGCGTGCATGCATAGGTCGTCACAGGTCTGTGGAGATATTCACAATTGCTGTAATAATCTGTGCAGAATCTCGAACAAAATTGATCACTTGCACCATGTACTTTTAGTGTAATCTCAACTGTAATCCAGGTCATTTGGTTCTGCTATTAGATGAAGCACAGTGATATCACAATCTGTGGTATAACATTTTTAAAAATCCAATTTTTAAACTTTGCTGTGCTTTTAAATGGTTGAATGTGCAGTGGTAACACATTTAGATGACAACTAAACCAAAAATCAGACATTGTTTTTCCATTGGAATTTGATTTTAGATGGTTAACACATTGTTGGTCAAAGTCTCAACCAAATATTACCCACATTTCCACATTGAAATGACATGGTGTGCCCAGTGGGGCTTTATCATTCAACTTAATTATGGAAAAAATACATACTCTCAATAAATACAAGCACCCACTGTAGCATCTGTGAATGTATTCAATACATTCTTTAACATTTAAATTGTATTATGTTAATTTCAAATATCCTAAATTAATCCTGAACATCATCTCTTGACAGTAGCATTTGGCGGTATATGTAACTCAGTCTTTTGTATAATAAAATGCAGCACAGCAGCCTAAATTTCGCTGCTGCTGGATATTTTAATGAAACCGTTTTAAGTCTTGTGTATAGAACTCTGTGTGGAGATTAATTGGTTTTGTGAAAAGGGAGGGACGGCTCTTGCGGAAAACAAAGACAAAACACCATTTTTAAAAACAAATGACAAAAAGCCTGGCTCCTCAAATAGAATTAATGTAAGCAGCTTATTTGAAATGCTTCCAAATCACCTCAGCATCCGAGTGGAATTGTGTTGCTAACTTTTCTGTTCCTTAATGACAGTAAAACAGAAAAGAGCTTATTTTGTCAGATTATGTCAGTGTGTTCCATCTCTGAATATGTTACATTTGTGCAATGAAACACTGGGCACCAGGAGCCTTACTAACACACTGGTCCTGTAGAAACTTGTGAATTGTCAGATTTCCATAAACCATCAACAATGAAAGCACATGGATATGCAAATAGCCTGGCTGGTTTCAGTGGGTCCAGGTCTGAGTAACCATGGCTGGCTATACAGTCCCACAGTCAGCATGAAAACACTTACAGTATTCCAACAACCAATGTGACATCTACATAACAGGACAGCTTCTGTGCCCATCCCATGTTAGTTCATTGTGAATTAAATGTAATAAATGTATATTATTTATTTTTATAGGCAAGTCAGTTAAGAACAAATTCTTATTTACATTGACGGCATACCCCAGTCAAACACAGACAACACTGGGCCAATTGCCTGCCACCCTATGGGACTCCCAATCACAGCCTGTTGATGTACAGCCTAGAATTGAACCAGGGTCTGTAGTGACACCTCTAGCACTGAGAAGCAGTGCCTTAGACCGTTGCGCCACCATGTAGGCATGATGTAAATGGGAAAAAAAATAATGTTTGTGCAAAACTGCATAATATGCTACAGTAGGAAATCTCCTTTTTAAATGATAATGACTACAAGAGCCTTTTCTACAAAAGGCGCCTGTATGGACACTGTGTATTGACAACACCCAGGGTCAGAGCTCACCTGAGTCCCACCTCCTGTAACAACTCCTGATACTCCAGTCATAACGAGCTTTAGGTTCACCAGTGTCACCTGACTGCTGTAGCCCTCACTGTCTGTCTGTCTGAACACTGTGTTTCTAAGAAATGTAGACGGATTAACCCTCATTATTACAAAATAACCCCTCTGGATGGGGTATGGAACTCTGCAGCTCCAATCATTTTCTGATTATACTAGTTAATGAGCATAAGAGACAGGAAAACTCTCTGGCCTATCATATTTTATTCCTGGACTAACCATCCTGAAAAATAAATACATATACTGAATGCACCCTTTGTTTTATTGAGTGTGACGTTTCAAACAGAAGGTCTTCGTCAGTCTTTAGTTCCACTCTCTATTCAAATTCTACAAAGGGGCATAAACCAACAGAGATTACTGGTACTTGAACATCATAGATATATGACATGTAATATTTAAAATGGCAGTATAAAGAGTAAGTTGCTGTTAAACGTCTAGTCGCGTCTGAAGCCTTCAGGGTTAACTGCATTAATATCTGTGGAAAGTTTAGATCACTAAGGATTAGGGACATGGTAACCAGAGGGTGGCCTGTTTAGAGCTCACTTATTAGTGAAATAGTTGTGGTGGGGGAGTTTACATGTAGCCCTATAGTTTAACAAATGTATTAAACAATACGTGGATGTTGCTTATATGAATTTCCACAGGACATAACCTTAGGAAAATGGGACCTGAATTGTTTGGGTTTGTAACTTAATGGACATAATAAGACAGTGGCTTGCGAAAGTATTCACCCCCTTGGCATTTTTCCTATTTTGTTGCCTTACAACCTGGAATTAAAATATATTTTTTGGAGGTTTGTATCATTTGATTTACACAACACGCCTATCACTTTGAAGATGCAAAATATATTTTATTGTGAAACAAACAACAAATAAGACAATAAAACAGAAAACTTGAGCAAACTCAATACTTTGTTGAGCTGCCTTTTGCAGCAATTACAGTTGAATGCTCTTGGGGTATGTCTCTATAAGCTTGGCACATCTAGCCACTGCTTGAGCTCCTTCAATTTGGATGGGTTCCGCTGGTGTACAGCAATCTTGAAGTCATACCGCAGATTCTCAATTGGATTGAGGTCTGGGCTTTGACCTGGCCATTCCAAGACATTTAAATGTTTTCGCTTAAACCACTCGAGGGTTGCTTTAGCACTATGCTTAGGGTCATTGTCCCGCTGAAAGGTGAACCTCCGTTCCAGTCTCAAATCTCTGGAAGACTGAAACAGGTTTCCCTCAAGAATTTCCCTGTATTTAGCGCCATCCATCATTCCTTCCATTCAGACCAGTTTCCCAGTCCCTGCTGATGAAAAACATCCCCACAGCATGATGCTGCCACCATCATGTTTCACTGTAGGGATGGTGCTCTCAGGGTGATGAGAGGTGTTTTTTTCTGGACACTCTTCTGTAAAGCCCAGCTCTGTGGAGTGTACAGTTTATAGTGGTCCTTTGGACAGATACTCCAATCTCCGCTGTGGAGCTTTGCAGCTCCTTCAGGGTTATTTTTGATCTCCTTTTTGCCTCTGATTAATGCCCTCCTTGCCCGGTCTGTGAGTTTTTGTGGGCGGCCCTCTCTTGGCAGGTTTGTTGTGGTGCCATATTCTTTCCATTTTGACATTATGGATTTAATGGTGCTCCGTGGGATTTTCAAAGTTTCGTATATTTTTTTATAACCCAACCCTGATCTGTACTTCTCCACAACTTCTCCAACTGTTTGGAGCGCTCCTTGGTCTTCACAGTGCCCGCTTGCTTGGTGGTGCCCCTTGCTTAGTGGTGTTGCAGACTCTGGGGCCTTTCAGAACAGGTGTATATATACTGAGATCATGTGACAGATCATGTGACACTTAGATTGCACACAGGTGGACTTTATTTAACTAATTATTTGACTTCTGAACGTAATTGGTTGCACCAGATCTTATTTAGGGGCTTTGTAGCAAAGGGGTGAATACATATGCACACATCACTTTGCTGTTTTTTATTTTTTAGAATTTTTTAACAAGTTCTTTTTTTAATTTCACTTCACCAATTTGGACTATTTTGTGTATGTCCATTACATGAAATTCAAATAAGAATCATTTTAAATTACAGTTGTAATGCAACAAAATAGAAAAAACAGGGGGTGAATACATTTGTAAGGCACTGTATATAATATGAGATTATTGTTGTCAGTCATTATATGAATCGATAGACAATCAGAAATGTGTAATCGCTGAGATACAAGGATACATTTTTTCTTGCTCATTAATTCCTTTCTCCCTCTGCATCTGTAATCTCAGAAGCGACTGCTCCCTCAGTGAAGGCTTTGTTGTGCCCCCATCCCAGTGCTGAGCAGGTTTAAAGACCCAGTTTAAAGCTGCCACTGTAAAGGGCCAGCCGCCCACTCACAGTCTGTGTAACTCTGTGGGATAATGAGGAAGGGAGAACCAACACTTAGTTGGGCAAAACAGTATCATACCAACAGTATGGCAGTATTAAACAAAGTTCCCAACAGGGATAGGCCACTACACAGGGCATGATATAACAAGAGCACCTGCAGCATCTGGGGTAGAGAATATAGCAGATGTTTGAGTGGTGCTTTTCAGTAAATTAAGTATGGAGAAGGTTAGTGGGAAGGTTGACCATAACCCCAAATTCCCAGTCTGCCAGCAGGGCTTGCTTCTTGTTATCCATATCTCTCATAAGATATTTCATAAGGAGTATCATACTCAGACAAAATAGACTGATTATATCAGTGTCTAAGCTATGCAGCATACAACTAAAATTAATTATATAACATTAATTAATACAATTTCAGCGATGATTGATTTCAAACTGAAATTCAGGTCTCTCTGTCAACAGTCAGAATTGAGTCTTTAGTAAGCCTCTTAACATTTACATTTACATTTAAGTCATTTAGCAGACGCTCTTATCCAGAGCGACTTACAAATTGGTGCATTCACCTTATGACATCCAGTGGAACAGCCACTTTACAATAAGTCAATTAAATGTTTGACATTTACATTTACATTTAAGTCATTTAGCAGACGCTCTTATCCAGAGCGACTTACAAATTGGACTTACTGTATGTGAGCTCCAAAAGTATTGAGAGAAATACGCTTTTGCTGTGCATATGGAACATTTCGGGGATCTTTTATTTCAGCTCATAAAACATTAGACCAACACTTTACATGTTGCATTTATATTTTGGTTCAGTATATATAACTACTGCTGTACATATACTGACAGACTGACCAGGTGAATCCAGGTGAAAGCTATGATCCCTTATTTATGTCACTTGTTAAATCCACTTCAATCAGTGTGTAGATGAAGGGGAGAAAAGGATTTTTAAGCCTTGAGACATTTGAGACATGGATTGTGTGTGTGCCATTGAGGGGATTTAAGTGCCTTTGAAAGGGCCATGTGACAGGCATACCGGTTTGTGTCAAGAATTGCAACACTGCTGGGTTTTTCACACTTAACAGTTTACCGTGTGTATCAAGAATGGTCCACCACCCAAAGAACATCCAGCCAACTTGACACAACTGTTGGAGTCAACATGGGCCAGCATCCCTGTGGAACGCTTTTGACACCTTGTAGAGTCCATGCCCCGCCAGGCAAAAGGGGGGAGGGGTGTGCAACTCAATATTAGGAAGGTGTTCCTAATGTTTGGTATACTCAGTGAATATTAACATATTGTAATCATGTCTAAAAATGGGATACAAGGGATATGTCATTCTCTGCACAATATGTTTTTCTCCTCAAACTATGCCACTGCAGGTTATCAGAACTGCCAGTTCAGTTCTCTTGGTGTTATTTCTAGAAAATATGTATCATGTGGTTATAGTGAGTCAGGCACCATTGATGAGGAGAGCTCATGTGCATTCATGTCAAATCTCAAGGATACCTGGGAAAAGGCTGCTCAAATGAAAAGTTGGTAGTTAGAGGAAGGGTTAGTAGCTAGATTAGTATGGAGTGCTCTTACGTGACAAATGAAAAACACTTTGTTCACTTAACTCGAGGATCCTGCAGCCTCTCCAAAACGTAATCATAATTGCAGGTCTAGGTGGTCGACAATGATTATCGTCTGAGTTGAAGAAGAACTTAAAGATTAAAATGATCACATCCACGATTTGCCAGATTTTCCTGCATCTCTTTTGATTTGAGAATAGGAGTAGTTAAATCAGCCTGTCTCCGTACCTTTAACTAGATGGATCCATGCCAAGACAGCCCTGCCTTGGATGATTTTTAGGAGCAGCATATTCTCAGAGAGTGAATAAGAATATAGCACTGAACAAAAAGCTCACCTGCAATTTATATTTATCCCCAAGTGCCATTCTCTTACAAGGTTGGACATCTCTAACTCACATGCCCAGCTCCTTGAAGGTGGCCAGGCAGGTTATGTTGGTTTCACCTTGCATTTAATTGTGCAGAAAACTGTTGTCCCATGACTGTCAGACTCTGGCCCTCTAGGACTGGAGTTGCACCCGGGAAAAAGGGTCTTCTGCATCTGCATTTCTGCATCTGCAGGAACCCCTCTTTTTATACTTCAATTGGTCCATTTTTAAGCTAGGACTGTGGTACACAGGTGGGAGGTGGGGCCACTCCAGTACAGTAGGCAATGCACCATAAAATTTGATGCCAACTGCCGATAAACCCCACAGAAGAAGAGGCGGGGCTGACAACGGTAGCTAGCTAGGACACCGGTAAGGCAGTGTCTTCGCCCCTGTCTGTTGGGCACTGCTTTCCAGCAGTTCTGTTAATGACGGTGAGGGCAGGTGTTCGGCAGGCGGTAGCGAAGGACACTGTGTGCTAGCTACAAATAGTGTCCCTTGCACCCCAAAAACTCAGATAATACTTTTATTTCTCCTTTGACACACATTTTTATTGCACAGGCAATTAGTGGAAATCTAGAATATCAAAAGTGTCACACAGGCATGAATCGTGTGCTCGAGGGGTGGCATTCATGCAGGAACCAATGGGATGCTCGAGGTAGGGTGCACATGCAAGAACGCCCCGAATTGCAGGCTGCAATCATGCTTTTCATGTTAGGAAGAATGGTAAAACTCTAATAAATATAATCCATCCAATTTATAAGCCCATAAACTAGGTTCCAGGTTTAGCTAAATATACATTTTAAGAGAAGAGAGCTCTGCTTGTCATTTAACGTTTCAACGTGTGTGATGACATTGTAATAGCTATTTTCCTTGAGAACCAAACTGCACCGTTAAACTGGGCGCGTCAACGACGTAGAAGCGCGGTCACGAGTGGAATTTGTGGGCGCGCTCTTTATGGCAGGTCGCAAAAGAGGGGGAGCAAACTGACACGAGCCTGCCGTCGTTGTCAGGGACAGGGTGCATCTGGGAAAAAAAAATATGGCATAACAATAGCAGCATCCAGTATCGGTGTACATGAATCCAGGGAGCCTAATAGGAAATGAATATGGCCATGGCGCTTCATAAAACATGACCTACACATGACACATGGAATGGTCAAGATATTTTGTTTATTTCCTGGATTACAAAGAAGACTGTAGAATAAAATGGAGTGGTAGGGGGACCGAGGCGCGCTGTCTCCATCATAGGGAGGCGCGTCCACCTGCTGATACAGGGAGTCCGGGCTTGGGAAAAACATGGTGAGGTTGCTGCATTGAGGAGAAGATACAGTTTCCATCTGTCAAATAAACAACTGTGTAATTGAAATGCTGGCGACGGGAAAAGCGCAGCCGGTGTGAATATAGAGGTAAGTTAAATGTTGTACAGTAACGAATATGGTTTTTCAGGTCAGGGAAACACTTGCGTGAAGAATATTCAACGTAGTCTGCAATTTCTTCATATGGCTTCATTCGAAATAAAAGGGGGCGGGTATTTCATGCATCACATTAGAACAACATTCATCTGTTGGGGAATGTGTATTTTAACAATGTATTTCATGCATCACATTAGATCAACATTCATCTGTTGGGGAATGTGTATTTTAACCATGTATTTCATGTATTACAGTTACTTCACTTTTAAACTGAGAGGGACATCAATTGTTATAAAATGCATTAAGAGGCATCATTCCTTAAATGTTATGGTTTAAAAGTGATACCCTACATTGGAGCATTAGAGCACCTGCAAACTGCACCCCACATCCCATCCCCCAAAACAAACACACACACACACACACACACACACACACACACACACACAGAGGCAATATGAGAATTGTCAGTACAGGTCGTGGACAACCTTTGCGGTATTTGGCAGTGCTTAGTTCAGTAAACAAGGTGCTTCAACTTGAACATTTCACTGAATAATGTGCTCCCCTTGGCATGAAATCGACCATTTCTCTGTGCTCCCAGATTAATTTATTTTCAGCATTGAGTTCCCAGCTTTTCATCTTCCCCTGTGGTTAGATGCTGTGTTCAATTTCAGTTCACATATGTATGTGACATAAGTTCAGACCGGCCACACTCAGAAATATACTCTCTTTGTGTACAATAATGACACACAAATGATTTAATTGTTATCATAGTATTATTATCATTGTAAGGTTTCATATATATCCTACTTCTCACATGTATGGCAATAACATACTTCAAGCTCTCTGCTGGATTGAGGGGAGGGAGAGCTCAACTAGATGATTCACCCTCTTTCCAGAATAACGCCTGGATAAAGGGCTCCTACTCTCTTTAACTCAACAACATTCCTTTGTGAAATGGCTGGGGAATTGTTTATCAGGCTTAATTATGCACAAGTGTTTATTTGAAATTGAAGGTTAATTCATTGGTTTCGTGTTTTGGAAAATACGTCAGATAAGAGGACCAAACTAACCCTGTTCATTTAGTTCAGAGTATCCCCATTAATAGGCCCTGAACATCCTTTAATTTGATCAGGTCTGTATATCAACTCAAGCATGGTTCCTGCTAAAGCCTACCTATCCCAGTGCCAGACCTAGTACGTGTCCTTTACTGTCCCAAGGGGTTGTGTTGCCCCAGGTCGCTCCATTGATGCAATAAGGTTTCAAAGTCATTTTGAAGAAATATGCTGGTCATTTTCCCATGCATCAATTCCTCTTTCCTTTCCTGGTCCTCCCATCCCATCTCTCCTCATGTGATTGAGGAGGCATGTTCAGGGTGAGACAACAACAATCCTGTTAATGTATCCTCTGTCCCACCGTTCTATGGGTTTTGTCTTCCTTACTTCAGCAGCCCAAGGTTCTCAGCCAAAGAGAGAGCAGGTTTCTGAAGGCTGGGCTGCACACAGCACTGCATTGTGTTTGTCTGAAAGTAGTGCCAGAGGGGGAGGAGTGAGGCTGCCTGGGAGGTTGGGTGAGGGGTTGTACCAATACCTGGGCAGATGTCACATTGATTTAACACATTTCAGTCTTCTATATAGGACCCTGTATGTATGCTATCAACTTGAATTTCACCTCTGTTAAAATGGCTATACAGAACATTAACAGACATGTTTTCATACGATTGAACCTGTTGAATAGTGGGCAAGTACCCTTGCACATTGACTCGCTGCAAGTACCCCCTGTATATAGCCTCGTTATTTTATTGTGTTACTATATTGTACATTTATTTTATTTAGCATTTTCTTATTCTGCATTGTTGGTTAAGGGCTTGTAAGTAAGCATTTCACAGTAAGGTCTCTATACCTGTTTTATTTGGCACATGTGACAAATACAATTTGATTTGATTTGAAATGCTATTGTGCCTGGTTTTCTCTCATTCATTCCCTCAGAGAGCGCCCCCTCCCTCCCTCAGTACTGCACCGTTGCGGTGACTGCGGCGCTGCTCGGCGTCAGAGGGAGTGGAGGCAGTGTGCTGTAATTAACAGAAAGGTAACAACCCCGGGAGACGGGTGGCTCAGCCCCTTTTGATTGCTTTCATGACTGCAGGGAAAGAGTCTGAGCCGAGCTTCCTCTCTAGTGGGACAGACAGACAGACAGACAGACAGACAGACAGACAGAGACAGACAGACAGACAGACAGACAGACAGACAGACAGACATTAGAGCAGAGTGCTGAGCTCTTTAGCTGCCCATGCTGGGCCTGTTTCATTCACAATGCTCCTCTATCATTCTCACAGACAGACAGATACCAACCCCACTGCTGTGGTCCTGGACTACTCTTGTCTGTATCTTTTTTGGTAGCCCCTCCCTTGCTGTATAAAACACTCAAAACACCCATAGGGCATGAATAGGGCACACACACTCAAAACAACGGTGACTTGTTGTATATTTCCTAAGGCCTCCAAGCATTAGAGAGTTAGTAGAAGGGAAGACAGTTGTTGCATCTCTTCCTTTAGAAAAAAGCTTTTTCTCTCAGCTTTGGTTGCTAAATAACCTACTACCAATGTCTCTTAGCTGAGGACTCATGCACGCTCTATTATTAACAAATATGTGACAAATGGCTTTGATTCACAGGGAGATTGAGGGGGGAGGTGTTGATATTGTAGGGTGAGTACATGTTGCCATTGTGGGCTGCTGCAGAATGTCAGGCTGTCCATCAGACGGGGCCATGTTGCCGTCGTTGTAGAGCCATGTACTCAGAGAGGCAAAGACAGGTCCTGGTGAAAGCAGCAGCACAGAGGAATAACAGGAGGCTTTTGTGTTCCTCTCCCCCTTGAAGCTGGAGCCTCCGGTTTAATGCACTAGAGCTGTGTAGGGGGAGGAGTCGTTCAGCCAACCATTAATGACCTTGGTCATCAGAAAAGTTCCAGACGAAAATAACAGCAAGGTTTTACGTTTCTATTTGGATAGGGTCCGTGTTTTCAGAGGTATGGCAGTTATGTTCTGTCTCTCACAATCAGATACCTCATTGGTTAACCTCTCAGGTCAACCTCTCAGTAAATGAGCATACTCTACAGTCTCTGAGACCATTTTCTAAATGACATGTTGTATTGATACATAGGTCAAGGTTCATCGGTGCATGGGTTAGAGGTTTGATAACCCTTTTTAAGTGGGGTAAGGATAAAACGTTTTACTCATTGTTGTTCTGCAACACCTAAGGGGAAGACGTTCATCTTATTTTCAACCTTACCTTGCATTGAGCATATGATAAACAAAATGCAAATATTACTTCTCCCACAAAGATATTGACGGCATAGACATTTACCTTTATGTACTGTAATTCTGTCAGTGACATTTGCATAACGCTTTTAATAACGATTAACTGATATTCCTCAAATTCCTTCCTTCTCCAGCCTCGTGGACATACAGTACAATCGAACCATGGTTCACAATACATCCATTATTCAGATAAATCTTTAAGGCTTGAAGAAGAAGAATTACTTTCAGCTGGTTTTCCCTTCTTCCATAACTCCTTGTCTGGGGGATCGTCTAATCCGTCTAGTTTCAGTCTTAAGCAAGGCTCTAATGCTGGATAAATATTAATCACATTTTTAATAAAAGGAGTTTGCTGAAGAAGCTGCTGTCAGGCCTGTCCGTCAGGGGAAGTGAGGTAAAGCCTAGTAAACAGCCCTGCCCTGCTCAAATCAATGGCTGTTTACTAGGCTTTGTACTGTCCTGCTCCTGGCCCACTCAGAGTTCTTATTATTATCTTTATTCAGCTCCTATATTTTTGTTTGGAGAGACGACAAGAGAAATCATACAAAGACCTCCCACAAAACCAAAGGGTGGGAATTAAAGGAGCTACAATATTGAACAACAGTTATACACTACATGACCAAAAGTATGTGGACACCTGCTCGTCGAACATCTCATTCCAAAATCATGGTCCCCCCCATTGCTGCTATAACAGCCTCTACTCTTCCTGGAAGGCTTTCCGCTAGATTTTGGAACATCCTGCAGGGACTTGCTTCCATTTAGCCACAAGTCGGGCACTGATGTTGGGCGATTAGGCCTGGCTTGCCGTCGGCATTCCAATTCATCCCAAAGGTGTTCAATGGGGTTGAGGTCAGGGCTCTCTGCAGGCCAGTCAAGTTCTTCCACACCGATCTCGACAAACCATTTCTGTATTGTCATGCTGAAACAGGAAAAGGCCTTCACCAAACTGTTGCCACAAAGTTGGAAGCACAGAATCGTCAAGAATGTCATTGTATGCTGCAGAGTTAAGATTTACCTTCAGTGGAACTAAGGGCCCTAGCCCGAACCATGAAAAACAGCCCCAGACCATTATTCCTCCTCCAGCAAACTTTACAGTTGGCACTATGCATTGGGGCAGGTTCTCCTGGCATCCGCCAAACCCAGATTCTGCTGTCGGCCAGACAGATGGTGAAGCGTGATTCATCACTCCAGAGAACGTGTTTCCACTGCTCCAGAGTCCAATGGCGGCGAGCTTTACACCACTCCAGCCAACGCTTGACATTGCGGATGGGGATCTTAGGCTATGTGCGGCTGCTCGGCCATGGAAACCCATTTCATGAAGCTCTCGACAAACAGTTCTTGTGCAGAAGTTGCTTCCAGAGGCAGTTTGGAACTTGGTAGTGAGTGTTGCAACCAAGGACAGACGATGTGCATCAGTGGTCCCGTTCTGTGAGCTTGTGTGGCCTACCACTTCGCGGCTGAGCCGTTGCTGCTCCTAGACGTTTCCACTTTACAATAACAGCACTTACAGTTGACCGGGGCAGCTCTAACAGGGCAGAAATTTGACGAACTGACTTGTTGGAAAGGTGGCATCCTATGGCGGTGCCACATTGAAACTGAGCTCTTCTGTAAGGACATTCTACTGCCCATGTTTTTCGACAGAGATTGCATGACTGTGTGCTCGATTTTATACACCTGTTAGCAACGAATCCACTAATGAATGAAATAGCCAAATCCACTAATCTGAAGGGGTGTCCACATACTTTTGTATATATAGTATAGTTGTCCCCTGACAGTTACAGTACTTTACAGGGAATCTTTACCAATTCCATGTAGAGATTATGCTGAAGAGACCAAATACTTCTCATCTCCTCTTCTTAGTCACTGTGCCATTGAATCTATGTAAATATGTCAGCACACCATCACACCTAATATAAGTTAGAAAATGTTCTGTAGCATTTTGGGCCTATTGGTTCATCAGTATTTAGTTCTATAGATAGAGCACTGAGCAGTGATAGATTATAACACTCCAATATCTTCTGAGACTAGGTGGTTTGATAGGATATGAAAATGGAACTGAAAAGTAATTTAGTTATTTTCAGTTATCAAAATCTAAACCTCTAGCTTCACACATTCTGTTCTGCATCCACTGAGCTTTTGACCCCCAGCCTCTCTCTCTCTCTCTCTCTCTTTCACACACACACACACACACACACGCACACACGCACACACACACACACACACACACAGCTCTTTGGCTCCTCACTGGCATTTGGGCTGAGTGACAGAGCAGCCCATCGGTACAGTAATTGGTATTCAGAGGGGCAGCTGGGATGCACGCCTCGCAGACAGAGGGGGAATTTAGTGAGTCAATACACTGCTTCATTAGAGCTGTGAGTCACCACGCCATGCTTCAATTGTTTGTATTTGTCCAAGAGAAACCAATGCCTCCTCCCATGCAACCTGACTAACCCCATGCTAACCTCAGATTGGTGGTTAACTGGTCCCCTACAAATGTTTTACCCAATATATTTACTGTGGCACAGAGATTGAGATGTGGCGTCAATATGCTCAAAGTCACACATCCACACCAGAGTTGTATGTTCATCGGTGTATTGTATTGGCCAGAATGGCAGTTTATCCACTTGTCTCAGGATAAATCTCCTTCTGAGGCCTTAATCCTTGAGTCTAGGATGATATTTAATCTCTTCTAACAAATATACTTCATTCATCCTAATATTTTCATATTTTAACAATCCAAGCTACTGGGTGCTGAATATGTTAGCATATGATTATATCAGAAGATAAAGTGGGAGTATTCGGCTTCAGGACACAAATTGAAATGATTGAAGTGTGACCTGACCTCTGTATTGTGTTTTTTCAGCATACTTATTTCTCTGGTTATTGAACTTGGGAATCAAACCTAAGCACTGTCAACCAATTGTGTATTGTACACAACACTATCTGAAATATAATTTCTTCCTTGTTACTTATGGTATGCGCTAGAGCAAGCCAGATGGCTTATTATCATTTCACTGCTTTTATTTGTTCAATTATTGGATTTTTTTGTGCACTGGTATGCAAAACACATTATTAATCAACAAGATTAACAAAGTAAACTGGTTTTAAGACCTGTGGAATAGTACAGTAACACAGAATCAGTGTGCCATTAGTATAATCTTGTGTGTGTTCCACCCCTTTACTCTCATGTAAACTCAAAATATTTCCCTTATATTTCATATCCTAACCCCCATACATGGAGAGGTTGCTCTTCTGTTTGCTTTCTCCTGACCATAAATACACTGTTCCCGTCATACATAGTGGATAGGTACAATGGTTCCCATCCCAGGGACTATGAAGGATAAACTGTAGGGCAGGGGTGTTAAACTCATTATGCCACAGGGGCTGCATTCGGTCTTGAACGTTGTCAAAATCAGAAAAAATAGTCCTCTATTAATAGTTTCATAGCTTCCATTTTGGTGATTATTAGCGAACTGGATCCAGTCCAGACACTGTATGAATTGAGTCATTTAAAAGTATATTGAGTTTATTACATTTTTTACTCAAGCCACCCGCGGGACGGATTGTTTGACACCCCTCCTGTAAGGAAATGAACCCTCTGTGTCAACGGGCCTTGATTTGCATGCCGATACATGTTCATTTCTAGGATCAGTAAAGGGTCAAAGGAAGTAGTATACAGTGCATTTGGAAAGTATTCAGACCCCTTGACTTTTTCCACATTTTGTTACGTTACAGCCTTATTCTAAAATTGATTTTAAAAATCGAAAAATACTCATCAATCTACACACAATACCCCATAATGACACAGCGAAACATAACTCGTTGCTATGAGACTCGAAATTGAGCTCAGGCGCATCCTGTTTCCATTGATCATCCATGAGATGTTTCTACAACTTGATTGGAGTCCACCTGTGGTAAATTCAATTGATTGGACATGATTTGGAAAGGCACACACCTGTCTATATAAGGTCCCACAGTTGACAGTGCATGTCAGAGCAAAAACCAAGCCATGAGGTCAAAGGAATTGTCCGTAGAGCTCAGAGACAGGATTGTGTCAAGGCACAAATGTACCAAAAAATGTCTACAGCACAGTGGCCTCCATCATTCTTAAATGGAAGAAGTTTGGAATCACCAAAACTCAACCTAGAGCAGGCCGCCCAGCCATACTGAGCAATAGGGGGAGAAGTGCCTTGGTCAGGGAGGTGACAACAAACCCGATGGTCACTCTGACAGAGCTCCAGATTTCCTCTGTGGAATTAGGAGAACCTTCCAGAAGGACAACCATCTCTGCAGCACTCCACCAATCAGGCCAGACCGAAGCACGCTTGGAGTTTGCCAAAAGGCACTTAAAGACTCTCAGAGCACGAGAAACAAGATTTTCTGTTCTGATGAAACCAAGATTGAACTCTTTTACCTGAATGCCAAGCGTCACGTCTGGAGGAAATCTGGCACCATCCCTACGGTGAAACATGGTGGTGGCAGCATCATGCTGTGGGGATGTTTTTCAGGTGCAGGGACTGGGAGACTAGTCAGGATTGAGGGAAAGTACAGAGAGATCCTTGATGAAAACCTGTTCCAGAGCTCTCAGGACCTCAGACTAGAGGTTGACCGATTATGACTTTTCAACGCTGATACCGATAGCGATTATTGGAGGACCAAAAGAGCCGATACCGATTAATCGGCCGATTTTTATTTTAAAATTTTATTTGTAATAATGACAATTACAACAATACTGAATGAACACTTATTTTAACTTAATATAATACATCAATAAAATCAATTTAGCCTCAAGTAAATAATGAAACATGTTCAATTTGGTTTAAATAACGCAAAAACAAAGTGTTAGAGAAGAAAGTAAAAGTGCAATATGTGCTATGTAAGAAAGCTAACGTTTCAGTTCCTTGCTCAGAACATGAGAACATATGAAAGCTGGTGGTTCCTTTTAACATGAGTCTTCAATATTCCCAGGTAAGAAGTTTTAGGTTGTAGTTATTATAGGAATTATAGGACTATTTCCCGCTATACCATTTGTATTTCATTAACCTTTGACTATTGGATGTTCTTATAGGCACTTTAGTATTGCCAGTGAAACAGTATAGCTTCCGTCCCTCTAGTTAGCGCGCGTTAACTAGCTAGCCATTTCACTTCGGTTACACCAGCCTCATCTCGGGAGTTGATAGGTTTGAAGTCATAAACAGCGCAATGCTTGACGCACAACGAAGAACCTTTGACTATTGGATGTTCTTATAGGCACTTTAGTATTGCCAGGGTAACAGTATAGCTTCCGTCCCTCTCCTCGCTCCCCCCTGGGCTCGAACCAGCAACACAACAACAATTAGCGCGCGCTAACTAGCTAGCCATTTCACTTCGGTTACACCAGCCTCATCTCGGGAGTTGATAGGCTTGAAGTCATAAACAGCGCAATGCTTGACACACAACGAAGAGCTGCTGGCAAAACGCAAGAAAGTGCTGTTTGAATGAATGTTTACGCGCCTGCTTCTGCCTACCACCACTCAGTCAGATACTTAGATACTTGTATGCTCAGTCAGATTATATGCAATGCAGGACACGCTAGATAATATCTAGTAATATCATCAACCACGTGGAGAGGCAGGTCGTTATTGCGTTGGACTAGTTAACTGTAAGGGTGCAAGATTGAATCCCCCGAGCTGACATGGTGAACATCTGTCGTTCTGCCCCTGAACAAGGCAGTTAACCCACCGTTCCTACGCCGTCATTGAAAATAAGAATGTGTTCTTAACTGACTTGCCTAGTTAAATAAAGGTATAAAAAAAATGTTTAAAAAAAATGTTTAAAAAATTGGCGCCCAAAAATACCGATTGTTATGAAAACTTGAAATCGGCCCTAATTAATCGGTCAACCTCTACCTCAGACTGGGGTGAAGGTTCACCTTCCAACAGGACAATGATCCTAAGCACACCGCCAAGACAACGCAGGAGTGGCTTTGGGACAAGTCTCTGAATGCCCTTGAGTGGCCCTGCCAGAGCCCTGACTTGAACCCAATCAAACATTTCTTGAGAGACCTGAAAATAGCTGTGCAGCGACGCTCCCCATCCAACCTGACAGAGCTTGAGAGGATATACAGAGAAGAATGGGAGAAACTCCTCAAATACAGGTGTGCCAAGCTTGTAGTGTCCACCTACAAGAAGACTCAAGGCTGTAATCACTGCCAAAGGTTCTTCAACAAAGTACTGAGTAAAGGGTCTGAATACTTATGTAAATGTGTTAGTTCCATTTTTTATTTATATACATTTGCAAAAATGTCTAAAAAACAGTTTTTGCTTTGATATTATGGGGTACTGTGTGTAGATTGACGAGGGAAAAAAACAATTTAATCCATTTTAAAACAAGGCTCTAACATAACGAAATGTGGAAAAGGTAAAGTGGTCTAAATACTTTCCGAATGCACTGTACGTTTTCATCTCACGTGAAAGTAATTATACTTTAGCTAAAGTCCTTTTCACATGGCCTTTTATTCCTTTTCAGATATTAGTCCTTTTCACATCGCCAGAAAACATGTTTCGAACACTCAACCACACAGTAAAGATACACTCTAAACTGAATGGAGTGGGGAGTTGATTTGTTATAGACGTCTCACTGTGTGGAGTTGTTTTTATTTCCATCATTTGCAACATCAGGCACCCCAGAATGAAGTCTTTGTGCTTCATAATGGAAAAGTTATCACATTTGTGACTAAAATGAAGAACTCATTTCAAAAGCCCTGGGATGGGGGTCTTTGAATGTTAATGAGCAGATTGAGCTTTTGCTCACTGGCGTACCACGCAGCCCCCTCAAAGCAGGGGGGCCAAGGGGCTCTGGGAGCCCACAACCCCCTCCATCCTGCCCCGACCTGGAGGTTGCCCCGCCTCCCCAGATAGGATTTGAACATGTCATAAGCCATGGCAAGAATGTTTAGATATGAACATGTGATTATTATTTGACCCTGCTGATCATCTATGAACGTTTGAACATCTTTAAGAACAATCTGGCCTTAATGACCACCGGCACAGCCAGAAGAGGACTGGCCACTCCTCAGAGCCTGGTTCCTCTCCAGGTTTATACCTAAGTACCAACCTTTCTAGGGAGTTTTTCCCAGCCACCGTGCTTCTACATCTGCATTGCTTGCTGTTTGGGGTTTGAGGTTGGTTTCTGTATTAGCACTTTGTGACGTCTGCTGATGAAAAATTTGCTTTATAAATGCATTTGATTGAAAACTGCACATTTCCCTCTCTGTCCCATTGCAAAATGTGTAGAATAGCATGAGATTAGCTATAAAACTGTACATGTTTCTCTCTGCCCCATGGTAGTGTGTGTAGAATTGCAGGAAAATAGTTTTAAAACTGCAACATTTTCTCTCGGCCTTAAGGCAAAATGTGTAGAATAGCATGAGATTAGCTACAAAGGTGGGCTTGCTCAGACCTTACAGGGGGCCATGCGAAACTGTAGACTTTTGTTACAGTCACAATGTTTTTCCTTTTTTCGTCCTCTGGTTTGATTTGAAATAAAATGATAATCATACGCATGATGACAAATAAGTTATGACAATGGAGGAAAAAGATATATGCAGTCACCAGCAATTCTGTTTTTGATTGTTTTTTAGTGGGCTTTTGCACTGAAAATTTGGGAGGAATGTAATACATTTCTTCAATGATGTACAAAATGTACACAATATGTATGAAGGCCTAAATAATACACTCTATTAGATTATACTCTAATAATGCATACGGTATATTTCATAGGAGGTGAACATAACTGCCCATTTGTCTTTTGAGCTGCTTCATGATTTGGAGTGAAACCGAAGAGGAAGCTGATGGGAGAATGAACAAAGGGCTGGTCAGCCAGCAATGTTGACAGTTCTCTTCAATACACTATTTAACACCCCAAACTGGTCAGAGGGATAACGAATGGCACTGTTCCACAGTGTGTGTAGTAGTAGGTTTGTTGTTTGTGTATGCTGGAGGTATTATTGACTGTAATAAGGAAGAGCTTCTTGTTTACTGCAGAACCTCCTCTTATCATGGGTATATAGTCCTTCCCAGTTCCCACCTGAAGGAATAAGGAGAAAACATGTTCTATTGTCAGGTCTCCAGTTCTAACCAGGACATCTCCTATATGGGCTGTATTGTGCAATCGGCATGCAACCCCTCTGCTTCTCTGTTCTAAAGCCCCCCTTTCTGTCACACTCCCCCCACCCTCCTTACCCGCCCCACTCTGTTTGAGATGTGGCCTGTGTGTGTAAGTGGAGGGGGTTGTATGGGTGCAGAGAGAGGAGAGGCTGAATCACAATTAGCTCGAGTTTTCGCCTCTTAATACAGCAGCACAAATGGGCCAAAGAGGCTTGGACTACAAAAGACGCCAGAGACGGGAAGAACAGGACCAGAAAATGTCACATTCTGTGGATTCGCTAGTTGAACATATTTGTTATTTACAACAAAAAATAAAATAAATGTAGCACCCTTGGATAACATGGATTGCTCCATATGTTCTCTCTATATATTATTGTCTAAAAGGCAGAAATAATAGATGCTATGATTCAAGCCCTGGTCTGTCTCGGTGACTCCACTTGGAAACATTGAGAGAAATCCAGAATCATGAGTCATGCCGCAAACTGTAGCCATTATAATTGCTTATTGAACCAGATGAGAGCCGAGGCTTTACAGCCCAGTTAAATGCAGTATGTTACTTATGTCACCTTTGCTTCATTATGTTTTGTGGAGAAAAATGAATGGCTGAAAACAAAATAATTTTGTTTACAAGGTTGTTGTTGCTATGATCTCCTTCTGACTCTCTTTTTAGTTCCAGATTCCACGCGTTGTTCAGCATAAATCCTTTCTCTATACTTGTAAATGACCTAACATAAGAGGTTGAGTCACGTGGGCGGCAGGTAGCCTAGCAGTTAAGAGCTTTGGGCCAGTAACCGAAAGGTTGCTGGTTCGAGTCCCCGAGCTGACAAGGTGGGGGGGGAACTGCCATTCTGCCATTGAGCAAGGCAGTTAAACCCCATCAACAACTGCTCCTCGGGTTCTGATTACCTTGATTAAGGCAGCCCCCTGCACCTCTCTGATTCAGAGGAGTTGGGTTAAATGCAGAAGGAACATTTCGGTTGAATGCAGTCAGTTGTGCAACTGACTAGGTTTTTCCTGTATTTTATTTTAATTTGATTGAACCTTTATTTAACTAGTATTGCAGGGCTTGGTCTCCGACTGTCACTTGGAATACTGTAATAGCAATTCATAGCTATTACACTCTTCCCTTCACACTATCACTATTGATATCAGAATAAGAATGGTATGATGAAATGATAATAATAATAATGATAATAATAATAATAATAATGAAATGATCGTTACAAATGTCAACGTTTTAACATGTTGGCCAATCCATCCAATCATCACTGCACATGCTCCTATGCTTTTAGCCAACCCTATGTTATCTAGGTCATTTGGCTTGCTTTGTCTTGTGTTCATTCTCCTAAAGTGAGATAAATGTGGACCACCATGCAGGTAGTTTCAAGCTGAGTTGCTGAGATGTTTTCAGATGTGGTCCCTCTCTTTTGTTCCCTATGACTGTGCTCTGTTCTGGACTAGTCGGCCATGTGGAGTTCCCGATCTGTCACTTAGGGTCCCATATGCAGTCAGTCTGCCACAGCAGTTCTTGCCAGACACGAGGAACGTTTTGAATAGATGCAATGCTGTCTGGTCATACAGGGGGATGGGTAGTTGAAATAGCCATATACAGATTCGGGATCTTAATTTGATCAGTTTTGTCGCAGGTGTAAAAGGTTACTGTAGGCTAATTGTTTGTGTGAGATCTAATGAGAGAAAGAGAACTGCAAGTTTTCATTGAATTTATGGAAATCTATAAGCGCAGGAAAATTCTTTGCTGCAACCAATATTATATCTGTACATCAGCTATTCCTGGAGCTAGAATTGAGACCAAAATACCTACCGTATTGGGATGGCCATCATCATCTTGGAGTATAACTTGAATGAGTTTGAGTAATTTATTTAAAAATATCTCAACATACTATACATTCATAAAATGATTATCTGCGATATTTAACGATTGATGGGGTGTTGAATGTACTAAAGAGACCCATTGTCTTGTTTTGAAGTTTTTTAAACAGAGGGAAACTGGTGTATTGGATTAACTGAAATGCATGTATTTGATTTTGTTTGCAAATGTATGCCCTGTGCTGTGTTTTCCTTCCATAAGTCAGTGGGTGAATTGACAGTTGAGGGTGGATGCAGTTAACTGCACTGTTAAGACCTTCTCATTTATTTTGTTGTGTTGCTTTGTTTCTGCTGGGTAGGCAATTGGCAAGCTTTCCAAGTCTAGTGCACCATGCTTGGAGGGGGCGGGGGTGTCTATTGGAGAGCCAAGTCTTTACTTCCAGCAAAAGATAGAGGGCAAAATATAGTCTGTCAGGGTTGAAATTTGCTTCAATTGTCACCAAATCATATCGACTAGCCTACATCCCATTCCCAAGCAACCTTTGTTTCTCTGCTTGCTTTTCTGACGTGTCTCAGGATATTTCATCCAGTATTCATTTGAGGGCTCTTAAATGACTTCATGTCTCAGAATTAGCTCTACAATTCTACGAAGTTTGAATCCAGCGAATCTCTCAGTTTGAGCCAGTTGCAGCGTTGGTATTTCCCCAGGAGAATACACAATCACAAGTGGAATTGGATATTTTTCAGAACTGTTAAAGAACGGTGCAGATGCAAAGTTTGGTAACAGAATGACCGCACAAACAGTCATTCTGTTACCAAACTTTGCATCTTCACTGTTCTTCAAGTAAATGTGTTTTTGTAAAATGTTTAGTGGAAATAGTTAAAAGTAGTCCTTGTGCATAGAGTTGAATGGTTTGTTTAACTTTGCAGTCATAGCTTTTTGTTTGGTATACATTTTAAAGTGGACAATCTTAGCCTCAGTATCACTCTTACTGTGGAATTGCCCTAATATATGATGTCAAACCGTGCATACAGTAGCTAGCAGACAGACAAAGTACACTACATGACCAAAAGTATGTGGGCACCTACTCATCAAACATCTCATTCCAAAATCATGGGCATTAATCTGGAATTGGTACCCCCTTTGCTGCTATAACAGCCTCCACTCTTTTGGGAAGGCTTTCCACTAGATGTTGGAACTAAAGGTCGACTGGATACAATCTTGCAACCTTACAGTTAACTAGTCCAACGCTATAACGACCTGCCTCTCTCTCGTTGCACTCCACAAGGAGACTGCCTGTTACGCGAATGCAGTAAGCCAAGCTAAGTTGCTAGCTAGCATTAAACTTATCTTATAAAAAACAATCATAATCACTAGTTAACTACACATGGTTGATGATATTACTAGATATTATCTAGCGTATCCTGTGTTGCATATAATCTGACTGAGCATACAAGTATCTAAGTATCTGACTGAGCCGTGGTAGGCAGAAGCAGGCGCGTAAACATTCATTCAAACAGCACTTTCGTGCGTTTTGCCTGCAGCTCTTCGTTGTGCGTCAAGCATTGCGCTGTTTATGACTTCAAGCCTATCAACACCAGAGATGAGGCTGGTGTAACCAAAGTGAAATGGCTAGCTAGTTAGCAAGCGCTAACTAGAGGGACGGAAGCTATACTGTTTCACTGGCAATACTAAAGTGCCTATAAGAACATCCAATAGCCAAAGGTTAATGAAATACAAATGGTATAGCGGGAAATAGTCCTATAATTCCTATAATAACTACAACCTAAAACTTCTTACCTGGGAATATTGAAGACTCATGTTAAAAGGAACCACCAGCTTTCATATGTTCTCAAGTTCTGCGCAAGGAACTGAAACGTTAGCTTTCTTACATAGCACATATAGCACTTTTACTTTCTTCTCCAACACTTTGTTTTTGCATTATTTAAACCAAATTGAACATGTTTCATTATTTACTTGAGGCTAAATAGATTTTATTGATGTATTATATTAAGTTAAAATAAGGGTTCATTCAGTATTGTTGTTGTAATTGTCATTATTACAAAATATTAAATAAAAGCGGCCGATTAATCGGTATCCGCTTTTTTGGTCCTCCAATAATCGGTATCGGCGTTTAAAAATCATAATCGGTCGACCTCTAGTTGGAACATTGCTGCGGGGACTTGCTTCCATTCAGCCACGAGCATTAGTGAGGTCGGGCAGTGATGCCTGGCTCACAGTTGACATTCCAATTCATCCCAAAGGTGTTCGATGGAGTTGCGGTCAGGGCTCTGTTCAGGCCAGTCATATTCTTCCACACTGATATCGACAAACCATTTCTGTATGGACCTTGCTTTGTGCACGGGGGCATTGTCATGCCGAAACAGGAAAGGGCCTTCCCCAAACTGTTGCCACAAAATTGGAAGCACAGAATCGTCTAGAATGTCATTGTATGCTGTAGCGTTAAGATTTCCCTTCACTGGAACTAAAGTGCCTAGCTGGAATCATGAAAACAGTCCCAGACCTTTATTCCTCCTCCACCGAACTGTTTTTAAAATGTATTATTTTACTTTTACCCCTTTTTCTCTCCAATTTCGTGGTATCCAGTTGGTAGTTACAGTCTTGTTTCCTCGCTGCAACTCCTGTACGGACTCGGGAGAGGCAAAGGTCGAGAGTGTCCTCCGACAACATGACCCAACCAAGCCGCCACAGGAGTCGCTAGAGTGCGATGGGACAAGGACATCCCTGCCGGCCAAACCCTCCCCTAGGCTGGACAACACTGGGCCAATTGTGCGCTGACCCATGGGTCTCCCGGTCACGGCCGTCTGCGACAGAGCCTGGACTTGAATCAGGATCTCTAGTGGTACAGCTAGCAACTGCGATGCAGTGCCTCTGACCACTGCCCCACTCGGGAGGCCCCCTCCACCAAACTTTACAGTTGGCACTATGCATTTGGGAAGGTAGTATTCACCTGGCATCCGCCAAACCCAGATTCGTCCGTCGGAATGGCAGATGGTGAAGCGTGATTCATCACTCCAGAGAACGTGTTTTCACTGCTCCAGAGTCAAATGACGGCAAGCTTTACACCACTCCAGCCAACGCTTGGCATTACGCATGGTGATCTTAGGCAAGTGTGCGGCTGCTCGGCCATGGAAACGAACAGTTCTCGTGCTGACATTGCTTCCAGAGGCAGTTTGGAACCCGGTAGTGAGTGTTGCAACCGAGGACAGACGATTTTTACACGCTACGCGCTTCAGCACTAGATGGTCCCATTCTGTGAGCTTGTATGGCCTACCACTTCGCGGCTGAGCCGTTGTTTCTCCTAGACATATCCAATTCACAATAACAGCACTTAAAGTTGACCGGGGCAGCTCTAGCAGGGCAGAAATGTGACGAACTGATTTGTTGGAAAGGTGGTATCCTATGAAAGTCAGTGAGCTCTTCAGGAAGGCCATTCTTATCTATGGAGATTACATGGCTGTGTGTTTGATTTTATACACCTGTCAGCAACGGATGTGGCTGAAATATATAGTGAATGTTCACTAACCCTGCATTCATAGCCAAGTGGGAAGGTGGTATTTACCACATACAATGCATTTAAAAAATATATTATACAAAAAAGAAAATTCACTTCTATGCCCCTCCATCTGTTAATTACTAGTGGGAAACTTGTCTATCATCCCTGAACTCCGACTTCTTCCACATGCTGACCTCTGATGTCACTTCCTGAGAAATTACCTTGATAACAGAATTTTCGGCAGTTAAATGCAACAATAAAACATTACATTAGTTTTTTAACACTATAATTTGTTTGCAAAGCATGATAGATGTTCTTTTATTTTATGGTTGACACAGCTTGGCCATTGCTATTCACAAGAAGCATTGCCTGATGTGAACCATGCCTCTAACAAAAGAGATCTCAGAAGACCTAATATTAATAATTGTTAACTTGCATAAAGCTGGAAAGGGTTACAAAAGTATCTCTAAAAGCCTTGATGTTCATCAGTCCACGGTAAGACAAATTGTCTATAAATGGAGAAAGTTCAGCACTGTTGCTACTCTCCCTAGGAGTGGCCGTGCTGCAAAGATGACTGCAAGAGCACAGCGCAGAATGCTCAATGAGGTTAAGAAGACTCCTAGAGTGTCAGCTAAAGACTTAAAGAAATCTCTGGAACATGCTAACATCTCTGTTTATGAGTCTACTATACGTAAAACACTAAACGAGAATGGTGTTCATGTGAGGACACCACGGAAGAAGCCACTGCTCTCCAAAAAAAACATGCACGTTTGAAGTTAGCAAAAGAGCACCTGGATTTTCCACAGCACTACTGGCAAAATATTCTTTGGACAGATTAAACTAAAGTTGAGTTGTTTGGAAGGAACACACAACACTATGTGTGGAGAAAAAAAGGCACAGCACACCAACATCAAAACCTCATCCCAACTGTAAAGTATGGTGAAGGGAGCATTATGGTTTGAAGCTGCTTTGCTGCCTCAGGGCCTGGACAGCTTGCTATCATCGACGGAAACATTTATTCCCAAGTTTATCAAGACATTTTGCAGGAGAATCTGTTCGCCAATTGAAGCTCAACAGAAGTTGGGTGACGCAACAGGACAACGACCCACAACACAAAAGTAAATCAACAACAGAATGGCTTCAACAGAAGAAAATATGCCTTCTGGAGTGGCCCAGTCAGAGTCCTGACCACAACCCGATTGAGATGCTGTGGTATGACCTCAAGAGAGCGAATCACACCAGACATCCCAATAATATTACTGAACTGAAACAGTTTTGTAAAGAGGACTGGTCCAAAATTCCTCCTGACCATTGTGCAGGTTTGACCCGAAACTACAGAAAACGTTTGGTTGAGGTTATTGCTGCCAAAGGAGGGTCAATCAGTTATTAAAACCAAGGGTTCACCGATACTTTTCCCACTTTGCACTATGAATGTTTACACGGTGTGTTCAATAAAGACATGAAAACGTATAATTGTTTGTGTTATTAGTTCAAGCAGACTGTGTCTATTGTTGTGGCCTAGATGAAGATCAGATCAAGTGTTATGACCAGTTTATGCAGAAGTCCAGGTCATTCCGAAGGGTTTACAAACGTTTTCTTGCCACTGTATTATCTGACTACTGTTCCTTAGTAATTTAAACAAATTGGAAGGGCAATGATTATCATTTTAAACGTATTTTTGTTGGGTATTGGACACTATTATTGAGACACTTTGGAAATCAGAAGCAGATACAGGTAGGTGGATTTAACCCCAGTCTCCAGTGGGGCATGGTATTTCTGACTTGAGTGTTACCACTACACCACAGCTCTGCACAGGCAATGATTATTCTGAACACTGGAAATTCTTTCTCTGTAAAATATGTATCACAATGATCCGTTGTCAGCTCCTATATTGAGAGGCTGGTGTTTCAGGTTTCAGGATATGACAGCTAGAAAACAATGGTTGTGTCCCAAGTGTTTCAAGTCAGCAAAATGAGGGATCAAGGGGGTCATACTAAATGGTTATAAAGTAGCTGATGTTTTGTGTTCGTAGTACTCAAGTGTATTCAGCCAGGGAAGTCTTGTTCGGTTCGTATGTGGGTAGTGCTCCCCCCTCTCCAGCTCTCTGTGGAGTTTTGTTCTATTCTATTCTGTTTTATTTTTTCTTGTGTTTATGCCTTGGTAGTGGAATCACTCGGGAAGTCTTTCATATCCCCACTCTGCGCTGCCCTGGCGGCTGTCAGTGTAATAGTATGTGAGATGGATTATGGGGTTATTTCCCTGCAGTGAAAAAACTATTGTTGCATCAGTCAGTCAGTCAGCGCCTTCCCAGACTGGCCTCTTAGTACACTGGAGTTAAGCTTTGTCAGGATGCCCTCCTGCACCAGAATTATGAATCACTTCTACCTCCCACCTTCAGCTATACGTGCTATACAGTGTACAAACACACACAGACGCACTCTCACAGACAAATGTGTAGGCCCTATATACAGGTAGTACTCTATGTGGGACTGTCAATTTGAGTCTGTGCAAGTAATCAATCCATCATGCAAAATTGATTACATGAATCAGGATATGATGCAAGACAGAAGGAAAACCGGCAGATATGGTCGTCTGTATGCTCAAAGTAATGTTCTTGGTAGGGGTAACGGTTCCGTAACCACAGACGCTGGGAGACGGGGAAGCAAGTACAGGGTGAGGATTTAATAATAAATTGACATGAAACTAAACAAGACCAGAGTCTGGACAAGAGAAACAAAACAACAGCAATGCAGACACGGGAATGAAACTGAGGAATTTACAGATATAGGGGAGGCAATCAATGACGTGATTGGAGTCCAGGTGAGTCCGATGAAGCGCTGGTGCGCGTAACGATGGTGACAGGTGTGCGTAATGATGAGCAGCCTGGCGACCTCGAGCGCCAGAGAGGGGGAGCGGGGACAGACGTGAGAGTACCCCCTTCTAGGGACGCCACCTGGCGTCCTACCTGGGCGAGCCTGACGGGCCAGCCGAGGTGCGGGAGCCCGACGAGCCGGCTGAGGCGCGGGAACCCGACGAGCCATCTGAGTCATGGCGTGGGACCCTACCAAGCCAACCGAGGCTTGGGAGCCTGAAGAGCCAGCTGAGGCATCCCTGGTTGCTTCGGCAATGGCACCTGGACCCGATGTCACCAAAACAACAACATTATAATAACTCCCTGATGCTTCCAATTGTGGTGTCTGCATTCTGTAACGGTTCTGTAACCACAGACGCTGGGAGATGGGAAGCAATACAGGGTGGGGATTTAATAATAAATAGAAACAAAACAAGAACATCGTCTGGACAAGAGAAACAAAACAACATCAATGCAGACACGGGAATGAAACTGAGGAAGTGACAGATATAGGGTAGGCAATCAATGATGTGATGGAGTCCAGGTGAGTCCGATGAAGCACTGGTGTGCGTAACGATGATGACAGGTGTGCGTAATGATGATGACAGGTGTGCGTAACGATGATGACAGGTGTGCGCAATGATGATGACAGGTGTGCGTAACGATGATGACAGGTGTGCGTAACGATGATGACAGGTGTGCGTAATGATGAGCAGCCTGGCGACCTCGAGCGCCAGAGAGGGGGAGCGGGGACAGACGTGACAGCTAGGGATAATACTAATAAATAACTAATACAATTCATAAAACATCATTTCATCCTCAGTACCTCCAGTTTCAGTTCCTCCTCTTCATCACCCCAGGTTTTCTACCTCTTTACTCTGTATTTACTCCTTTCTTCTAAGCCGCTTGTGGCTAGTCACAATAAAGTGCTATTATGGGTTTACAGATTAGAGCTTCTCTTATCAGGATTTATATTAGCTGCTTTGATATGAAATACAGCAGCTCCCCATTGGCCTTGATACCCCTCTTGATATGTATGGAGGTTATTACAGGTTCTTAAAAGTCTTCACACCTGTTTGCTATTTACTGTAAATGTTTTTTCCCTTTATCATGGAATCTGCTGTCTATCTGAAGGGTCAACCTTTTCTCTGTTCATTACAGAAATGAGACTAATACATCAGTAAAATACGCTAATGTTGCTATGAATTAAAACGCTAAACTATTGAAACAGCTTCTAAATTCAAGTCATGAACAACGATGGTAACAATTCGTTGAAAAAATAGATACAGTTACATATCTGGATATAATTTTAGGGATATATCATATCTTACCATTTTGACAGTATTGATCATATTATTTTTGCGCTGGTTGGCTCTACCTGCACCAACAATCCAGTATTTTTCCTTCATTGCTTATCCTCCAGATTATTTTTAAATAGGGAGCACATTTTTTTCAGCAGTTTTATTTCCATGACTGTGTCACGGATCCCTCTGGAACTTTGCGCACACCTGGCCCCTATTCCCGCTAATTGTATTTGATTATATGTGCCCTTTGGTTTCCATTGAGCTGTCGATTATTGATACAATGTCCGTTGGTTCGTGTGAGTATCTGTGCTGTGTGTTTTGGATTTCGTACCATTGTGGATTGCGCAGATGATTACGGGTCTCGTCCTGTGTGTTAATCATTGTGCGCTTGTGTTATTTATTTGAGGTACTCCTCGCTCTTTTGTTTGGGTTTCAACCTTGTGTGTTGTATACATGTTTGTTTGGTCTTCTTCCCCGTGCCCTTGCACGGCACGCCTTAATTTGGGTGTAATAAAAAAAACTATTACGCATTCCTGCGCCTGTCTCCCGAATCGTACATACCGACGTGACAGACTGATCAAAACTCGTTTGCAGCAGACATATGGTGAGCAATATGTTTGAAACATCGAATCATAATAAAAATCACAGTATCGAATCGCAATACATACTGTAAAATTGTGAGAATCGCAATACATATCGTATCGGCAACTATGTATCGCTATAATATCGTATGGTGAGGTCCCTGGCATTTCCCAGCCCTAGTATGCATCCATTATTAATTAGGTGCCTACAGCCTCTCATACACTTACTCTACTGTATGTGTCCTCAAGTAAATTAAATCAATAAGCAACATTTCAGGAGATGTGTTTTTATTCCCTTGCTCAGCAGCTAAGAACACACTGTTTTTCCAAATTTTGCTCAATATGGCTTCAAACAAAGGAATGAGTGCATGCAGAGTGCAGTATGATGTAATATAGTCAAATATACAGTAACTATGCAGTGGTTGACGTAGTTCTCTGTAGGATTTTGAAAGTTGAATTATTGAAGACTTATCATTTTCTATAACATCATCATACCTCTGCAATGGTGTACTGCTATGCCCCACTACAAACCCATACTGTAGTGTTTCATTATTTTAAGTGAAACTGGTCAATCATACGTTATGTTTGCTATGCTGTAGCCCAGCACCACCATTTGGCTGATTTCTGGTTCATCTAAAATTGTGATTTCAGTGTTTCTCTGGGAATTCAGTTGTTCCTCCTGAGAAGAAAGACTCAGTGTCACATATACTCCCATTTAGAGCCCTGATTGCAGCAGATGGATCAGGTGATGTGGATGTGGACTGAAAGTGAATCTCCTGCATTAGCAGTGATCCCTTCTGTTTAATCACCTCAGAGCCTCTGGGCCAGTGGCCCGCACTCTGAGCAGAGAGAAAGCTCTGATAACCTGGGCCTCTTAGAAATAACATCATTTCATTTCATATGATGGGATGTGTTTTCCTTTTCTCTGCATACAGAAATGGAAAAAAATAAATTGAATGTGCCTCACAAGGGTCTGATAACCACAGATGCTACCCCATGCCAGTAATGGATTCAAGTCTGGCAGTTATACTTTCACGCATTTGTCATCTTGGGCCCGCCAGGTGTTGTTTTTAGTTGTAAAAAGATGCTGAGCATCTCCCACTGAATAATTTGTCATGTCTCTGCAAACTCTCTCCCTATACTACTATGTGTCCAATGGTCCCTCTATGCAGTGCTGAGATTCAACAATTCTAATGTTAAGATTTTCAAACGGCTTACCAATGGCTCATACTGACTAGAGTCTTTCCAGTAAGTGCACAGTGGTAGACACAGACCCATGGCCAGGTTAACACACAGATCCATGGCCAGGTTATCACACAGACCCATGGCCAGGTTAACACACAGGCCCATGGCCAGGTTATCACATAGACCCATGGCCAGGTTAACGCACAGACTCATGGCCAGGTTATCACACAGACCCATGGCCAGGTTAACACACAGACCCATGGCCAGGTTAACACACAGACCCATGGCCAGGTTAACACACAGACCCATGGCCAGGTTAACACACAGACCCATGGCCAGGTTAACACACAGATCCATGGCCAGGTTATCACACAGACCCATGGCCAGGTTAACACACAGACCCATGGCCAGGTTAACACACAGACCCATGGTCAGGTTAACACACAGACCCATGGCCAGGTTATCACAGAGAGCCAGGCCAGGTTAACACAGACAGAGGCCCAGGTTAATGACACAGAGAACCAGGCCAGGTTAACACAGAGAGAGGCCCAGGTTAATGACATAGAGAGCCAGGCCAGGTTAACACAGACAGAGGCCCAGGTTAATGACACAGAGAGCCAGGCCAGGTTAACACAGACAGAGGCCCAGGTTAATGACACAGAGAGCCAGGCCAGGTTAACACAGACAGAGGCCCAGGTTAAAACATTGAGAGAACCAGGCCAGGTTAACACAGACAGAGGCCCAGGTTAATGACACAGAGAGCCAGGCCAGGTTAACACAGACAGAGGCCCAGGTTAATGACACAGAGAGCCAGGCCAGGTTAACACAGACAGAGGCCCAGGTTAATGACACAGAGAACCAGGCCAGGTTAACACAGAGAGAGGCCCAGGTTAATGACATAGAGAGCCAGGCCAGGTTAACACAGACAGAGGCCCAGGTTAATGACACAGAGAGCCAGGCCAGGTTAACACAGACAGAGGCCCAGGTTAATGACACAGAGAGCCAGGCCAGGTTAACACAGACAGAGGCCTAGGTTAACACAGACAGAGGCCCAGGTTAATGACACAGAGAGCCAGGCCAGGTTAATGACACAGAGAGCCAGGCCAGGTTAACACAGACAGAGGCCCAGGTTAATGACACAGAGAGCCAGGCCAGGTTAACAGTATCTTTCTAGCTGGCAGTGAGTCAGCACTGCGCTGGCAGAGAGTCTTGTTTCATGCGGCTCACAAACCTTTGTCGCAAATTGCCTCCAGGAGAAACAACATGGCTTAATAATGTGTTAAATTGGACATGATCGTTGGACATAGGGCTAATTTTATGCAACCTCTTATTGCTTCTTCTCCGTCTCCATTAATCTGGCCATTTGTTTTTTCTCCCTGGCTGCAAGAAAGGGGATAGTGGGAGGAGGACGGGGAGTTTGAGAGCGTGAACAAGAGAGTTAGAGAGCTAGTTAGAGAACAGAAATAAGATTTTTTGGGGGGCATGATTTTATACAATTATTACTTCTGACATTTGCTTAGAACAATTCTCATTCAGCAAGCATGTTATTGAGGAGTTTTGCGATTTGAGAAACACTTAAAGCGATCAACAAAAGGCCAGGAGGATGTGCCTGCAATTTGCATGCAGACTGAGGCTCAGGTGTTTAAAAGCCTACTAGATACAGTATACGGCAGTCTCCTATAATGGTGCCCAAAACAATATCCCTTGGTAGCCCATAGATGGGGACATATATTTTACAGGAACAAAGAGTAGAATCTTGGGCTAAAGGTAGAAATATAGCATCCCGAATAGTAGCTGCTGCTCATGCAGCAGTTGAGAAAGGCGAGAGTCAACAAGGGATTTGCATGGCAGTATATATTATTATGATGACATAATACACCTTTTCCTTTGGTCAGCACCAGTGTTTTCATGTGTCTTGTGTTTTTCCTCTGCAGGTTGGATAGTGGTAATAATGTAAGGGACAAGAACCACGCTAAATTGATGGATGTTTTTCAAGAACCCAACTTTGCTGTGCTGGCTTCAAACCTGGAACAGATCAACAAAGTGGACCAGAATGGTAAAGACATGTGTATGTTGCTTTGCTAGAAACACATGAGGCCTACTTGAATTTAAAAAAACAAAAAAACAAATGGACACACCAAGACCTAATTCTTCTCCACAGGTGTAGCTATATTGTATCATATTGTATCATATGTTATAGCATTTTACAATGTGTTTTTATGAAGGAACAGAGGGAATGCTGCTACATTATCACGGTACATTATGTCACAATCGTAGTACGAGTTCTTATATGGAACAAGATGCTACAGTACGCATTGTTTTCACCTCCGCTATTTAGCTTGGCTGTGACCTTTACAAAGCTGAAAGGCAAGAAGCCTCAGCCTTGATATTTAGTGACTTTAACCTTTGCTACCTGTTTTAATGCCCAGAGACGGTCTAATGAATGTGTGGAATGTTTTCGTCCATTTTTTTAATTCTGAAAGAACTTATCATCCTTTCGCACGACACTCCCATCCTTAACGACCCTGAATGTCAAAGGGTAAAGGTCACTCACACAGAGGACGGGAAAGGTTATTCCTTTTGTCATTCCTTCCATTCATCCTGTAAATACATCACATCAACATAAAGATGTTCAATCAGAGTAATAGAAAAGGCAGAGGCCTTATTTAAGATTGAAAAAAAAAGGCTAATGATTTCTATATTTCCACAAAATTTGTCCCATGATTACTTTCTATTATGGCTTTTATTTTATTCTCATTGCATTCTTATCACAAATTATAGAGCACAAGAAACACAATGATGATGATTAATGATGAGCATTTCATTTTTCTCAAGAAAAAGCTGAATTCCCCTTTTCAGCTTGAATTAACTCTAATATGCCTCGTCTTTGTAAAAAACTACTATTTTGTGCAGCCTGTTTGAAAAAAACATGACCTGTGCATTTTACCAGATGAAAGAGAGGCTAGGAACATACACTGAGTGCACAAAACATTAGGAACACCTGTTCTTTCCATGACTGACCAGATGAATCCAGGGGAAAACTATGACCCCTTGTTGATGTCACTTACTAAATCCACTTCAATCATTGTAGATGAAGGGGAGGAGAGAGGTTAAAGAAGGATTTTTAAGCCTTGAGACAAGTGAGACATGGATTGTGTATGTGTGCCATTGAGGGTGAATGGGCAAGACAACATATTGAAGTCCCTTTGAAAGGGGTATGGTTGTAGATGCCAGGTGTGCCGGTTTGAGTTAAGAACTGCAACACTCCTGGGTTTTTCACGCTCAACAGTTTCCTGTGTGTATCAAGAATGGTCCACCACCCAAAGGGCATCCAGCCAACTTGACACAACTGTTGGAAGCATTGGAGTCAACATGGGCCAGCGACCCTGTGGAATGCTTTCGACACCTTGTAGAACCCATGCCTCGACGAATTGAGGCTGTTCTGATGGCAAAAGGGGGTGCAACTCAATATTAGGGAGGTGTTCCTAATGTTTTGTACACTGTGTACATTGAGCTTAAAATGAAAGATAATTAAAGAAAGGAAATAGTATAGTATATTAAAATGTCATCTTATATAGGAAATACAGTATGTTAAAGTACTCTCACATTGTGCATCAGTGAGTTCACAAGGGAATTACTTGATATCTGATACTATCTCTTTGTTCCGCTCTACAGAATCACACAACCAGGACAGTTCTTTGAAGCTAGACAGTCCCGGCACCCCTCCTAAAGCCAATCTACCAAAAGGAGGCCCTGAGAGTGAGAGGACCTCACTTAGCCCATCCTCACCTCTCAGCCCAACAGAGACCCCTGAGCCCAGCACCACTACTGCTGATGATTCCTCCTCCACTCACACCATCTCCCTCACCTCCTCTTGCTCCACCAAGTTGGTGAGTCACTGGGCTCTTCCAGAGGACTGTAGTGACAAGGCTGCCTTCACCATGATGGAGACAGGGAGTGTCTCGGCCCTGTCTGGGGGGGACTGCCTTATGCCACAGAGCCGCACCTGCCTGGGATGCTTCATCGAGAGCAAGGATGCTACAGAGCCTGAGCCAGGGCTGGGCCTGGGCCGGGACTACAACCCCTGTCCTGTCTCCTGTCCTGACATGGCCATGCAGTGCATGAGTTCTGGTATCCGCTACGGGGATCAGCTACTCTCAGACCAGCTCCTCAGCTACCCAGAGCACAAGGTTAGAGCAGTGGAGAAGACAGATGAGGAGAAGTCAGCGGAGGACAGTGACTCGGAGGATGCCACGTCAAAGAGTATCTACGAAGGCCTGCTCCTGGACAAGTGCAACGGTGAGGAGGCTCTGCTGGCTAACTCCAGCCAGGACTGGGGCTGCTTTGAGTCCTTTATCAGCGAGAGTAAGATCGAGCTGCTGGACCTCTGCTCTAAGAACGAGCTCTCTGTAAACCTCTTCTCAGAAGAGGACGTAGACAACTATATGTTTGATGATGAGGACTCCACCCTGGGCAGCGACGTGTGCTCGCTGAAGATCCGCTACGAGTCCTTCCAGGACAACGTCCGAGAGAAGACCAACACCATTCAGGAGGAAACCCAGTTCAACTTCTTCCCAAGTGTCGTCGCCAAAAAGGAGGGAGAGGGAGCAGTGAAGAAGGAAGCTGAAGTGCCGCAGGTGAATGGAGAGAAGGTCGAAGTCTGGGTGGCTGGAGAAAAGGTTGACAAAAACAACAGCAGCAGCTCTGCTGAAGTGATGCCGAGTGTCAGTCCAGAGAGCAGCTACCTGTTTGACTTCAACAACTCCACAGAGGACTCTGGAGAGTACAGCGATGACAGCTCCTGTACTGGATCCTCCCTTGACACCTGCCAGACCAAACGGAAATACTGCTTCCTCTCCAGGGAGAACTCCAGCTCCTCCAGCCAGCTGAGCTATGGGCTGAGGTCCAAGAGGAAAGTCAGATACAGCGACGACTATCTGTACGACGTGGATTCTATCGAGAGCGAGAAGAACACGGAGAAAAAAGAGAAGCAGCCGATGGGTCCAAAAAAAGAGGAGGATGACGACTGGTGTCCAAAGAAGAGGAGAAAATCCTCACGAAAAGAGCCTCCGGTGATAATCAAATACATCATCATAAACCGATTTAAAGGGGAGAAGCACATGTTAGTGAAGCTGGGAAAAATTGACACATCAGAGACAACAGTAAGCTTAAGTAAGGACTTAGTTCATAAGTACCAGAGAATGGCCCCTCTGAAAGACTACTGGCAAAAGAGGCGCCAGGAAATGCAGGAGCAGCGCAGGCTGGCTGCTGGTGATAAAAACACATTTCCGAATGGCTGCAGGCGTTCCCTTAATTCTAGCCTGACAAAACGAAAATACAGGATTGCAAATAGAGTCCGGATTCAAAGAATTCACACTGTAGAGCTCTCGCCAAACCACGCCGATCACAAGCAAGAGGTGCGAGCAGCTGAGGATCAGGCTGCCTGTACAGATATGGCATCAATAACAACAACAACCTCTGACTGTGCTGCTAGATTAGACCAAGGCAGTGTAACAGGAAAAAGCAGATCGCTAGAGAGGGAGGGGAAAAGACTTGGAAATAAGATTTTGAAAATAAGGAAATTTAAAAGCGAGGCCAGACTGAAGTCGAAAAAAATGACAGAGGCTCAGCAGGAGGATGGTAAAACTGTGGTACACCTACAAGAGGTTGGCCCACTATCCCCAAGTCAGCACCCTGACATAGTTTACTCTAAAGCAGGCAGCCCTCAGCTTTGTGATGACTCCACTGTCAGTGTCGACCCCACTGAAAAGTCTACTTTTACACCAGCCCCCTGCTCCTCTTCCAGCACAATGACCCATCCTGTAAATGTGAATAGTGGTCTGCCTGTCATCCCCGGAGGCTACCTACAGACATTACTAGATGCCTCTGACTCATCCAGTAACACTGGACTGTCATATTACTCCCAGCAGCAGCAGCAGAATCCCCGACAACAGTTTCCCCATGGGCTCTACCAAGAAGAGAATCCATTCACTAACCTACAGCTGGCCCAGAGCTGTGTTCTATCTCCTCCCTCAGAGTCAGAGCTCCAACAATCCCCCTCTAACTCCAATCAGATGGAGCCAAACTTCACTCACATATCATGGCAGTCTGGAGGTGAACAGCTACCATTTACATCTGACATTCCACCTGAATCTGCTGGCTTTTCCAACACCATGCCTTTGCCAATGACAAACAACTTGCCCTTGTCAGGATATAGTCAAGTCAATGTAGATGGCAACAGACTGCTGAATGATAAGGCACATTTACCTGAAGAGCCACCAGGACCAGACTCAACCCTACAGGCCAGCCGGTCAGCTGAAGAGGAACAGGTGCAGTTCCATAGAGTCACTCTAAACACAGAGAACAGCAGGCTGGCCAGCTATGACTCTATGGGTTCACTGTCTGCCTCCTCTAGCAACTACAGCACTATGAGTCACAAGTCCTGTGAGAAGGAGAGTGAAGAGGATGTGAACGAGAACTTCTTGGCCCACTGTAGTCCCAAACTGGTGATCCAGCAAAGTACTGATGAAATCACTCCCCTTAGGGAGTCCACAGACCTACTGGACATCTCCAACTTCACCCCCGATAAGTTCAGGCACTCGTCGTTGTCAGAGATGTCGCCACCCGACACACCAAATCTCTCCCCACAGGTGATGGGTCCAGAAATGAGGGAAAGCCTAGGAAAAGCCAGGGAGTTTCAAGGAGAGACAGGAGACATGACTCTCTCAACTACACCTGATGGGACTAAGTGGGACTGTAATGTCCTGCCACAACAAAACCATGATGGCAGAGCGATAAACAATCATCAGTTCCAGTTCCATACTTTCAATGACAATGATGGCACAGGGTTAGGTGATAAGATTGACGGCACGGACGTCTTTGATGAGCAGGCTGAATCTATTGGAGGCCGAACTAAAGGTCCCAAGTCAAAAAGGAAAACAACCAGTAAACAGAAAACCAAGACTCCAAGGGCCCCCAAGACAGAGAAGAACAAAGCCCCTAGACAGAATTCTCGTTCATCCAAAAAGCTAAAAGCCCTGCTTGATGCAAAGGCAAAGGCGAAAGGTGAAGAAAGTGAAGGTCTTGCTGGACTGTCAGAAGACTGGCCTTTACTGGGGGAGCACGGTGGGGGCTGGGTAGACGGCGGAAACAACAACAACAGTGCTGTGGATGACGACCAGCGAGAGTTTGAGGAGCCCTCCAACATCCTGTCCAACATAGTCTCTGGGATGGCAGAGGTCGAGAGGTTTATGAAGGTGTCCATCGAGCCACTGTGGGACCCCATGTCTGGACTCTGTCAGCCTCCAGAGGCCAACAGCCTTAAAACTAAGACACTTAAAATCCTGGCGGGCACAACAGCTGACGTCAGGAAAAAGGGTGGTTATGCCACCTCCCCTGGGGCAGGAAGGGGCAGGAAGGCAACTGGCAGGGGAGCCAAAAACCAATCCAAGTTCATTCCTTCAAACCCCTTCTTCCCCCCTCTCACTCTAGACTGCAACATGTTCAACAAGTCCAGCCTCGGTATACCTGGCATCTGTGGGCCCGCACACAAAAAAATGTACCGTCACAAAACCAGTGCAAAATTTGCTGGAGACGAAAACAATACAGGGAAGCGGGACTCGAGCAAGAACGTAGCTCTGATGGCCTCTTATGAGAAACTGAGGTAATATTTTGTAACAGTGGCTGCAAAATACGTCCCCCTCACTCTATTTCCTCCCGCCTCTTGCTCAGTTCCCTGGGTTCCCTTACTGCTCTCACTTTTTGACTTAAATCCAAGTGTTGCATGGCAAAGACATTAACCCTGACTACCCCACCTCCTTCTTTTACCCTGAAACAACTTGCATGTGAGCTTTTATTTGTTCCAGAGAAACTACCTATTGTGTGATTGATTGTCTTCAGCTTGACTGTGATTTCAAACTACTGTGGCTGCTTTTTGTTTCTGACTGCTGCTTGATTCACCTTTCTTGGTCTTTAGTTTGTTTTGTTTTTTGTTACTTTAAGTTTGACTTTTGTATAATAAGAAAAATTGCCTTGAAACTGTTTTGAAAATCATTTTTGTGATACTTAATGGTTTGCTTTGTTTTTTCAATTCTCCATTTCAGCGGAACAGATTGCCCCTCCTTAACATTGTCAAAATTCAGTTTGTGGCTCTCCACAAATGTTTAAAATAACAGTTCAAAAGTTGTCCGTCCTTACATTTAGTCAATGGTTGCCTTCAGTGTACAAAGCGAGAGTGGAGTAGAGTTAGTCATGAGGGAACAATAGAAGTGTCCTATCATTACTGATACCACCCAGCCATTCCATTTGTGGATGTTTTACTGGTGTAGGAGAACTGTATCGCTGTTCTGCTGGGAACCAGACTTTTCAGAATAAAAAAGGGACATTTTTGTATTAACGATAAGACGACTTTCTCATACTGTCCTAATTTTCTTAATATCTTGAAATGGCATTATTTGTCATTGGCTTTTTGCCATGGTTTGGGGAGAGGAGGTGGGAGGGTAAGTGGAGTAAGTACCCAGAATTGCAATTTGTTAATGCTATTGTACAGAGACATATGCACTATTTGCAGAATATGACGATAATTATAATTGTTAAAAATGGAATTATGTGCCAAACGTTGAACAAGTATCTGTATAAACATTTTCTATCTATATGTATATTGGCTGTTTCATGTTCTTTTTGTTAGGGTTGGGGGGTGGGGGTTCTGGACTTCGGTGGCCCGGTCGACATTCTAGAGAACTTACACTTCATTCCGTTTGCCAAGCACCTGCAGCTGACAGTGATACACCTTTTACCAAAATGCAAATGACTGTCTTTTCATTCATACATTCCTTTGAAATGATTGCCATCTGAACTCAAAATCAACAGCCAGCATGGCGATACAGAGAAGGGGATTAAATAGGTCCTGTGGAGAGCTGCCATAAGCTGTTTCAGCAACTAAAAAGTAGCACTGTGTCAATAAGAAATCTTTATGCTCTAACAGGTTAGTTCAATCTTGAGGTCTGAATTTGTACTCTACTCAAGGTTAGTATACTGCTTCATGTAATCTCATGGATTCACCTACCACTGCACAAACATGGAGCTCTGTATTAGATTTCTACAATTTATTTCAATTTACATGAATTGATACTATCCATCAGAGATTGAATATTTATTGTGAAGACCTTTTGTCTCTCGAAACCCCCCTTCCCCTCCATCTTCTCCAAGTTGCCAGGCTAGCCATTGAGACTGGGGATCAGGACAGGTGTCACCACCAGGTGGTGTGGAGTAGACTGCCTTATATCATCCCTGCCCATTGTTAATTGAATGTATTTGACTTCCTCTCCAACACGAGTTTTATATGATGTACCACTGTTGAGCTGCCTGTAAAAGGTGCTTGAAAGCAAATGAACTTACAGGTAACTGAAAAAAGGATGAAGAAATCCTCTGTGCCCTATTTATGAATGTATAAGATACTGTTATGTTTGATGTAATTCTGCCATGATTTTGACATTAATTAGAATTGTGTTTTGCCATTTTTGTTGAAAAGAATATTGAGCTTTATAAATATTGTCAGAGTTGTTGCCAGAGGGACTCCACAAGAACTCCTGACATCCTCCATGAATCTTGTATATTTTTCAGTGTGCCAATTTGTAAAATATTTTCTAAGTGTATATTTTTCTTAGAAAGTGCTGTGAAGTATTTGTAAATGTGGATACCCTTTTTTCGCCTTTATAGGCAGTGAAAGGGATGTATAATGACATGCCTTTGGTTTTAAAAACCAAAATAACAAACATGACAAAAAAAAATATAAAAGGAGAGAGGGAAAACACTGGGAAAAAAGGCTGTAACATTTTGTCTGAAGTTTTGTAATCAGACCAATCTTGTTGTGGGAGTGTAGTGCTACTGTGTAAAAAGTATGATAAAAGAAAAAGAAAAACTGAAATAAAGACATATTTGTGATTTTATTGCTGTTTTATAAATCATTCTAGTATCATTTCGTTTTGTTGTAACTGTTGCAAAGGTTTAAATATTTGTGAACAAGCCTGTATGGTGACAATGTAATATTGGTAACTTGCTGAGTTTTGTAATAATGTTTATGGAATAAATATAAAATAAAAATGAGGTTTTGATTCCTGCTTTCAGATGAGGTCTCCATTTTCTTCTCTCCGCGGACTGTATTGACATCTTTCTGAGAATGTATACAGTCCTTATGTTGCATGGATCTTAAAGACCCTCAAAAAGTGTTGATATTACATTTTACTTGTAGTCTGTATAGTTTGTCTGCAAATAGATTGACTCCACAAAATGCTAAATATGTTACTTCATATACAGTAACAGTCAAAAGATTGGACACAGCTACTCATTCAAGAATTTTTCTTTATTTTTTTACTATTTTCTACATTGTAGAATAATAGTGAAGACATCAACACTATGAAATAACACATATTAAATAATGTAGTAACCCAAAAAGTGTTAAGCAAATCCAAATTGATTTAAGATTTTAGATTATTCAAAGTAGCCACCCTTTGCCTTGATGACAGCTTTTCACACTCATTCTCTCAACCAGCATCACCTGGAATGCTTTTCCAACAGTCTTGAAGGAAATTTCCACATATGCTGAGCACTTTTTAGCTGCTTTGCCTTCACTCTGCGGTCCAACTCATCCCAAACCATCTCAATTGGGTTGAGGTTGGGTGATTGTGGAGGCCAGGTCATCTAATGCAGCACTCCATCACTCTCCTTCTTGGTCAAATAGCCCTTACACAGCCTGGAGGTATGTTGGGTCATTGTCCTGTTGAAAAACAAATTATAGTCTCACTAAGCGCAACCAGATGGGATGGTGTATCGCTGCAGAATGCTGTAGTAGCCATGCTGGTTAAGTGTGCCTTGAATTCTAAATAATTCACAGACAGTGTCACCAGCAAAGCACCCCCACATTGTTACACCTTCTCCATGCTTCACGGTGAAAACCACACATGCAGAGATCGTCCGTTCACCAACTCTGCATCTCACAAAGACACGGCAGTTGGCACCAAAAATCTCAAATTTGGATTCATCAGACCAAAGGACAGATTTCCACTGGTCTAATGTCCATTGCTCGTGTTTCTTGGCCCAAGCAAGTCTCTTCTTCTTATTGGTGTCATTTAGTACAGTTTTTTTGGCAGCAATTCGACCATGAAGGCCTGATTCACCCAGTCTCCTCTGAACAGTTGATGTTGAGATGTGTCTGTTACTTGAACTCTGTGAAGGATTTATTTGGGCTGCAAGTTTCTGAGGCTGATAACTTAAATGAACTTATCCTCTGCAGCAGAGGTAACTCTGGGTCTTTCTTTCCTGTGGCGGTCCTCATGAGAGCCAGTTTCATCATAGCGCTTGATGGTTTTTGCGACTGTACTTGAAGAAACTGTCAAAGTGTTTGAAATCTTCCGGATTGACTGACCTTCATGTCTTAAAGTAATGATGGACTGTCATTTCTCTTTGCTTATTTGAGCTGTTCTTGCCATAATATGGACTTGGTCTTTTACCAAATAGGGATATCTTCTGTACACCACCCCTACCTTGTCACAACACAACTGATTGGCTCAAACGCATTAAGAAGGAAAGAAATTCCACAAAAAAACAAGGTGCACCTAAACTTAATTGAAATGCGTTCAAGGTGACTACCTCATGAAGCTGGTTGAGAGAATGCCAAGAGTGTGCAAAGCTGTCATCAAGGTAAAGGGTGGCTACTTTGAATAATCTCAAATATAAAATCTATTTTGGTTTGTTTAACACTTTTTTGCTGACTACATGATTCAATATGTGTTATTTCATAGTTTTGATGTCTTCGCTATTATTCTACATTGTAGAAATGTTTTTTTTAAATAAATAAAAACCCTTGAATGAGTAGGTGTGTCCAAACTTTTGACTGATACAGTATATATATTTTTTCAGACATTGCTTTGATGAATAGGCACTTGTTTAGAGAGACTACAATATATTTACTTTAGATTATAGAAGCCTTGGATAAACCGGTCAAACTTGTTGACTAGTTATCATGAAGTTTTAGTTCCCGTCAGCAGATGGCAGCATTCAATCTTTTTTTCTTTATGAGGAATAGTTCAGACTATCCTGGTACATTGCTAGGCCCTGTAACATATGGTTAGCATGGATTATACATTGCACAATAGCTATGTTCATATACTTTGCTCATCCACTGCTGCATACATTTGAATTGAATAACAGCTAAATAGGAATGTGTGTGAATGTTGACTGCAACAACAACAAAAAATCTAACCAAATGTCAAATATTCTGTTGTTTATCTATTATTTATGGTAACAGGCAAACCCAAGGTCAGAATGCTCAGTAATCGAGTGAGAGGAGTAAGAATGTGTAGTTGTCTACTAATGAGAGGAACACAACAGAATGTTGATTAATGTAACTTGTAGGGGGAGGGGGGGGGGGGGTTCAGGGTGCATTGTACAACTAGTTGTTGGCTCCCTTTTTCCTCAAGGTAAGGAGGGGTGGAAAAATTACAAGGGAAAAAAAAGACTTACACATAGGAGTTTCCACTAGGTTGCATGGATGGAGGATATATGTGCAAACCAATGACTGTAGTATATGAAGGAGAAGGTGCAAACCATTTTTATTTCTTGCCAATATAGTTAGTAGACAGCTTCTGACAATATTTTGGCCTATGCAGATCAATGCACTACTAGGCCAAGGGCTTCACATTGAGAGGGGTTGTCTATCTCCTTGTCTTCATCAACACTGATCAGGACAGGTGAAACAAATGCTTGGCCTCCAATACAATTCTTCTATCTATATTTCTTCCTGCAATGTACTACCGTAGACATTAGCCTACACTGTACTGTCCATCCCCGCCCACCACTGAACCAGAGCGGAGAACGAGCCCCTAACATTCCTATCCAGTCAGATTGTATGCACATGTGTTTTGCCAAAAAATTTGACACACGAGTGAGTGACAGACCTGGTAGAGAGTGTGGCGAAACAGAGACGACACTGTCTGTCCTGCTGAGTTTTGATGCAGTCTTTACTCGACAAAGTCAAACTAGGATGTGTCAGTTATCCTGTGAGAGATTTTGTTTCAAACCCATTATAGTGTTTTAGGTGCCAAGCTTATGGTCATGTTGCAGCAGTGAGGGAGGGATATTCCTAGATGTGGTAAGTGTGCAGGTGGGCATGAGTCAAAGGAATGTGTAGTATTGGTGCAAAACATTGTGTGTGTTAACTGTAGGGGTACCCATGGTGCTGGAGATCAGAAGTGTCCGGTGAGAGAAAGGCAGTTGAGGTTGCCAGGATCAGAGTAGTACAGGTGTCATATGCTGAGGCAGTGAAGAGAGTAGTAGAGGAAGATGGGTCCAGGGTGAGGGATCCTAAGAGGACCCCTGTGAGTAGGCCGAGGCCAATAGACAGTGATAGGAATAACTATCAATGTGCTTCAGTAAGGTTGGTTTTATAGCCGTGATTACCCCTAATTGGTGCCATCAGCGTCGGGGTGTCCAGCCGGGTACTCACAGCACGTTCCTCCCCTCTATCACCCACCCCCGGGGTAGACCTCCCGGGATACCAACCCACCCCTGACCAGATCGGAGGCGTGCTCAGGACTAGGTTTGCGCGTGCTTAGGACTAGGTTTGCGTCCCTCCTGGAGAGGGCATCCGCATTGCCGTGCCAGGCCCCCGACCTGTGGATAACAGAGAAAGAGAATCGCTATAAGGACAGGAACCAGCGGGTGAAGCGGTCATTCGTGTTCTTACCTCTTGCCATCCACATGAGTCGGGCATGTTGACCAAAGTGAAATTCCTCCCAAGGAGGTCATATTTGAGGGTGTCCAGCACCCACTTCACCTTCTCGGCAATCGAGTACTTCTCCCTCGCCTTCATACATGGAGTGCTCCTCGCCTTCCTGCTCTAGGGACAAGACGGCCTCCACCCGTGTCAGACGCGTCGGTGTGGCCCAGGAGATTTTTTGAGAAGTCCGGGGTGGCGAGTATCGGGTGAAAACAGGGCCTGGAATGCCGCCTCGGTGTCCTCCATCCATCGCACCATCTGGGGTAGGCGTGCCTTCGCTAGGTCTGTGTGGGGAGAAGCTATTGCGGCAAAGTTAGGTACAAATAGACTGTAATAGCCTGCTAACCCCAGGAACAACTTGCCTACACCCTGCCCATTGGTTCGGGGGACCGGCCATTCACCAATGGCAGCATTTTTTTCTTCTTGGGGCTTCACATTTCCAGATAGCCCACATACTCCACCTTGGCGTAGCCCAGCTTGCACTTATGGGGGTTCGCGGTCAGCCCCGCATCCCTTAGCACATCCGCCACCGCCTGTAGCCTACAGAGATGGGACTCCCAACTGTCACTGTGCACGATTCTATCATACAAATTAGCAGCAGCGTACTCACGGTGTGGGCGCAGGACACTGTCCATGAGTCACTGGAAGGTTGCTGGGGACCTGTGAAGCCCAAAAAGTAGTGGTATAGCCCCCCTGGGGTGGAGAAGGCCATCCTCTCCTGGGAGGCTGCTGCCAGCAGCACCTGCCAGTACCCCTTCGTCAGGTCCAGGATACTGACATACAGTTGAAGTCTGAAGTTTACATCCACCTTAGCCAACTACATTTAAACTCAGTTTTCACAATTCCTGACATTTAATCCTAGTCAAAATTCCCTGTCTTAGGTCAGTTAGGATCACCCCTTTATTTTAAGAATGTGAAATGTCAGAATAATCATAGAGAGAATGATTTATTTCAGCTTTTATTTCTTTAATCACATTCCCAGTGTGTCAGAAGTTTACGTACACTCAATTAGTATTTGGTAGCATTGCCTTTAATTGTTTAAAACTTGGGTCAAACGTTTCGGGTAGCCCTCCACAAGCTTCCCACAATAAGTTGGGTGAATTTTGGCCCATTACTCCTGACAGAGCTGGTGTAACTGAGTCAGGTTTGTAGGCCTCCTTGCTCGCACATGCTTTTTCAGTTCTGCCCACACATTTTCTATGGGATTGAGGTCAGGGCTTTGTGATGACCACTCCAAAACATTGACTTTGTTGTCCTTAAGCCATTTTGACACAACTTTGAAGTATGCTTGGGGTCATTGTCCATTTGGAAGACCCATTTGCAACCAAGCTTTAACTTCCTGACTGATGTCTTGAGATGTTGCTTCAATATATCCACATCATTTTCCATCCTCGTGATGCCATCTATTTTGTGAAGTGCATCAGACCCTCCTGCAGCAAAGCGCCCCCACAACATGATGCTGCCACCCCCGTGCTGCATGGTTGGGATGGTGTTCAAGCCTCCCCCTTTTTCCTCCAAACATAACATTGGTCATTATGGCCAACAGTTCGATTGTTGTTTCATCAGACCAAATTACATTTCTCCAAAAAGTACGATCTTTGTCCCATTGTGCAGTTGCAAACCGTAGTCTGGCTTTTTTATGGCGGTTTGGAGCAGTGGCTTCTTCCTTGCTGAGTGGCCTTTCAGGTTATGTCGATGTAGGACTCGTTTTACTGTGGATATAGATACTTTGTACCTGTTTCCTCCAGTATCTTCGCAAGGACCTTTGCTGTTGTTCTGGGATTTATTTGCACTTTTCGCACCAATGTACGTTCATCTCTAGGAGACAGAACACGTCTCCTTCCTGAGCGGTATGACAGCTGCATGGTCCCATGGTGTTTATACTTGCGTACTATTGTTTGTACAGATGAACGTGGTACCTTCAGGCATTTGGAAAATGCTCCCACGGATGAACCAGACTTGTGGGGGCCTACAATTTATTTTGATTTTCCCATAATGCCAAGCAAAGAGGCACTGAGTTTGAAGGTAGGCCTTGAAATATATCCACAGGTACACCCCCTTCTAAAGCCATGACATAATTTTCTGGAATTTTACAAGCTGTTTAAAGGCACAGTCAACTTAGTGTATGTAAACTTCTGACCCACTGGAATTGTGATACAGTGAATTATAAGTGAAATAATCTGTCTGTAAACAATTGCTGGATAAATTACGTGTGTCATGCACAAAGTAGATGTCCTAATCGACTTGCCAAAACTATAGTTTGTTAACAAGAAATGTATGGAGTGGTTGAAAAACAAGTTTTAATGACTACAACCTAAGTGTATGTAAACTTCCGGTTTCAACTGTATATCGCCTTCCCCTCTAGTGGTCGATCAGTTCGTCCACTAGAGGGGCATGGGGTAGGCGTCAAATTTACTGACCTCGTTCAGGCCCCGGAAGTCATTTCAGAATTAGACAGTTCCGTCCGGTTTTGATACCAGCACTATAGGGCTAGACCACTCACTCTGGGACTCCTCCAGTACCCCCATCGCTAGTATTGGCATCATTTCCCTCTAGACTGCCGCCCTCCGGGCTTCTGGTATCCAGTATGGCCATTTACATACTTTTTGTCCCGGACGTGTGTGTATATGATGTTTCACAAGATCCGTGTGCCCCGGCGCCTTGGAGAACACGGACGTATTCCACTGGACCAACTCCCAGAGAGCTTGTCGTTGGGTCGGGCTGTGGTCTTCCCCCATTGAAACTTCGACGGTTGGCGGACCTTATAATGGACGTCGCCTATCCGCTCAACGATGTCGTAGGGCCACGCAGCCAGGAATTTGCTCTCTGTTGTATACACGCTCCTGGGCGTGTTGCGCCAGGGCCATGTGCTCCCTCACCACTGACCAAATCACCTTAATCCTCTCCGTCATCTGCTCCACGTGTTCCACCACGCTGTAAAGGGGCTTCTGTTGGTCCTCCCAGACCTCCTTGGCTAGGTCCAGCAGTCCGCAGGGCCGACGGCCATACAAGAGCTCAAAGGGGGAGAACTCAGTGGACGCTTGTGGTACCTCGCTCACCGAGAACATCAGGTGGGGCAACAGCTGGTCCCAGTTCCTCCCGTCTCTCTCGATGACCTTCTTCAGCATCTGATTTAGAGTCTTATTGAATCGTTTGACTAGCCCATCCTTTTGTGGATGGTACACACTAGTCCTCACCTGTTTGATTCAGACATCTATCATTACACGAGACATGAATGTGGTGCACTGGTCCGTCAGGATTTCCCGTGGAATATCCACCCGACTGAATAGATGGAAGAGCTCCCGTGCAATACCTTTCGCTGTCATTGTGCGTAACGGGAGCATAAAATAGCCTCCAACACTCTACTCAACAAACTGGATGCAGTCTATCACAGTGCCATCCATTTTGCCACCAAAGCCCCATACACTAGCCACCATTGTGACCTGTACACTCTCGTTGGTTGGCCCTCGCTTCATACTCCTCGCCAATCCCACTGGCTACAGGTTATCTACAAGTCTCTGCTAGGTAAAGCCCGGCCTTATCTCAGCTCACTGGTCACCATAGCAGCACCCACTCGTAGCACGCGCTCCAGTAGGTATATCTCACTGGTCACCCCCAAAGCCAATTCCTCCTTTGGTCGTCTTTCCTTCCAGTTCTCTGCTGCCAATGACTGGAAGGAACTGCAAAAATCTCTGATGTTGGAGACTCATATCTCCCTCACTAGCTTTAAGCACCAGCTGTCAGAGCAGCTCACAGATCACTGCACCTGTACATAGCCCATCTGTAAACAGCCCATCTATCTACCTACCTCGTCCCCATACAGTATTTATTTATTTATCTTGCTCCTTTGCACCCCAGTATCTCTACTTGCACATTCATTTTCTGCACATCTACCATTCCAGTGTTTCAATTGCTATATTGTAATTACTTTGCCACCTATTTATTGTCTTAACTCCCTTATTTTACCTCATTTGCACTCAATGTATATAGACATTTTCTTTTCTTTTGTTCCACTGTATTATTGACTATGTTTTGTTTATTCCATGTGTAATTCTGTGTTGTTGTATGTGTCGAATTGCTATGCTTTATCTTGGCCAGGTCGCAGTTGCAAATGAGAACTTGTTCTCAACTAGCCTACCTGGTTGAATAAAGGCTAAATAAATAAATAAATAAAAACGGGATCGCCTCTGGATACCGGGTGGTATAATCCACAATTACCAGGATGTATTTGTGTCCCCTCGTGCTCTTCACCAACGGACCCACCAGATCCATCGCCACCCGCTCAAACGGCACCTCTATAATGGGCAGGGGAACCAAAGGGTTTCTATAATATGCCCTCAGGGCTGTGATCTGGCACTTCTGGGCAGGTACGGCAGTAGTCCTCAATGGCGCGCTTGACCCCGGGCCAGTGGGATTGATTCCCAATCTGCTCACTGGTTTTCTCCTTCCCCAGGTGTGCCCCGAGCAGGTGGGTGTGGGCGAGCTGCAAGACTGTACTAACATACTGGTTGGGTATGAGGAACAATTATTTTGTCTCCCCATTGCGCTTTACTATCTGATATAATAAATTAGGCTTGATGGTGAAGTGTGGGTAGCGCCACTCACTTACCCCAGGTAACAGCGCGCCTTTCACCGCGATCACCTGCCCCTCGCGTTCTGGAGGTTGGCGTCCTCTAACTGGGCCATCCCGAACTGGCCCGTGAGGATTCCCTTGTCGGGCGGCCCATTTGGTGCCTCCACCTCCATAAAAGGGAGCCTGAGGTCCTCCTCTGACGATGGCTCGTTTCCATGCACAGGGTCATCTCCCTCCTACTGGTCCGACAGTGGACACCTCATACGGCGGGACGTGGGTTGCGCAGGTCCTTTTTCCTCGCGCGCCTCCCCAGGTCCCTCCTCCCCACTGCCTGAAAGATCGGGCAATCTCTACTGAGGAGATGGGCAGGTTAGGAACCCAAACGCATCTGTCCTCCCCCCTCGGGGTGGTTATCCATACCAGCACGGTTGGGTACCTCTTCCTGTCCCCATGTACACAAGAGACCGTCATCTCTTCATCCCACAGTTCGTCTTTCCCCTCTTGTGTGAGTCCCTACGGTTGGGCCAGGGTCACCATGCTGCCGGAGCCAGCAGAGAACTGGTGTTGACACCATCAATTCGTACTGGAACCATCGGAGGGGCCGTCTCGGTGTGTGCCCAACAGGAGGTGACGTAACTCGCCATCCAGGTTACCCTGGAACTGGGGGATGCGGCAGGCATGGCTCCTCCCGGCCGGGGCAGCTCCATGCGAGGTGTCCCGGCTTGCCGCACTCAGTCGTGGACCAGTTGTACACGGCGTGCGATGCTGAATCCATAACGGCTCAGGATCTTGCGTTTGAGTCCCTCATAATTCGCTGCCTGGTTGGCATTCAAATCGAGGTAGGACTTCTGGGGCTTCCCGGAGAGGTAGGGTGCCAAAAGGCTGGGCCACCCTTCCCGCTGCGCCGTCCTCTCGAAGGTGCACAAATACATCCTTCTCCGTTAGCTTGACCAGGAACTGATTCGGGCTAGACTCCTGGGCCGTACCACCTTTCAGCTGGATTACCTAACCTGGAGAGCCTGTTGCTTCTGCTGGCTGAGGAGAAACTGAGCCACCAGTTCCTCCATGGTAATCTGCGTAGGCTCGACCCCACGGCACCCAACGCTACTGAGATGCTTGTGTACTCTACCGTATGTGGTAAAACTGTGGAGTGTTGGGTTGAGCGCACAGAGATGGACACAGAGACAGGGACAGGGAGGTTCTAGTCAGAAAACACAACTTTACTAGGCAACAAAAAAATGATGTAACAACATAAAAACTTAGGGTTGGCTCGGCCCTTCTCATATTCAGCTCCGTGTCTCTGGGAGTTTTATTTCCCCCTATAGGCTCACCCCTTGCCTCTCTCTTTTCCTCTCTTGTGTTGCGCTACGATGCTCCATTTATGTGGCCTGCACGGCTGGTTGGCACTCTCCCCTAATTACCCCAAATTGGTGCCATTAGCGTCGGGGTGCCCAGCCTGGGTACTCCCAGCAGAGGGAGCCAACGTCGCGGCATGTACCTCCCCTCTATCACCAACCCCCGGGGTAGACCCCCTGGGATACCACAGTGCGTTGAACACGATAGGGCCAAGTAGTGGAATAGTGGTGAGGTTTTAATGGGTGTAGGGTTAGCTGGTAAGGCACATTTCTCTGTCCTTTTTCCCCTTCCCTTTTTGTGTCACAGACTGTAATGAATTCACACTCCAGAACAGTAGGAGGAAACACAGGGCTAGATAAGATAAATAGATTAATAGGGCGGCCTCACGATAGGAAGCGGGAAGATGGCAGAAATTGAGGTTTGGTTTGAAACTGCTAGTGAGTCGGGTGAAGATAATAGCACAGAGAGTGAGAATGAGAGGGTTACAGTGGCAAAGAAAAAAGGAAACAAGAGAAGTAAAGCTGTGGAGGAAAACAGGAAGCCACTTGATTTGTTTTACTCAGAGTGAGTGTTTTGAATCAATGCTACCTGGAAAATCCGTTTAACTTCTCGAGGAAGTGTGGGTGAGATTCACAAGAAGGGGACTTTTTATGTGTGTGTGTCTGCGGATCAGAAGAAACTTGTTTTAAGACTCAAAAAGATATCGGAGTGGAATGTTTCCTGTATAGATTTTTTTGTAGCAGTGCGCCTATCAAGGGTGTTATTTCTAGGGTGGTGCAAGAAGTAAAGGCTGAGGATGTAATTGAAGACATACAGTAACAGCCAAAAGTTTGGACACACCTACTCATTCAAGGGTTTTTCTTTATTTTTTACTATTTTCTACATTGTAGAATAACAGTGAAGACATAAAAACTATGAAATAACAGAAATCATATAGTAACCCAAAAAGTGTTAAAAAAATCCAAATCTATTTTATATTTTAGATTCTTCAAAGTAGCCACCCTTTGCCTTGATGACAGCTTTGCACACTCTTGGCATTCTCTCAACCAGCTTCACCTGGAATGCTTTTCCAACAGTCTTGAAGTAGTTCCCACATATGCTGAGAACTTGTTGGCTGCTTTTCCAACTCATCCCAAACCATCTCAATTGGGTTGAGGTTGGGTGATCTGATGCAGAACTCCATCACTCTCCTTCTTGGTCAAATAGCCCTTACGCAGCCTGGAGGTGTGTTGGGTCATTGTCCTGTTGAAAAACAAATGATAATCCCAATACACGCAAACCAGATGGTATGGCATATCGCTGCAGAATGCTGTGGTAGCCATGCTGGTTAAGTGTGTCTTGAATTCTAAATAAATCTCCTCCTCCATGCTTCACGGTGGGAACCACACATGCAGAGATCATCCGTTCACCTACTCTACGCAGAGTAAGTGAAAGGATGATCTCCGCATCCGTTCACCTACTCTGCATCTCACAAAGACATGGCAGTTGGAACCAAAAATCTCAAATTTGGATTGATCAGACCAAAGGACAGATTTCCACCATTCTAATGTCTAGTGCTTGTGTTTCTTGGCCCAAGCAAGTCTCTTCTTATTATCGGTGTCCTTTAGTAGTGGTTTCTTTGCAGCAATTCGATCATTGAAGGCCTGATTCACACAGTCTCCTCTGAACAGTTGATGTTGAGATGTTTTTAGTACTTGAACTCTGTGACTCGGTAACTCTAATGAACTTATCCTTTGCACCAGAGGTAACTCTGAGTCTGCCTTTCCTGTGGTGGTCATCATGAGAGCCAGTTTCATCATAGCTCTTGATGTTTTTTTTTGCGACTGCACTTGAAGAAACTTTCAAAGTCCTTGAAATTTTCCGGATTGACTGACCTTCATGTCTTAAATTAATGATGGGCTGTCAGTTCTCTTTGCTTATTTGAGCTGTTCTTTCCATAATATGGACTTGGTCTTTTACCAAATAGGGATATCTTCTGTACACCACCCCTACCTTGTCACAACACAACTGATTGGCTCAAACGCATTAAGAAGGAAAGAAATTCCACAAAAAAACAAGGTGCACCTAAACTTAAATGAAATGCGTTCAAGGTGACTACCTCATGAAGCTGGTTGAGAGAATGCCAAGAGTGTGCAAAGCTGTCATCAAGGTAAAGGGTGGCTACTTTGAAGAATCTCAAATATAAAATATACGGAGAAAAGAAATTCACTTCATCCATGCTACTGTTCTTTGATAAAGAGTCTCTCCCTTCTCATATAAGTTAGGATTCCTAAGGTACCCTGTAAGAGCTTTTGTGCACAAGCCCCTTCAGTGTCATAAATGTAAAAGATTTGGTCACGTGTCAAGTGTGTGCAGAAGGGAAGAGTATCATGAGGTGAAATTCTGCAACTGTGGAGGTGAACATGTGCCTGAATTCCTGGGGTGTCTTGTTAGGGTGAGTGAGAATGAGGTGGCGAGGGTAAGGAGTGTCCAGTGTGTCTCCTATCTGGAGGCGGTGAGAAGATTGGAAGGAACGAGTGGCGGGGAAGAAGCAATGTTAGTAGAGCCTACAAGACCAATGAACCGAGGGATAGTGAAATGCTACATGTTAAAAAAGTGGACTTTGTATTATTTACTGCAGTGTTCATAATCTGTACAGCACAAGTGGAGAAGAAGTCAAAGAAAATTGGAATCATTGTGAATGCAGTTGAACCTTTTTTGGGTCTTCAGGATTTCATAGCCGAGAATATTCAAGAAATCCTCTGTAAATGTTCCACTATCACAGACCTCTGAGCCTGTGTAAGGATGCATTTTGGAGTGGACTGTGACTGAAGAAGTAGGATGGGTTTTGTTAGTTGACGTGTCTAATTTGGTATTTTATATTATCTCGTTTTCCCCCGTTCACGCAGTTTTTTAATTTTCTCATTCAATACTCCGTCCAGCTGGTGGCAGTAATGCACCAATGACATTGGATGGCAACCACCGGTAAACCTCATCGAGGTAGAAGAGGTCGGCCTCACACTCCAGTACAGTAGGTGGCGGTGTATGCAGCTTTCAGCTGGTTGCGATCCGACAATATACATTTTAATAAGAAGAAAGAATCCGAAAAAGACATGAGACAACGACCCAACTCATTATCGTTTGGCAGCTGAAACTACACCACAGCGGAAAAGAGTCACCGTCGCAAGTTCTAGGCTCCTGTTGGTGGGTTAGATACAGAGAAGCTAGCAAACTTGTTTTGCTTGTTATCCGTGTATTTATGTGAGGGTGTTGTTTGGTTACTTAATCCGGATTCCTCCAAAATGCCTAACATAAAGATATTCAGCGGTACCTCTCATCCGGACCTTGGCCAAAGAATTTCCGACCGCCTGGGACTTGAGCTGGGGAAGGTTGTGACCAAAAAATTCAGCAACCAGGAGACATGGTAGGTTAAAAGTGTTTTAAACAATTCATATATTTGACCGAGTACCAGCTAGCTACGGTTAGTTGTTTTACCAGTGGGTGAATGGTCTGCCTGGGAATGCTGCTTTGGTTGTTAGCTAGTCTACATTAACGTTAGCCAGTTAGCTAAAGTTAGCCCACATGGCCGATTGAAAGCGCGAGTGAGTGTGGTAGTTATTGTTGCTAGTTAGCTAACTCAATTAGCTTACGGCCAACGTGTTTCACAACTAATCTAGCTAGCTAACTAGCATTACTTAGTTTTGTTGTTAAAAAAGTAGACGGTAAGGGCAGGAGGCCTAACGTTGGAACTGCAACAGCCCAAAATCCATGTGGACTATTGTAATGCCGGGCATACACAACACGTTTTTTGCCGGCCCAGACGAATTTTCATGATCGGGGTGAAATCCTATATATGAACTTGGACTAGGATCAGTACCTCTGGACTCGCGTAGTTTGAGCGGGTGAAGGGCAAGCCGATTGTGGCTGTTCTGTTTTCCAGACCCTTGTCGGATGATGGTCTGATAATGTTTCTTGTAGTATGAGCAGTGCTACGACGCGATTGGTCAAGGACTACTGCCATTAGCCAATGTGCACTCAGCATGTTAGACCAAAACAAGGATAGAAGAGGAAAGTAACAATTCGCAGGTTGTCACTGGTTACCACAGCCTAAAACAAAAATTGGGGTCAGAATTTAAGGTTAGGGTTAGGCGCAATGTTAGCCGTGTGGTTAAGGTTAGGTTTCAAATCAGTTTTTAATAATTGTTTGCAGAAATCGTAGTGGTTTAGGCATAATTATGACTTGAGACTTATCACAAAGGCCCAATAGTGTGTGATTGTGGCCTTGGGAGTTCCTGCATATTCCTGCATCTTTTTTTCAGGGGTAAAGGACACTATCTACCGGTACTAATAGACAGTGGAGATTCTCATGATTAAAATGACGTCCGACTTGAAGAAATCGACATATACACACTAGAGGTCGACCGATTAATCGGAATGGTTGGTTAATTATGGTCGATTTGGCCGATTTTTTTTTTTTTTTTTAATATAATTTTTATACAACTTTATTTAACTAGGCAAGTCAGTTAAGAACACATTCTTATTTTCAATGACTGCCTAGGAACGGTGGGTTAACTGCATTGTTCAGGGGCAGAATGACAGATTTTTACCTTCAATTTTGCAACCTTACAATTAACTAGTCCAACGCTCTAACCACCTGCCTCTCATTGCACTCCACGAGGAGCCTGCCTGTTACGCGAATGCAGTAAGAATCAAAGGTAAGTTGCTAGCTAGCATTAAACTTACCTTTATAAAAAACAATCAATCAATCATAATCACTAGTTAACTACACATGGTTGATGATATTACTAGTTTATCAGTGTGTACTGCGAATGTGATACGCAACATCTGGGATTTGCATTTAGCCACTAGCATGTTGGCAGAAAATGGTGTTTCATAAGGAAAGTATGCATATTTTCCCTGTAAAAAAAAAAATCCCGCCTTCTTACCATTAAATAAAGTTAAGAAAATTGAAGCCTACGCAGCCTGTAATGGGGTATGTTTTAGGTACGAACCGGTTCATGAGAGCGAGAGATACAAATGTATTGCAGGCTGCTTACAATGCATTTGGACGGTAAGATGACACTACTCAATACTGTCATCTGGTGTCCTTTGGGCTACAAAAGACCATAGCTCTACTGGTGAAATGCACGAGGGTGTACTCTGGACAGAGCAAAATTGTGTAACCGGAAAGGGTAGGGAACCACTGCTCTACTAAGGGTAGTTGATTTGCAACAACTGATTTTCCCATCAACATAATTGAAACTGGTTTGATAAGACAACTTATCTTTTCATATTGCCATATTACTTGCTACTCGTGAGTTGTTGTACTGTTCCTATTAGTGATATAAAATCCCATGATCCAGTAGTCTTTGACTTGCTTACCTGTGGCCGGGTATAAGTAACAAGTGCCCTTTGAGATGTAAAAAGCCTGAGGAGTTGGTTTCCCTGGAGGTTTGTAATGATGGTGCTGATCCTGAGCTTTGACATCCATAGGGTTGTTTAAACTCCACAGTTTCTTCAAGTTAAATGGTGGTGGTATAATATGCAGGAATCACTCTGCCATTTCCTGGTTGCTAAAATTCTAATAGTTTGCCTAATTTCAGTTTGTGAAGAAACAAGCAATGTATAAAATAGTCACTGTACCATCTAAACCGCAGCAAAATATATTTTCAATAAATAAAAAATATTGTATTTTTCAGCTGTTTGAAGCTGGTGAACAAAACTGAAAAGTAAAAGATGCAGAAAATGTAAGAATGGGAAGCATAGAAAATGTCCACAAAAGGTATTTCCTGCTCCTTAGTCTTGCATTAAATGAGTGACCGATCTATGTGAATTTGGTTGGGTCGCCCAAACAATTACATATTGCAGCTTTAAACGCCAGAATAATTGTTAGGACAGGAATGTATGACTGAATTAGGCCTGACCCCATTTAGTTGACTGGTTGATGGGCTGTTGGTCAACCTGAGATTGTTTTGTTGAGCAGTTGCAAAAAATGGCACATCTTGATTGACGCCTGTTTCAGTGGACTAATCCATTGCGGAGGCCGCGGGGATGGCACACCAATACCACCAGTAGTACATTTACTGTTAATTCCCAGAATTTGTAACCGACAATGTTTGTTTGGTTAACTTGATTTCTGTTAATGCATTCTTTATTATTATTTGTCTTTTACAGTTCCCATTTTCAGAGTTGACATGTTGTTTGCAGAGCACACAACCTAGGCTACACTTGTGAAAAACACGTTTTGGTTTATTTTGTTCCTTTTACGATTTGTCAATTTATTAATTGTTTTCTTTGGAGTGCTCCTGTCAATGTTGATTAAGGATGCACACCTGAATACGTATAGAAGTAGGCCTAGGCTACCTGGCCTGATTACACATAAAGTAGGCCTAGGCTACCTGGCCTGATTACACATAGAAGTAGGCCTATAGGCTACCTGGCCTGATTACACATAGAAGTAGGCCTATAGGCTACCTGGTCTGATTACACATAGAAGTAGGCCTAGGCTACCTGGCCTGATTACACATAGAAGTAGGCCTAGGCTACCTGGCCTGCGCACAAATGTAGGCTTATAAATGTGCCCACTTGGAGATCTGATAGTATGTCTTTCACTCACCACCACTAATGAGCTGAGGAACTTCTTAAAGTAAGTTTTTCTTCACCTCAAACAGCAAGTAATTTTATACTGAACAAAAATATAAATGCAACATTTCAACAATTTTACTGAGTTACAGTTCATATATGGAAATCAGTAAATGTTAAATATATTCATTAATCCCAAATCTATGAATTTCACATGACTGGGAATACAGATATGCATCTATTAGTCACGCTCTGATCAGGTGGAAACACCATAAAATTGTCTTACCTGATTGCTTCTTATCTCTAGCGCAAATAGCCTACATCTGTTTCTGTCTGAAGCTCACTGGCAAAACTGAGGGTCCAGAATATTTTATACAATGTCTTAAGTTTATTTGTGCAAGCTTGTGCTGGACCTAGTTGATACAATGTTTCAAGTTTCTTGCAGACAGGCCATGCATAACCATGTGATTGATTTTTTTATCAGGATATTTCTTACTGCTGGCTGCAATGTTTTTATTGTTGAATTTACATAGGCTATTTTTACATAGATGGCAATATTTACTTTTTGATTTGTATATTAATTTTTATTAATCACATGATACTGATTTTGTGATATGAAGGCTTTATTATAAAATAAATTAAACACTTTCACAAATGTGCAGATGAAAATCATAACTGGCGAGCAGATCGTTAGAAAGGGTAAGATAAATTGGCATTCCAAATGGAAAGGTTGCTGACCCCTGGTGTAACCTATTATCGGGAGCATAATGGCAGAATCTGCGAAGGCCAGTGGGAGATGGTGGTTCAGGTACCCTTTCCTCCTGCTGGTTAGGCTATCTTGATCTCTGGCTCCCTCTTGAGTAATTTGTCTTAATTATTGAATCACTGTTTGCTTAAAGCATCAGACAATCTTAGTAGCCTACATATAGTTGATTTTATTGAGAGTGCGCGTGAGGGGTTTTAAAATTTTGAACAGCATTTAAAAAAAATTGGGGGGTGAATATATGGATCATTCGTTGAGTGTTTTTGTCTATTGACCTGGAAGCCCATGATGCCATGATTTATGTACATTAACAGATTGGTCTTCATGTTCTCTACCTGTCACCATGTATAGCCTACTGTCTGACACAGTCTATGATTTGATCCTGCAGCGTGGAGATCGGGGAGAGTGTCAGAGGAGAGGATGTCTACATTGTCCAGAGTGGTTGTGGTGAGATTAATGATAACTTAATGGAGCTCCTCATCATGATCAATGCCTGTAAGATTGCCTCTGCCTCACGAGTCACGGCTGTCATCCCCTGTTTCCCATATGCAAGACAAGACAAGAAGGACAAGGTGGGGGTGAGGGAAACTTAAATAGTTTGTTCTGTTCACAGCATCAACACACTTCACATCCATATAAATCAGTCTATTTGCTTTGATTTCATATATTTGACTGCTTCACAGAAATGCCATATTGGGCAAACCAATTTGGTTGATTAGAATATAACTGCCAAAGCTAATTCAGAAAGGAGATTGATCTCCCTCTTAGTAAATTGTTTTAATTGCATTTAATTGACCTTCTGCATGCATTGTATGAGAATAGAGATTAGCAATGTTTTTCTCAACAGAGTCGGGCTCCCATCTCTGCAAAGCTGGTGGCCAACATGTTGTCAGTGTCAGGAGCCGATCACATAATCACCATGGACCTGCACGCCTCGCAGATACAGGTGAGCCTTCTGGCACATTATTTGCTTTGTTCCATCTATATTGCAGTCACTAGTGTGACAACTAAGTACAAATTATTGATTAGGCTATGAGATAGTTAAGTACTATAAATGGGTTGCCTGACAACGTCACAAATGATGCACGCACATCGCAAGTGTAGAAGGCTGGGTTAGGATTCTGAGCGATCAGGTGTAATTGTTGCTTGACAAGAAGCTGCCTTGTGGGGAATCCTAGGTGGCTGGTTTCAGAAATTTATTTTTGTAGTGCTGAGAAATAAGAGCTTTTTGAAGTCTGTTTGGTTTTAGTTAGATTATTACAAAATAATCATGGTTTTCAGTTTCTATATTTGTTTTTGTATTTTACATTAAATGCATTATAAAATTATTTAGAGCTTTTTAATGTAAAAGCCAGTCAAAAATGGTGAACATTCAATTGCCAAAACATTGAAAATGTTCCCTTGTCTGTCAGGTCCACATTGGAATGTATCTTTTTTCATTCCTAAAAGTAATCTCATCACTTCTCAGGCAGTAGCAGCCAGACAGAAAAACATCTAACGTTATCTCTGTTCTCCCCATACTTTACTCTCTTTAGTCATCCTATTTAGCTAGGCCAGCCGGCCTAAATATGCTGCAGAGCTGTCTGATAATCATTTTGCTAGTTCTTCAAAGTAGATGAGGCATACTTTCACGAACTCTCTATCCCTCTTGTCGTTTTGTCTACATTCCTCCCGTGTGGTCTTGGGTATATCTAACCTAACGTAGCAGGCATCAGTAAATCTATGTCTGAGCCGGAAAAGAACCGGCGCAATGGATTATGGTCATTGTAGTTAACTACTACGGTTCTGTGCTGTGAAAAGTACAACTCCCTTCAGCCCAGCATCCCATATAGTTCTTGACTTCATTTCTCTCATGACTGATTTGATGTCTCTAGATAAATGTTGCATTGGGCTCACAAAACCCGCCTAAATGGGATTCAAGTACGCTGAACAAAAATATAAACCAAACATGCAACAATTTCAAAGATTTTACTTAGTTACAGTGATATGAGGAAATCGGTCAATTTAAATGAATGCATTAGGCCCTAATCTAAGTATTTCACATGACTGAGAATACAGATATGGATCTGTTGGTCACCATATACTGTACCTTAAAAGGTAGGGGTTTGGATCAGAAAAGCAGTCAGTATCTGGTGTGACCACCATATTTTAAGCGCAACACATCTCCTTCGCTTAGAGTTGATCAGGCTGTTGATTGGCCAGTGGAATTTTGTCCGACTCCTCGTCAATGGCTGTGCGGAGTTGCTGGATATTGGCAAGAACTGAAACGCTGTCGTACACCTTGATCCAGAGCATCCCATACATGCTCAATGGTGACATGTCTGGTGAGTATGCAGGTCATGGAAGAACTGGGAAATTTTCAGCTTCCAGGAATTGTGTACAGATCCTTGCGACATGGGGCCGTGCATTATCATGCTGAAACATGATGTGATGGTGGCGGATGAATGGCACGACAATGGGCCTCAGGATCTCGTGACGGTATCTCTGTGCATTAAAATTACCATCGATAAAATGCTATTGTTCGTTGTCCGCAGCTTATGCATGCCCATACCATCACTCCACCGCTACCATGGGGAAATCACAATGTTGACATCAGCCTTTTGATGCCACACATGCTGTCTGCATCTGCCCGGTACAGTTGAAACAGGCATTCATTCGCGAAGAGCACACTTCTCTAGCATGCCAGTGGCCATCGACGGTTAGCATTTGCCCACTGAAGTAGGTTACGATGCTGAACTGCACTAAGGTCAAGACCCTGGACTACAAGCACACAGATGAGCTTCCCTGAGATTGCTTCTGACAGTTTGCGCAGAAATTATTTGGTTGTGCAAACCCTCAGTTTAATCAGCTGTCTGGGTGGATGGTCTCCGATGGTCCGCAGGTGAAGAATTTGGATGTGAAGGTCCTGGGCTGCCGTGGTTACACATGGTCTGCGGTTGTGAAACCAGTTGGACGCACTGCCAAATTCTCAAATGATATTTGAGGTTGCTTTGCACGCCCCCTCAACTTGAGACATCTGTGGCATTGTGTTGAGTGACACAAATGCACATTTTAATGGCCTTTTATTGTCCCCCAGCACAAGGTGCACCTGTGTATTGATCATGCTGTTAAATCAGCTTGATATGCCACACCTGTTAGGTGGATGGATTATCTTGGCAAAGGAGAAATGCTCACTACAGGGATGTAAACAAATTTGGTCACAATAACAGAAATGTTCCTTTAAATTTTTATTTTATTTATTTCAGCTCATGAAACATGGGATCAATACTTAACATGTTTTTATAATTTTTGTTCAGTGCAATTGAACCGATGTTAGTCAGTTGTTTAATAACCGAAAACCCCCTCAAATTAAGTTATTTCCGCCGCACTAGTATCTTGTTCATGACACCATGTCTTATTTTGACTTATGCCACGTCTATATGACCATTTTGCTAACTAACAACTGTTACAATGTATTTGAGACTTATACCGTTTACAAAATAAGTGCTTATTTTGCAAATGTATTTGTTTTTAATAAACATTTGGATCAAAATATAGTTTACATGTTGTCAACCCTGTCTGTATTGCCCCGAAGAGGTGCGTGCATCGGTTTGTTTCTAAACAACATGCTGTCAATAGTGAGCCACGTGAAAGTTTCTCCAAAAATCTGTTGCAAGTAAGGCCGTTTGAAGACGCTGACTAGTGATCCTTTATCTTATCACGGGTTTGCTCACTGTATGCCTCTGTAGGGGTTCTTTGATATCCCTGTGGACAATCTATACGCGGAGCCAGCTGTGCTGAAATGGATCAAAGAGAACATCAATGAGTGGAAGAATTGCACCATTGTGTCTCCTGATGCTGGAGGAGCCAAAAGGTAGATTGGAGGAGGCCAATGTGCCTGTAGATGCTTCATCATTACAATGGGTCAAAATGACAGATTTGAGTTGTTAGAAATATTAGCATTGTTGAAAGGATTGTTCTTGCTCAATTCATTATTTAAGGGATTTGTCAAGTTCACCTCATTCAGGCTATTACAACAATTTTGTTGTAATAGGAAAGTATTTTTGATACCGTCCTTACAGTGCTTGGATTAATCATAGAATCATAAAACTGTGTCTATATATTCCCTTCCTCCTATAGATATGACTTTGTGCTATGGTTATGGTACTGCAAGTGATGTCAACCATTCCAATCTGTGGATTCCCTTTGCAGGGTCACCTCTATAGCAGACAGGCTGAATGTGGACTTCGCCCTAATCCACAAAGAGAGGAAGAAGGCTAACGAGGTGGACCGCATGGTCCTGGTGGGGGATGTGAAGGACCGAGTGGCCATCTTGGTTGATGACATGGCAGACACATGCGGCACCATCTGCCACGCTGCAGATAAGTGAGTCGCTACTGTGTTTAAGCTGCGTACATTTACAGAGACTGAATATAAAATATTTTAAATGTACAACAAATACAGACCAGAGCTATTACATCCGTTTTTAAGGAAGTCTCTGAAAAGAAAATGTATGGATCGCAAAGTTTTTATTTTTTACAAACAGAATGTGGAGATTCAACCAAATGTTTTGTTTCTGAATATCCAGGCTAGTGTCTGCTGGAGCCACAAAGGTCTATGCCATCTTGACCCATGGGATCTTTTCAGGCCCTGCTATCACCCGCATCAACAACGCCTGTTTTGAGGCTGTGGTTGTCACAAATACCATCCCTCAGGAGGATAAGATGAAACACTGTTCAAAAATACAGGTTAGAATCGCAAGCTCATCACAGTAGCTCAGCACCTGATGTTTCCTTGTAGTTGCAGAGTTTAGATCACTTGGGGAATTGAAACATAAACATTCCATTATTCTCAAAAATTACAAGTTGTTTTGACAATGTTTTCTTTCACAAATAACAGATCACCTGACACCAGTACAAGGACACATACCAACCTCCCTCCACCTCATGAAAACCATTCAAACTTTGTCCAAACAATGTTCAATGATTACCTAAGCAGCAGGCTGTCAACAATCTTAATTTCAATGGCTCAGCATGTTGCCTGGACTACTTACATTTCTGCTTGATTGATTCTTACTGTGTCTTAACTCCTTACTGTTCTGAACGTTTAGTTACTGCAGTGTTTCCTCTGGAAGAATTTGTAATAGGGATTCTATAATATTTATGAAGGACTTAAACTCAGTTCTGGTGACTTTTTTTTTAAAGGACCCCACCACCCCCAGTTCCCACTACTCAACAAAAAATCTGTCTCGTCAAAATTGAAGTCACTCCCCCAAAATGATTTTGAGTTATGATGGCATTTTAACCCAAGTTACCCTACAATTGACCCGTGTTACATTTAGCCCCACTCTCCCCTATGCACTAACAGCAAATTGTGGAGTGGTAACATGCTTAACCATGCCACTGCTAAAAACTCGGTTTAAAATGGTGCGGTTCGTGCATATTTAGGAGAAATAAATAAAGTAGGAATCGAAAGCTAAGATCCCCCTGTTTTCCCCGTGATAGGAAGAATTGTTGTGCATTGACTGCTTGTCAGAATGCATGTTTCACGCCCTATGGCACCTGTAACTTGAATGGGCCTCGGAATATTTATCTCGCGTAGAACACACAAAAACACGATGACAAAAAAAATGTATAAACTATTCTAGTATGGGGTTGTCTGAATTTTCTATCCATTACTCATTTTGTTTGCAGAGGAAGTAAATGTGGACTGATCCTGGATCTTCAAAGTGTGCCTTGGCAAAACATTTTGTTCAATACTTTTTGGAGTGCAATGATTTTGCCTTGGCGCAACGCACTGACCTACTGGTGGTGTTTCGTTAACCAATTGCTTTCTTTCTGGTTTGAAATGTTTATCTGTGGGGGAAATAAGTTTGGGTGATAATTTGGTTTCTACATTTTTTTTCTCCCCCCACCCTTCAGGTTATTGACATCTCCATGATTCTAGCTGAGGCCATTCGCCGGACACACAACGGCGAGTCAGTGTCGTATCTCTTCAGCCATGTTCCCTTGTAACATCCCATGAACAACCCCACCCTGCTTTCACCGGAAACCTGTACCAAAGGACGGATGTCTGGAGCACCACCATCATCTCAACCCATCCATTTATTCCCCATCGAAGGAAGGAAGGGAGGAAAGAATGAAGGACATACTGTGGGGTCAATTAAAAAAAAAAAAAACTCCTTACCAATATTCTGTTACAGTGCACTGGCTATCAACTGGTTTGACCTTTTGACTTACCAAATGAAGATTTTAGTTAATTGGTGTATTAATATGCCAGGCTGTTTCATATTGGCATTGTCTGCCATGTTTCACATAGGTATTGTTTATTACAAGATTGAAAAGCTCTAGTTTACGTTGCTGCTGAAAGCCATTTTGAGAGAAATGTTCACGCCAATATGGCATTATGTTTAAGGAGCTTGTTATTTTGTTACTGATCTGTTTTCCGCTACAAGGCGGTCTATCTACTGCATTTCCTAGATAATGTTATAATTTTGAGATGCTTGTACTGATAGAAATCTGCGTTTACACAGTTCAACAACAAAGCATTGTGTACTGTTTACATCCACGCTTTAGTTAGACTTTAGTTGTTTTCATGCCTTTATATTTCAAGCTATATTCTAGGACGTGTTTGCAGTTCCAATTCCAAGTGTCCTTAGTTCTATGCCTTGGTGTGTTGATACCATGATTTTAATATTTAGTTGCATGATTTTTATGTAGTTGTAATCAAAGCATGACTTTCAGTGCACACATACAGGTAACTGCCAAAATAAAGGAAACACCAGCATACACTGTAAAGTGTCTTAATAGGGTGTTGGGCCACGAGTCACGAGAACAGCTTCAATGTGCCTTGGCATAGATTCTACAAGTCTCTGGAACTATATTGGAGGAATGCGACACCATTCTTCGAGAAAGTCCATAATTTGGTGTTTTCTTGATGGTGGTGGAAAACACTCAGGCACTGCTCCAGAATCTCCCATAAGTGTTGAATCGGGTTGAGACCCTTTCAACCCCCTATGCTCCTTTGAGACCTCTCTTTCAAAGTCACTGAGATCTTTTTTAGACATGGTAGCCAAAATAATGGGAAACGGGGCATTTTATACGTGACCCTAAGCATGATGGGATGTTTTAATTGCGTGATTAACTCAGAAACCCCATCTGTGTGGTTGCAACTGCTTTCAACATACTTTGAATCCCTCATTCACTCAAGTATTTCCTTTTATTTTGGTATTTACCTCTACCTAATGAATGGGATTCAATATCATGCACATCTGCCATATTTTATTCATCAAGCAATAAGGCATGTAGTGCATGGAGCCTAATGTAACTAACATTATTTGAGCTTTACGAATCCCAGTGGTTTTGCGTAGCGGTATTGGAAATGTCGCTCTGGATAAGAGCGTCTGCTAAATGACTTAAATGTAAATGTAAATGTAATGTAAAGTTGATTAATTTCCACGCTAAAACTTGGGTATCCTAAGGGTACTCGCCACTTGGGGTAGCATGCACCCTTTCAAAACTTCAGTTCAGTCTTCTATTTCGAAAACAATGGCTTGTGTAGCTCAAAGCCTGCCCATGTGTAAGGCTATTTTATATATTTTTCTTTCGAGTATTAAGTATTGTCAGTCCGTCCTATAACTCTCAAACACGGCTGTAGCTGCTTCAATTCTTGGTAAAGGCAATCCACACCAAGGCCATTATACCCCAGAATCGAATCTGATTTTACTGTTTAAGCCAATGTATGTAAATGTGTCTGATTTTAGCTGAGATTATAGTTCTTTAAACCTACTCTGACACCTCTTGATTGGTTTGAGGATCCCTGTTGCCTTAAAGTGAAAATGTGCCAGATTTAATATTGTTTCTATACGATTTCCTGCCTTCTCCACAACATCGACACTAGAATTTAATGTATTGGGTTATGAACTGGGAACAATAAAATTATATCTGGAATTTTGAATAGATAAAAAGTTTATCTATACAATTCAAATTACCGACCTGGGAGTCGGGAATTTGGCAGTCAGAGGGCTTAGTCTAAAGTCCCTGTTATGTTCATATGTATGCATTGTATTCCCTTGATGTATAATAAAACCCTTTCCTTTGGGATAGATGCATCACACAAAAACACTGCATGCCTTCTACCAAATAATGAGTCAAGCAAGGTGTCCACAGCAGTAGTTATGAAGCCTACCGGGCGCTGCTAACAGAATAAATACATCTCAATGGAACGCCGGGGGAGTTTCCGCCGTTGGTTACCGTTATCAACAACAGCCAGCAAGCCAGGCAACAACATGATTGTGGTCCTTGTCTTGTGGGTGGTATGAAATAATCCCTATCAAACAAAAGCAATTTTTTTGTACTAATGGAGCCATGTATCCAAGTGTCGGTATATAACGTGTAGCATGTTGGAATACGAGCATTAGGTAGCTAGAGATGAATTAAACCAGAAGTTTATATTGCTAGCTTTTAATTTATTTTTTACTTTGACGTTACTGTAGCTAGGTACTGTACTAGCCAAATGTGTGCTCTAGCTAGTATTTTCAGTCTTGTAGGATATGTTGAGATGTTGTAGATATGCAAGCTATATGACTAAATCAAGACGGTTAACCCCTTCTTATATCCCTGACTTGGTCATTTCAAAATGTCTTGACAAGTAGTCCCAGTGGGCGGTTTTATTAAAGGTCAACACTATCGGATCTGCTACAGTACAGGCTGGCCAAGTAACGTTAGGAGTATATTATGGCCGAGGACAAGATTGATGAGTGACTGGTGTGTGATCTGACTTCTCCTGTGTGATTGCTAGCAAGTCATTAACGTTACTCATCACTTATGACTGCTGTTGTCACCAAGTCTGATCCTTTATCAGAGGCAGCTTGTCGACTCTTTAATCCACATAAGACCCTGACACTGCTTTAAAGCCATCCAAGCTGTTGAGTCTCCTGCTGCAAATCTGGGTCAGTACTGAGTGTAGTGGAGGTAACATGATTCAGTGGCTCTACATTTTGAGAGCTACTTTGGACATTGATATATCGCTTTTACTTGATGTCACTGAAAGAAATGTTTGATTTGTGTTCTGAATTTAGTGTACAATTTAGATGCTTTTTGTTTTTCAGTCAGTGAAAAGTGAAGAACACTGGAGAATTGGAGAGCAGTTTAGGCCAGATATCGGGATGAAGCAGGACATTGCTGCACTGGAGCTGGTAGAAGTTCGAAAGTTACATGAATTAGTGCGGAGACTAGAAATTCAAAATGAATCTCTAACGGAGAGGCGAAGAAATATCAACACCAAAAACCAGGCTCTCTCTGGTGTGCTTATCAGCTGTCCCTCTTCACCGGAGGAAAATCTAAATTGCTGTGATTTGCCAGACCCTGAACCAGCAGAGGTCAACGGTGGGGATGGTATATCTCCACCTCCTCTTGAAAGCCCCAGAGATACACTAGTGAGGCAGGATGGACACGTATATGATGGCTGTTATACACACTTGCCCCACAGTGACATGTTGGAGGAGACACACAGGCAGGGATGCATAGGGTCAGAGGAGCTGGTGGTCAGGGACACAGAGAAAAGAGCAGAGCACTCTTCTCTGGAGCTAGTGGACATCCTGGACCTAGAGGAGTGTTGTGAGGTGGAGAATGAAGTGAGCTGGTAGGTACCTGCACAATGTGTTGATAAAACTAAACTGTATAGTGTCAAGAATTTGCAACTTCACTATTTTAGGCAACATTTTTGTCCATGCCTTTGCAAACCACCTTTTTTAATACCTCAGTTGCTTAATTGTAATTCAGTGCTTAAGTAGAATCTCTCATTAATCATTAGGTTATATGAGTCACCCAAGAAAGGGGCATCTGCCGAGAGAAGTGATGAGTCCCCTATAAAGTGGTGCAGACAGGTCCTGGACAACCCCAGCCCTGAAACAGAGGTGGCATGTCGCACACTAATTAATATCCTGGACCAAAGTAAGTACTGCACAGTATATTACAATCTCTTTCACACAAATGGACACAGACTAAAAGTGGCCATAATTCTTTATAATATTGAACAGGTAACTCCTATTAATTTAATTTCCTTATTCTTTCCATTAGAGACGAGATGGAGTAGTATCTTTAGCAGTCGCTACCACAGACGTCCTGTAGCCTTCCCTGACACTGGCCATCGCTGCATGGGCTCACCTTCCCCTCGGTACCAGAGATCAACTGACAGAAGTCAACAAACCAACAAACCTAACAGCTCAGGTAGGGTGCAATCTGGAGAAAACAATTCCCATTTCGTAAAACTGTTCTCTCCCATGGGTTCCTGTACATGCATTCGGAAAGTATTCAGACCCCTTGATTTTCCCCCCCAAAAATGTACGTTACAGCCTTATTCTAAAATAGATTAAATAGTTTTTTCCCCCCTCATCAATCTACGCACAATACTCCATACTGACAAAGCATAAACAGCTTTTTAGGAATTTTTGCAACATATACATAAGTATTCAAACCCTTTACTTGGGAATGATGCTATAAGCTTTGCACGCCTGTATTTGGGGAGTTTCTCCCATTCTTCTCTGCAGATTCTCTCAAGCTCAGTCAGGTTGGATGGGGAGCATCGCTGCACAGCTATGTTCAGGTCTCTCCAGAGATGTTCGATCGGGTTCAAGTCCGGGCTCTGGCTGGGCCACTCAAGGACATTCAGAGACTTGTCCCGAAGCCAGTCCTGCGTTGTCTTAGCTGTGTGCTTAGGGTCATTGTCCTGTTGGAAGGTGAACCTTCACCCCAGTCTGAGGTCCTGAGCGCTCTGGAGCAGGTTTTCATCAAGGATATCTCTGTACTTTGCTCCGTTCATCTTCCCCTCGATCCTGACTAGTCTTCTAGTCGCTGCTGCTGGAAAACGTCCCCACAGCATGATGCTGCCACCACCATGCTTCACCGTAGGGATGGTGCCAGGTTTCCTACAGACGGGATGCTTGGCATTCAGGCCAAATAGTTCAATCTTGGTTTCATCAGACCAGAGAATCTTGTTTCTCATGGTCTGAGAGTCCTTTAGGTGACTTTTGGCAAACTCCAAGCGGGCTGTCATGTGCCTTTTACTGAGGAGTGGATTCTGTCTGGCCACTACCATGAAGGCCTGATGGGTAGAGTGCTGCAGAGATGATTGTCAATCTGGAAGGTTCTCCCATCTCCACAGAGGAACTCTGGAGCTCTGTCAGAGTGACCAAGGCCCTTCTCCCCTGATCGCGGCCAGCTCTAGGAAGAGTCTTGGGGGTTCCAAACTTGTTTCAGAAATGTTTTGGTACCCTTCCCCAGATCTGTGCCTTGACACAATCCTGTCTCGGAGCTCTACGGACAATTCCTTTGACCTCATGGCTTGGTTTTTGCTCTGACGCGCACTGTCAACTGTGGGACCTTATATAGACAGGTGTGTGGCTTTCCAAATCATGTCCAATCACCAACCAATTTACCATAGGTGGACTCTAATCAAGTTGTATAAACATCTCAAGGATGATCAATGGAAACAGGATGCACCTGAGCTCAATTTCGAATCTCATAGCAAAGGATCTGAATACTTATGTAAATAAGGTATTTCAATTTTTCATAACTTTGCCTTGGTATTTCAGATGGCAATGATGCCATTTTACCACCATCAATGGACGAGAATGAGCCGAGTTTCTCAGATGACTCCATCACCATGGGCTACAGGCTGCAGGACCTCACTGATGTCCAGATCATGGCTCGCATGCAGGAAGAGAGTGAGTATGGAAAGTTTTGATTCATATACCGAACAAAAATATAAACGCAACATGCAAAACTTTTAACGATTTTACTGAGTTACAGTTCATATGAGGAAATCAGTCAATTGAAATAAATTCATTAGCCCCTATATATGGATTTAACATGACTGGAAATAGAGATATGCATCTGTTGGTCACAGATACCTTAAAAAAAAAAGTAGTGGCGTGGATCAGAAAACCAGTCAGTATCTGGTGTGAACACCATTTGCTTCATGCAGCGGAACACATCTCCTTCACATAGAGTTGATCAGGCTGTTGATTGTGGCCTGCGGAATGTTGTCCCACTCCTCTTCAATTGCTGTGTGAAGTTGCTGGAGATTGGCAGGAACTGGAACATGCTGTCGTACACATTGATCCAGAGCATCCCAAACATGCTCAATGGGTGACATGTCTGGTGAGTATGCAGGCCATGGAAGAACTGGGACATTGTCAGTTTCCGGGAATTGTGTACAGATCCTTGCGATATGGGGCCGTGCATTATCATGCTGAAACAAGAGGTGATGGTGGTGGAGGAATGGCACAACAATGGACCTCAGGATCTCGCCACAGTATCTCTGTGCATTCAAATTTGCAACAATAAAATGCAATTTTGTTCGTTGTCCGTAGCTTATGCCTGCCCGTACCATAACCCCACCGCCACCAAGGGTCACTCTGTCCACAACAATGACATCAGTAAACTGCTCGCCCACACGACGCCATATACATGGTCTGCTGTTGTGAGGCTGGTTGGAAGTACTGCCAAAATCTCTAAAACAATGTTGGAGGCAGTTTATGTTAAAGAAATTAACACTAAGTTATCTGGCAACAGCTCTGGTGGACATTTTTGCAGTCAGCATGCCAATTGCATGCTCCCTCAACTTGAGGCATCTGTGGCATTGTGTTGAGTGACACAACTGCACATTTTAGAGTGGCCTTCTGTCCCCAGCACAAGGTGCACCTGTGTAGTGATCATGCTGTTTAATCAGCTTCTTGATATGCCACACCTTTCAGGTGGGTGGATTATCTTGGCAAAGGAGAAAACACATTTGTGCATAACATTTGAGAGAAATAATAGTTTTGTGCTTATGGAACATTTCTGTGAAATTTTATTTCAGCTCACTTTACATGTTGCGTTTATATTTTTGTTCAGTGTAAATACTATGCATATCTACTTTACTTGTGGACAGGGTGTATGACAGTGTTTTCCTTGTCCCAAGGTTTACGACAGGACTATGCCTCCATCCCTGCTGCCCCCACACCGTTCAGGGGTCCTGGTGCATCCATGCTGTCACCTTCTAATTATAGCTACAGTGATCTGGAGTTCGACAAGTATAGCCTGGAGGACAGAGTCGCATACACACCGCCTCCCAGCCAGCTGCCCCACTACCGCCGTTCCCCATTGGGCCAGTCACCCAGAGCCATAGCCCAGCCTGGTTACAGCAGCCAGCTGCCAAGGCCTCCCAGTCAAGCGACCACTCAATCTAAGCTGTTTAAGATTGCAAAGAGCAGAGGTAAAAAGAGCACCTATAACAGGCAACATGGAAAATCCCTTGTGACACAAATATACACATTGACTTTTAGATATATATTTTTTTACATATCGACAGCACTCTTTAAAGTGGTGTGATGTCACATAGAACATTCTTTACTCCTATCAGTTTATCATAATCTGCTATGTGTGTTTCACCCGATTGTATGTGAAATGGGAGTTAACCCAGAATGTTGTTGTAGAGGGTCTGAGAAGCAGCATGTCCAACCAGGATTCACCCCCTCGCACCAGCCTCCGCTCTCTCCAGGCAGTCAGGAACAGCCGCAACCTGGAGGCCAACGGCCAGCTCCTCACAGACCACCCCACCTCCCGCCTCACCTACCCTGTAGCAGGTTCAACCAGATCTCCACCAGGTGGGTTGGCATTTTAGTAGGGATAAGATATGACTAAACCTTGCCCGCCACCATGTACAGTTGAAGTCGGAAGTTTACAAACACTTAGGTTGGAGTCATTAAAACGTGTTTTTCAACCACTCCACAAATTTCTTGTTAACAAACTATAGTTTTGGCAAGTCGGTTAGCACATCTACTTTGTGCATGACACAAGTCATTTTTCCAACAATTGGAAACACTGTATCACAATTCCAGTGGGTCAGAAGTTTACATACACTAAGTTGACTGTGCCTTTAAACAGCTTGGAAAATTCCAGACATTCCAGACATTTCTCCAAAAAGTACGATCTTTGTCCCCATGTGCAGTTGCATACCGTAGTCTGGCTTTTTTATGGCGGTTTTGGAGCACTGGCTTATTCCTTGCTGAGCGGCCTTTCAGGTTGTGTTGATATAGGACTCGTTTTACTGTGGATATAGATACTTTTGTACCTGTTTCCTCCAGCATCTTCACAAGGTCCTTTGCTGTTGTTCTGGGATTGATTTGCATTTTTCGCACCAAAGTACGTTAATCTCTAGGAGACATAACGCTTCTCCTTCCTGAGCGGTATGACGGCTGCATGGTCCCATGGTGTTTATGCTTGCGTACTATTGTTTGTACAGATGAACGTGGTATCTTCAGGCGTTTGGAAATTGCTCCCGAGGATGAACCAGACTTGTGGAGGTCTACTATTTTTTTCTGAGGTCTTGGCTGATTTTTTTTTCTTTTTTTCCCATGATGTCAAGCAAAGAGGCACTGAGTTTAAAGGTAGGCCTTGAAATACAGTGGGGCAAAAAAGTATTTAGTCAGCCACCAATTGTGCAAGTTCTCCCACTTAAAAAGATGAGAGAGGCCTGTAATTTTCATCATAGGTACACTTCAACTATGACAGACAAAATGAGAAAAAATATCCAGAAAATCACATTGTAGGATTTTTAATGAATTTATTTGCAAATTATGGTGGAAAATAAGTACTCCCACTTTTTAAGTGGGAGAACTTGCACAATTGGTGGCTGACTAAATACTTTTTTGCCCCACTGTACATCCACAGGTACACCTCCAATTGACTCAAATGATGTCAATTTGCCTATCAGAAGCTTCTAAAGCCATGACATAATTTTCTGGAATTTTCCAAGCTGTTTAAAGGCACAGTCAACTTAGTGTATGTAAACTTCTGACCCACTGGACTTGTGATACAGTGAATTATACGTGAAATAATCTGTCTGTAGACAATTGTTGGAAAAATTACTTGTGTCATGCACAAAGTAGATGTCCTAACCGACTTCCCAAAACTATAGTTTGTTAACAAGACATTTGTGAAGTGGTTGAAAAAACAGTTTTAATGACTCCAACCTAAGTGTATGTAAACTCCCGACTTCAACTCTATTTACTATCTGGAAACAGAAACATAAACATTTTACCTTATCATAAGTAGACATAATTGCAAATGATTAAATCCTTGCAATATAATTTTTTAAAACAATTTAGTTACAAATGTAACTTTAATTAAATGAGTTGACTCTTCACATGGGATGATTTCACTGAACAACAAAAGAAAGGGAATATTGAATGATCCTCATTGATCCATCGCATCTCCCAAAAACGTTTTCAACATACATCTGTAAAATGAGGCCTCATCTTCACTGTCACTTTCCAACCTTGTTGAGGATGGCTCGTTCTCAGACTCAAAAAGCCTCAAATTTGCCAGGATGGCCACCAATTTTTCAACCCTTGTATTGGTCAGCCTGTTGCGTGCTTTGGTGTGTGTGTTCCCAAACAAGGACCAGTTGCGCTCTGAGGCGGCTGATGTTGGTGGGATTTGGAGGATGATGGAGGCAACAGGGGAAAGAGCCTCAGATCCACAAAGTCCCTTCCACCAGGTGGCTGATGAGATGTAACAGACTTCGGGCAGAAGTCTTTAAGCTTTTTGATGTATTTCAGAATTGCAGTTTCCTCTGCTTGGAGCACCAGTGAAGTGGGCAGGGCTGTACAGGTGTCTTCTCTTACATCTGCAAGCAGAGTCTGAACATCAAACAGGATGGCATTGTCTCCCACAATCCGTGCAATGGCTACTGCTATAGGTTCCAGGAGTTTCAGGCTGCTTACCACTCTCTCCCAAAATACATCATCCAGGAGGATCCTCTTGATGGGGCTGTCCATATCGGCAGACTGTGATATGGCCATTTCTTGGAGAGACTCCTTCCCCTCCAGGAGACAAACATGATGAACCACCCCAACAGGTGTTGCAGGGCAGCTTCAATGTGGTGCTCTTATTCTTCTCACTTTGCTTGGTGAGGTAGATTGCTGATAATACCTAACCATTTCCTTGGTTCTCTTGTAGAGTGTATCCATTGTTTTCAGTGCCATGATGTCCTTGAGGAACATATTCAATGCATGAGCAGCACAGCCAATGGGTGTGATGTGAGGGTAGGACTCCTCCACTTTAGACCAAGCAGCCTTCATGTTCACAGCATTGTCTGTCACCAGTGAAAATAACTTCTGTGGTCCAAGGTCATTGATGACTGCCTTCAGCTCATCTGCAATGTAGAGACAGGTGTGTCTGTAGTCCCTTGTGTCTGTGCTCTTGTAGAATACTGGTTGAGGGGTGGAGATGATGTAGTTAATTATTCCTTGGCCACGAACATTCGACCACCCATCAGAGATGATTGCAATACAGTCTGCTTTCTCTATGATTTGCTTGACCTTCACTTGAACTCTGCTGAACTCTGTATCCAGCAAATTAGTAGATAACGCATGTCTGGTGTGAGGGGTGTATGTTGGGCGAAGAACATTCAGAGATCTCTTCCAATACACATGGCCTGTGAGCATCAGAGGTGAACCAGTTGCATACACAGCTCGAGCAAGACATTCATCAGCATTTCTCTGACTACGTTCCTCCATTGAGTAAAAAAACTCTGATTCCAGGAGGACCATGAGCTGTTGCTATCGATAAGGTGTCTGATTCATCATTTTCACCTCAAAAAGAAGTAAGGGGACTTTTGTCAGAGAGTGCTTGTTGTGAGCACTGAGGGAACTTTATGCACTTGGCCAGATGGTTATGCATCTTTGTTGCATTCTTCACTTATGATTTGGCACAGTATTTGCAAATGTACACAGCTTTCCCTTCTACATTTTTTATTTGTTTATTTTATTTCACCTTTATTTAACCAGGTAGGCAAGTTGAGAACAAGTTCTCATTTACAATTGCGACCTGGCCAAGATAAAGCAAAGCAGTTCGACACAGAGTTACACATGGAGTAAAACAAACATACAGTATAAACAAGTCTATATATGATGTGAGCAAATGAGGTGAGATAAGGGAGGTAAAGGCAAAAAAAGGCCATGGTGGCAAAGTAAATACAATATAGCAAGTAAAACACTGGAATGGTAGATTTGCCATGGAAGAATGTGCAAAGTAGAAATAAAAATAATGGGGTGCAAAGGAGCAAAATAAATCAATTAATTAAATACAGTAGGGAAAGAGGTAGTTGTTTGGGCTAAATTATAGGTGGGCTATGTACAGGTGCAGTAATCTGAGCTGCTCTGACAGTTGGTGCTTAAAGCTAGTGAGGGAGATAAGTGTTTCCAGTTTCAGAGATTTTTGTAGTTCGTTCCAGTCATTGACAGCAGAGAACTGGAAGGAGAGGCGGCCAAAGAAAGAATTGGTTTTGGGGGTGAATAGAGAGATATACCTGCTGGAGCGTGTGCTACAGGTGGGAGATGCTATGGTGACCAGCGAGCTGAGATAAGGGGGGACTTTACCTAGCAGGTTCTTGTAGATGACATGGAGCCAGTGGGTTTGGCGACGAGTATGAAGCGAGGGCCAGCCAACGAGAGCGTACAGGTCGCAATGGTGGGTAGTATATGGGGCTTTGGTGACAAAACGGATTGCACTGTGATAGACTGCATCCAATTTGTTGAGTAGGGTATTGGAGGCTATTTTGTAAATGACATTGCCAAAGTCGAGGATTGGTAGGATGGTCAGTTTTACACGGGTATGTTTGGCAGCATGAGTGAAGGATGCTTTGTTGCGAAATAGGAAGCCAATTCTAGATTTAACTTTGGATTGGAGATGTTTGATATGGGTCTGGAAGGAGAGTTTACAGTCTAACCAGGCACCTAAGTATTTGTAGTTGTCCACGTATTCTAAGTCAGAGCCGTCCAGAGTAGTGATGTTGGACAGGCGGGCAGGTGCAGGTAGCGATCGGTTGAAGAGCATGCATTTAGTTTTACTTGTATTTAAGAGCAATTGGAGGCCACGGAAGGAAAGTTGTATGGCATTGAAGCTTGCCTGGAGGGTTGTTAACACAGTGTCCAAAGAAGGGCCAGAAGTATTCAGAATGGTGTCGTCTGCGTAGAGGTGGATCGGAGACTCACCAGCAGCAAGAGCGACCTCATTGATGTATACAGAGAAGAGAGTCGGTCCAAGAATTTAACCCTGTGGCACCCCCATAGAGACTGCCAGAGGTCCGGACAGCAGACCCTCCGATTTGACACACTGAACTCTATCAGAGAAGTAGTTGGTGAACCAAGCGAGGCAATCATTTGAGAAACCAAGGATGTCGAGTCTGCCGATGAGGATGTGGTGATTGACAGAGTCGAAAGCCTTGGCCAGATCAATGAATACGGCTGCACAGTAATGTTTCTTATCGATGGCAGTTAAGATATCGTTTAGGACCTTGAGCGTGGCTGAGGTGCACCCATGACCATCTCTGAAACCAGATTGCATAGCAGAGAAGGTATGGTGAGATTCGAAATGGTCGGTAATCTTTTTGTTGACTTGGCTTTCGAAGACCTTAGAACTACTACTGCTACTATTTACTAGTTAACAAAAAATCATGTATGTCATATAAAATATATTCACCCCACCCAGTATTGTAATCAAAAGCATGTAGTCCTTGGCTCAGACAGTGTAGTGTGGACTCAATAGCATCTCATTAGTGAGCAAGATCTTGAAGATCAGCTGTACATGTGATGGAAGAATGCACTGTGCATGCAGAGGGTTGCAATTCCATTGAATTTGGGGATAGTTTAACCAAAATATGCCACAAGACCTAGAATTGCCTTTTGTGTGTCCCACAAAAAAAGGTTCACTGTAATAAGCAAACTTTTTTGATGAATTAAAAAAAAAAAATTCTGGAAATTTCCCGGAAAGTTTCCGACACTTTGCAACCCTAATCCTGAGGAGTGGCTTCCATCTGGCCACTACGATAAAGGTCTGATTGGTGGAGTGCTGCAGAGATGGTTGTCCTTCTGGAAGGTTCTCCCATCTCCACAGAGGAGTCGGTTTTACTCCTGGCTCAGAGTTTGTCTGAGCAGTGTCTAGCCTTTTACTGCAGTGGGCTTAATCGGGGTCACAGAGTGATTCTTGGTAGTCTTAAACAGATCTATTTTGAAACAAAAGTATTACAACTCACACACATGGTTACAGTCTTAAAAAAAGAAGACACCCGTACCATGTCATTTATAGAGTTTAATTCAAATAAAAAATGTATTGGTCACATACACGTGTTTAGCAGATGTTATTGTGGGTGTAGCGAAATGCTTGTGTATTCAATGTGGAGTTTGCATCCCAATATTTCACTTTATATACATCACAGAAGACTGAAATATAACAAAACTGTTTGACATAGAAACACCGGATTTTCGTCAGTTTAAAAAAAAACTTTTAACGATGAAATTATGAAAAATATGAACATTCCACCCATGAGGCCAAACAAGGCACTTTTGGTCATTGACTGCAGGATAGGGCTACCATCATCCTTAAACTAACTGACCTGGGAGTTTTTTTGTTGTCTTAAAACAGGTTTTAACAGGATTCCTAGGAACTATTCTGCAATGCTTTGTGGATACGGGTTCAGATCTCAACCCAATTGAACACTTTAATAGAAGATTCTGGAGCTGCCTTTTTTAAATATTTTTTTTTACTTGGCTTTATTTCAGACAAGACATGTTTAGTCCATAACATTTCCAAACTTGTGATTGCCTCCTAGGTGAGTCTTCAGTCAGGCTTAGGAGTGGTGGCCGATCTTCATCTGTTTCTGCCAAAACCTTGAACTCCAGTGACCCCCCTGCAACTGGAGCAGCACGGCAGTCCCTGAGAGAATCATTTCAGGCCTTGTCTATTAGAGAGCCTCCGAGAGCCCAGTCCCTCATCCCCTCTGGTTTGAGGATCCCCTGTCCCAGTAAGGACTTTTCAGTTGGAGGGTACCTATCAAGTCATGTCTATGCCTCCCCTGAGAGGTCGACTACTATGGCTTGGGGCAGACTGGGGCAGCCTGCCAATAACCATAGGTAAAAAGGTATACTCAATGTTTCTCAGTAATTCCTCAGTAATCTGTAACATACTCTCACTCAAAATAACTCCACTTAATGTATTAAAGCACATTAAACAGTGGTTTCTGTGAATTTGATTTTAATTATTGTTTTCTTCTGCCAATCATGCAGTGCTGGTTTATTTTGTGTGGCTTCACAATCCCTTCCACTGCAATTGGACACCTTATCCATAATTTCTCATCTTAAATGCAAGGTGCTGCTCAATGCTAAAATCCAACTGATCACCAATGAAATTAATCTTAATTTGATTCAGATTTGGGAATTGACACACAAATTCACATACTTAGAACTGATACAGTATATCATTATTACATTGTCACTGTAGAGTATCTCACAGGGCTTGGTTGTAAACACCATCTAATTCTGCATACTAAAAGTTATACCACAACATGTTTCAGTTGAAACTATCATAATTTAACACTTTGAGGACAGTTACAGTATTGAGCCCTATTTAGTTTTTGTTGCAAATGTATCAGTTCTGGTATACACTACTGCGCCACCTTTTAGTTAGAATAAACTGTTGAAGACCGAGTGCAGTTTGTCACCTACTTCCCCACCGCCCCCACCCTTCCGAGCTAACAGCGAGCTACGTGATTGGTTCAGGCCTGAAAAACAGCCTTCAGGATCTAGAATGTTGTACAGGCCTTGCATTCGCACCATGAGAAATATAACCTAATTTAATAATACGACTGCGGAAATACTGTTCAAACCGGAAAAGTGGAATTAAAACAAGACAATAGTGACTTGATTTGGTAAGTATATATTACATTTAATGCGATATGACGATGAGGCCTTGTCACGAAGGCTTATGGGCCTCTACCCAAGCCGAAAAAACAACAACAATGACTGCTAGCTAGCCGTCGATAGCTATGCTAACTAACGACATAGCTAGCTCGCTCGGAAATATGTGACATTTGTAAGACGATAGTCATTTGTGCCATCTTCCAGTGCACACGTTCTAAAGTATGGTAGGTTTACTGCGTTTATTTGACTAATGATATCGATTGCAATTGCTGGGAATGCTATTGCTAGCTAGTTAGCTTGCTAATTTAGCCCAACAATGGCCCGGACTGGGCAGAAAATATGCATTACGGTCATGATGTCGCAGAGCGTCAGTCTTGCACGCTTGTTGTTGGAGTCTTGAAACAAGCGCATAGCTTGGATTTCATTAAATATTTAGCATAGATTCGATTTATGCTTATCATTCATGCATAGCCATTCATTTAGCTAAATTCACCGTGTGCACTCAAGCGCCTTTGTTGTCGGGATTCTGTGTCCACAATGTAAACAGAAGCCGCCATATTTAATGCGTCTGCGCGCGCTCTCTACGGTCAGTCAACTACTGCATTGGGCGAAAACTGCGTGTGAATCACTTGCCAGCTACTTTCCCGTATCTGTCACTGTAACTACAGACACAGATAGAACAAGGAGCAATATCTATGCTAGCGTGGCTCGGGGATTCTAACCAGCGACCTTTCGGTTACTGGCCTAAACGCTAGGTTACCTTCCGCCCCCAAACCACAATGTCTCCTGATACTAGGACATTATAAAGGCACATTCTTACAAGTAATAAAGTGGTATTGATTCAGTAGGGAATCTGAATCAGAGGTGCTGCCTTAATCGACTTCCACGCCCCGGGAACTCAGGGGTAGAACGACAGATTTTTACCTGGTCAGCTCGGGGATTCGATCTAGCAACCTTTCGGTTACTAGTCCAACCACTAGGCAACCTGCCGCCCCATTACTATCACCCACAGTGCAAATAATGTTATGTTGACACATTAGCCCTGGAGGCATGTATTTGTTGGTGCCAGAATTCTCCCTTTACTTGTAACACCAGTCTACTCAATTGATCCAAACCAAGGAGTATCACCTGTGAGTGTGAATATATACACATTGTAGCTTTTTGCTTCCCATTAGATGTATCATTGCATCATCAACCACCTTACTTGTTTTTTTAATTGAACCTTTATTTAACTAGGCAAGTCCGTTAAGAACAAATTCTTATTTACAATGATTGCCTACCAAAAGGCCTCCAGTAGGGACTAAAAAATGACAAAACACATCATGACAAGAGAGACCAAAGACAACGTAATAACATAATATACTTCTGCATTTATCAAATAGTTTACCCTCTAATTTTTAAATTTGAGTAATTTAGCAGACACTCTTATCCAGAGCGACTTACAGAAGCAATTAGGCTAAGGTGCCTTGCTCAAGGGCATATTGGCAGATTTTTCACCTTAGTTGGCCTGGGGATTCTAACCAGCGACCTTTCGGTTACTGGCCTAAACTCTAGGTTACCTTCCGCCCCCAAACCATAATGTCTCCTAATACTAAGACATTATAAAGTCACATTCTTATAAGTAATAAAGGATTATAGCAGTCTTTATTTCCATTACCACAATTATATTTCAAGATAGATAAAATCATTGAAGCTGATGCATCTGTTGTGTTTTTCTTTTCTCTATTTCAGGTGTTTCTCCTCCCTAGCTGATTAAAAAAAACATAACACTTCCCTGATGGTTTGAGAGCTCAAAATCAAATATGGAGTGGTGAAATACTGTCATTAGCAATGTGTTTTTAATCTTTCAGTATTAACATTTTGTTAAAGCTTTAATGTCACATGAACGAGTACAGTGAAATGTCTTTCTTGCAAGCTCCAAACCCAACAATGCATTATTCAATGTTAATGTTTATTCAGCATTGAATCCGTGTTGAGACATTTGTAATGAGTTATGCATTGACAGAGGTCCTAATTGATCTGATAAAATTAGATCAACTTAATCATTTACATTACATTTACGTCATTTAGCAGACGCTGTTATCCAGAGCGAATTACAGTTAGTGCATTCATAGCTAGGTTGGACAACCATATATCACAGTCATAGTAAGTCCTCAATAAAGTAGCAACCAGCAAAGTCAGAGCTAGTAAGAAAAATAAAAGAATCCTCCTCATTTGTGTTGGTAGCAGACAGGATAAAAAGAGAATGGACCACGGTGGAGGGGTCTTGAACTTTCAGATGCAAGACTCAAAGATGCCACACACAATGATAATGCAGGATTTTGGTAAGTCCATTCTATCAATGCAGAGAACTAATAGTCCATGGCCTTTTGTTTATTTGATTGTGTCTGTGTGCTCGAACTGATAACAGTTCCTCCTGATTTCCCCGGTGGCAGGTATGGCCCACATTGACGGTGATCACATTGTGGTTTCTGTGCCAGAGGCGGTGCTGGTGTCAGATGTGACTGACGAGGAGGGAATCATGTTTGAGCATGACCTGGGGTCAGAGGTTGTAGAGGGGCCAGACATCTGCTGCAGCGATGATCCTGACGGCATAATCATGACTGAGTCGGTCCTGGGGGCCGAGGTCGCCATTGAGGACGTGCTGGATTCTGACCACCATCACCATGTGCTGACAACAGATCTCATAGAGGAATCTGATAGGGTTCCTGACCAGGTGTTTGAAATTGTCACGGAGGAGGTCATGGTCTCCAACTGCAACTCAGAGACGTATGTGGAGGAGCAGGAGGAGATTGAAGACTCTGCAGTCACCATCCAGGAGCCGGACGACGATGCTGGAGAGAGCGTCTCCGAGGACTACCTGATGATCTCCTGTAAGACACGTCTTATTTTCTTGGTACTACTAGACTGCTCCAACACAAATTTTGACTCTAATAATAGGATGAATCTGATAGTGTATAATGATGAGTGTGCTATTGTTTGTGGAGTGGACGATGTTGGGGAGAAGTTGGACATGGAGGACACGCCCCTGAAGATGGGTTCTGAGGTGATGGAGGATGGCTCCAAAGAGGGTGACTATGACTCTGAGTGCATCAAAGTCTACATCTTCAAGGCAGAGGCTGATGATGATATAGGTAAGGACTCTTACAAGTTCCGATCAATTTGAAAGATACACCTCTGTTCATTTTCTCTGAATTCAGACATTTACTGTGAGTGCAGGTGGCACAGAGATTGTAGCTGAGAGCGACTTCCACAACGGTCACGCAGTGCTGGAGACTGGGGGCATTGGCAAGCTGTCTCGAGAGAAGATGGTCTACATGGCAGTGAAAGACCCATCGCAGGAGGATTCAGAGATCAGTGAGTCCCCTGAATTAGCAGCCTTTCCTCCAATCCCTTATACTGCACAACATATTAAACGATATGGCTGCCTTATTATTTTTGTCCCAATAGATGGTTGTAGTGTTAAATTAAGTGACTGAGTTTTCCTTGTCTGTGAGCAGACTGCACTGAGATGGCAGATGAGGTGTACATGGAGGTGATAGTGGGAGAGGAGGATGCCCCTGCCATCCAGGACTCACTGGATGACTCCAGCCACAATAAGACCTTCGGCACTGTAGCCTGGGCTGCAGCTTATGGTAAAGCCTACTCCTTTTCTCCATAGACACAAGTTACTCAGAGACATACATTCAGTATGGCATAAGATAATTCTACATTTAGCCTAACATTTAGATCTGTTCATGTCACAATGTTTAAGTGTGTTGAATTGGTGTATAATTTTCCTTAGGTAACAGTCTGGACTCCAGGCTGGAGAACAAGACCAACACAGGGACACATTACCTGAAGATCAGCGACAGCCTGAGTACAAGTAGAGCTCTCAAACAGAAGATCAAGAAAAAGAAAAAGGGAGAAACACGTCAGTGTCAGACAGGTATGGGGTTCTATGTTCATTAAAACATTTTCTAAAAGCTTGCATCATTTTGTAAGATTATACTTTTCTTTTTTAGATGTAGGCCTAACAATTCCTGTTCTTTTTTGCCTCCACACTTTTCCTCAGCTGTGATCATTGGTCCAGATGGCCAGCCTCTGACTGTGTATCCCTGCCACATCTGCGGGAAGAAGTTCAGATCGCGAGGCTTCCTGAAGATCCACATGAAGAACCACCCCGACCACATCTTCAAGAAGAAGTACCAGTGCACAGACTGCGATTTCACCACCAACAAGAAGGTCAACTTCCACAACCACCTGGAGGGCCACAAGCTCATAGTGAAGAGTGACCGGGTCCCAGAGTTCACTGAGGTCACGAGGCGTTACTGTGTGGAGAGCCCACTCAGCTCCAATAAGCTCATCCTACGTGACCAGGAGCCCAAGCTGCACCACTGTAAGTACTGTGACTATGAGACAGCCGAGCAGGGCCTTCTCAACCGCCACTTGCTGGCTGTCCACAGCAAGAGCTTTGCCCATGTGTGTGTGGAGTGTGCAAAAGGTTTCCGCCACCCCTCTGAGCTCAAAAAGCACATGAGGACCCACACGGGTGAGAAGCCCTACCACTGCCAGCACTGTGAGTTCTGCTGTGCCGACCAGTCTAACCTGAAGACCCATATAAAGAGCAAGCACGGAGCGGAGCTGCCCTTCAAGTGTGGCCACTGTCCCCAGGCCTTCTCTGACGAGCGGGAGCTGCAGAAGCACATGGAGATATTCCAGGGCCACAAGACGCACCAATGTCCGCACTGCGAGCATAAGAGCACCAACTCCAGCGACCTGAAGCGCCACATCATCTCCGTGCACACCAAGGACTTCCCTCACAAGTGTGACGTGTGTGAGAAGGGCTTCCACCGGCCCTCGGAGCTGAAAAAACACACAGAGACTCACAAAGGTGCCAGGCTGCACCAATGCCGCCACTGTGACTTTAAGACCCCAGACCCCTTCATACTCAGTCGCCACATCCTGTCCGTCCACACCAAAGACTTGCCCTTCAAGTGCAAGCGCTGTCGACGGGGCTTCAGGCATCAGCTGGAACTGAAGAAGCACATGAAGACCCACAGTGGACGGAAAGTGTACCAGTGCCAGTACTGTGAGTACAGCTCCTCGGACGCTTCAGGTTTCAAACGGCACGTCATATCCATCCACACCAAGGACTATCCCCACCGCTGTGACTACTGCACTAAAGGCTTCCGTAGGCCCTCTGAAAAGAGCCAGCACATTGCGCGGCATCACAAGGATGTTTTAATGTAAAGTGCTTCTTCACACAGCCTTTCCCATATTCAGAACAATCTGATTCTCACTCACTATAGAGCAGGGAAATACAATTATTTCAATGTGATAAATAAAGGATGACAATTGTCACATTTTCCTCGAACTGCATTAGTAATTTATTAACTTGTCCTCACATCACCATTAATACTCAAACCTGGGGTGCTATTCAAACAAACCTCAAGTCAGATAAATCCTGAATCAGAACACTGCTTGAAAGCACACATTTTCTCAGTAGTATGCTTGTCTGGGTTGTTGGAATAGCACACCACTTGTCATATGCAGTATCAGTGGTAAGATAACGTTGTAATTTATCTGTTGACTGTATTCTCACTGTTGACCTTGGGGTAACCATTATCTGACAAGTCATTGTATGATTTTTAGTAATGTTACTGCTAGCAAATTGTGAAAAACATACATTTAAAGACCCAGTTCTAATTTCAAACTTAAACAGTCATCTGTATCAGTTTTCTCTGTATTCAAAAGCATGAAAAGGGGATGTGGACAACCCAGCTTTTTACTTGTATTTGTCCTTTGAAATAATCGCTTGTCAAACAATCAGGGGTTTTAATTTGTCCCATGTGTGCACTGGTAAAATCATGTTGCTCAAAGCCAATAACATGTTTACTATCAGGAATCTCTCATGTATCAGATCCAAATCAGTGTTATCTATTCTCTATGTCTGTCAACTGAAATATTAGGAGCTTTAGTAAATAAAGACTTCTCCTGATGAATTGTTCACCTCAACCTATTACTTTCATTCACTCTTTTTGCCATCATTCAGTAACAAAGAATGTACCAACAAGTGGATTTGTGTTAAGATGAGTGTTTTGCATCTTACAATAAGGGCGCCTACTGACACCAAGTTATCCCATGATTGACCTAGAGGTGAAATTAAGATTGTATTTTGTTTATTGATTTAAAATTATTAACATCTGATTTGTAAAAAATAAATGTTCTTTTTGAAAGTATCTTTAATTGATGTTGCTTGACTTAAAAAAGTTGTATACTATGGTGTTTCATGACCAACCAATTGAGGTGTCTTGAGTTGCGACCCACCATAAGGGTTGAGCGGTGAAAAAAATATACATAGAACATCATCTTGGCAGCAGAGAGAAGCTAATTTCCAGCAATTCTACACATTTTGCCATGACGCTGAAATAAAAGGTTGCAATTCTATACATTTTTCAAGGGAGCTGAGAATGTTCACTTAAGCTAATTTCAGTCAATTCTACACATTTTGACGTGTTCTTATCCTCAAACATAAAATCAATGGGTGCCTGATTATCTAGCTTTTATTTTGCTGATTGTAAATTCTCAGATTATAGGGTATTATCTTTTCTACATACTTTCGATTTGGTTTTAGTCGTTTAAGTTTACACAAAGCTGTTTTCCATATATGTTTTTTTTGTGTAGCTATACTGTAAATATAGAAATGTACGTTGAAATGATTTAAACCAAATCTAACTCGGAAATGTACAAATATTGAATTCCAATTAAATTAAATTCCAAAGACTACATTTTTGTTTTACAATTCAAACAGTCTAATTCCAATTCCAAAACTTGAAGATTGTTGAAATTTGAATTGAATTCAACTTAAATTCTCCACTTCATGAGTGAATTCAAGAATTGAATTTGAATTTCAAATGAAATTGGAATTGACCCAAACCCTGTTACTTAGGCCTGGAGATCCGAGTTAAAGCGACTGGAAATTGAAACATCGGAACATTGCCTTTACATTTCAATCGCGTGTGTGGATCCACGCTACGGATTGAATCTAGGAATAATAGCCTTTATTAGTAACAAAATTGTCAAACAATAAACCTTAAAACAGCAAAAATATGAGCCAATTTCATAATCAGTCAATGTGGATTACTCATAAAACTTAGCAGCCAGCCACAATACATTTTTAGTATGTTAAATTCAAGTTTACAAAGTCCTTGAATGTTTACATTTTCCACTCACTTTAAATTATATATGAGTTGAACTTTTTTGAATTGTGATAGTGAAATTGGTGGTGTTCTAATTCAGGCCATGGTCACCCCTGTTTGTCCTCAGTAGTGTCTCCCTATCTGGGCTCTGGGAACTGGGAACTGGGGTTGTACTCCGGTGCCGAATAGAGGGGAGCATGTGAACTGGGTGCAGGATACCCAGACATGCCTTCTCTCTGGAAGATAGAAACAGATCTCATGTCAAACTGCTTTTCTATATCAGCCTGGTCACCTAGGGTCTAACTAAAATGGACTTTTAGGCTAAGATCAAAACCAAATGTTTTAGCCAGAGTTTCACCCTGCAGTTTACTTGTCCAGTTGATCAGTTGAATTCATCCTACTGTTCACTAGGGGGAATCAATCACTCACCATCATGCCTTTGTGTCCTGGTGGGGGCTGTGTTGGTCTCATGTGCTGGTCGTCATAACAGTCTGGAGGTGGAGCTCTGTCTTCATACGGGTTCCTTGGCGATGGAGACTTGGGATGGGGGTTACCCAAGGGCTGCGTCATACCTGTAGCGTAGCTGATTCCAGAAAACTATTCAACTTTCAGAAGCAGACAAACCATATAAAAACAATCCTAATAATGTAGTTCAAAGGTCAAACAATCATAACTTGTCATGGAACAAAGAACTATATCAGATTGAACACACACAAATCAAAAGACAAAGGCTTCCTTGTATGGCTGGCTTTCAGGGTTGGATAAAGATGATCTATCTAAATTGGGTCACATACTCGTGGACTTTTCCCTTTCTTCAATGACAACAGAGAAATGACCATGATGGATATACGCTGTATCGGCAGGATAGAAAAGCGGCGTCAGGTAAGACAAGGGGTGGCGGACTATGTATTTTTGTAAATAACACCTGGTGCACGATATCTCAGGAAGTCTCGAGGTTTTGCTCTCCTGTGGTAGAGTATCTCATGATAAGCTGTAGACCACACTATCTACCTAGAGAGTTTTCATCTGTATTTTTTGTAGCTGTCTACATACCACCACAGACTGATGCTGGCACTAAGACCGCACTGAATGAGCTGTATTCCGCCATAAGCAAACAGGAAAACGTTCACCCAGAGGCGGCACTCCTAGTAGCAGGGGACTTTAATGCAGGGAAACTCAGTATGTTAAATGTGCAACCAGAGGGAAAAAAAGCTCTGGAGCACCATTACTCCACACACAGAGAATAATACAAAGCTCTCCCTCGCCCTCCATTTGGCAAATCTGACCATAATTTTATCCTTCTGATTCATGCTTACAAGCAAAAATTAAAGCAGGAAGCACCAGTGACTCGATAAATTTAAAAAATGGTCAGATGAAGCAGATGCTAAGCTACATGCCTGTTTTTCTAGCACAGACTGGAATATGTTCCGGAATTCCTCCGATGGCATTGAGGAGTACACCACATCAGTCACTGGCTTCATCAATAAGTGCATCGATGACGTCATCGTACATACATACCCCAACCAGAAGCCATGGATTACAGGCAACATCCACACTGCACTAAAGGCTAGAGCTGCCCCTTTCAAGGAGCGGGACTCTAACCCGGAAGCTTATAAGAAATCCTGCTATGCCCTCCGATGAACCATCAAACAGGCAAAGCGTCAATACAAGACTAAGATCGAATCGTACTACACCGGCTGTGACGCTTGTCGGATGTGGCAAGGCTTGCAAAGCATTACAGACTACAAAGGGAAGCACAGCCGAGAGCTGCCCAGTGACACGAGCCTACCAGACGAGCTAAACTACTTCTGTGCTCGCTTCGAGGCTAATAACACTGAAACATGCATGAGAGCACCAGCTGTTCCGGAAGACTGTGATCACATCAAGTCGATGTAAGACCTTTCAACAGCTCAACATTCACAAGGCCGCAGGGCCAGACGTATTACCAGGAAGTGCACTGCGAGCATGTGCTGACCAACTGACAAGTGTCTTCACCGACATTTTCAACCTCTCCCTGTCTGAGTCTGTAATACCAACATGTTTTAAGCAGACCACCATAGTCCCTGTACCCAGGAACACTAAGGTAACCTGCCTAAACGACTACCGACCCGTAGCACTCACATCTGTAGCCATGCGGTGCTTTGAAAGGCTGATCATGGTTCACAACACCATTATCTCAGAAACTCTAAACCCACTCCAATTTGCATACCGCCATAACAGATCCACAGATGACGCAATCTCTATTGCACTCCACACTGCCCTTTCCCACATGGACAAAAGGAATACCTATGTGAGAATGCTATTCATGGACTACAGCTCAGCGTTCAACACCATAGTGGCCTCAAAAGCACATCAATTTTTTATTTATTTAACCAGGTTAGGCCAGTTGAGAACAAGTTCTCATTTACAACTGCGACCTGGTCAAGATAAAGCAAAGCAGTGCGACAAAGACAACACAGAGTTACACATGGGAAAAACAAACGTACAGTCAATAACACAATAGAAAAATGTGTATACAGTGTGTGCAAATGAAGTAAGGCGGTAAGGTAATAATTAGGCCAATAGAGGCGAAGTAATTACAATTTAGCAATTTACACTGGAGTGATTTATGTGCAGATGTGCAAGTAGAAATACTGGTGTGCAAAAGAGCAGAAAAACAAAAATGGGGATGAGGTAGGTAGATGGGCTATTTACAGATGGGCTGTGTACAGCTGCAGCGATCGGTAAGCTGCTCTGACAGCTGACGCTTAAAGTTAGTGAGGGAGATATAAGTCTTTAACTTCAGTGATTTTTGCAATTCGTTCCAGTCATTGGCAGCAGAGAACTGGAAGGAAAGGTGGCCAAAGGTGTTGGCTTTGGGGATGACCAGTGAAATATACCTGCTGGAGCTCGTGGCAGGGCAGTCATTAGAGAAACCAAGGCTGCTGAGTCTGCCGATAAGAACACGGTGATTGACAGAGTCGAAAGCCTTGGCCAGGTCGATGAAGACGGCTGCACAGTACTGTCTTTTATTGATGGCGGTTATGATATTGTTTAGGACTTTGAGCATGGCTGAGGTGCACCCGTGACCAGCTCGGAAACCAGATTGCATAACGGAGAAGGTACGTTGGGATTTGAAATGGTTGGTGATCTGTTTGTTCACTTGGCGTTCGAAGACTTTAGAAAGGCAGGGCAGGATGGATATAGGTCTGTAACAGTTTGGGTCAAGAGTGTCTCCCCCTTTGAAGAGGGGGATGACCGCGGCCGCTTTCCAATCTTTAGGAATCTCAGACGATACGAAAGAGAGGTTGAACAGACTAGTAGTAGGGTTTGCAACAATGGTGGCGGATAATTTTAGGAAGAGAGAGTCCAGATTGTCTAGCCCAGCTGATTTGTAGGGATCCAGATTTTGCTGCTCTTCCAGAACATCAGCTGTCTGGATTTGGGTGAAGGAGAAGCGGGGCGGGGGGCTTGGGCCAGTTGCTGTGGGGGGTGCAGAGCTGTTGGCCGGGGGTTGGGGTAGCCAGGTGGAAAGCATGGCCAGCCGTAGAGAAACACTGAAATTCTCGATTAATCAGTAGTGACAGTGTTTCCTAGTCTCAATGCAGTGGGCAGCTGGGAGGAGGTACTCTTACTCTCCATGGACTTTACAGTATCCCAAAACCTTTTGGAATTAGTGCTGCAGGATGCATATTTCTGTTTGAAAAAGCTAGCCTTTGCTTTCCTAACTGACTGTATGTATTGGTTCCTGACTTCCCTGAAAAGTTGCATATAGCAGGGACTATTCGAAGCTACTGCGGTACGCCACAGGGTGTTTTTGTGCTGGTCAAGGGCAGTCAAGTCTGGAGTGAACCAAGGGCTATATCTGTTCTTAGTTCCACATTTTTTGAAAGGGGCATTCCTATTTAAGATGGTGAGGAAAGCACTTTTCAAGAACAACCAGGCATCCTCTATGGACGGGATGAGGTCAATATCCTTCCAGGATATCCGGGCCAGGTGTAACGGATTTCCTCCTCCTCGTCTGAGGAGGAGTAAGGATCTGACAAAAACGCAGCATGGTAAGTGTCCATATTGATTTATTCAAAAACACAACTGAACACTGGAACAAAATAATAAACGTGAAATATACAAAACCGAAACAGTACCGTGTGGTCCAAACACTCACACGGAAACAGAAAATAACTACCCACAAAACCCATGTGGGCAAGAGCTACCCAAGTATGGTTCTCAATCAGAGACAACGACAGACAGCTGTCCCTGATTGAGAACCATACCCGGCCAAAAACAAAGAAATACGAAAACATAGAAAAAAGAACATAGAACACCCACCCTTGTCACACCCTGACCTAACCAAAATAGATAATAAAAAGCCTCTCTATGGCCAGGGCGTGACAACAGGTCGATTAGAAAGTGCTGCTAGCAGAAGTGTTTAGGGAGCGCTTGACAGAGATTACTAGTCTGTTATTACTAGTCCCCTATTACTAGCCTGTTCAACCTCTCTTTCGTATCGTCTGAGATTCCTAAAGACTGGAGAGATGGATCTTTAAAAATAGAAGCTCGAACTGTTTGGGCATAGACCTGGATAGTATGACAGAACTCTGCAGGCTACCTCTACAATAGATTGCAATGTCGCCCCCTTTAGCAGTTCTGTCTTGATGGAAATTGTTGTAATTGGGGATGGAAATGTCTGAATTTTTTGTGGCCTTCCTAAGCCAAGAATCACACACGGCTAGGACATCAGGGTTGGCTAAAGTGTGCTAAAGCAGTGAATAAAGCAAACTTAGGGAGGAGGCTTCTGATGTAAACATGCATGAACCCAAGGCTTTTACGGTTGCAGAAGTAAAAAAATGAGAGCGCCTGGGGACACACAGGGCCTGGGTTAATCTCTAAATCACCAGAGGAACAGAGGAGGAGTAGGATGAGGGTACGGCTAAAGGCTATAAGTACTGGCCATCTAGTGCTTTGGGAACAGAGAATAAAAGGAGCAGATTTCTGGGCGTGGTAGAATAGATTCCGGGCATAGCGTACAGACAAGGGTGTGGTAGGGTGTGAGTACAGTGGGGGTAAACCTAGGCATTGAGTGATGATAAGAGAGGTTTCATCTCTGGAGGCGCCAGTTAAGCTAGGTGCGGTCTCCGCCTGTGTGGGGGTTCGGACAAGGGGGGTATCTGAAGCATGTTGAGCAGCATGTTGAGCAGGACTCCGCTGTAAAATAAAACAATAAGAGCTGCCCTAAACAACAGTATACAAGGCATATTGACATTAGAGAAAGGCTTTCCCCTCTTTCCACTGGGATTCTCTGCCTCTAACCCTATTACAGGGGCTGAGTCACTGGCTTACTGGTGCTCTTTCATGCTGTCCCTTGGAGGGGTGCGTCACTTGAGTGGGTTGAGTCACTGATGTGATCTTCCTGTCTGGGTTGGCGCTCCCCCTTGGGTTGTGCCGTGGCGGAGATCTTTGTGGGCTATACTTGGCCTTGTCTCAGGATGGTAAGTTGGTGGTTGAAGATATCCCTCTAGTGGTGTGGGGGCTGTGCTTTGGCAAAGTGGGTGGGGTTATATACTTCCTCTTTGGCCCTGTCCGGGGGTATCATCAGATGGGGCCACAGTGTCTCCTGACCCCTCCGGTCTCAGCTTCCAGTATTTATGCTGCAGTAGTTTTTGTGTCGGGGGGCTAGGGTCAGTTTGTTATGTCTGGAGTACTTCTCCTGTCTTATCCGGTGTCCTGTGTGAATTTAAGTATGCTCTCTCTAATTCTCTTTCTTTCTCTCTCTCTCTCTCTCTCTCGGAGGACCTGAGCCCTAGGACCATGCCTCAAGACTACCTGGCATGATGACTCCTTGCACTACCTGGCATGATGTCCCCAGTCCACTTGGCCGTGCTGCTACTCCAGTTTCAACTGTTCTGCAAGCGGCTATGGAATCCTGACCTGTTCACCGGACGTCCTACCTGTCCCAGACCTATTATTTGACCATGCTGGTCATTTCTGAACATTTGAACATCTTGGCCATGTTGTTATAATCTCCACCCGGCACAGCCAGAAGAGGACTGGCCACCCCTCATAGCCTGGTTCCTCTCTAGGTTTCTTCCTAGGTTTTGGCCTTTCTAGGGAGTTTTTCCTAGTCAACGTGCTTGCTGTTTGGGGTTTTAGGCTGGGTTTCGGTACAGCACTTTGAGATATCAGCTGATGTACGAAGGGCTATATAAATCAATTTGACTTGATAAAGCAATCACAGATGTTGATTGGGAGAGCTAAGACAACAACGGGTAAACAGCTAGGACAACAACAATGGGTAAATGGCGATGAATGGGCAGAGAGGGTCAGATAGCTACACACAGGCCCTGAGTTCAAGGCTGGGGCCGACAGATAAACAAAATGAAGTACTGTGTTAATGAACAGTCCAGCAGGCATCAGCTGTGTAGCCGAGTGATCATAGGGTCCAATGCGCAGCAAAGATGAAACAGGGAGCAGGCTCAGGTAGTCGATTACTACGTAAGGAGAGCGGGAGACACAGCGTTCAGGAAGCTAGCAGGCCGGGGCTAGCAGATGGATCAACACCAACATCCAAGACGCACATTGGCCGAATTACGTCAGCAGACCAGTCGTGATGGATTGGCGGGGCTCCGTGTCGACAAAGGGTCCAGGCCAATTGCAAGAGAGGTATTGTAGTTGGTGTACTTTGTTTACTTGCCGGGAAATGGGCCTAGCTCGAGGCTAGCTGGTGCATGCTTCTAGTTACTACCTACTCAGTAGTAACTAGCTAGCAGCGAAGATCCAGTTTGATGGTCCAGAGCTTGCGGCAGGAATCTGGTGATGTAGTGCTAAAGCAGCTGGAGTCCGAACAAAAGGTAAAGACCGCTAGCAGTGGCTAACAATTACTAAAAAGCTAGTAGCTAATTAGCTGGCTAGCTGCTGATGGAGGTTCCAGTTACAAGGTCTTAAAAAGAAAAACTAATAGCAGATCCGTACCACATTGGGTGAGGCGGGTTGTAGGAAGGTATATTTAATTTGAAAAAGGAAAAAAAAGAGATTGAGATGATGAAATGTATACAAAACCCCCCGAAAAATACAAGATTTTCATGGGACAAAAACAAGCACGTCAATAAGCTAAGGACCCTGGGACTAAACACCTCTCTATGCAACAGGATCCTGGACTTCCTGACGGGCCGCCCCAGGTGGTAAGGGTAGGTAACAACACATCCGCCCCACTGATCCTCAACATGGGGGCCCCTCAGGGGTGCGTGCTCAGTCCCCTCCTGTACTCCCTGTTCACTCATGACTGCACGGCCAGGCGCCACTCCAATACCATCATTAAGTTTGCCGATGACACAACAGTGGTAGGCCTGATCACCAACAACGACGAGACAGCCTATAGGGAGGAGGTCAGAGACCTGGTCGTGTGGTGCCAGGACAACAACCTCTCCCTCAACGTGATCAAGACAAAGGAGATGATTGTGGACTACAGGAAAAAGAGGACCCGAGCACGCCCCCATTCTCATCGATGGGGCTATACTGGAGCAGGTTGAGAACTTCAAGTTCCTTGGTGTCCACATCACCAACAAACTAACATGGTCCAAGCACACCAAGACAGTCGTGAAGAGGGGACGACAAAACCTATTCCCCTCAGGAGACTGAAAAGATTTGGCATGGGTCCTCAGATCCTCAAAAGGTTCTGCAGCTGCACCATCCAGAGCATCCTGACTGGTTACATCACTGCCTGGTATGGCAACTGCTCATCTATGCATAGTCACTTTAATAACTCTACCTACATGTACATATTACCTCAACTAACCGGTGCCCCCGCCCATAGACTCTGTACTGGTACACCCTGTATATAGATTCGCTATTGTTATTTTACTGCTGCTCTTTAATTACTTGTTACTCTCAATTCTTATTCATACTTTTTTTTATAAACTGCATTGCTGGTTAGGGGCTTGTATAAGTAAGCATTTCACTAAGGTGTCCTGTTGTATTCGGCGCATGTGACTAATAAGATTTGATAAGGATAATGTCCGTGTCATCATGACTCATGCTCCTCAAATCACTGGGTGACTACTCATTCTCTGTCGAGGGGGCGTTGCCCTGTTGTCGTCTCTAATGTTGTTTCCATTTTTAGTCCACCACGCAGAACATGGTTATACGCACAGAATGGGTATGACATCACTGCCATTGAACAAAGTATCAGACCGAAAGCAAACACCACCAAGGTTCTTACTTGTATGGCTGGCTTGTAGGGTTGGTCAAAGACAATCTGTCTAAAGTAGGCAGCATGCCGTTTGGTTGAAGGCTAAGAGAGTAGAGAGATCAACATTTCAATGAAAGCACATTATAACATTGCACACTATAATAAGGTCCCCTATAATGAAAGTGAAAACCAATGGCATGTTGAATTGTGTTCAGACAGCTAACCTGTAAGGGCGGTTGGGTAAGTTGGATATGGGAAACCTCCCCTGGGTGGGCTGGACACTGGGAGGCTTTGGCCGATTCTGAAGAAATAAGAAAAATAGACAGTTTCTCAGGGCCATGTTTACTATGCAACATTGACAGTCATGTCTATTACTGAATGTGTCTGCTCTGCATCTGCACTTATGGCATCTTTACGCTACACTACTTGGATGACACAAACCACGTCCAGGAAAGACAGTAGATTCAAATTGCTCTTTAAGAGATGGTGTGGAAGACATCTTGAAAAATAAAGGAGAGCCGCACACCCTAGGAGTCAGATGCAAAAATGATAATGTCCATGTTTTGCCAGACAAGCTGTTTTCATCAGGGTATAATGACAAACATTGCAGGATGACTCATTTATATAGTGTGAGAAGACACACACGTGTCTGTAATCATGGCCGGGTGTGGCCTGATATCATTGGTTAATTCTCATATATTAAAATAGCATACAAAAAACATAAATGGATAGGCTACGATCATAGATACAATTTGGCTGCATAAGCCTACAAACATTTACAACAGCAAAATCACAAGAATGGCTTCAGATCAAAGTCTACGATGAGACCGAAGGGAGCAAGGGTCTTTAAATTAAAGATCCAGGCAGCCTCTCGTTTTAACAACAAATTATTGAGGTCAACCCTCTCCTAGGGAGGGTGACATGTTCGATGCCAATATAACATAGAGACGAAGTCGAGTGGTTTGCTTCCAAAAAGTGGGCCGCAACTGGGTAAGTCGAGTTTTTGCACCTAATAGTGCTACGACGCTCTGAAATTCATACTTGTAATTCACGCTTTGTTTTACCCACATAATTTTTACCACAAGGAAAAGTTATAAGATAAATAACTGCCTTAGTGGAGCACGTTATAACACCTTTGATTGGGATCTGTTTCCCTGTTTGGGGGTAAAGGATCTACATGTATAAGTGCCATTGCATTGAGCACAGCCATTATACTTGTAGGGGCACAAATACACATTGTGCAGGGATATCTTGGGGTGGTAAATCAGAGTTTACCAGTTGATATCTGCCCAGCGAGAATTACTACCAAGGGAAGTTCCGAAAACACATTACCGATACTATCATCGGATCTTAGAATGTGCCAATGTTTGTGAACAATTCCCTTAATTTGTTCAGAGAATTTTGAATAGCGGGTATTTAGAATGCTTCTTTTTGCAAGACTGACCTTGAAAAAAAGGTAATGTCTTGTTTTGAATTTTCTCAATGGCAGTATTAATTTGACAATTTTTGTACCCCCTCTCCTTGAATTTTCTTTGCATCTCAGCCATAATTCTGTCAAAATCGGATTGTTTTTAGTAAATTCTTTTGATTGGACAGAATTGGCGGTATCACTACTGGGAGATAAGGAAACCCTAACTTAGCAGGATCTCTGGATGTGACATCACCATTGGAAATACCATTTGGTCTTAGGTTGATCTAATACCTTGGAGAGTAAAGGAACTCAAGCTACTCACCGGCATGTCTGAGGCAAACACTGTGTTGGAGAACATGTCATCTTGGTTATTTTCATAATATGTTGTCGGTGACATCGCATAGTTTGTGTAACTGAAAAAAGTGAAAATTAAATTAGAAAGACATGATGAGTAGTCATATCAAACCTGAAACAAGACTGTGGACAAATATTCATCTATTTAGTTAATGCCCAACATCTTATTTTTCTTTTCTTATTATTTTTTAACAAGCCAACTTCCTGATACTAGGTGCCATGCACTGTGCAAAACACATGGCAATATTGAGCCTCTGAATTGTCTCTTGTCCAAACCCTCTCCCCCTCTCACCCCGTTGTCCGATCCTTTTCTTTCTTTGCTGGTTTCCTTAAGTAATGGACACACTGGACTATCACACCAACAATAACAGCCAGGGCCAGTCCTGGTAGAGATGATACCAGGGCAAAGTTCAATATCGTCCACTCAAAGTCACACTTCTCCCCTATGTACCACTTGTCTATGTAGTTGTTACACCTGAAAAGAACAGCATAACAGAGGTAACTGTCATATTTATATAAGGATTTAATATATCTGAATTTCGAAAATAAACAAATATTGAGGATAAAGCTATAGAGTCAAGTGTGGGAAGCGTTGAAACGTACCTACAGAAAGGTTTCTTGTCCTTACAGTAGCATTTGCTTTTCTCAACATTGCATGGATATGCAGTTCCTGTGCACACTTCAAAGTCATCTACTGTTACACAACTTGCTGGATGTAAAAAGAAAACATGTAACTGAAACGAGATAGTGATTTGGCCCAGCAACATCATGAGAAAATGAAGACACAATTTGATAAAAAGCACTATCTTCAAACAGAGTGCCTAACCTACCCCCCCCAAAACCTCAAAAAGCAGCAGGACAACCCACAGTATATTTACATGTTCATTTTAGAGATGTCATCTGATTCAATGCTACAGTAATACATATCCTACTCATACTAAAAGACAGGCTTTCTTTACAGATTTCAACAGAAAGAAATTGCTACTCACGATCTGGTGTCGTTTGTCCAATAACTGTGACAGGGGCCAGAAATATTAAACACAGCAAACTATAGCCCTTCATCTTCACACACGTACTGTACTATTTTATACTTAACACACTATCTACGTGACTCCATTCAATCATAGTGAGTTTACGGTGGAGCAGAGTTCATGTTCAGCTTGTATGACCACTGTTCTAAGATACGAGCGAGGGCAAGCCTGTAAGGTATGGCAGGATAGGGAAAAGCAGGGAAACAGGAAGCACCTTGGTCATATAACACACAACAGACATCTGTAATAACATTTCATATTATCGTTAATGCGTTAGTGCAGATTGGTATTCAACAGTGCCTCTTACTTTCGATAAGCAACACAGCATAACACGAAAGGACAACTTCAACGTGGTTACATCAGATGCAGCTAACATTTATCCCCAAAAACAAAACAATGAAAAGATGATGGTCTTATCTCTGGTTTTTATTTAGGATCTCCTTGGAAGTTTGAGTTTCCTAGTAACAGTGCTGGAAACATCTCAAATGCCTGAAAATCCAGGCTGCAATCATAATAGTTCATGGGGAATAACAGTATTTTTCGATCACTCAACCCAGTGTCTCAAGACAAAAGGTTGAGATGAGACGTGGCACTGAAAACAAACAATTGTCAAAGCTGACTATTCAAATATCTTCATTTTGGCCAAAGTTCTGCACAACCATAAAATAAAACGTTATTAAATTGTAAAAAAAAATATATACATGTGTCGGTACACTGAGAAGAGCATAACCAGTAGAAAACATTGACTTAAAGCATCAACTCCAATTTAATCCTGCCATTATAGATAAACAAGCTCACTTCAGTTTGATTGAACATTTTGTACAATATTGATCTCACAGGAGTTTATCATAGAGACTTCATAGGTGTGGTAATGACCAGACAGAAAACAGTCTTAACTATCATTGGGGGATTGACTGACATGAGATAAAGTTATGATGACAGTACGTGCATGTAATTCAGCCTGCAAGTTTAAGGTGTATTCATTTAGTGAGCCTGAACTCATGTGTATGGATGTGGATCAGTCTGTTATAATGATTGTAGAGCACATTTGCATCTTTAAGTGTGTGTGTGTGTGGTGGAACACTTCTCTAGTTGTCTGAGTCCATGTCACTGTCACCCCCGATGGACCGGAATTCTTCACTGTCCTCCTCATCCTCACTCAGCTGCACCTGGGAAAGTACACTGGGACCCCTCCTCCGAGCTGCCTCTTTATCTTCCTCCTCTTCCTCACTCATGCCATAGCCCTCTCCATTGCCCATGCTGGAGGTCTGGGTCTGGGTCTGACCCTCCGGCTCCTCATAGCTCCCATAACTATGGTGAAGGGGGAGAGAAAGAGAGGGATGGGTAAAGTGTGGGTTAATAGGGCCCAAGAGCCAACCAACGATGCAAATCCACCATGTACATAATGTCGGCCATGGTGGTTGACGGCTCCATGTTGTACCTGACATTACTGTCCTCCAGGTGGGTCTCATCCGGCACATCTTCCCCGTATGACATCATGCTGTCGTCCTGCTCCAGGCCCATGCGGGCTGTCTCTTGGTGGGGTCTGGGAGGGGGCAGGGGACGCACTTCCACCTCTCTGTCTGAGTCACTGCCACTCTCTGACAGGTGGATCGCTAGGGTGTGACAGGGCCGGATACACCATTAGAAACTCATATCTCACATACAGTCTGTAGTGTCCTACAGATATCCCCAAATCATAGGATGTAGGTGTTAATTAACCTTGAAATACTTCTTAATGTCAGTTTAATCTCTATTTATAATCTCACTCCATCCTATGACAATCTCCACCCTTAGTGTGACTCACAGGAGAACGGGTTGTCTCCCTCCTCTTCGCTGGCGTCATCCTCTCCGTCTGACATGAGCAGGTCCTGGTACAGCACGCTGGCTTGGGCTGGCCGACTGGAGCCTTCATCCTCGTCATAATCATCATCATTGTGGCCTTGCAGTTGTCTGCGGAGCGGCGGCAACAGCATCTCCTCTTCATCATCCTCATCTTCCAGGTCTCCCTCACCATCCTCAGCCTGGGGAACAGTCATCATCATCAAAAGGACTAGTTTGTTTGTAGATCAGTCTGTCTCCAAATACATAATGCCTCCCTTTCAAAATCCATCCACTCTAAACCCCATATTGTTTCTCCACGATCAGAGTCTTACAGGAGCTGGTGTCTTGGGCTTGCAGTCATACTCCTCCTCCTCGAAGCCCTCGATGTCCACGTCCGACTCCTCCTCTCCTAGTCTTCTATGACGACCCTGGAGACACACAGAGAAGTTAAGCAACACTGACAGAGACAGAAGGGATATTTCTGGGGAAAGACAGTGTGATGACTTGTGAAGCAATAGAGATGATGGCTGAAAATGGATAATTGTCAGGGCAAACAGAACACTAGTACGACAAACAGTCACAATTAGGAGCAAAAGTAACACACAAGCAAAACAGGCAGACACATGAACCAAATGAGTTATGGGGAGGAACGGAGGGATGGGAGGCGAGAGGGTGGTTAAAGGAGAGGTCAGACGCCGTTATACTCCTGGGGGATCTCTCCATACCTTCCCTAACCCCCTCTTCTCTGGAACAGCCATAAGAGATGCCTTAACCTCAGAGAAGAGTCTGGGCTCTCTGTGCAGGCTCACAGAGGCACTGCTGTCAAACACATCGGCAGGCTGCCCACACACACACACACACACACACACACACACACACAGGAAAGAGGGAGGAGAAAAGATAACCCACAGGGTAGGAAGGATAGCATAGAAATGAAGATATACAGAGGCTATAGAAACAGCTACTGAATTGCAGACAACAGTGCTAAAGAGGAACTACGAGGCAGAGAAAGACTAGAATGTGAAGAGGCTATGTAATAGAGAGACTACAGCAGACAGAGGTTAAAAAGTAGGTCCTTGGAGAGGAGTTGCATTCCCCAACTCTGGAACATGTGAGGGTTGAGTTGAGGTACTTTATTTGGTGACTGGGGGTGATAGGGATGTAAGGGCCCATTGGTTGTATCTGTCTGTTTTCTGGCCCATACTTATGGGACAGGAACATTGCTACCTGTGATGTGTAGGTTCCAGGAGTCATGGGGTCCAGGCAATCCAGGTCTGCTGCATCCAGAGCTGCCTCTTTAGCTGTGGAGATGTCCTTCTCCAGCTGGGTCAGGTGCTCATCATACTGGGGAGATAGCAAGCAACAATCAAATTATCCTTATTGGAGGATCATAAACATGATTCGTCATTTGAAAAGGTGTAAAGAGTTTCATTATGTCCCTCTCTCTCCGTTTCATACACACACCTCTGCCAGGGTCTGCTTGCACACGTTGACTATCTCCAGGGCCGTCTTGGTGTAAGGACTGTCTGGACCGTTGTACTTGACACTGTTGGTGTGGACCAGGCTGACGTCAAACAGGAACACATCCCGGTTCTGGTACTTGTGTTTGGATATGTTCTGTTGGACCACAGCACACAGAGTCTTTTAAATAACATAAATTATTATATTACACATATTACCATCTACCACATTCTGTAATATATTCTGTATATTACATATACACTGAGTGTACAAAACATTAAGAACACCTTCCTAATATTGAGTTGCACCCCCCTTGACCTCAGAACAGCTTCAGAACAGGGATGCTGGGCCCATGTTGATTATTCCCACAGTTCTGTCAAGTTGGCTGGATGTCCTTTGGGTGGTGGACCATTCTTGACACACACAGGGAACTGTTGAGCATGAAAAACCCAGCAGTGTTGCAGTTCTTGACACAAACCAGTGCACCTGGCACCTACTACCATACCCCGTTCAAAGGCACTTCAATCTTCTGTCTTGCCCATTCACCCTCTGAATGGAACACACACACAATCCTGTCTCAATTGTCTCAAGGCTTAAAAATAATAATTTAACCTGTCTCCTCCCCTTCATCTACACTGATTGATGTGGATTTAACAAGTGACATCACTTCCGGCGCCGACAGAGATGGCCGCCTCGCTTCGCGTTCCTAGGAAACTATGCAGTTTTTTGTTTTTTTACGTGTTATTTCTTACATTAGTACCCCAGGTCATCTTAGGTTTCATTACATACAGTCGAGAAGAACTACTGAATATAAGATCAGCGTCAACTCACCATCAGTATGACCAAGAATATGTTTTCCGCGACGCGGATCCTGTGTTCTGCCTTACAAACAGGACAACGGAATGGATCGCATGCAGCGACCCAAGAAAACGACTCCGAAAAAGAGGGAAACGTAGCGGTCTTCTGGTCAGACTCCGGACAAGGGCACATCGCGCACCACTCCCCAGCATTCTTCTTGCCAATGTCCAGTCTCTTGACAACAAGGTTGATGAAATCCGAGCAAGGGTAGCATTCCAGAGGGACATCAGAGACTGCAACGTTCTCTGCTTCACGGAAACATGGCTTACTGGGAAGACGCTATCCGATGCGGTGCAGCCAACGGGTTTCTCCACGCATCGCGCCGACAGAAACAAACATCTTTCTGGTAAGAAGAGTGGCGGGGGCGTATGCCTCATGACTAACGAGACATGGCGTGATGAAGGAAACATACAGGAACTCAAATCCTTCTGTTCACCTGATTTAGAATTCCTCACAATCAAATGTAGACCGCATTATCTTCCAAGAGAATTCTCTTCCGATTATAATCACAGCCGTATATATCCCCCCCCAAGCAGACACATCGATGGCTCTGAACGAACTTTATTTAACTCTTTGCAAACTGGAAACCATTTATCCGGAGGCTGCATTCATTGTAGCTGGGGATTTTAACAAAGCTAATCTGAAAACAAGACTCCCTAAATTTGATCAGCATATCGATTGCGCAACCAGGGGTGGTAAAACCTGGATCATTGTTACTCTAACTTCCGCGACGCATATAAGGCCCTGCCCCGCCCCCTTCGGAAAAGCTGACCACGACTCCATTTTGTTGATCCCTGCCTACAGGCAGAAACTTAAACAAGAGGCTCCCACGCTGAGGTCTGTCCAACGCTGGTCAGACCAAGTTGACTCCACACTCCAAGACTGCTTCCATCACGTGGACTGGGACATGTTTCGTATTGCGTCAGATAAAAATATTGACGAATACGCTGATTCGGTGTGCGAGTTCATTAGAACGTGCGTTGAAGATGTCGTTCCCATAGCAACGTTAAAAACATTCCCTAACCAGAAACCGTGGATTGATGGCAGCATTCGCGTGAAACTGAAAGCGCGAACCACTGCTTTTAATCAGGGCAAGGTGTCTGGCAACATGACCGAATACAAACAGTGCAGCTATTCCCTCCGCAAGGCTATTAAACAAGCTAAGCGTCAGTACAGAGACAAAGTAGAATCTCAATTCAAGAGGCATGTGGCAGGGTCTACAGTCAATCACGGACTACAAGAAGAAACCCAGCCCAGTCACGGACCAGGATGTCTTGCTCCCAGGAAGACTAAATAACTTTTTTGCCCGCTTTGAGGACAATACAGTGCCACTGACACGGCCTGCAACGAAAACATGCGGTCTCTCCTTCACTGCAGCCAAGGTGAGTAAGACATTTAAACGTGTTAACCCTCGCAAGGCTGCAGGCCCAGACGGCATCCCCAGCCGCGCCCTCAGAGCATGCGCAGACCAGCTGGCCGGTGTGTTTACGGACATATTCAATCAATCCCTATACCAGTCTGCTGTTCCCACATGCTTCAAGAGGGCCACCATTGTTCCTGTTCCCAAGAAAGCTAAGGTAACTGAGCTAAACGACTACCGCCCCGTAGCACTCACTTCCGTCATCATGAAGTGCTTTGAGAGACTAGTCAAGGACCATATCACCTCCACCCTACCTGACACCCTAGACCCACTCCAATTTGCTTACCGCCCAAATAGGTCCACAGACGATGCAATCTCAACCACACTGCCCTAACCCACCTGGACAAGAGGAATACCTATGTGAGAATGCTGTTCATCGACTACAGCTCGGCATTCAACACCATAGTACCCTCCAAGCTCGTCATCAAGCTCGAGACCCTGGGTCTCGACCCCGCCCTGTGCAACTGGGTACTGGACTTCCTGACGGGCCGCCCCCAGGTGGTGAGGGTAGGCAACAACATCTCCTCCCCGCTGATCCTCAACACGGGGGCCCCACAAGGGTCCGTTCTGAGCCCTCTCCTGTACTCCCTGTTCACCCACGACTGCGTGGCCACGCACGCCTCCAACTCAATCATCAAGTTTGCGGACGACACAACAGTGGTAGGCTTGATTACCAACAACGACGAGACGGCCTACAGGGAGGAGGTGAGGGCCCTCGGAGTGTGGTGTCAGGAAAATAACCTCACACTCAACGTCAACAAAACTAAGGAGATGATTGTGGACTTCAGGAAACAGCAGAGGGAACACCCCCCTATCCACATCGATGGAACAGTAGTGGAGAGGGTAGCAAGTTTTAAGTTCCTCGGCATACACATCACAGACAAACTGAATTGGTCCACTCACACTGACAGCGTCGTGAAGAAGCGCAGCAGCGCCTCTTGAACCTCAGGAGGCTGAAGAAATTCGGCTTGTCACCAAAAGCACTCACAAACTTCTACAGATTTACATTTACATTTGCACAATCGAGAGCATCCTGGCGGGCCTGGTACGGCAACTGCTCCGCCCTCAACCGTAAGGCTCTCCAGAGGGTAGTGAGGTCTGCACAACGCATCACCGGGGGCAAACTACCTGCCCTCCAGGACACCTACACCACCCGATGTTACAGGAAGGCCATAAAGATCATCAAGGACATCAACCACCCGAACCACTGCCTGTTCACCCCGCTATCATCCAGAAGGCGAGGTCAGTACAGGTGCATCAAAGCTGGGACCGAGAGACTGAAAAACAGCTTCTATCTCAAGGCCATCAGACTGTTAAACAGCCACCACTAACATTGAGTGGCTGCTGCCAACACAGTCATTGACACTGACCAAACTCCAGCCACTTTAATAATGGGAATTGATGGGAAATGACGTAAATATATCACTAGCCACTTTAAACAATGCTACCTTATATAATGTTACTTACCCTACATTATTCATCTCATATGCATACGTATATACTGTGCTCTACATCATCCTTATGTAATACATGTATCACTAGCCACTTTAACTATGCCACTTTGTTTACTTTGTCTACATACTCATCTCATATGTATATACTGTACTCGATACCATCTACTGTATGCTGCTCTGTACCATCACTCATTCATATATCCTTATGTACATATTCTTTATCCCCTTACACTGTGTATAAGACAGTAGTTTTAGAATTGTTAGTTAGATTACTTGTTGGTTATCACTGCATTGTCGGAACTAGAAGCACAAGCATTTCGCTACACTCGCATTAACATCTGCTAACCATGTGTATGTGACAAATAACATTTGATTTGATTTGATTTAAGGGATCATAGCTTTCATCTGGATTCACCTGGTGAGTGTCATGGACAGAGCAGGTGTTCTTAATGTTTTGTACACTCAGTGTATAATCATCTACGACATATAGGTTTGATCCATCTTGGCATGGAAGGATCCTAAAGGTGTCTTTGTTGTGGTTTTCCTCAAAGCTGACACTGAAGTCCACTTCCCCTAACTAACTCACCTTGCGGACATTCTCCAGGTCCATGGGTTGGACTATCACTTTGTAGTAATCTGGAACAAACTTCTTGTTGACTGGATGGTGGAACGGCCAAGACTGAAGAGGGGATAGAGACAGAGAAAGGACAGTTATAACATCATCCAACTGAGTGCTTGATTGAAGTTTTGCCACAATTGTCAATATTTTAACACATTAAAAATATATATTTTATTGTCACATACACCGCATAGGTGCAGTGAAATGTGTTTTTACAGGGTCAGCCATAGAAGTACGGCACCCCTAAAGCAAATTAGCGTTAAGTGCCTTGCTCAAGGGCACATCTACATATTTGTGAACTTGTTGGCTCGGGTATTCGAACCAGCGACCTTTTGGTTTCTGGCCCAACGCTCTAACTGCTAGGCTCACTAAAATGACTTAGACACAGAGAAAATACTAATAGCAGATATTCTCTCAGTGACATCTGAAGCGTCCGAAAGAAAGTAGAAACCCTGATGACGGGTGGCTCCACTCACATCAGGCACGGCCATCATCTTCTGAGTGACGATGTTGTCCAGGATGAAGGAGAAGGCTACCTGGTCGTCATCGTCCAGCAGGGGGTTGATAGCTTTCTCCAGTCTCACCAGCCTGTCTTCCTTCTGCACAGGACAAAGGAATTGACCCCTTTAATAATAAACAAGTACTACTATTGAAGGCCACTTCCATTGTCTTCCAAGAGTTGCTGAACATTTGCCTCGTCCTTCTGCAAACAGAGCAGCAGACTTTGGGCGGTGTCCAAAATGGCACCAATCCAGGAATTCCTCAGCGTTTCACACGTACCTCTTTCAGTTTCACATCACAAAGGTCCAGCATTGTCTGCGCCACCTGGGTTATTGGATGTTTGGCACCTGAATACACAAAAACAATTACAGTCTCAATAAGTTACATAACGGTCGCACAGAGTCCAATATTACAGTCATTCTCTAAGGCTTCAAGTGGTTTAAAGTTGTACCATTGTATGTGGCGCTGTTCTTGATGATGAGCTCCACGTTCTCTCTGAACTCCTCCCGGGAGGGGTACACACGCTTGCGCACATTCTCCCGTAGCGTCTGCAGATCCATGGGACGAGGGATGACCTTATAGTAGTCCTTCACCACCTTGGCATTGACCGGCGTGTGGAAGGGGTATGTCTGGGACAAGAGGTAAAGACAACACAATTGCGTGTTTATTTATTTATTTTTATTTCACCTTTATTTAACCAGGTAGGCAAGTTGAGAACAAGTTCTCATTTACAATTGCGACCTGGCCAAGATAAAGCAAAACAGTTTGACACATACAACGACACAGAGTTACACATGGAGTAAAACAAACATACAGTCAATAATACAGTATAAACAAGTCTATATACGATGTGAGCAAATGAGGTGAGATAAGGAAGGTAAAGGGAAAAAAAGGCCATGGTGGCAAAGTAAATAAAATATAGCAAGTAAAACACTGGAATGGTAGATTTGCAGTGGAAGAATGTGCAAAGTAGAAATAAAAAATAATGGGGTGCAAAGGAGCAAAATAAATAAATTAAATACAGTAGGGAAAGAGGTAGTTGTTTGGGCTAAATTATAGGTGGGCTATGTACAGGTGCAGTAATCTGTGAGCTGCTCTGACAGTTGGTGCTTAAAGCTAGTGAGGGAGATAAGTGTTTCCAGTTTCAGAGATTTTTGTAGTTCGTTCCAGTCATTGACAGCAGAGAACTGGAAGGAGAGGCGGCCAAAGAAAGAATTGGTTTTGGGGGTGACAAGAGAGATATACCTGCTGGAGCGCGTGCTACAGGTGGGTGATGCTATGGTGACCAGCGAGCTGAGATAAGGGGGGACTTTACCTAGCAGGGTCTTGTAGATGACATGGAGCCAGTGGGTTTGGCGACGAGTATGAAGCGAGGGCCAGCCAACGAGAGCGTACAGGTCGCAATGGTGGGTAGGATATGGGGCTTTGGTGACAAAACAGATTGCACTGTGATAGACTGCATCCAATTTGTTGAGTAGTGTATTGGAGGCTATTTTGTAAATGACATCGCCGAAGTCGAGGATTGGTAGGATGGTCAGTTTTACAAGGGTATGTTTGGCAGCATGAGTGAAGGATGCTTTGTTGTGAAATAGGAAGCCAATTCTAGATTTAACTTTGGATTGGAGATGTTTGATGTGGGTCTGGAAGGAGAGTTTGTGAGTGAGTGAGTGAGAGAATTTAAAATGGTCAGAGGAATATAGACAGTCTGTCTGTCTGTCTGTCTGTCTGTCTGTCTGTCTGTAAGCAGTGAATTGTGTGTAGCTTACATTTGGGTGATCCCGCATGTCGTTGATGACGCTCTCCAGGACTGAGGACAGGGTGACCATGGGGTCAGTGCGTCGGCGGTGGATGGATTTGTGGGGCCTCTGTGAGAGGACGACAAGTAACAACAAAACAACAATCACAGTGTTAAAGATTTCTAGACCATGCTTGAACTGAATATACAACAACAGTCAATATAGTGACAACTAGGCTCACATTGAGGTAGTCACAGTGTACAGTGGTCCCCACACGTCTCTTCTTCTTGGGGGGAAGATGCTGTTTGGGGAACTTCAGCACCAGAGACTTCCTGCGCACCTCATCAGCACTGGAAGAGGAGACAACATTGGTCCTTTACACAGCAGCACAACATGATATATCACAAACTTTAGCTAGATTTCCATCCAATTTGTGACAGATTTCCATGTGAATATTAAAAAATATTCAAAAATAATTCCACCGGAGATGCGTTTCCATCAAACAGACTTTTTGCGGCTAAAAGTCTGTGTGTGATGACATAGTACACAAAGAGCCGGGCGGCCCTATACGCTCACTACGCAAGTTGAGTAGGGCCCTGCAAATCATGCAAGGGCCCGCCTCCCCCTCGTGTCAAAGCGGGTGTCAATGTTTACAACTTGGATGAGAGGATGAAGCAGAACTACCCTTCTGGTCACGAAGAGAGAGAAACAAAACACAATGAGAGTGAATTGCGGGAACAGCGATCAGGTAAACTTGTGTTCTCTCCAAGTTTGATGTCAGCAAATAACAGTAACGTTAAGTTGATCTGCTAGCTTGCAGTGTATCTCTCTCTAGTCTGCCTGTCTTGCTAACCGAGCTGGGCAGTGCATCTCTTGGTCTGTCAGTGTCTTGCTTGCCAGCCACTTCCAGGACTGTGTTCTGTGACTTTATGCCTGACAAAAGTGAGAGTGAAATAAAACTATTTATTATATTTGATAAACGCCAACGGGCAACGGTGTTCATAAATTGCAGCTCGGGAAAAGATAACCGCGTCGTGTGTGAACATGTGTTCATATGTGTTCATATGTGCGTGCATGAAATTAAACTCGCGCTTTCCATGCAGCAACCTCTGTGGGGACCAGTCCAGACAATATATGGGCGTGATTGCACTCCTCATAGGTGCACATCATTTTAAAACAAGACAATGATTATCTAGTCTCTCAGTCAAGGTTTAGTTACAACTCTTGACTAATGCAAGAAGAAAAGCAATGGATTGACCTTGACTATGGATTTATATATTGAATTTAAAATGGTGATTAGCTGGGCATACTGGACAAAATGGATCGTGGGTAAATAATAACCATCAAGTATTCAGCCAAGCCAGAGTATAAAAAGTATTTTATATTTGAAAATGTATAAATGGAAATCTGGGGGAGCCAGTTTAAATGGGCCTGATGCAGCTGATAAAATTAATAATAGTATTGTTATCTATAATTGACAGGTGCTTTGCTTAAGTTTGTCAGTAGAGGAGATTAGTCACCAGGAGCAAATGTCCATTACTCTGAGACGCGTGGCTTTAAAGGGAAAGCCAGAGATCAAGGAGAACTTCCTCTGCTTTGTGAATGTGGAGGTTACAACAGGCTTGAATCTGTCCACTGTCATCTTAGATGAGCTGAAGATTCCATTTGAAGATTGTAAAGGGCAAGCTTATGATAATGGGGCCAACATGAAGGGCAAGCACCAAGGAGTAAAGCCAGACTGCTCAAAAAACATCCCAGAGTCGTGTACGTCCCATGTGGAGCACATACTCTAAACCTTGTCATTGCAGATGCTGCCAAATCGTCAAAAGATGCAGTTGTTTTTTTGGGGGCATGTGCAAAAGCTCTTCACCTTCTTTTCAGCTGGCACACAAAGATGGAGTGTTTTAAAGAAACATGTGAACATAACTGTGAAGTCATGGAGGGACACAATATGGGAGAGTAGGTTCCAAGGTTTTCATGCACTCAGGTATCTGTCACTGTGAAGTCATGGAGGGACACAATATGGGAGAGTCGGCTCCAAAGTGTTCATGCACTCAGGTATCTGTCACTGTGAAGTCATGGAGGGACACAATATGGGAGAGTAGGCTCCAAAGTGTTCATGCACTCAGGTATCTGTCACTGTGAAGTCATGGAGGGACACAATATGGAAGAGTCGGCTCCAAAGTGTTCATGCACTCAGGTATCTGTCACTGTGAAGTCATGGAGGGACACAATATGGGAGAGTCGGCTCCAAAGTGTTCATGCACTCAGGTATCTGTCACTGTGAAGTCATGGAGGGACACAATATGGGAGAGTCGGCTCCAAAGTGTTCATGCACTCAGGTATCTGTCACTGTGAAGTCATGGAGGGACACAATATGGGAGAGTCGGCTCCAAAGTGTTCATGCACTCAGGTATCTGTCACTGAAGTCATGGAGGGACACAATATGGGAGAGTGTGTCATGCACTCAGGTATCTGTCACTGTGAAGTCATGGAGGGACACAATATGGGAGAGTGTTCATGGCTCCAAAGTGTTCATGCACTCAGGTATCTGTCACTGTGAAGTCATGGAGGGACACAATATGGAAGAGTCGGCTCCAAAGTGTTCATGCACTCAGGTATCTGTCACTGTGAAGTCATGGAGGGACACAATATGGGAGAGTCGGCTCCAAAGTGTTCATGCACTATCTGTCACTGTGAAGTCATGGAGGGACACAATATGGGAGAGTCGGCTCCAAAGTGTTCATGCACTCAGGTATCTGTCACTGTGAAGTCATGGAGGGACACAATATGGGAGAGTCGGCTCCAAAGTGTTCATGCACTCAGGTATCTGTCACTGTGAAGTCATGGAGGACACAATATGGGACGGCAAAGTTGCACTCAGGTATCTGTCATCATGGAGGACACCACCAAAGTGTTCATGCACTCAGGTATCTGTCACTGTGAAGTCATGGAGGGACACAATATGGGAGAGTCGGCTCCAAAGTGTTCATGCACTCAGGTATCTGTCACTGTGAAGTCATGGAGGGACACAATATGGGAGAGTCGGCTCCAAAGTGTTCATGCACTCAGGTATCTGTCACTGTGAAGTCATGGAGGGACACAATATGGGAGAGTCGGCTCCAAAGTGTTCATGCACTCAGGTATCTGTCACTGTGAAGTCATGGAGGGACACAATATGGGAGAGTCGGCTCCAAAGTGTTCATTCATGGAGGGACACAATATGGGAGAGTCAAAGTGTTCACTCAGGTATCTGTCACTGTGAAGTCATGGAGGGACACAATATGGGAGAGTCGGCTCCAAAGTGTTCATGCACTCAGGTATCTGTCACTGGAGGGACACAATGAAGTCATGGAGGGACACAATATGGGAGAAAGTGTTCATGGCTCCAAAGTGTTCACTCAGGTATCTGTCACTGTGAAGTCACAATATGGTCGGCTCCATGTTCATGCACTCAGGTATCTGTCACTGTGAAGTCATGGAGGGACACAATATGGAGAGTCGGCTCCAAAGTGTTCATGCACTCAGGTATCTGTCACTGTGAAGTCATGGAGGGACACAATATGGGAGAGTCGGCTCCAAAGTGTTCATGCACTCAGGTATCTGTCACTGTGAAGTCATGGAGGGACACAATATGGGAGAGTCGGCTCCAAAGTGTTCATGCACTCAGGTATCTGTCACTGTGAAGTCATGGAGGGACACAATATGGGAGAGGAAAGTGTTCATGCAAGGTATCTGTCACTGTGAAGTCATGGAGGGACACAATATGGGAGAGTCGGCTCCAAAGTGTTCATGCACTCAGGTATCTGTCACTGTGAAGTCATGGAGGGACACAATATGGGAGAGTTCAAAGTGTTCATGCACTCAGGTATCTGTGACTGTGAAGTCATGGAGGGACACAATATGGGAGAGTAGGCTCCAAAGTGTTCATGCACTCAGGTATCTGTCACTGTGAAGTCATGGAGGGACACAATATGGGAGAGTCGGCTCCAAAGTGTTCATGCACTCAGGTATCTGTCACTGTGAAGTCATGGAGGGACACAATATGGGAGAGTCGGCTCCAAAGTGTTCATGCACTCAGGTATCAGGATTCTGATTTGCTGTGTCGTATGGTGTAAGATACAGACAATGACAAACAAGGTGAACAAGCTCCTCCAATCCGCCTCAATGCAGTTGGATATCGCAGTGAATTTAATCTCAAATGCAAAGGCCTCACTCACTACATACCGGGAAACTGGATTCTCTGAGGCCCAGACAACAGGCAAAAGCATTTGTGAAGAAATTAATGTGGAGGCTGTTCTGAAAGAGAAGAGACTGAGAAACAGCAAGAGGCATTTCAGCTATGAGGCTCCGGATGAACCAGTGACTGATGCATTGAAAAACCTTTAAGTCAACATTGTGGTCGACTCTGCTGTGACATCCATGGATGAGAGATTTGAAACACTCAACCAGGTGAAAAACAAATATGGAGTGCTGCTGACCTTCAACACGGCCTCTCAGATGTCCAGTGAATCTTTAAAGGCTCACTGCATGGAAGTTGAAAACACTCTAACCTTCAGAGATGACTGTGACCTCAGCGGAATGGATCTGGCACACGAGATTCAGAATGTACCTGATCTGCCATCAGATAAGATGACTGACTGCCTTTGAGCTGCTTTCCTTTCTCTGTGAGAAAACCCTGGAGGAACTCTCTCCTAACCTTTGGTTGGCCCTAAGAATTGCAGTCACCCTACCAGTAACAGTAGCATCGGCAGAAAGGAGCTTTTCAAAATGAAAGCTCATCAAAAGCTACCTGAGGTCTCCCATGTCACAGGAACGTATGAGTGGTCTGGCCATCATGAGCATACATCATGATGTAGGGAAACATGTCACAGGAACGTATGAGTGGTCTGGCCATCATGAGCATACATCATGATGTAGGGAAACATGTCACAGGAACGTATGAGTGGTCTGGCCATCATGAGCATACATCATGATGTAGGGAAACATGTCACAGGAACGTATGAGTGGTCTGGCCATCATGAGCATACATCATAATGTAGGGAAACATGTCACAGGAACGTATGAGTGGTCTGGCCATCATGAGCATACATCATGATGTAGGGAAACACATGTCACAGGAACGTATGAGTGGTCTGGCCATCATGAGCATACATCATGATGTAGGGAAACACATGTCACAGGAACGTATGAGTGGTCTGGCCATCATGAGCATACATCATGATGTAGGGAAACACATGTCCTATGATGACATCATTGATGATTGTTCCTCAAGAATGTGCAGAAGAGGAATAATTTGATGGTAATATTTTCATTCAAACATTCAAATGTTACACACTTAGTAACATTTAAGATTGCATGGCAGAAGTGCATTTGTGTAAATGACTGTTTAACTAACTTTGTGACATACTTTCTCCATTTCTTCCAGACAGTCCAGATAGACTGGTACCCAGACAGACTGGTGGCCATGCTGATGCTGACAATTCCCAGGCTGCAGTGGGAACCAAAGTTAATCACACTGTATAGGCTTTATTGTGCTATTTTGAGACATATAGCTGTAGCCATAGCCTATAGGCTTATATTTACATTGTCTAGACAAAGCTAATTGTATAATATTGTGAGGACTGGACTAATTACCAGGCAGCAGAGCAAAAGCTCAGTGTTATATTTTATTATTTTCCAAATGTTATATTTTCTACAATTTCTTATTTATGTGAATCTTAAGATTCTATAGAAAATACTACATTCAATAAATATTGACAGATGGAGCAAACTGTTTTAAAGGAGGGATGATTGTAGTGGGAACACTGGTGTGTCAGGTGTGACTGTGTGGCAGTGGTAAATGGTTTACATGGCTCACAGGTCAGGTAGGAGGGCCCCTTAGCAGCATGTTGCTTAGGACCCCAGGGAGGTCAGGACCAGCTCTGAGTGCACATGCAAGTAACTGACATTAAATTCCCATGTACTGAATGAAAAATACAAGTTAAGTGGGTTTCCATCATATTTTCAACTCTACTGGTTTGTCACAAAAACTGTTGCGTTCTATAGAAAATGTGCCTCCCTTGGTCATGGCACATGGTCTCTAGCCAACAGCTCACAGATACAGTGCGGGTAGGCTACCTACACTATGAGATTATTATGGATAAGAGCGATATTATTTGTATTTGTCAAACAGCAGTCAAGTATCGATCATCATCTCACCAGAATAAGACTCTCTCATTGGAAAGGAGCATCAATCTCATCACCGTGCACTTTCATCATCATTTATTTCATCTGTAGCCTAATAAACTGCATGCTTTCCCGAGTCATAATGGGAGGATCACACAACATATCCTCCACCGCCTGACTCGAAGTTTACTTCTGTATTTTCATTTTATTTAACCTTTATTTAACTAGTCATGATGGTATGATGGTTGTTATATAAATACATGCGCATCAAGGCGTTTCTGCCACCATTTCTCATATCATTTTAATTTAACATTTTATAGACAAAAAAAGATTCCACCATGTTGAACGAACAAATTGTCTGTCAGCATTTATAAAATTGTACCGGCATTTCATGTTCCATCAGCCCGGTTGTGACTTTTTTTAATGTGACAGGTAATTAATCCGCATGAAATGGTTGGATGGAAACATGGTTATTTAGACAGACGTATAGAGCATAATGGACAGATCTACAGAAGCTCAATTAGCTGTGCAATACCTTTTGGTGCTTCGAAGCTGGCATTACCGACTCAGTAAAAGAGTAAATATAGTAAAAAAGACTTCGGTCACTCTAGTGACATGGAAATATTTCAGTTTAAGTTTCCTTTTCTCCTGAATGTCTAGCCTGTGTGTGTTTGTACCTCTCGATAAGCTGCTTGCCGAGGACGATCTTGGTTCCCTCCACCTTGATGAGTTCCTCGTTGTCGTTGTGAATGACAGTCTTCTCCAGCTCCTCCTCCTGTTCCTCTGTCATGGCAACCGGGTTGGAGGGCGGGGCGTTGGTCTGGTAGTATAGCGGGCAGAACTTGTTGGTTCGCATGTGCCCGATGGCACCGCAAGCTCCGCACTTCAGCTAGGGCAGGGGAGGAAGAAAAGGAGATGTAGTTAACAATCAGACAAACACGCTATACAGGAATGGAAACTGCAACTCACTGCATCACATGGCACAATAACTGCCACATCACATGCAAACACTACATTATCATGCTTATTATAAGCAATATAATATATTGCTACTAAAGGAAAGTATGAAAACAGTGAGGAAGGTTCATCTTGAAATGAATGATCCTATTTTAGAAACAGAGCAGGTCAGCAGGAAAACAGACAGTAGGTTATGGAAAAGCATGGGAGGATAGTCTTGGAGTTGAATCATTATGGGCTGGCAAGCTTACTTTTACCTTGAGGTCTGGCCTCTCCTTGATCTTCTTGGCCTTCTTCTCCGGGGGGCCCTTGAACCTGTCCTTCTCCTGGTTCCTCTTCAGCCTCCTCAGCTGTTCCTGGATCCTCCTCCGCTCCTTCCTCATCTCCTCTCTGTGTTGCTCGTCAAACACAGCAAACTTTCTTCTGTAGAGGCAGACAGAGACTTAGTGACAGGTTGGACACACACACACAGACCGCATGCGCAGACAACAGACATCATGCGCACACACACATCACACAGACGGACGGACTCACATGAACTCATCATCCTTGGTGGTTCTGATTCTGGTGTAGGCGTCTATGACGGAGGGTTTGCGGACCGTCTCACAGCGGACATACTCCTTGCCGTCTTCGTCTCTGAAGGTGCGGTAGATTTTGAGGCGCCGTCCCGTAGCGGACGAGTTCAGGCTGGTGACCGAGGACGTGTCGTCATCTTTATGGGAGCCTGTGGACAAGGCACTGGCTGCAGGGACACACAGAGAGAGATATAAGTCACACACACCAGAGTTTCCGTTAGCCGGCAATTGCCAATTTGTTGGTCATCATGTATCTTATTTATCGAACACAACTATCACAAGTGCACATTTGAATCTGGATTTCACCTGCAGCTCCTCAGCTGGTTGCTGATGGAGTGAAACCTTATTTTATCAGCCCATTCATTATGCAACAATTCTAAATGCAATTGTGTGTTAAAAAATAAAGAGAGCTATTTTTATTTCTCAACTGGTATTTAAAGCACGCCTCTCATTCGCCATTCAAGTGCAGGCAACAGGCTATCAGCCCGTCACCCACCACTTTACAATATGAGCTGGAGGCAGGATGCATTTTGAAAGCATACTTAATTGTTTGAAACTGGAATGTTATATTTCATATTATGAGGCATATCTTACCTTTCTACAAAGTAGCCCAAAGGCAAAATCCGACCACGGAAACGTGGAGGCAATTATTTTATAAAGACTTCCTAGGCAGCGCGTGATCGTACACTGTGATCCATCTACAATGATACAAGACATTTGTGCATGGAACTCATAGCCTACAGGCCAACGCAGCAGTAGGCCTAGAACTTCTATAGCTCTTTCACACTGGGGATTGGTGATTATCGAGGGGGAGATTGTTGGAAAGATTTTTCAAATAGCTTACTGTGAGGAACTAATACTTTTAATATACACCGAGTGTACAAAACATTAAGGACATTTGCTCTTTCCATGACAAACTTACCAGGAACCCAGGTGAAAGCCTTGATTGTGTATGTGCGCCGTTTAGAGGGTGAATGGGCAAGACAAAATATTTCAGTTCCTTTGAATGGGGTATGGTACAGCAGCGGTTGGTGCCGTTGAAGATGAGGGAGGATGATATATTTTTATGAGCATGGCCTTATTTCTAGTACAGTATATTGGATGACTCTCATTCGTATTCCATTCACCCAGCTCGATGTAAAATCGATATGCTACTACATGATACTCAAATCTTCCCTATACCCATCATGAGGTTGCTACAACCTAGCCTATGAATGACAGTTTACAAAGGTAGGTGAGAGAAATTTGAGTAATCTAGGTGACAGACACTGACACAATCCATACCGCCTTACACCCTAGCTGATCATTACACCAAAAGTTGCAAACGAGAGTTTCTATTGGACAAATTCAGGTATGATTATCCGTTTTGTTCCGTTTGCTTCCTTAACAAAACGTTTTTCAACAGAATCGTCCGTTGACTTTATTAGCAGCCACATACAAACAGCACGATCCCTTTGATCATTGGATAATTCCTTCTCGCATCTACACACTCTCCTCCTCTCACCTTTTTTTTTGTTCAGTTAGCAAGCAGTTGAGCAGTTATACCGGTGGGAATAAATTCATAAAACCAAAAGCTTACAGTGCCATGCGAAAGTATTCGCCCCCCTTGAACTTTGCGACCTTTTGCCACATTTCAGGCTTCAAACATAAAGATATAAAACTGTATTTTTTTGTGAAGAATCAACAACAAGTGGGACACAATCATGAAGTGGAACGACATTTATTGGATATTTCAAACTTTTTTAACAAATCAAAAACTGAAAAATTGGGCGTGCAAAATGATTCATTATTCATTTATTTGAAATATCCAATAAATGTCGTTCCACTTCATGATTGTGTCCCACTTGTTGTTGATTCTTCACAAAAAAATACAGTTTTATATCTTTATGTTTGACGCCTGAAATGTGGCAAAAGGTCGCAAAGTTCAAGGGGGCCGAATACTTTCGCAAGGCACTGTACCTTGACTTGGAAGAGTTCTAGTGTTAGATAGCCTGAGATAGATCTCAGTTTGAGCCGGGTGTTTGAGTAGGCTAAACTACACTGCTCCAAAAAATAAAGGGAACACTAAAATAACACATCCTAGATCTGAATGAATGAAATGTTCTTATTAAATACTTTTTTCTTTACATAGTTGAATGTGCTGATAACAAAATCACACAAAAATTAACAATGGAAATCAAATTTATCAACCCATGGAGGTCTGGATTTGGAGTCACACTCAAAATTAAAGTGGAAAACCACACTACAGGCTGATCCAACTTTGATGTAATGTCCTTAAACAAGTCAAAATGAGGCTCAGTAGTGTGTGTGGCCTCCACGTGCCTGTATGACCTCCCTACAACGCCTGGGCATGCTCCTGATGAGGTGGCAGATGGTCTACTGAGGGATCTCCTCCCAGACCTGGACTAAAGCATCCGCCAACTCCTGGACAGTCAGTGGTGCAACGTGGCATTGGTGGATGGAGCGAGACATGATGTCCCAGATGTGCTCAATTGGATTCAGGTCTGGGGAACGGGCGGGCCAGTCCATAGCCTTCCTCTTGCAGGAACTGCTGACACACTCCAGCCACATGAGGTCTAGCATTGTCTTGCATTAGGAGGAACCCAGGGCCAACCACACCAGCATATGGTCTCACAAGGGGTCTGAGGATCTCATCTCGGTACCTAATGGCAGTCAGGCTACCTCTGGCGAGCACATGGAGGGCTGTGCGGCCCCCCAAAGAAATGCCACCCCACACCATGACTGACCCACCGCCAAACCGGTCATGCTAGAGGATGCTGCAGGCAGCAGAACGTTCTCCACGGCGTCTCCAGACTCCAGACGTCTGTCACATGTGCTCAGTGTGAACCTGCTTTCATCTGTGAAGAGCACAGGGCGCCAGTGGCGAATTTGCCAATCTTGGTGTTCTCTGGCAAACGCCAAACGTCCTGCACGGTGTTGGGCTGTAAGCAGGGACTCTGCTTTCCTAGCTTCAGGGGGAAACTGGTTCCACCATTGGGATGCCAGGACAGAGAAGAGCTTGGACTGGGCTGAGCGGGAGCTTCCTTCCCGTAGGGGTGGGAGGCCCAAGAGACCTAAGGTGGCAGAACGGAGTGCTCGTGTTGGGTGTTTGGTTTGAGCATCGCCTGAAGGTTGGGAGGGGCAGTTCCTCTTGCTGTTCCGTAGGTAAGCACCATGGTCTTGGAGTGCGAGTTTTGACTGGGAGTGTGCAGAGCAGTGGGTTTACATGAGAGAACTTGGGAAAGTTGAAAACCAGGCGGGCTGCAGCGTTCTGGATAAGTTGCAGGGGTTTGATGGCACAAGCGGGGAGCCCAGCCAACAGCAAGTTGCAGGAATACAGACGGGAGATGACAGCTGCCTGTATTAGGACCTGCGCCACTTCCGGTGTGAGGTAGGGTCGTACTTTACGGATGTTGTAGAGCATGAACCTGCAGGAGCGAGTCGTTGCTTTGATGTTTACAGAGAACGATAGGGTGTTGTCCAGGGTCACGCAAAGGTTATTTGCACTCTGGGAAGGCGACACTGTGGAGTTGTCAACCGTGATGAAGAGGTCTTCGTGCGGGCAGGCCTTCCCTGGGAGGAAGAGCAGTTCCGCCTTGTCGAGGTTGAGATTGAGGTGGTGGGCCGACATCCAAGTTGATATATCTGCCAGGCATACAGAGATGCGTGTCGCCTCCTGGGTGTCAGAAGGGGGGAGGAGTTGAGTGTCATCCGTATAGCAATGATAGGAGAGACCATGTGAGGATATGATGGAGCCGGGTGACTTGGTGTATAGAGAGAAGAGGAGAGGGCCCAGAGGACGGAAACTAGCTGTCCTCCGGCTACACCACGTTGCTACCCTACAGAGTTCTGTTGAGGCTACTGAAGACCTTGATTGCAAAACAGCGTGATTAAATAAATGATTTGATGATGTGAATATAATTAGTATAGTTTAATCTAAAAAGGATAACTTTTTTAATGTTTCATTATTTTTATGAAATTCAAATGAGGATGGTCCTCCCCTTCCTCCTCTGGGGAGCCTCCATTGGTATGGTAGTAGATGCCAGGCACACCGGTTTGAGTGTGTCAAGGACTGCAACGCTGCTGGGTTTTTCCCGCTCAACATTTTCATGTGTGTATCAGGAATGGTCCACCACCCAAAGGACATCCAGCCAACGTGACAACGGTGGGAAGCATTGCCGTCAACATGGACCAGTAACAATGTGGAACGCTTTTGACACCTTGTAGAGTCCATGTCCTGATGAATTGAGGCTGTTCTGAGGGCAAAAGTGGGTGCAACTCAATATTAGGAAGGTGTTCGTAATGTTTTGTACACTCAGTGTATTATCATTCGCAATGGATGTTAAATAAACACTTTCCTACATTTCTGCGCAGCAGGCCAGGTACTTCTACGCGTACTCAGGCACACTCTCCCTCAACATTATCAGAACAGATAAACCAGACATGTTCATTGCTGACAAGGAGCACTCCATGAAATAAACCAAAACCTGTTACTCAAGTGTAGCAGGGGTGAACTCTGTAACCAAATGACGGGGATAAACGGTATTTTTACTACTGGTACTGTATGTAATGAGGATTTGATAAAAATAAACTTTTTTTTGTTAAAGGGCAAACTATGCCATTTCTCTCCTGTTCTATTGGTTTTCTTCTCAACTTTCTATTGATGTCCAGAAGCCAAAGGCACCATACTGTACTAGTCATAATAGCAACCCATCCTAGTTGTTGCATCTTTAGATTAACCCTCTTTTTCTAACTGAGATTTCATCTCGTTCACTTATGCAACCATTATCAGGTGTGCTGTTCAGAATGGTGTTTTCCCAGGTGTGCTGTTTAGAATGGTGTTTTCCCAGGTGTGCTGTTCAGAATGGTGTTTTCCCAGGTTGGCTGTTTAGAATGGTGTTTTCCCAGGTTTGCTGTTCAGAATGGTGTTTTCCTAGGTGCGCTGTTCAGAATGGTGTTTTCCCAGGTTGGCTGTTCAGAATGGTGTTTTCCCAGGTTTGCTGTTCAGAATGGTGTTTTCCTAGGTGCGCTGTTCAGAATGGTGTTTTCCTAGGTGCGCTGTTCAGAATGGTGTTTTCCTAGGTGCGCTGTTCAGAATGGTGTTTTCCTAGGTGCGCTGTTCAGAATGGTGTTTTCCTAGGTGCGCTATTTAGAAAGGTGTTTTCCCAGGTTGGCTATTTAGAAAGGTGTTTTCCCAGGTTGGCTGTTTAGAATGGTGTTTTCCCAGGTGTGCTGTTTAGAATGGTGTTTTCCCACAAATTGCATTTTGCCAAATGTTTGAAAAGTCAGTTTTATTGGCTGCTTCATTACATGAGTTGCAATGTTCTGTTAAGAGCATTACCATAATATAAATGTGATTTCTGTCATGCTGAGCACCGTGGGTGGACGCCATAATGTGTTATGCACCCATTGCATATGGGTCAGGTACATTTGAATCTTCCTGGTCACGTTGTCCGGCGCCATATTTTCCTAGCATATACCCTGACACATACACACTCCTGTAAACACATACTCCTGTAAACACATTTAAAAAAGCCTGAAACGCACAAACACAACACTTACAGAAGCCCTTGCGTCCCTTGTGGTCGCTCTCCTCTCCCATCAGCATCCTCTGCAGCTCCTTCCTCTCCTGCTCCTCCTTCTCTCTGGACAGCTGGGAGCTGGTCTTCTTGTTCTGCAGCATGTTCTCAATGTTCTTCCCCATCTCCTCAAAGTCACTGTCCTCCGCTGAGCTGCTGTCTGTGTCTGTGGACAGGACCTCTGTGGAATCCAATACTCTGGGGGGGAAGGCAGACAGGCTGGAACATGAGATAGTGTACAACTACAGCATCCCTATAAGAAACGGGTAGTGAATTATGGTTAATTGGAAAAGGGGAGGATGGGGAGGGCCTCACTTGTTCTGCAGGTCAAAGATCCTCTGACACTCCTCCTTGTAGCGCTCCTGGTGTTCGGCTACAGAGAAGCGGGACCCACGGGCAAACTTGCTCATGGGCCCCTCACCAGAGCGGGCCTGCTCTGTGGACATGGTCCTCACCACGTCAATCACCTCCCAACGAGACAGCTTCTTTATCTGAAACACACACAGAAACACTGGTTTGAAAGATTGATATAGCCTTCATACGTAGGTTGGTGGATGAAATGAGGGAATGAAGACATTTAAGTTATATGGCGGCAGGTAGCCTCAAAGTTAGAGTGTTGGGCCAGTAACTGAAAAGTTTCTGGTTTGAATACCGGAGCCAACAAGGTAAAATAATATGTTGCTGTGCCCTTGAGCAAGGCACTTAACTCTAAATGCTCTCTCTTAACTCTAACCACCCACTCTCTGTGGGTGTCTCAGGGGGAGTTGGGATACGCGAAAAAACTCATTTTCATTACAAACTTGTGTGTAACAGGACCAATATAAGCACCTCCCAAATGATGATGATTATTATTATGTTATTACTGTGTTATTACCTCCTCCTCTGGGACACCAAACTTGCGCAGCAGCTGCTTGGCGTTTTTGAGTGACAGTCTTCTCAGATCAGCATCTGTCCCTGTCACAGTCTTCTTAGCGGGTTGTGGTTCCCGGTCGTCTTGGGCCTGAACACGACAAATAAAATAACCTTAAGCTTTAGTAATAATCACCAAACAACCGTTGAATGGTTAGAACAGGAACATGGGTATTGTTTTTCTGGAGGCTATGAACGCATGAATGGAATTAGGGCCCCCTGATCTGGCAGAAGTGTTTCAGAGCACTGGGGGTAAGAGAGAGAAGTACCTTTTGTTGAGTGGGCTTGTTGGGTACTTTGACGTAAGAGAATCCCTCTCCACAGCCTGTGGGGTCGGCCACCCCCATGACCTCCAGCAGACACTTCCCCTTCATGGCAGCGATGAAGGCTCGTGTCGTGTTCCAAGGGGCTGTGCGGACCTAAGGTGAACCACAGAGAATATTGGTGAAATCATGGATCATCGTTTTTTCAACATCAATGGAGCATCAAAATCAATGTTTCATGAAAAGGAAGCAGTAGAGCTGTACCTCATCATCAATCTTCATCTGGAAGTCTTCCTCATTCTCTTCCTCTGGGGCAAAGAAGGACTTTTCACCATATCCAGCATCCTGGAGGAGAGAGAAAAGTTCTGGTATAGTTCACACAGTGCCATAAAGAGAATCGGTATCACAGCCGGTACCTACACAAGGAGCCTGTCAGTCTTACCTTCAGTCTCTGCTCTGCCACCAGCATGCTGTAGTAGGCACAGCACTGCTCTGGAGACACCATGGCCCTGATCTCCTCCTCAGTAGGGAGCCTGAAGTCAGGCTTCAGCACCCACCAGTTAGAGTCCATCCCTGGGGACAGAGGCAGGGCAAATGAGCTTCAATCATATAACAAGTATTACTAAGTTCTCTTTAGTCCACCTTTACTTAAGATTCATGGATGCATTTTGCATGGCCAATTCCCCCCTCCAAAGACTTTTGATTAGAAAGCTTCCCTGCTGCATCAAATGTACCATCATTCCATTCAACTGAAGTGTTTTGTAGGCTTATAGCGGAGGTGTTGCAGGAGCAGAACAGCAGATATTAACGAAGGACCCTGCAAACCTATGGGTCCTTATTGATGCTTTCCTTAGACCACACCTTACCTCCACAGTAAACTCCATATCCATAATATGCTGACCTCTCTCTTTCCTGGCGCCTATCTGTCAAAGTAAGGCACACCATCTCTGAGCTCACACAGCTAAACACTCTCTCTTACACCTCAGCACTTCCCTGAGATCACACGGGAGTAGAAACGTTAAGAGGAAATCAGGATTGTTGGGACAGTTGTGAGTGACAACGTTCACGAGGCATATTCACAGTTCTGCATTACTTATTCATCTTTGTGAGGGCAAACAATGAAGGACAGCGTGTCATACCGTACTATTGACAAACATGAGGCTATACGGTTGTATTGGGTTATGGCAGGGTTAGCCGTTTCTACCTGTACGCTTAAAGTCAGCACAGAGTTTTAGGCGTTTGCGGATGCTGCTTTCTGAATGTGAGGGGAAAGCTTTCTTTATGTCCTCCATGCGGATTCTCCTGGGACGATCTTTACTCTTCCAGAACAACCGATAGATAAACACCTGCACAGAAGAGCAGAGAAGACATGAGTGTAGGCAAGCATGTATTCTGTAAGTGTGCTTTCTCTTGTATGTGGGTCATTCCATGAAATGAGTCCCTTTTGCGTCCCTTTGATATTTGAAGTAGAAATTGTGCATCAATTTTTGATTATAAAAGCCTGTTATATGAGATGAAGTGCCCTTTAATATAAACGGCGTGGGAAATTCTAAATGCAGCATTTTGAAGTCCCTCTGTGCACCATTTGTGACTAGGAACATTTTAACCCACTTAACCTCCGAACTTCTAAAACATGTCACCATCATTGTAAAGTCCTAGTTATGTTTTGCTTTGACAAAGTCATTTCTGATGATGATTATTTATTTAATGTTATTAGTATTACATTTTAAGGTTAAAACAATAATCTGTCCCTCATTCTAAGGTCAACACTGTTACGTGAACTCAACTCTCATTAAATATGCTGTTCAAAATAAACAGTCAAATCATAGTTTAAAGCAGGTAAGCTGGTTTTACTCCAATTTCTGGTGTTCCGTGGTGGAAAACTGAGTAGGTCGGCAAAACACGTCAACCCTGTTACCATTGTTGCATTCTTTTGTCCCTCCCTGCTGCATACAACAAGCTGTTACAGTGAGATTTATTGCTGATTTAAGATGAAATCATCAACCCTGTCACGGTCAACCCTGTCACGGTCAACCCTGTCACGGGCAACCCTGTCACGGGCAACCCTGTCACGGGCAACCCTGTCACGGGCAACCCCTGTCACGGTCAACCCTGTCTGTCACGGTCAACCCTGTCTGTCACGGTCAACCCTGTCTGTCACGGGCAACCCTGTCTGTCACGGGCAACCCTGTCTGTCACGGGCAACCCTGTCTGTCACGGGCAACCCTGTCTGTCACGGTCAACCCGGTCACGGGCAACCCTGTCTGTCACGGGCAACCCTGTCTGTCACGGTCAACCCTGTCTGTCACGGTCAACCCTGTCTGTCACGGTCAACCCTGTCTGTCACGGTCAACCCTGTCTGTCACGGTCAACCCTGTCTGTCACGGGCAACCCTGTCTGTCACGGGCAACCCTGTCTGTCACGGGCAACCCTGTCTGTCACGGGCAACCCTGTCTGTCACGGGCAACCCTGTTTATTTGGCTCTTAATAGACACATACTATGTATTGTTTTTATTTAACCTCTTGAGATGGGAAAACATGTTTTTCATTAAGTGGAACATGTACTCGTCATGACATAATTTGACAATATTCTGAAATAAACCTGTTGTTTGTTTGTTTACCTAAAAGGGACTTATTTTGTGGAACAACTCATTTGACAATGTGTGTGTGTGTATCGTAAGGTATACCTGCAAGAAGTCTCTGATATGGGTGTTGGCTCGTTTGGAGTTGGGTCCAGGGACCTCATAGAGGGGACACTGCTGGCCGACCACAAAGATGTCTACCAGCTCTCTAATGAAGTAGCCCTGCCGTGTACGCAGCACCAGGAAATCTGTCTCTGGCATCTTGTGGAGGTAGATGGGGGCACGGAAAAGGTTGTTCTCAAAAGCCTAAAAGAAAGACACAGATTTGCAATAAGGTCTCTAAAATGTTCTCTTTTTAGGTATCAGGCTATTCACATTCACAGTGAATGGCTTTTTCAAACATCACTGAATTGTCATGCAACTGACTGTAATGACTGTGGTACTGACCGGCAGCAGCTGCCCGGGGTGCAAGGAGCCCAGGAAAGGTGAGGTGTGGCAGTACACGGTCTCTCCGTACTTACAGTCTGGAGCTCCAGGGTCCTTCCCTGGTTTCTGTGGGAGAACAGCCATGTTTCAAGTTAATTAGATCTTAAAATGCATTTTTTCACATAAACATAACTCATATCAATAGAGGAAGGAAAAGAACCACTGAGGTGGTTCAGCTTTTAGTAAATGCTAAACGATGTTGATACAAGGGGAATGGTAATTGAAAGACGACTGCAGTGACTCACTCTCTTGTAATAGTTCTTAATCTTGGTTGCCATGCCGACTTGCATGATGAGCGGAGGGTATTCCTCGCTGTACTCTGCCAGAATCAGGTCTCCGTCTTTCCCTGTCAGGTCCTGAGCTGTCCGCATGAAGAACATGTCACCTCCACCGGAAGCCTGGCGTTCCTGCTCTCGCATCTACAGGCACAAAAAAGGGACATTTAACACAAATCACACAAACAAGGTTATCAACACAGACAGAGAAGCAGAAGCATTCTTGACGACCTGTGTCAAGACGGAGAGAAAGATGGAGGTGAATGAGGTGAGTGCTGGGGCCTCACCTTGGCCTTCTTCTTGATCTGTTTGAGTAGGGGCTGGGCTGCGTGGGGACCTGGCTGGGACAACGTCCCGAATGAGTACTTCTTCAGAGAGGGCCGGTGGAACCCACGCAGCTTCATGGGTCCCATGTGAGTAGGGAAGAACGGCTGCCTCAGCTCCACTGCAGGGATGGAGTGCTGGAGAGAAAGATAGACAAGGAAATGAAACATTAGCATAGGCTAACTACAGTGTTGTTAAGATTATCCTACACTATAGTTAACCCATAAGAGTCTAAGCCCTGTCTGAGACGGGGGGGTTCTACTAAGCTATTTTTAATACATGTATTTAACCCCTTATTTTTGGCAATAACCAGTCTAAGCTATATGGAATTGTTTTAAGGTCATACCAATGATCATTTTGCTATTTGATTTGGAATTTTAAGACCCTTTGAAGTAAAAAATTAAATACAATTTCAAAATAGAAAAAATTTATTTCATGAAAAACAAAATTCAGCCTTACTGTTATTAGCCCATACAAATGCATTGAATAACATATTTACTACATGGAACAACAGATAGTCCAGCCAAAAAATCTAAAGGAAGTTTGTTCTGAAATGTCTGTTCTACATCTGAGAGATACTGTATATCTCTTTATTTGAGTCGTGTAGGCCAAACCGTTCTGATTTTCGGGATGTCCCATGGTCTGACAAACACCTCTCTAGCTCTGTCACCTTTCACCACAGATGCGGAAGTGTGGCACTGATGGACGTGGTGGATTGAGATGCATCCAATGCAAAAAAAACAGATATCTCTAGTTTAAATTGACCAATTTTTATGGGGATTTATTATTATTATGCTAATTAGATTTCCGCGGGGGTGTGGAAATCGACCTTAGGGGGTTAAAGCTACAATATGTAACTTTTTGTGTGACTCGACTAAATTCACATATAGATGTGAGTTATAGATATTTAATTGTCATTGAAAGCAAGTCTAAAAAGTGGTAGATATGTTTTATGTGCGCTATTTCTATGCTTCCCGTTACCAAGTTTAGTTTTTTTATGGAAAATATATTTCAGAGCGGTTTAGATTATTCTCTCCACAATGACTGCTTGTTTTGTCACAAACTGAATTTATGTGAACTATTTTAATTTTAGCAACCAGGAAATTGCAGAGTGATTTCGGCATAGTGCATCTTTAAGATTATACTCTTTAACTGCTAATCAACCTGTATAGGAACAGAGCTCACAGGAGAGAATCTAGTTCTCACCTGAATGATGTTGCCACCGAAGGTGCCCCTCAGTCCTTGCTGCTTAGGATAATAGAACTCATCATTGGACAGGTTCCATGGGTCCTTCACCTCAGGCTGGGACATGTTCTGTAGGCAGCAGACAAAACAGAAAAGGAGTTAGAGCAGGTTAGTTCAGGGACTGTAGTCCCTGTTGAATGGCAGATCTATGTTATGTTCCATGGTCCAGTCCTGTAGTCCCTGTTGAATGGCAGATCTATGTTATGTCCATGGTCCAGTCCTGTAGTACCCGTTGAATGGCAGAACTATGTTACAGTGGGGCAAAAAAGTATTTAGTCAGCCACCAATTGTGCAAGTTCTCCCACTTAAAAAGATGAGAGAGGCCTGTAATTTTCATCATAGGTACACTTCAACTATGACAGACAAAACGAGAAAAAAAATCCAGAAAATCACATTGTAGGATCTTTTATGAATTTATTTGCAAATTATGGTGGAAAATAAGTATTTGGTCACCTACAAACAAGCAAGATTTCTGGCTCTCACAGACCTGTAACTTCTTCTTTAAGAGGCTCCTCTGTCCTCCACTCGTTACCTGTATTAATGGCACCTGTTTGAACTTGTTATCAGTATAAAAGACACCTGTCCACAACCTCAAACAGTCACACTCCAAACTCCACTATGGCCAAGACCAAAGAGTCAAAGGACACCAGAAACAAAATTGTAGACCTGCACCAGGCTGGGAAGACTGAATCTGCAATAGGTAAGCAGCTTGGTTTGAATAAATCAACTGTGGGAGCAATTATTAGGAAATGGAAGACATACAAGACCACTGATAATCTCCCTCGATCTGGGGCTCCACGCAAGATCTCACCCCGTGGGGTCAAAATGATCACAAGAACGGTGAGCAAAAATCCCAGAACCACACGGGGGGACCTAGTGAATGACCTGCAGAGCGCTGGGATCAAAGTAACAAAGCCTACCATCAGTAACACACTACGCCGCCAGGGACTCAAATCCTGCAGTGCCAGACGTGTCCCCCTGCTTAAGCCAGTACATGTCCACGCCCGTCTGAAGTTTGCTAGAGAGCATTTGGATGATGTAGAAGAAGATTGGGAGAATGTCATATGGTCAGATGAAACCAAAATATAACTTTTTGGTAAAAACTCAACTCGTTGTGTTTGGAGGACAAAGAATGCTGAGTTGCATCCAAAGAACACCATACCTACTGGGAAGCATGGGGGTGGAAACATCATGCTTTGGGGCTGTTTTTCTGCAAAGGGACCAGGACGACTGATCCGTGTAAAGGAAAGAATGAATGGGGCCATGTATCGTGAGATTTTGAGTGAAAACCTCCTTCCATCAGCAAGGGCATTGAAGATGAAACGTGGCTGGGTCTTTCAGCATGACAATGATCCCAAACACACCGCCCGGGCAACGAAGGAGTGGCTTCGTAAGAAGCATTTCAAGGTCCTGGAGTGGCCTAGCCAGTCTCCAGATCTCAACCCCATAGAAAATCTTTGGAGGGAGTTGCCCAGCAACAGCCCCAAAACATCACTGCTCTAGAGGAGATCTGCATGGAGGAATGGGCCAAAATACCAGCAACAGTGTGTGAAAACCTTGTGAAGACTTACAGAAAACGTTTGACCTCTGTCATTGCCAACAAAGGGTATATAACACAGTATTGAGATAAACTTTTGTTATTGACCAAATACTTATTTCCAAATAAATTCATTAAAAATCCTACTATGTGATTTTCTGGATTTTTTTCTTCTCATTTTGTCTGTCATAGTCGAAGTGTACCTATGATGAAAATTACAGGTCTCTCTCATCTTTTTAAGTGGGAGAACTTGCACAATTGGTGGCTGACTAAATACTTTTTTGCCCCACTGTATGTTCCATGGTCCAGTCCTGTAGTACCTGTTGAGGCTCATCTTTTATGACCCCAGTCTTCCCCAACAGGATGCGACTCTTCTTTAGTGATGACTCCTTCTTGTTCTCCTTGGACGGAGAGTGGGACATACGCTCAGACTCCTTCTCATCTGGGATTTCTGCAAGAGGCCAAATGTAGAGATTAGTGGATAGATCAAAGCATTCAATAGGTTACAGAGACCATCAAGATATTTCATAACTTGTTTAAACTGACTGAAAAACAGTGTACCCACAGTTCACTAAGAAAGGGGCAATACCTAAAATGATGTTCTCATCGTTGGGGTCTAAGGTGAGGACAGGGGGTGAGAGCATGCGGTCCATGGCCTGGTCATCCCAGATGATGTTGTCCTCCCAGCGCCCGTACACCAGCTCCTCATTGTCAATGGGGAAGATGGAGAACCAGGGGGCATCCTCTTCATGAGCGGCTGTGGAAAGACCAATAGGAAAACAGTAGTGAGAGATTTACTCTCTCTTTAAAGCAGGGGTCGCCAACCTTTTCTAGCATGAGAGCTACTTTAAAAAAATGTACATATCACAAGCTACTCATTGTTTTCTAGCTCCTCTGCCCTGCAACTCTTCCCCTGGTCCTTGGTGTACAAGAGAAAGTAGTGTACTGTGTTTTCTGTTCATATACCTGGTCAAATAATGGTTAATAAACAGGGGGCCCCTACAAAAATCTGTGATTTCCCCCCCAAAAAATGTTGTTCTATATTTTCTCAAATTATGTTCTCAGTTAGATTTTCTGGTTTTAGAATTGTTGTTTTTCACTCTCAATTACAATTGTTCATAGATAAACAATTTAATTGGATGTTCTGAGTCCATATCAATGTTTAAATCACATCAAAATACATTTTTTTGTTTTAGGTCTTGGAGAAGAAAATAATAATAATAGTGTGTGTAATCTGGCCCTTTGCGTCCACATCTAGCGAGTGAGGAATGTGCCATGTAATGTGGTGGTGTAGCGATGGTTCTGGAGCCTATTGCTGCTGCTCATTTTATTGCCAAGTTCGCAACTAAGGAATAATATACTGAACAAAAATATACAACGCAACATGCAACAATTTAAAAGATGTTACTGATGTTAATTTAAAAGATGTTAATTCATTTAAGGAAATCAGTCAATTGAAATAAATTCATTAGGCCCTAATCTACAGATTTCACATAACTGGGAATACAGATATGCATCTGTTGGACACAGATAGAATACCTTCAAAGGTAGAGGTGTGGATCAGAAAACCAGTCAGTATCTGGTGTGACCACCATTAGCCTCATGCAGTGCGACACAACGTCTTCGCATAGAGTTCAGCATCAGGCTGTTGACTGTGGAAGGTTGATGGATATTGGTGGGAACTGGAACACCCTGTTGTACACGTCAGTCCAGAGCATCCCAAACATGCTCAAAGGATACATGTCTGGTGAGTATGCAGGCCATGGAAGAACTGGGAGTTGTTGGATTGAGGTCAGGGAATTGTGTACAGATCCTTGCGACATGGAGCCGTGCATTATCATGCTGAAACACGAAGTGATGGAGGTGGGTGAATGGTACGACAATGGGCATCAGGATCTCGTGACAGTATCTCTGTGCTTTCAAATTGCCATCAATAAAATGCAATTGTGTTCGTTGTCCATAGCTTATGCCTGCCCATACCATATCTCCACCGGCACCATGGGGTACTCTGTTCACAACGTTGACATCAGCAAGCCGCACGACCAAATTATGCCATACATGTGGTCTACAGTTGTGAGGCCTGTTGGACTGCTAAAAACGATGCTGGAGGTGGCTTATGGTACGCTCCCTCAAAAATTGAGACATCTGTGGCATTGTATTGTGTAACAAAACTGCACATTAAAGAGTGGCCTTTTATTGTCCCTAGCACAAGGTGCACCTGTGTACCTTTGCAATGATCATGCTGTTTAATCAGCTTCTTGATATGCCACTATAGGTGGATTATCAGATAGGTGGATTATCTTGACAAATAATACATCACTCACAGGGACGTAAACAAATTTGATCACGAAATTTAAAGAAATAAGCTTTTTGTGCATATGTAACATTTCTGGGAACTTTTAATTCGTGAAACTGGGGTCCAACACTTCACATAGAGCATTTATATTTTTGTTCAGTATACATACAAATTACAGTGCATTCGGAAAGAATTCAGACCACTATAATTTTTTCACATTTTGTTATAGCCTTATTTTAAAATGGATTAAATGTTTTTTTCCTTCACTAATCTACACACAATACCCTATAACAACAAAGCAAAATCAGATTTTTAGAAAAACAACAACTGAAATATGACATTTACATAAAGTTGAAGTCAGAAGTTTACATACACTTATGTTGGAGTCATTAAAAGTTGTTTTTCAACCACTCCACAAATCTCTTGTTAACAAACTATAGTTTTGGCAAGGTGGTTAGGACATCTACTTTGTGCATGACAAGATATTTTTCAAACAATTGTTTACAGACAGATTATTTCACTTATAATTCACTGTATCGCAATTCCAGTGGGTCAGAAGTTTACATACACTAAGTTGACTGTGCCTTTAAACAGCTTGGATAATTCCAGAAAATGTCGTCATGGCTTTAGAAGCTTCTGATAGGCTAATTGACATCATTTGAGTCAATTGGAGGTGTACCTGTGACATCATGGGAAAATCAAAAGAAATCAGCCAAGACCTCAGAAAAAAAATTGTAGACCTCCACAAGTGGCTCATCCTTGGGAGCAAATTCCAAACGCCTGAAGGTACCACGTTGATCTGTACAAACAATAGTACACAAGTATAAACACCATGGGACCATGCAGCCATCATACCGCTCAGGAAGGAGACGCATTCTGTCTTCTAGAGATGAACGTACTTTGGTGCGAAAAGAGCAAATCAATCCCAGAACAACAGCAAAGGACCATGTGAAGATGCTGGAGGAAACAGGTACAAAGGTATCTATATCCACAGTAAAACGAGTCCTATATCGACATAACCTGAAAGGCCGCTCAGCAAGGAAGAAGCCACAGCTCCAAAACCGCCATAAAAAAAAGCCAGACTACAGTTTGTAACAGCACATGGGGACAAAGATCGAACTTTTTGGAGAAATGTCCTCTGGTCTGATGAAACAAAAATAGAACTGTTTGGCCATAATGACCATCGTTATGTTTGGAGGAAAAAGGGGGATGATTGCAACCCGAAGAACACCATCCCAACCATGAAGCACTGGGGTGGCAGCATCATGTTGTGGGGGTGCTTTGTTGCAGGAGGGATTGGTTCACTTCACAGAATAGACAGCATCATGAGGTAGGAAAATTATTTGGATATATTGAAACAACATCTCAAGACATCAGTCAGATGCAAATTGATCTTCCAAATGGACAATGACCCCAAGCATACTTCCAAAGTTGTGGAAAAATTGCTTAAGGACAACAAAGTCAAGGTATTGGAGTGGCCATCACAAAGCCCTGACCTCAATCCAACAGAAAATGTGTGGGCAGACCTGAAAAAGCATGTGCGAACAAGGAGGCCTACAAACTTGACTCACTTATACCAGCTCTGTCAGGAGGAATGGGCCAAAATTCACCAAATGATTGTGGGAAGCTTGCGGAAGGCTACTCGAAACGTTTGACCCAAGTTAAACAATTTAAAGGCAATGCTACCAAATACTAATTGAGTATATGTAAACTCCTGACCCACTGGGAATGTGATGAAATAAATAAAAGCTGACATAAATCATCCTAATATTATTCTGACGTTTCACATTCTTAAAATAAGGTGGTGATCCTAACTGACCTAAGACAGGGAATTTTTACTATGATTAAATATCAGGAATTGTGAAAAACTGAGTTTAAACGCATTTGGCTAAGGTGTATGTAAACTTCTGACTTCAACTGTAAGTATTCAGACCGTTTACTCTGTACTTTGTTGAAGCACCTTTGGCAGTGATTACAGCCTCGAGTCGTCTTGGGTATGACGCTACAAGCTTGGCACACCTGTATTTGGGGGGTTTCTCCCATTCTTCTCTGCAGATCCTCTCAAGATCTGTCAGGTTGGATGGGGAGCGTTGCTGCACAGCTATTTTCTGGTCTCTCCAGAGATGTTCGATTGGGTTGAAGTCTGGGCTCCGGCTGGGCCACTCAAGGACATTCAGAGGCTTGTCCTGAAGCCACTCCTGTGTTGTCTTGGCTGTGTGCTTAGGGTCGTTGTCCTGTTGGAAGGTGTTTATCCCAGGCTGAGGTCCTGAGCACTCTGGAGCAGGTTTTCATCAAGGATCTCTTTATATACTTCACTCCGTTCATCTTTCCCTCGGTCCTGACTAGACTCCCAGTCCCTGCCGCTGAAAACATCCTGTCACCACCATGCTTCACTGTAAGGGCTGATGCCAGGTCTCCTCCAGAAGTGACGCTTGGCATTCAGGCCAAAGATTTCCAACTTGGTTTCATCAGATCAGAGAATCTTGTTTCTCATGGTCTGAGAGTCTTTAGGTTCCTTTTGGCAAACTCCAAGTGGGCTGTCATGTGCCTTTTACTAAGGAGTGGCTTCTGTCTGGCCACTCTACCATAAAGGCATGATTGGTGGAGTGCTGCAGAGATGGTTGTCAATCTGGAAGGTTCTCCCATCTCCACAGAGAAACTCTGGAACTCTCTCAGATTGACCATCGTGTTCTTGGTCACCTCCCTGACCAAGGCCCTTCTCCCCCGATTGCTCAGTTTGGCCAGGCGGCCAGCTCTAGGAAGAGTCTTGGTGGTTCCAAACTTCTTCCATTTAAGAATGATGAAGGCCATATTTTGGTACCCCTCCCTAGATCTGTGCCTCGACACAATTCTGTCTCGGAGATCTACGGACAATTCCTTCCACCTCATGGCTTGGTTTTTGCTCTGACATGCAATGTCAACTGTGGGACGTTATCTAAACAGGTGTGTGCCTTTTCAAATCATGTCCAATCAATTTAATTTACCACAGGTGACTCCAAGTTGTAGTAACATCTTGAGGATAATCAATGGAAACAGGATGCATTTGCACTCAATTTCGAGTCTCATAGCAGGGTCTGAAAACATATGTATCTAAGGTATTTCTGTTTTTTATTTTTAAAACATTTGCATACATTTCTAAATATCTGGTTTCACTTTGTCATTATGGGGGATTGTATGTAGATTGATGAGGGAAAAATGAATTCAGTCAATATTAGAATAAGGCCGTAACTTAACAAAATGTTGGAAAAGTCAAGGGGTCTGAATACTTTCCGAATACACTGTATATACTTACTCATGATATACTTCTTCCAGGTAAGCATACTTTGTAGTTAACATTTAATTGAGAAGGTTTTGGGGAAAGTATTTCTGCAAACTCACAAGATGGTTATCACATCAACTGGCTACACACGGGAGTGATAGACAAACGTGAGCCCACACAGACAGACAGGGACAATATTGTTGGAAATTAATTGGCAGATATTGTTTTAGGTTTGGCTTTTTTAGCCAATAAAGGCTAACCACGAGTTCAGGCCTTGGGATAATATCAATGTTGCATTGATTACATAGTAGCTGGGAGCTTGATGTGTCTGATACTTGTGAGATTTGTTTATGACAGTGTGCTATGAAACACGTGAAAATTGCATGTACTTTCAGAATTGTCTGGCGAGCTACTCATAGGTGGGCTGCGAGCTACTAATATCTCGCGGTCGACCTGTTGGAGACCCCTGCTTTAGTGGTACTTTTTAACACATCAATTAACGGAGATATGTAGGATATGTTGTAATATCACATTATTCATCATTCTAAAAGTAAATGACACTCTACAACAGATGGCAGGTAAAATAGACTCATAGTACCATGATGGTCGTGGTGGTGTTTGTCCCTCTTGGAGCCAGAGCCGATGGAAGGGGCTTTGGGCATGGGTGGAGGAGTGGGGGGCACCAGCTGAGAGTTACTCCTACTCAGACCTGTAGAGTGTAGATAGACATCATGAATACCTAGATAACCCAAAGCAGACAAATACACAACAGTTATAACAGTTTATATTTGCCACTTTTGTCCTAAGTCCCCTGGACAATTGGGGTTTATGCTTTGGTGATAGGATATCAATGAGGTAGGAATCTCCATTACGCAGGTCAGTCTGTTAATTGGTACTGGAGTGAGTGGGTCTCTCACCCTGCTGTGCGTTATAGGCATTGGCGTTGCGGGTCATGCTGGAAGGCAGCCACCCTGCCAGACTGGCTCGCTGGGTCTTAGTGCCCTTGTGTTTCACGTCCTCTCCGTTCCAAATGATGTCGTCCTCCCACTGAAGCTGAGTGACCATCAGGAAGAGCTCATTCTCCAGGGCCTGTTTGTCCTTTTCGTCACCACTGCCCTCCTAGACAGAAAAAGACAGAAATACACACAAATAACATAGGTTTTTAAATCATGTTGTCTGTTCTCTTCTAAATTATTATTTACAAAACATTTTAGGGGGTAGTTCAGCTTTAATATTGCAAATTCCATTAATGTAATTGTCTGCATCATTTCCAATCCCCCATATATATTTTTTGTAAATATACAGTTGGAAGTCGGAAGTTTACATACACTTAGGATGGAGTCATTAAAACTCGTTTTCAGCCATTCCAAAAATGTCTTGTTAACAAACTATAGTTTTGTCAAGTCGGTTAGGACATCTACTTTGTGCATGACACAAGTAATTTTTCCAACAATTGTTTACAGATGGATTATTACGCTTATAATTCACTGTATCACAATTCCAGTGGGTCAGAAGTTTACATACACTAAGTTGACTGTGCCTTTAAACAGCTTGGATAATTCCAGAAAATTATGCCATTTAGAAGCTTCTGATAGGCTAATTGACATAATTTGAGTCAATTGGAGGTGTACCTGTGGATGTATTTCAAGGCCTACCTTTAAACTCAGTGCCTCTTTGCTTGACATCATGGGAAAATCAAAAGAAATCAGCCAGGAACTCAGAAAAAATGTTGCTTTATCTGGCTCATCCTTGGGAGCAATTTCCAAACACCTGAAGGTACCACATTCATCTGTACAAACAATAGTATGCAAGTATAAACACCATGGAACCGCGCAGCCGTCACACCGCTCAGGAAGGAGACGCGTTCTGTCTCCTAGAGATGAATGTACTTTGGTGCGAAAAGTGCAAATCAATCCCAGAACAACAGCAAAGGACCTTGTGAAGATGCTGGAGGAAACAGGTACAAAAGTATCTATATCCACTGTAAAACGAGTCCTATATCGACATAACCTGAAAGGCCGCTCAGCAAGGAAGAAGCTACTGCTCCAAAACCGCCATAAAAAAGCCAGACTACGGTTTGCAACTGCACATGGGGACAAAGCTCGTACTTTTTGGAGAAATGTCATCTGGTCTGATGAAAGAAAAATAGAACTGTTTGGCCATAATGACCATCGTTATGTTTGGAGGAAAAAGAGGGAGGCTTGCAAGCCGAAGAAAACCATCCCAACCGTGAAGCCAGGGGGGTGGCAGCATCATGTTGTGGGGGTGCTTTGCTGCAGGAGGGACTGGTGCACTTCACAAAATAGATGGCATCATGAGGGAGGAAAATTATTTGGATATATTGAAACAACATCTCAAAAATTCAGTCAGGAAGTTAAATGGATCTTCCAAATGGACAATGACCCCAAGCATACTTCCAAAGTTGTGGAAAAATGGCTTAAGGACAACAAAGTCAAGGTATTGGAGTGCCATCACAAAGCCTTGACCTCGATCCTATAAACAATTTGTGGGCAGAACTGAAAAAGCGTGTGCGAGCAAGGAGGCCTACAAACCAGACTCTGTTACACCAGCTCTGTCATGTGGAATGGGCCAAAATTCACCCAACTTATTGTGGGAAGCTTGTGGAAGGCTACCTGAAACATTTGACCCAAGTTAAACAATTTGAAGGCAATGCTACCAAATACTAATTGAGTGTACGTAAACTCCCGACCCACTGGGAATGCTGAAATAAATCATTCTCTCTACTATTATTCTGACATTTCACAGTCTTAAAATAGTGGTGATCCTAATTGACCTAAGACAGGACATTTTTACTAGGATTAAATGTCAGGAATTGAGAAAAACTGAGTTTAAATGTATTTGGCTAAGGTGTATGTAAACTTCCGACTTCAACTGTATATAGTACCAGCCAAAATTTGGGATACACCTACTCATTCCACGGTTTTTCTTTATTTTTTTTACTATTTTCTAGATTGTAGAATAATAATGAAGACATCAAAACTATGAAATAGCACATGACTTGGCCAGTTAAATAAAGGTTAAATAAAAAATAAAACCTTCAAAATATGGAATCATGTAGTCAGCAAAAAAGTGTTAAACAAATCAAAATATATTTTATATTTGAGATTCTTCAAAGTAGCCCCCCTTTGCCTTGATGACAGCTTTGCACACTCTTGGCATTCTCTCAATCAGCTTCATGAGGTAGTCACCTGGAATGCATTTCAATTAACAGGTGTGCCTTGTTAAAAGTTTATTTGTGGAATTTCTTTCCTTCTTAATGCGTTTCAACCAATCAGTTGTGTTGTGACGAGGTAGGGGTGGTATACAGAAGATAGCCCTATTTGGTAAAAGACCAAGTCCATATTATGGCAAGAACAGGTCAAATAAGCAAAGAGAAACGACAGTCCATCATTACTTTAAGACATGAAGGTCAGTAAATCCGGAAAATTTCAAGAACTTTGAAAGGTTCTTCAAGTGCAGTCGCAAAAACCATCAAGCGCTATGATGAAACTGTCTCTCATGAGGACCGCCACAGGAAAGGAAGACCCAGAGTTACCTCTGCTGCAGAAGATAAGTTCATCAGAGTTAACTGCCCCTCAGAAATTGCAGCCCAAATAAATGCTCCATAGAGTTCAAGTAAAAGACACATCTCAACATCAACTGTTCAGAGGAGACTGGGTGAATCGGGCCTTCATGGTCGAACTGCTGCAAAGAAACCACTACTAAAGGACACCAATAAGAAGAAGAGACTTGCTTGGGCCAAGACACACGAGCAATGGACATTAGACCAGTGAAAATGTGTCCAAATTAGATTTTTGGTTCCAACCGCCGTGTCTTTGTGAGACGCAGAGTAGGTGAACGGATGATCTCCGCATGTGTGGTTCCCACCGTGAAGCATGGAGGAGGTGGTGTGATGGTGTGGGGGTGCTTTGCTGGTGACACTGTCAGATATCTATTTTGAATTCAAGGCACACTTAACCAGCAAATGAGTAGATGTGTCCAAACTTTTGACTGGTACTGTATATATTTTAAAATATATTTTCCTTTATTTTTTCACCTAACCCTACCACCAGTCTCCTAATTGGAGTAAACTTAAGGACAACAACCCTTAGGCTTCTACTTCCAGATTATACATACTATACACTGTACATTTTACAGACACAGTATATTTTACAATAGTTATCTTTTGTATGTTTTTAGTCCCATCCTTCAGCTACCCTCAACCCCTCCCATCTACCTCTGAACACCATCCAGTTCCATCCTTCAGCTACCCTCAACCCCTCCCATCTACCTCTGAACACCATCCAGTTCCATCCTTCAGCTACCCTCAACCCCTCCCATCTACCTCTGAACACCATCCAGTCCCATCCTTCAGCTACCCTCAACCCCTCCCATCTACCTCTGAACACCATCCAGTCCCATCCTTCAGCTACCCTCAACCCCTCCCATCTACCTCTGAACACCATCCAGTTCCATCCTTCAGCTACCCTCAACCCCTCCCATCTACCTCTGAACACCATCCAGTTCCATCCTTCAGCTACCCTCAACCCCTCCCATCTACCTCTGAACACCATCCAGTTCCATCCTTCAGCTACCCTCAACCCCTCCCATCTATCTCTGAACACCATCCAGTCCCATCCTTCAGCTACCCTCAACCCCTCCCATCTACCTCTGAACACCATCCAGTTCCATCCTTCAGCTACCCTCAACCCCTCCCATCTACCTCTGAACACCATCCAGTTCCATCCTTCAGCTACCCTCAACCCCTCCCATCTACCTCTGAACACCATCCAGTTCCATCCTTCAGCTACCCTCAACCCCTCCCATCTACCTCTGAACACCATCCAGTTCCATCCTTCAGCTACCCTCAACCCCTCCCATCTACCTCTGAACACCATCCAGTCCCATCCTTCAGCTACCCTCAACCCCTCCCATCTACCTCTGAACACCATCCAGTTTGGATTTATATTTGCCATATATTTTTCAACTGTGTTGTTTCACAAAGGTTCTGAACCTTTCCAGTCTCATAGTTTCTACAGATTGTAAATTTAAGATAAAGATTTTTGCTAAGAGTATAATTACATTACAGCTATTTGCAAAGTTAGCTCCAGGTAATTGTTGCAATTCTTCAGCCATTCCTGAACCTGCGACCTAAAACATGCTGCATATGGACAGTACCAAAACAAATGATCTAATGAAAGTCTCTTCGCAGAAAAATCTGCTAGAAATGGGTGATTGATTCTTAAAAAGGGGCAATCTGCAGTTGCTACATCCATTTGTGGACTTATAAATTAATCAATGTACCCATTGATTCTTGAAGAATATAACTTATTAATGCCTCATTAGCTTAGTTCAACAGTCATACTCCCCCAGAACCCAAAATATACGATTGTTTAACTCCAATGTTTGTAAACAAAGTAATATGTTTGTAAACAAACACTGTATAGCCTCACTACATGGTTAAAGCTATCAAGACTGGTTAGATTTCTCAAGCCCCATCCCTCAGCTTTTTACCAAAATAGTGGTGGGAGAGCGCTTTGTTATTGTTTCAACTGCTGAATGCTACTTTATTAAGGAACTCCATGATATCTAATCCTAAAGCGTCAGTGTAGTGTATGGGTGTTAACCTCTTTGGGATGTTGTAAAGGTGGCGGTGGTTCTGGCCTCTCCCGTTTCTCCTGCTCATCGTCCTCCTCCTCCTTCAGTTTGAAGCCGTAGTGGAAGCCACTGCCATCGTCAGGGACCCCCATCATGTCGTACCAAAGCTGGGCCGGACCGTAGCGCCACTCTGCCACCTTGGGCCTGGACTCTGTCACCTTGTCCCCGTCTCCAGAGGTCTGGGAGAACTTGGACTCTATTGGGGCCATCATGGTGATCTGGGGGCAGAGTCACAAGGAATGAACTATTGAAGAACATCTTATAGCAATCACTTTTGTCCATTTCCTTTTGTAAGGAGAAAGATCCCATACATAATTATACTGAGACTGAATCACATTACTAAACCTAGTAAACTCTCATAAATTAGCTGTGACAAACTATACTGGTAAATAACCACACAGTTTCAAAGGGATTTCAAACAAGTTTTCACAGTCCTGCATATATTTGACTAAGACCATTGTTGTTGCACACTGACCTCGTCGTCAGACAGGCACTGTTCTGGGGGTGGAGGTGGGGCGTATTCATAGTCCCAGCCAGACTTCTTCTCTGGTCCCTGCTGCTCCATGGGCTCAGCGCCCTCTGGTGGGGGTGTCCCTGGCTGGGGGTCGCGGTGCTTCCTCTTCCTCTTTCTCCGTGCGCTCCGCCACACCGACGGCATGTTCTTCCCAGGGCCAAACAGTCGAAGGAACCGCAGCACCTGGAGGGATTCAGAGGAGTGGATAGGTATTCATTTTGCAAGGTTTTAATCTTCCAATCACAACTCTCTGTTATGTGGTGTACTATATAGTGTTTCCAAAAAGGACAGCTCACCCTTCCAGGCCTGAACTCTGGGAAAAGCTGTGTGACGCCAGGCAGGGCTTTGGCAGCATCCTTCTGCATGATGCCAGCCAGGGGCAAGCTGAGGCAGGCTGGAGAACCCCCTGACCCAGGGCCTGCAGATGGCCTGTCTGTCTCCGATTCAGAATCTGAGGAACTGCTGAAGTCCACTTTGTCTACCAGAGAGGAAGGAGCGATGATGGAGGGCAGGATGATCCCGTCTCCTTCATCCCCAACTGTGGACAACACAATAGCATACACTAGGGTTAGAGCCCCTCTGATGAGTGCTAACTTACTAGCATGTATTCTTGACATTAAATACATCAATATCCATGTTTACTTTATAACAGATTATGAAGAATTATGCTTGTGCAGTAATTATGCTTGTACAGAACAAAGTATATTTTCACCGGCACGAGATTGATCAAAGACTAAATTAATTACAGTTGACCGCCACCCTTTGGCCCTTCCTTATCTGATCCTTACCACTTGCAGCCGTGGGAGAGGAGTCGTCTTTCTTGCCACCAGGCGTGGGGAGACATGGAGGAGGTGGAGGGGGCATAAGCTTGGCATCAATATCCTCACAATCCGCATCATAGTCATCCTCATCATCTGAGACAGAGAGAAAAAAAGTATCCAGTTACCGGCTGTGCAAAGTCTCTGATGACAATAGAGGAAATTAAATAAGCTTCATTTATCTGTTCTGGTAACCTAGGGTACATGCACTCCTAGAGGTCTGTGTATAGTATATACAGTTGAAGTCGGAAGTTAACATACACCTTAGCCAAATACATTTAAACTCAGTTTTTCACAATTCCTGACATTTAATCCTAGTAAAAATTCCCTGACTTAGGTCAGTTAGGATCACCACTTTTTTAAGACTGTGAAATGTCAGAAAAACAGTAGAGAGAATGATTTATTTCAGCTTCTATTTCTTTAATCACATTCCCAGTGGGTCAGAAGTTTACATACACTCAATTAGTATTTAGTAGCATTGCCTTCAAATTGTTTAACTTGGGTCAAACGTTTCAGGTAGCCTTCGACAAGCTTCCCACAATAAGTTAGGTGAATGTTGGCCCATTCCACCTGACAGATCTGGTGTAAGTGAGTCAGGTTTGTAGGCCTCCTTGCTCGCACACACTTTTTCAGTTCTGCCCACACATTTTCTGTTGGATTGAGGTCAGGGCTTGGTGATGGCCACTCCAATATCTTGACTTTGTTGTCCTTAAGCCATTTTGCCACAACTTTGGAAGTATGCTTGGGGTCATTGTCCATTTGGAAGACCCATTTGCAACCAAGCTTTAACTTCCCGACTGATGTCTTGAGATGTTGCTTCAATATATCCACATCATTTTCCTCCCTCATGATGCCGTCTATTTTGTGAAGTGCACCAGTCCCTCTTGCAGCAAAGCACCCCCACAACATGATGCTGCCACCCCCGTGATTCACGGCTGGGATGGTGTTCTTCAGCTTGCAAGCATCCCCCTTTTTCCTCCAAACATAACGATGGTCATGATGGCCAAACAGTTCCATTTTTGTTTCATCAGACCAGAGGACATTTCTCCAAAAAGTACGATTTTTGTCCCCATGTGCAGTTGCAAACCGTAGTCTGGCTTTTTTAATGGCGGTTTTGGAGCAGTGGCTTCTTCCTTGCAGAGCGGCCTTTCAGGTTATGTCGATATCGGACTCGTTTTGCTGTGGATATAGATACTTTTGTACCTGTTTCCTCCAGTATCTTCACATGGTCCTTTGCTGTTGTTCTGGGACTGATTTGCACTTTTCGCACCAAAGTACGTTCATCTCTAGGAGACAGAATGAGTCTCCTTCCTGAGCGGTATGACGGCTACGTGGTCCAATGGTGTTTATACTTGTGTACTATTGTTTGTACAGATGAATGTGGTACCTTCAGGCATTTGGAAATTGCTCCCAAGGATGAACCAGACTTGTGGAGGTCTACAATTATTTTTCTGAGGTCTTGGCTGATTTCTTTTGATTTTCCCATTTCCCACTGAATTTGAAGGTAGGCCTTGAAATACATCCACAGGTACACCTCCAATTGACTCAAATGATGTCAATTAGCCTATCAAAAGCTTCTAAAGCCATGACATCATTTTCTGGAGTTTTCCAAGCTGTTTAAAGGCACAGTCAATCAACTTTGTGTATGTGAACTTCTGACCCACTGGAATTGTGATACAGTGATTTATAAGTTAAATAATCTGTCTGTAAACAATTGTTGGAAAATTGACTTGTGTCATGCATAAGGTAGATGTCGTAACCGACTTGCCAAAACTCTAGTTTGTTAATTAACAAGAAATTTGTGGAGTGGTTGAAAAACGAGTTTTAATGACTCCAACCTAAGTGCATGTAAACTCCGACTTCAACTGTACATATGTAACAACAGGTGTTCTTAATGTTTTGTATACTCATTATATGTGACTAGTTGCATGCGTATTACTGCACCTGTTCTCCTCGTAGGCTGCAGGCTGCCCACGGCCTGACGATACTTCTTAGTCTCATCTTCAGCCACCTCGTTGATGTCAGAATAATCAACTGCATCGGCATCGTTCTTCACCCAGCCTGCATAAGAAACAGGACACGAAACCGTCACTCATTTATCGCAGCATTTACAAACATACAACTTACAAACACAACTAAGGAGCATATTGACTGTTCATGACTCCTAGACTTTTTCCACATTTTGTTGTGTTACAGCCTAAATTTAACATGGATTAAATTGAGATGTTGTGTCACTGGCCTAAACACAATACCCCATAATGTCACTATGTTGTAAAAGTCAATAAGCATTCAACCCCTTTCTTAAGGCAAGCATAAACACGTTCATGAGTAAAAAATGGGCTTAACAAGTCATATAATAAGTGGCATAGTGTTTAACATGATTTTTTAATGACTACCTCATCTCTGTTCCACACACATAACATTATCTGTAAGGTCCCTCAGTTGAGCAGTGAATTTCAAACACAGATACAACCACAAAGACCAGGGAGGTTTTCCAATGCCTCACAAAGAAGGGCACCTATTGGTAGATGGGTAAAAAGAAAAGCAGACATTGAATATCCCTTTGGGCATGGTGAAGTTATTAATTACACTACAAAGATACAGGCATCCTTCCTAACCTCAGTTGCCAGAGAGGAAGGAAACCGCTCAGGGATTTCACCACGAGGCCAATGGTGACTTTAAAACAGTTACAGAGTTTAATGGCTGTGATAGGAGAAAACTAAGGATGGACATTACAACATTGTAGTTACGCCACAATACTAACCTAATTGACAGAGTGAAAAGGAAGCCTGTACAGAATAAAAAATATTACAAAACCTGATTCCTGTTTGCAACAAGGAACTAAAGTAATGCTGCAAAAACTGTGGCAAAGCAATTCACTTTTTGTCCCGAATACAACATGTTATGTCTGAGGCAAATCCAATACAACACAGTACCACCCTCCATATTTCCAATCATAGTGCATCATGTTATGGGTTTGCTTGTAATCATTAGGACTGGGGAGTTTTTTAGGATAAAATAGAAACGGAATCCTAGAGGAAAACTTTCCACCAGACACTGGGAGATGAATTTACCTTTCAGCAGGACAATAACCTAAAACACAAGGCAAAATCTACACTGGAGTTGCTTACAAAGAAGACAGTGAATGGCCGAGGTACAGTTTTGACTTAAATGTACTTGAAAATATTTATCTAGCAATGATCAACAACCAATTTGGCAGAGCTTGAAGAATTCTGAAAACAATCATGGGAAAATGTTGCACAATCCAGGTGTAGAAAGCTCTTAAGAGAGACACAGAAAGACTCACAGTTGTAATCGCTGCCAAAGTTGCTTCTACAAAGTATTGACTCAGGGTATGAATACCAATGTAAATGAGATACTTCTGTATCTCAATAAATTAGCAAACATTTCTAAAAACAGGTTTTCACTTTGTCATTATTGGCTATTGTGTGTAGATGGTGAGATTTGTTTTGGTTTAGGCTGTTACACAACAAAATGTGGAATAAGTCATGGTGTATGAATACTTTCTGAAGGCACTGTACATGACAGAGAGCTCTGTAGGGCTAGGAACTACCCCACCCACAGCCTTACTCTCACCCTCTTACCTGTGTCTCCATCCTCGTCCAGATCGTCCTCCTCACTAGCAGTGATCTCTGTGATGAGGTTGCCCAGTCCCAGGGAGCCCAGGCCAGCCAGGTGCTTTTTGGATTCCTGGGGGTGTGGAGGGAAATACCATTGTCAAACAACCACAGCATTTGATATGCCAAAGTGTATTGGAAAATACCAGGTGTTAGAATTTCTGTCTAGAAAGACCATTTATAAAAGTACCATTGCACAAAAGACAGTGGACAAGTGATCAACATACTGTATCTCATACTGTATCTCAGTATCTCATTATGTATCTCATACTGTATCTATCTCTCACTGTATCTCAGTATCTGATACTGTATCTCTGTATGTCATACTGTATCTATCCATCTCTCACTGTATCTCTGCATCTCATACTGTATCTATCTGTCTCTCACTGTATCTCTGTATCTCATACTGTATCTATCTATCTATCTCATACTGTATCTCTTTTTGGATTCCTGGGGGTGTGGAGGGAAATACCATTGTCAAACAACCACAGCATTTGATATGCCAAAGTGTATTGGAAAATACCAGGTGTTAGAATTTCTGTCTAGAAAGACCATTTATAAAAGTACCATTGCACAAAAGACAATGGACAAGTGATCAACATACTGTATCTCATACTGTATCTCATTCTGTATCTATCTCTCACTGTATCTCTCAGATATAGGACAGACACTTCAGAACAAACTTCCTTCAGATTTTTTGATGGGTTGTCCACAAACTTTTGTATATATAGTGTAACAAGAAACCCATAATCAGCAAATGGACATCTCAGTCCTGTTGTTAGGCATACTGTTGTGCAGGGATGGGGGAACTCAGCTGGGTTCTCAACTTACTGTTGAGGTTTAGAATAGAAGAATACACAAGGTGCAATTTTGAAATGTGGTTGTGCATCAGCATTTTATCTTTTTATGTCAGTCACTGTTTGTTTTCACTCTCAATCAGATATCATATTAACATGACATAAGTCATGGAAAAATCCACTGCATGACAAAATGTGTAGAATTGCAGCAAATTCGCTGTAAAACTGCACATTTTTCCACCCCATGGCAAATTTAGTAGAACTGTGTTATAAAATTGCTAAATCTTCTCTTTGGCCAATGGCAAAATTATGTAGAATTGCAGCAAACTTGCTTTAAAATTGAACAAAAAATTCTCTACGCCCCAAAGCAAAATTTTGACTTTGTACTCATATCAGGTTAGTATCACGATACTCGATACCACCTAAAACAATACAAGGTATATTAGCCAGTCACAGAACGGCACCTGATCCATACAGATAAACTCAGCTACTGCTCTGTTCAATTGTTCAGACCACCTTTACTCCACACACAGAGATGCGTACAAAGCTCTCCCTCTCCCTCCACTTGGCAAATCTGACCATAATTCTATCCTCCTGATTCATGCTTACAAGCAAAACTTAAAGCAGGAAGCACCAGTGACTCGGTCTATAAAAACGTGGTCAGATAAAGCAGATGCTAAACTACAGGACTGTTTTGCTAGCACAGACTGGAATATCTTCCAGACAACATTCGCACTGAGCTAAAGGCTAGAGCTGCCGCTTTCAAGGGGCGGGACTTTAACTCAAAAGCTGATAAGAAATCCCGCTATGCCCTCTGACAAACCATCAAACAGGCAAAGCGTCAATACAGGACTAAGATCGAATCGTACTACACCGGCTCCGATGCTCGTCGGATGTGGCAGGGCTTGCAAAACATTACAGACTACAAAGGGAAGCACAGCCGAGAGCTGCCCAGTGACACGAGCCTACCAGACGAGCTAAACTACTTTCTTGCTTGCTTCGAGGCAAGTAACATTGAAATATGCATGAGAGCATCAGCTGTTCCGGATGACTGTGTGATCACGCTCTCCGCAGCCGATGTGAGTAAGACCTTTAAACAGGTCAACATTCACAAGGCCGCAGGGCCAGACGGATTAGCAGGATGTGTACTCTGAGCATGTGCTGACCAACTGGTAAGTATCTTCACTGACATTTTCAACCTCTCCCCGTCTGAGTTTGTAATAACATGTTTCAAGCAGACCACCATAGACCCTGTGCCCAAGAACACTAAGGTAACCTGCTTAAATGACTACTGACGCGTAGCACTCACGTCTGTAGTCATGAAATGCTTTGAAAGCTCACAACACCATTTTCCCAGAAAACCTAGACCCACTCCAATTTGCATACCACACCAAAATATCCACAGATGATGCAATCTCTATTGCACTCCACACTGCCCTTTCACACCTGGACAAAAGGAACACCTATGTGAGAATGCTATTCATTGACTACAGCTCAGTGTTCAACACCATAGTGCCCTCAAAGCTCATCACTAAGCTAAGGACCCTGGGACTAAACACTTCCCTGCAACTGGATCCTGGACTTCCTGACGGACCACCCCCAGGTAGTAAGGGAAGGTAACAACACATCCACCACCCTGATCCTCAACATGGGGGCCCCTCAGGGGTGCATGCTCAGTCCCCTCCTGTACTCTCTGTTCACTCATGACTGCATGGCCAGGCATGACTCCAACACCATCATTAAGTTTGTTGATGACACAACAGTGGTAGGCCTGATAACCGACAACGATGAGACAGCCTATAGGGAGGAGGTCAGAGACCTGACCGTGTTGTGCAAGGACAACAACCTCTCCCTCAATGTGATCAAGACATAGGAGATGATTGTGAACTACAGAAAAAGAGGACCGAGCACACCCCCATTCTCATCGACGGGGCTGTAGTTGAGCAGGTTGAGAGCTTCAAGTTCCTTGGTGTCCACATCACCAACAAACTAACATGGTCCAAGCACACAAAGACAGTCATGAAGAGGGCATGACAAAACCTATTCCCCCTCAGGAGACATTTGGCATGGGTCCTCAGATCTTCAAAAGATTTTACAGCTGCAAAATAGAGAGCATCCAACCGGTTTGCATAACTGCCTGGCACGGCAACTGCTCGGCCTCTGACCGCAAGGCACTACAGAGGGTCCTCTATACCATGCCGTGTCAGAGGAAGGACCTAAAAATTGTCAAAGATTCCAGCCACCCTAGTCATAGACTGTTCTTTCTGCTACCGCACGACAAGCGGTACCGGAGCGCAAAGTCTATGTCCAAGAGGCTCCTAAATAGCTTCTACCCCCAAGCCATAAGCCTCCTGAACAGCTAATTGAATGGCTACCAATCTGGAACGCTGCGCTACTCTTTGTTATTATCTATGCACAGTCACTTTAACAACTCTACCAACATGTACATACAGTTGAAGTCGGAAGTTTACATACACTTAGGTTGGAGTCATTAAAACTCCCCCAACTAATTTTTTATTAACAAACTATAGTTTTGGCAAGTCAGGACATCTACATTGTGCATGATGCAAGTAATTTTTCCAACAATTGTTTACAGACAAATTATTTCACTGTATCTCAATTCCAGTGGGTCAGAAGTTTACATACACTAAGTTGACTGTGCCTTTAAACAGCTTGGAAAATTCCAGAAAATTATGTCATGGCTTTAGAAGCTTCTGATAGGCTAATAGACATTGTGTGAATCAATTGGAGGTTTACCTGTGGATGTATTTCAAGGCCTACCTTCAAACGCAGTACCTCTTTGCTTGACATCATGGGAAAATCAAAAGAAATCTGCCAAGACCTCAGAAAAATAATTGTAGACCTCCACAAGTCTGGTTCATCCTTAGGAGCAAATTCCAAATGTCTGAAGGTACCACGTTCATCTGTACAAACAATAGTAAGCAAGTATAAACACCATGGGACCACGCAGCAGTCATAACGTTCAGGAAGGAGACGCGTTCTGTCTCCTAGAGATGAACGTACTTTGCTGCGAAAAGAGCATATCAATCCCAGAACAACAGCAAAGGACCTTGTGAAGATGCTGAAGGAAACAGGTACAAAAGTATCTACATCCACAGTAAAAATGAGTCCTATATCGACATAACTTGAAAGGCTGCTGAAGGAAATAGCAACTGCCCCAAAACCGCCATAAAAAAGCCAGACTACGGTTTGCAACTGTACATGGGGACAAAGATCGTACTTTTTGGGGAAATGTTCTCTGGTCTGATAAAACAAAAATGGAACTGTTTGGAGGAAAAAGGGGAAGGCTTGCAAGCTGAAGAACACCATCCCAACCGTGAAGCACTGGGGTGGCAGCATCATGTTGTGGGGGTGCTTTGCTGCAGGAAGGACTAGTGCACTTCACAAAATAGATGGCATCATGAGGTAGGAAAATTATGTGGATATATTGAAGCAACATCTCAAGACATCAGTCAGGAAGTTAAAGCTTGGTCGCAAATGGATCTTCCAAATGGACAATGACCCCAAACATACTTGCAAAGTTGTGGGAAAATGGCTTAAGGACAACAAAGTCAAGGTATTGGAGTGGCCATCACAAAGCCCTGACCTCAATCCTGTAGAACATTTGTGGGCAGAACTGAAAAAGCGTGTGTGAGCAAGGAGGCCTACAAACCTGACTCAGTTACACCAGCTCTGTCAGGAGGAATGGGCCAAAATTCACCCAACTTATTGTGGGAAGCTTGTGGAAGGCTACCTGAAACCTTTGATCCATGTTAAACAATTAAAGGCAATGCTACCAAATACTAAATGAGTGCATGTAAACTTCTGACCCACTGGGAATGTGATTAAAGAAATAAAAGCTTAAATAAATCCTTCTCTCTACTATTATTCTGACATTTCACATTCTGAAAACATAGTGGTGATCCTAACTGACCTAAGACAGGGAATTTTTACTAGGATTAAATGTCAGGAATTGTGAAAAACTGAGTTTAAATGTATTTGGCTAAGGTGTATGTAAACCTCCGACTTCAACTGTATTACTTCAATTACCCCGACACCGGTACGCCCTGTATACAGTCCCACTATTGTTATTTACTGCTTCTCTTTAATCATTTGTTATTCTTATCTCTTTTTTCTTCTTCTTAAAACCGCATTGTTGGTTAAAACTTCTTGAGTGTAGGGGGCAGGATTTTCGTTTTTGGCAAAAAAAACGTACCCATTTGAAACTGTCTATTTCTCAGGCCCAGAAACTAGAATATGCATATAATTGTCAGATTAGGATAGAAAACACTGATATTGCAGGCGAAAACCTGAGGAAAATCAAACCAGGAAGTGCTGTTTTTCCTGAAAGCGCTCTGTTCCTTTGGATGCCTTGCCTCCATTTAAAGGGATATCAACCAGATTATTTTTCCTATGGCTTCCTCAAGGTGTCAACAGTCTTAAGACATAGTTTCAGGCCTTTATTTTGAAAAATTAGCGAGAAAGATAACATCGAGTCAGTGGATAGCTGGGTGTTCGCAGAGTTTTGCTTGCGCAACAGTGGGGCAACCATTGTCTCTCCCTCTCCCATTGAAAAAGCGACAGTCCAGGTTGATATATTATTGATTATATATTTTAAAAACAACCTGAGGATTGATTATAAAAAACGTTTGACATGTTTCTGTGGACATTACGGATCCGACATGGAATTTTGGTCTGCGATGTCATGACTGCTCGAGCCTGTGGATTTCTGAACATAACGCGCCAAACAAATGGAGGTATTTTGGATATAAAAATAATCTTTATGGAACAAAAGGAACATTTGTGTAACTGGGGCGGTAGCGTCCCACCTTGCCAACAGCCAGTTAAAGTGGGGGCGCCAAATTCAAAACAACAAAAATCTCATAATTAAAATTCCTCATCAGCCAGGAAGCATAGGAACTGAGAAGTGGTCTGTGGTCACCACCTGCAGAACCACTCCTTTATTGGGGGTGTCTTGCTAATTGCCTATAATTCCCACCTGTTGTCTATTCCATTTGCACAACAGTATGTGAAATTTATTGTCAATCAGTGTTGCTTCCTAAGTGGACAGTTTGATTTCACAGAAGTGTGATTGACTTGGAGTTACATTGTGTTGTTTAATTGTTCCCTTTATTTTTTTGAGCAGTGTATATATATATTTTTGAAATTGGGATCTTTCCCCCTCTCCCCTCCTAGAGGACCTGAGCCCTAGGACTATGACTCCGGCACAGCCAGGATAGGCCTCCACTTAGAGCCTGGTTCCCCTCTAGGTATCTTCCTAGGTTCCAGCCTTTCTAGGGAGTTTTTCCTAAACACCGTGCTTCTACATCTGCATTGCTTGCTCCAAAGGGTTTTAGGCTGGGTTTCTGTATAAGCTCTTTGTGACATCTGCTGATGTAAAAAGGGCTTTATAAAATCAATTTGATTGATTAATGTTTCACGTAGATGCAGAAAGTAAACCGCATAGTGGGTCAATTTCCACAACAACCAAGAGCTCTGAAGCATGATGCTCAACTTCTCTGCTGTTTTGATATCCCTGGCTACCACACTGTGAACAGTGTGAAGCAAACACATGCACATGTGCAGATACTGTGTGTGACTGTGTGAGAGTGAAGTGTTGAACCTCGCTCATCCCAATGTCCTAGCCTCTTCATTAATGACAGGCCCTGCTTCACTGTAGTTGCGAGACATTGCAAGCCAAGAAATTGTGAGATACAGCATTTCATTGCGAGATACAGCTATTGATTACCAATAGATTGGCCTAGTGCACGGTTCTGACTGCCAACCTGCCTATACTACGAAAGATGCGAGTTTTTGTGTTCTAGGAAATACAGCAACTAATTAGTCTCCTCCAGTGCTTGACCTGGACTGAAATACGAGCATGTACTCATTTTTTGGGCCGGTATTGTTTACATTTAGGAGCTCCACAATACTTTTGAGCAAATATTCTAGATTAAATAAATAAGAGGAACGGGAGCTCAAGCAGTAGAAAATGTGAGGTGCCGGTACCCAGCCCCCGGTGAGCTACTGCTCAAGTCAAGCACTGGTCTCCAAAAATATTGAATCTTAGGAGTCGATTCCTTGCAGAGTTTAATCTTGACACTAAGAAATTGGAGTTGACACCTGGAGTCGAGGAATCGACTCTCCACTACTCTGCCAACCCTGATGTCCTTGCCGTGACTGAATCCAGGCTTAGGAAGGCCACCAAAAATTCTGAGATTTCCATACCCAACTATAACACTTTCCGTCAAGATATAACTGCCAAAGGGGAATTTCGTAAACATGGGCACCCTAATTGACATTATCCTGACCAACTTGCCCTCCAAATACACCTCTGCTGTCTTCAATCAGGATCTCAGCGATCACTGCCTCATTGCCTGTATCCGCGGTCAAACCACCCCTCATCACTGTCAAACGCTCCCTAAAACACTTCTGCGAGCAGGCCTTTCTAATCGACCTGGCCCGGGTATCCTGGAAGGATATTGACCTCATCCCGTCAGTTGAGGATGCCTGGTCATTCTTTAAAAGTAACTTCCTCACCATCTTAGGCAAGCATGCTCCATTCAAAAAATGCAGAACTAAGAACAGATATAGCCCTTGGTTCACTCCAGACCTGACTGCCCTCGACCAGCACAAAAACATCCTGTGGCGGACTGCAATAGCATCGAATAGTCCCCGCGATATGCAACTGTTCAGGGAAGTCAGGAACCAATACACGCAGTCAGTCAGGAAAGCAAAGGCCAGCTTTTTCAAGCAGAAATTTGCATCGTGTAGCTCTAACTGCAAAAAGTTCTGGGACACAAGAGCACCTCCTCCCAGCTGCCCACTGCACTGAGGCTAGGTAACACGGTCACCACTGATAAATCCATGATAATTGAAAACTTCAACAAGCATTTCTCAACGGCTGGCCATGCCTTCCTCCTGGCTACTCCAACCTCGGCCAATAGCTATGCCCCCCTCCAGGGAGACACCCTGGACCCAAACTGTTACAGACCTGTTACAGCCGTCTTCATCACCCTGGCCAAGGCTTTCGACTCTGTCAATCACCATATTCTTATCGGCAGACTCAGTAGCCTCGGTTTTTCTAATGACTGCCTTGCCTGGTTCACCAACTACTTTGCAGACAGAGTTCAGTGTGTCAAATCGGAGGGCATGTTGTCCGGTCCTCTGGGAGTCTATGGGGGTACCACAGGGTTCAATTCTCGGGCCGACACTTTTCTCTGTATATATCAATGATGTTGCTCCTGCTGCGGCCGATTCCCTGATCCACCTCTACGCAGACGACACCATTCTGTATACTTCTTGCCCTTCCTTGGACACTGTGCTATCTAACCTCCAGATGAGATTCAATGCCATACAACACTCCTTCCGTGGCCTCCAACTGCTCTTAAACGCTAGTAAAACCTAATGCATCCTTTTCAACCGTTCGCTGCCTGCACCCGCACGTCCGACTAGCATCACCAACCCGGATGGGTCCGACCTAGAATATGTGGACATCTATAAGTACCTAGGTGTCTGGCTGGACTGCAAACTCTCCTTCCAGACTCATATCAAACATCTCCAATCCAAAATCAAATCTAGAGTCGGCTTTCTATTTCGCAACAAAGCCTCCTTCACTCACGCCTCAAAACTTACCCTAGTAAAACTGACTATCCTACCGATCCTCGACTTCGGCGATGTCATCTACAAAATAGCTTCCAATACTCTACTCAGCAAACTGGATGCAGTTTATCACAGTGCCATCCGTTTTGTTACTAAAGCACCCTATACCACCCACCACTGCGACCTGTATGCTCTAGTCGGCTGGCCCTCGCTACATGTTCGTCGCCAGACCCACTGGCTCCAGGTCATCTACAAGTCTATGCTAGGTAAAGCTCTGCCTTATCTCAGTTCACTGGTCACGATGGCAACACCCACCCGTAGCACGCGCTCCAGCAGGTGTATCTCACTGATCATCCCTAAAGCCACAATCTCATTTGGCCGCCTTTCCTTCCAGTTCTCTGCTGCCTGCGACTGGAACGAATTGCAAAAATCTCTGAAGTTGGAGACTTTTATCTCCCTCACCAACTTTAAACATCTGCTATCTGAGCTGCTAACCGATCGCTGCAGCTGTACATAGTCCATCGGTATATAGCCCACCCAATCTACCTACCTCGTCCCTATAGTTTTTATTTGATTTACTTTTCTGCACACCAGTATCTCTACCTGCACATGTTCATCTGATCATTTATCACTCCAGTGTTAATCTGCTCAATTGTAATTATTCACTCCTATGGCCTATTTATTGCCTACCTCCTCATGCCTTTTGCACACAATGTATATAGATTATTTTTTTCTACTATGTTATTAACTTGTTTATTGTTTACTCCATGTGTAACTCTGTGTTGTTGTCTGTTCACACTGCTATGCTTTATCTTGGCCAGGTCGCAGTTGCAAATGAGAACTTGTTCTCAACTAGCCTACCTGGTTAAATAAAGGTGAAATAAAAATAAAAATAAATCAATAAAATGTCATCATTGTTAACAGTCTGAAAAATGGCAGAGAAAGGCAAGCGACAGCAATGAAGTCCTGTATGGCAATACTCTAATACTCAATTCTCCACCATAATTTGCAAATAAATTCATTAAAAATCCTACAATGTGATTTTCTGGATTTTTCCCCCTCATTTTGTCTGTCATAGTTGAAGTGTACCTATGATGAGAATTACAGGCCTCTCATCTTTTTAAGTGGGAGAACTTGCACAATTGGTGGCTGACTAAATACTTTTTTGCCCCACTGTATGTTTAGAAGATAAGCATTTTTTTCTATCACATCCCTACTCTGGGTCCCCAAAAGGCTAGGGCCGGCTCTGACTGCATATATGAGTACGGATGTAGCTATGCAGACCCCTCAGCCAATGCGGCCCTTCATGATGAGTTCAGACTTTATGTGAACTCATCGTGAGGATTACCCATTCCTGCTTTAATGTATGCATTCAAAACAGTTGTGGTTTTTTGCACTCTATGCAGAGTGTTTTCCTCTTGTAACAAAGTAATCACTCACAGTGTCCAGCACGCTGTCTCCTTCCAGCTGACCATCTTCATTGATGTTCCCGAAGAGGAAGCCAGTGAGAGAGAAGGGACGGTCTTGGTCTTCATCACTGTCTGAGTCCGACATCCTGAGAGAAACATTTACTGATCAATTAGTCAAATCAATGTGTGATTCGTAGATTCTCTCTTACATTGTTTATTTAGTCCTTACTTGTCAGGAGAAATGGAAAGCAGTTAAAGGGGGTGTCAATGACATTCATGCATGCATGATCACAGCAAATGGGATGGAATGACAGACAGGAGTTGCATGCAACAAAAAAAAAAGGTCTGTTGAAGGTTTAATCTTACCTTGCGCTACTTTTACTCAGTTAGGAAGGCCGGTTGGCCTCGGGTTGAGGCCAGCTTGATAATATCTTCGGACCCTAACCGAAGTTTAGCTTAGCAAGCTAACGTTAGCCATTACACCCTATGCGATCTCCTTTCACTACGCCATTATCCACACGGAGTAAAATTGTGAGTACGCTTGCACGTAGTCTAAAGTAATTCACAGGACCGTTATTTGGAAAGAAAATGTAATGGTTTCATTTATTTTCAAGTGTAGTCCATGCAGACAACACCAACCAAAACTGGTGAGATTGTTCAATGCGCGTGCGCATAATTCATTTCCGCCCCATGAAGGATTGCCCCCCGGCAGTTGTTTTTCCTTTAGCGAGTGATGTGTCGCCATCTACAGGATAGCGTATTTGATTCTTTTTGGACAGGGCCGTTCAATGCAAGCCACTGACTGTGAAGATAGTGTAGTAACACACTGACACACGTGATCAAAACAACATGATTATTGTTGTTGTTACCTGATGTGACCTGACCTGACTCCTAGCCCTTAAGAAGTAACTAAGCTCACTGGTCTGAGAAAGAGAGCAAACATCCTTGGCTTGAGGTGTCTCTGCCTTTATGACAGTGTCTTGGAACATTTATTCTATTGTTCCCACTAAGAATCTGTGTGACAAACACCAGGGCAAGAGCCCAGTCAGCCATGCCCATCTCACCAAGCAAAGTGACAATGAGATGTTTGTGTACATTTTTGTAATTTAGCAGACACTCTTATCCAGAGTGACTTACAGGGGCAATTGGGGTTAAATGCCTTGCTCAAGGGCACATCGACATATTTCTCACCTAGGGAATTCAACCTTTTGGTAACTGGCCCAACCTCTTAACCACTAGGCTACCAGCATTACAGTGGTGTAACAGCAAGGTAGGATGTAAGATTGTTCAATGAGAATGCACTGCATCTACTCTCTCTGTCTTTTGTTGTGGGCTTTCAGCAAACTGTAAAACAAAATCACAGAATATATTGAAAATGTCACAGACTATCTTGAAAGTGTTATTTAAAAAAAGAAATCTGGTGACTTCCCCTTGCTGGCTCTGTCAATAGAGGTGCTGAATGCTCCTCCTGTTCATAGAAAATGTGTATATTCTCATATTTAATCATTTTATCTGCGGAGGTGAGGTTTTCATCATTCAGTAGTGCCTCAAATACAGTGCCTTCAGAAAGTATTCATACCCCTTGACTTATTCTACATTTTGTTGTGTTACAGCCAGAATTCATAATGGATTAAATAGATTGTTTTCTCACCCAGCTACACACAATACCCCATAATGAGAAACTGAAAACATTTTTGTAGGATTTTTTCCAAATGTATTGACAATTTAATACAGAAATATCTAATTTACTTAAGTATTCACACCCCTGAGTCAATACTTTGTAGAAGCACCTTTGGCAGTGATTACAGCTGTGAGTCTTTCTTAGTAAATCTCTAATAGGTTTCCACACCTGGATTGTGCAACATTTGCCCATTTTCCTTTTCAAAATTCTTCAAGCTCTGTCAAAATGGTTGTTGATCATTGCTAGATAGACATTTTCAGGTCTTGCCATAGATTTTCAAGTAGATTTAAGTCAAAACTGTAACGAAGTTACATTCATTGTCTTCTTGGTAAACAACTCTAGATTTGGCCTTGTGTTTTAGGCTATTGTCCTGCTGAAAGGTGAATTCGTCTCCGTGTCTGGTGGAAATCAGACTGAAGGATTAGGATTTGACCTGTGCTTAGCTCCATTCCATGTATTTTATATCCTGAAAAATTATTACAAGCATACCCATAACATGATGTAGCCACCACTATGGTTGGAAATATGGAGAGTGGTACTCAGTAATGTGTTGGATTGGATTTGTCCCAAAAATAACACATTGTATTCACGACAAAAAGTGAATTGCTTTGCCATATTTTTTGCAGTATTACTTTAGTGCCTTGTTGCAAACAGGCTTTATTCTTTTCACTCTGTCATTTAGGTTAGTATTGTGGATTAACTACAATGTTGTTTATCCATCCTCAGTTTTCTCCTATCACAGCCATTAAACTCTGTAACTATTTTAAAGTCACTGACTGATAAAATCCCTGACTGGTTTCCTCCCTCTCCGGCAACTGAGTTAGGAAGTACGCCTGTATCTTTGTAGTGACTGGGTGTATTGAAACACAATCAAAAGTGTAATTAATAACTTCACCATGCTCTAAAGGGATATTCAATGTCTGTTTTAAAAATGTTAAAAAATCTACCAATAGGTGCCCTTCTTTGCGAGGCATTGGAAAACCTCCCTGGTCTTTGTCGTTGAATCTGTGTTTGATATTCACTGCTCGACTGAGGGATTGTACAGAAAATTGTATGTGTGGGGTACAGAGATGAGGTAGTCATTCAAAAATCATGTTAAACAATACTATTGCACACAGAGTGAGTCTGTGCAACTTATTATGCAACTTAAGTAAATCTTGACTCCTGAACTAATTTAGGCTTGCCATAACAAAGGTGTAGAATACTTATTGACACAAGACATTTCACCTTTTCATTTTTTTTTTTTTTTTACAAATTTCAAAAAACATAATTCCACTTTGGCATTATGGGGTATTGTGTGTAGGCCAGTTGCAATTTAAAAAAAAATCAGGCTGTAACAAAACAAACTGTGGAAAAAGTCAAGGGGTGTGAATACTTTCTGAAGGCACTATATACAGAACAAAGATGAAATACACACAAATGTAAACTTTTGCATTTATTTAGTAATGCAAGTGGGTTTGGTTGCAGTTCAAATTACAACTCACAAATCAAGTTCCACAGTGCTTGAGTCAACAACCACACACTCCTTTGAGGCACTTCAATGCCAAGTCATTCCTTTCAGGTAGAGATTTTTTTTAAAGAAGGTAAAACTTGAGTTTTTGGCACTACCTAATGCTAGAATGTGCCTTTTCATTAAGTAAACCTGTACACTGATAGACCAACAACAACCGATTCAAACGATGGCTGTATGCAGAAGGGCAAGTCTAGGTAATGCCAAATCTATGGTTTGGGTTCACTGTACCATACAGGACCGACCAAGCCTGTCAGTGATTTGTAAGTATAGGAGGACAATTTTTTATTTATTTCTATGTTTTATTACCAGGTGACGTTTCCTTGATGCAACTGCTCTGACACCGCATTAATAGATTGAAGAAATTGGTTGCACATTCTTTTACATTGCCTTTTATTAGTAAGCTTATATAATTAAAAGAAAATGGGTAAACATCTTATCAAAGTAATTATTTGTAAAGGTAATGCATGTGATTCTTTGTAAAGTTAACTACACAACGTAAGGTAATCGTTTATCTGAAATATTTATTGTACAGTACACACATTGACTTATTGTAAAAAAGAATTTAATCAAAAATATATCAAGTTGAGTCTTTACACATAAAGGTAAAGACCATGAAACTTGTATCTGGAATTAAATGGAATATAAAATGAATACCAAAATGTCTCTCTTGGATCATAAATACCACAACCAAGCCTCTTTAGTCTGTAGTACAGAATGGAATTGAGCACCAAAGTAATAAGGGAATATGTAGGCCTTACTTAATTGAACCATTATAACCTGTTATACAGGTCTCTGCCAACATAAAGGAAACACCAATATAAAATGTCTAAATAGGGCATTGGGACACAATGTACCACCAGAACAGCATGGCATAGATTATACAAGTGTCTGGAAATCTATTGGACACCATTCTTACATGAGAAATTCCATAATTTGGTGTTTCGTTGATGGTGGTGGAAAATGCGGTCTCAGGCACCGCTCCAGTATCTCCCATGTGTTCAATTGGGTTGTGATCTGGTGACTGACACACACACATCCTTTAAACCCCCATGCTCATTTGAGACCCCTCTTTCAAAGTAACAGATCTCTTCTAGCCATGGTTGCCAAAATAACAGGCAACTGGGCATTTTCACACATGGCCTTAAGCATGATGGGATGTTTGTCACCTTCCGGAGACACCCGAAACCCCACCTCTTTAAGGAATACCTAGGATAGGATAAAGTAATCCTTCTCACCCCCCTTAAAAGATTTAGATGCACTATTGTAAAGTGGCTGTTCCACTGGATGTCATAAGGTGAATGCACCAATTTGTAAGTCGCTCTGGATAAGAGCGTCTGCTAAATGACTTAAATGTAAATGTTTATTGCTTAATAAACTCAGGAATCACACCTGTGTGGCAGAACCTGCTTTCAATATACTTTTATTCCTCAAGTGTTTCCTTTATTTTGGCAATTAGATGTACATTTCATAGCAGGTTTCTGGTTTTAAAAAACTATTACATTCCACCAGAACCAATCTGTTATCAGTCAGTGTTGGGGTAGAATGAATTCCATCTGTTTGAGAAGGCAAAGACTTCCACACAGAGGAAGCGCAACTTCAGTTCTCAAGTGCTAGACTCTGCAGGTTTCCACCACATGTATTGTCCAGTCAGCAAATTTCTATGAATTATACCTAAAATGCAATACTTCACACCACTAAATTGAATTTGGTCTGATGGGAAAAACCAGCTGACCCTGTGGCTCTTAATTACAGAAGCTGCACATCAACTCATTACAGATCCCATATGCCATCACAAAGGGACGAGGCAAACGACAGAAATATTCATACCAATAATACCACCAGACAATGAAAAAAAATCCTGCTAGAGTAGTTTGGGTAAAAATGTAGGCCTATGCCTTCCACTCTCCAACAAGCATGTTCATGCAGCACAAGTAACTGTTAGGATTGCAGCTCCTGTTGCAGTATTAGCCATACATACTTGCCATTACACTTAGATAAGTTAACAGTTAGCCAGGAATAAGCAGCATTACTGCTGATATGTGGTACCTTCAACACGCATTCCTCAATGAGGCCAGTAACACTAAACAACTTTTATGACATCCTAATGTGTAGCATTATTTAGCACCGATTTCAATCAGTTACAATAGAACATAGAATGTAGTTTACTTGTGGTTTCTGTTTTCTTCAGACAAAAAAATAAAGTCTACCCATAAGCAGGTCAGCTGACAGAGTTAGACTTTTGGGGGGTGTTAATCACTGAACACTCAAATTATTGCTTCCTGACTTTTCCCACCAGCAATACAAAAATAAATCTTTAGGGCATCTGTTTACTTAGCAGCTACCCAAATCTGTATTCACTCTGACACAATCAGGACTTTGTTTTGACAAAGCAGAATGGCAAGCTCATGGTTTTACAGAGTAAGAGAGTGTAACAGAGCAATAGGAGACAGACTGTTCTAATCAAATTGTGCATGTGTTCAGGGTGACAGTGTCATACATACACCCGTGCTTGTCTCATACCAGCAAGGGTAGTTCGGCAGATATCCTGTGACCCTGGCTTATGAACCACGTTAAAGGCAAACTATCTTATTGACAATCCACACTACAACTATTACTGTAATGGCACAGAGGAATGAACATAATGTTTAACAGTGGCTACTGATTGACACAACATTCCTGTAAATCACATCTGATGAAAACAAGAGCAAAGTTCACAAAAAAAGATCAACACATTACAAGACTGGCCTGATGAAGGAGAAAAGCAAAGGTGTCAAATCAATTGTAATCTTCTTAAACATACAGCCAGTGAGGACAAGGCAGCAAGTTGCTGAGAAGGCACCATTGAAATCCCTCAGCATCGTCACTGTAGTTTTGAATTCAGAGATACAAAGAAATCCATAGGAAGGCTGTTGGCATCAATTAAAACCACATCTTAGTGGAGAGGACCTCTTGACAAACAACCAATTAATATTGAAGCCAGGCAATGCTAACAAGTGGCAAGGGTTAGAACGTGGAAGGCATATTGGGAGCCAAAATGGCAGTGCCAATCGTTAGTCTCTTCCCCCAGTCCCCCTACAGTCTAGGCACATAGTTATAACACAACACACTTCTTTCCATTTTTCTTGGTTACGGGGTAGAGCACAGCTCGCACGGCCTCTTCAAACACCTCCCTCACACCGTCCTGCATCAGAGCTGAGCACTCCAGGTATTTGACGGCGCCGATCTGCTTGGCTAAGGCATTACCCTGCTGTTGGTTGGTGGGGGCCAGGCCGTGCTCCTTCAACTTCTTCACCGCCTCCACATCTCCACGCAGATCCTTCTTGGTGCCCACCAGCAGCACTGGAATTCCAGGACAGTGGTGGGATACCTCTGGGTGCCACTTGTGTCGTACGTTGGCATGAGAGGAGGGGCTGCCGATGGAGAAACAGATGATGAAGACATTGGTCTGGGGGTAGGAGAGGGTGCGCAGGCGGTCGTACTCCTCCTGGCCGGCCGTGTCCCACAGGTTGAGGCTGATGGCGCGGCCGTCCACACTTATCTGGGCACTGTAGTTGTCGAACACGGTGGGGATGTACTCCTCCGGGAAGGCGTTTGTTGTGTAGGAGATTAGAAGGCAAGTCTTACCCACGGCACCATCGCCCACCACCACACACTTTATGGTCTGCATGCTTCCTTCATCCACACTTGCCACTAGGGTTCCTGAAACAAGGGGCAATATGAGAGAGAGCCACATGAGCATAAAATGCTGATCATAAATGAGTAGTCATTGATTTTAGAGAACACATGTTTTTGCAACACCTATTTTTTTTATGTGGTCCTCAATGGAAAGAGGCAGACAGGGCTTACCAATACAGTCAAAACGAGAACATTAGAAATAAGACAGTTAAATACATTACACAAACTGATAGCAAAACATTAGTTAGCTTCTTTTGCTTGTTAACAAACAAGCTAGCGAACTCTTTCTCGTTAACTACAAAGGTTGCACTAACGTTAGTTACATAGCTAACTAAGTACAAACATACTAGTATTATTGAATGAAAATAAAACGGTTATGTACAGGCAGTACAGCCCAGGGATTTAGTTAGCTATCCGCCAGGAAAAACGTCGATAGAACCTTGAGCCAGCTAGCTAGTTAGCACGCGCTTGTGTTTCCGTAGCTAGCTGTGAACTTTAGCTGGCGTTAGTGCACGCTAGCCACCGCTACACGCGAACGCCAATTTTCTTTGTAAAATTGGCCGAGAACACAAATAACTTTTGGGAAATAATCTTTAACCAGGTTCAATGAAGAATATAACTCACAGTGTATTTAAAAGGGACGTTGAAATGTCCCATTGGCTAACTGAGCTGAAAGTCAGGTTATCTTAATAAATTGCCCCACCGCTTCTTTGACTCGCGCCCTCATCATCCTCCTCCTCCTCCTTCTTCTTCTTCGTGTGGTTTCCCGGCAGACTCGACGCTTCGTATTGCTGCATCTCAGTTTGGAAAGTGCATTGCACATTTGTTCACAAAAAAACAATAATGGGGGAACCCTCCTTTTGTTGTAGCAGGTATTTCATCCGGGGATTCTTGCCCAAACAGTATTTTATTCTGGTTGTTGTAGTCGCTAGCTGCTACAATACAGTAGTGGAGAAGTGAGTTGGTCACACTTATTTAACAAAAGCCACACAATTTAAACACAACTGAAAGATCACTGTTTTTATTGTTTTGTGTACAGTTGGAACACAGAAATGTAAATACACTCGCAATGCATCTTGATGCAGTCACCTCCAAGCACCCCACCACTCCATCTCTCAATTGAAATATGGAGAACTTCAATACTCATCAAAGTGGGTCTTATTCCTGACCAGATCCTTCTCTGTTTATCCCCTCTTCGCCCATTCCCTCTCTATCACTCCATATTCAAGTATCTTGTTGAATAACCCTAAGTACAACTTCCTGTATACCACCATATCCATACCTTATTTTTCCTTTCCTTTGCCTACTTTCGTTATTCCACGTTATTGAGTTATTTTATTACCTACCTTATAATATTTATCACACTTTCAGTACAAAGTCATTTCTAAAAAGATGCCTGATTACCTAGCTAAAGCCAATGAGGTGTGATATCAAAAATAAAGGTACTATTCTTGATTCCCTATTGGCATCTCTCCATATCAGATCTGAGGGTTTTTATGTATGTCTAGGTGGGTGTGGGCAGACTCACTTCCACATGGATAGTGGAATCGGGAGCTTTGACCTGGGGCCAGGCAGCTTTATAACTGTGGTCTTTGAGACTGCAGATTGGCTGCTCCTGTCCTTATTCACAGCCGCAGCGGCCATGAGGGCACAGCGTATGACCTTAGCACTGGTGGTCACCGAGGCCTGAAGGGCACGGCGAGGCAGAGAGGTATGAAAGTCAGGGTGCAGGGGCAGCTGCTTGGACACACACAGAGCTGACTCCATCACTGGCTCCACTTTGACTTCCTTCTCTTTCCCCTTTAGCTTAGTTTTCATCTGCACCTTCTCCTTCGCCATCTTCCTCTCCTTCTCTTTCACTTTCTCCTTGACCTTCTCCCTCTCTTTCACTCTTTTCTTCTCCTTCTCACTTTCCCTCTCCTTTCTCACTCCCTCCCTCTCTCTTTCACTCTCCAGCTCTCTTTCCTTCTTTATCTTCTCTCTCTCCTCATTTGGTTTGGCTTTTTCTAGTAGTCGACGAAGAGGATGCTTTTTTTTGGTCTGCTCATTCAGAGATTGCATTTTTCCCCTAACAATCCCTTCCGGTCTGACCTCAGAATGATCTCTGGAGGTGATTGGAGTTGGGGAACGCACTGAGTTCCTGAGAGGGAGACGTGAGGACCATGTGGAGGCTGCCTCTGACCTGCCTTGCATTTTGGGAATGGCCGAGGCTGTGGGAGTGGGGATGGCAGAGGCAGTAGAGGAAAGGGTGGAAGTGGGGCTTGTGGAGGGTGTGGAAGCCCTACTCCTGGGTATAGTTCTCTGCAGCCCAGAAGCTGGTGTGCGCACCTTTTTGTTCTGCACGTTGTCCCCCTGGACCTGGGGTGCTGCCGCTTTGTGGACCTGGGCTGCTGCCGCTTTGTGGACCTGGGCTTCTGCCGCTTTGTGGACCTGGGGTGCTGCCGCTTTGTGGACCTGGGGTGATGCCGCTCTGACCTGCTTGTCCCTCAACCGTAAGAAGCAGTGGGATCCTTCCGTGGGCTCCTCCCAGGGCTGTGTTGGGCTCAGGTTCTTATAGGAGCATAGGCCAGTCACAAGAGTGTGACACACTACTGTGTCTCCCATGCATGAATACAGACACTCCCATTCCCCAGGCTTCTGTGACTGTCCCTTGGTGGTAGGTTGGGCAGAGGCTGTGTCATGCTGTTTCTCTGGGTCAGACATTTCTTGTAGACTGCACTGCTGGTTCACCACTTTGGATGCTACATGCTTCAGCAGATCGGCACTCTCCAGAGGTGACTGTGGGCTGTCCACTGGAGGGGTGGTCTCCTTGGCAGGCTTGGCTGACATACTGTTTGTGGGGTTAGAGGGGGGAGCAGACACAGTCTGCTGATGCTTTGTCTTGGGTGGGGCTGGTGAGTGAGCAAGGGTTGTTGGTGGTGTGTCACATGATTCTCTAGTATCATCATCATTGATGTTCTCCAGTAAGTTGTGTAAGGTTGGGCTCATGGCACGTAGTCGGCTGTCTGGGCTTCGCACGTTGTGGCGGCTCTGCCAGGTGTGGTAGAGGCTCCTCTCCAGAGTGCTCTCCAGGTCTTCTTGCTGGGTGTCCCTGAGTCCCACCTCCAGGGCTGAACAGGTGGCTATGGAGCGACGTCTCACCGTCCCATCCCGGTCCCTCTCCAGCCTCTCTCTCTCTGCTCGCTTCTGTTCCTGAAGCTCCCTCTTTGCATTCTCCTGAAACAAAATCAGAAGAGTTATCAAATTAAAATGAACAAAATAATTTAGGGCAAATAAAAGTGCATCAATGGAGGTCTTGCCAACCAGCACACATTATTGTAGCAAACAAATATTAATTCATATCAATGGGAGAAATGAAAACATGAACACCAACAGATGCTGCTTAGGTGCTGACCTCTACAGCTTTCTGAAAGCGAATGTTGAAGGAGTAAAAGATGCTGCAGGCCTCCTCCAGCTTGAACGTGACATCATCCTCACAGAAGAAGTCCAACAGGTCCTGTTGGGCCTGCAGTAGAGCCTCCACCTCCACCTCCGCCTCCTCCAGCCTCCCCTCAGCGCTCTGACAACAGACCACAACAAAAGTCTTGCAAACCACCTTTCACAACTTATGATTGTTAGTCCAAATTACCATAAATGTACTTTCAAATGACTTGCAATGGTAAGGTCCTTTATGAAACATTTCAGGGGCAGTCTTGTGGTCTTATTTTGACATATTATTAATTATTTTATAGCATGAGTGTCAAACTCATTCCATGCAGGGCCTAGTGTCTGCATGTTTTTGGTTTATCCTTTTAATTACGACCTAGATAACCAGGTGAGGGGAGTTATTTACTAATTAGTGACCTTAATTCATCAATCAAGTACAAGGGAGGAGCAAAAACCCACAGACACGTACTTACAGGAAGCACTTACCTGGAGGAAGTATTTGATTTGCTGTTGGAGAACAGGTTCCGTCTGAATTCTCCTCTCTAGTCCAATTAGTCTGCTGCACAGCTGAGACAGATCCCCTTGCACCACATCCACAGACAGTCTGATGGGTGAAAGAGAACAGTAAGGTGAGATTAGTCTGATTTAAAGGGACCTAACATTGTTATTAACAATGGACTGAATTAATGAATGAATGGATGAATGACTCAATCAATCAACAAACTAATCAATCAACATCATTGAGTACTTGGGTAAACCCCCAAAACATGCAAAAACAAAATTTTATATAATGCTGCTTCTTTTCTTTTTCAAGCATGTGAGAACTATGTCAGCAACTTGTCATGAAGCACTCATAACATCCTAAGTGTGTCACTGACCGGGAGGCGAGACCCACATGGCTCAACTTGAGGGGAAATGACAGCAGGGTTGGGTCTTTCCTAACGGCTTCCTGAGAGAGGACAGACATATTGTATTATTTTCTTTCTGTGAGACCCAAGTAGGACTAGTAGTAGGAGTGTTGGGAAAAGTATTTTACATCCCTTTGTGAAATATTGATCAGACTTTTACCATGGCCACATAATGCAGCAGGTTCATGCCTGGTTTGTTGGCTTTGGTGTCAGCTAGCTTGAGCAGAGAGGCGATGCGGAACCCAGCAGCATTGCCTGCGTAACCTCCCTGTTGTTGAAGGTCAGAAGGTGCGACAAGATCAGATAACTTATTCATACTCATGCACTCAACACATTTGGAAAAAATGTAGAATATTGGTTGTCAATAAATCAACCAATCAGCCTGTCTGGCTGCACTGGCTGTCTAGGTGCCAGGTGACTGCGACTCACGGCATTCATGTAATTTCCTGCCCTCAGGACCAGCCGTAGGATGGAGTGCAACTCTGGGCAGCTCAAAAGCTCTAAGAAATAGAGATAGAAGGGATAGTAATTTATAGTATGTCACTAAGATAAATCAACCTAAAAGTCGAAGAAATCTCACAAAAAAAGTTCAGGGATCTGGGAAAAACACATTTCAATCACTCTGCTGTTTTCTCACCTGTGGCTGCAGACACCAAGCAGCGTGCTGACACACACAGAGAAGATAAGGCTGGGTCAAACTCCTGCTGCAGGATCATGGCATCCAGACGCAAGCGATAACTGACCAAGAAAAATAACAGGAGAGTATCGGAAAACCCACATTTTAAACAGCTTAAATGAGAGAAAATGGCGACAAGTTGAGGGGATGCAAAAGACAAGAAGAGAAATTAGACAAGGAGGATTCGATAGCATTGTCTTTTGGTAGGAGAAGGGTGATGACTAAACACCAACAATGTGTTTAATCACCTGGGCACCTCCACTAGTAGGAGCATGAATAGGTCAGGGTCTTCAAGATGGCTACGCTCTCCCCGGTATGCCCTCAGACGCCTCTCCTACAGAACAGGACACATGAGTTAGTACACTGTAGGACGGAAAAACAATGAAGATACTAAATAGAGCCAGATGATATGGAGAGACAGACCGAACTCCACAGTACCTCCTCAGTCTCAGGCAGCATTTTGCACAGTTCACTGAGCATCTCACTTCCATAGTGCTGCCCATTCCCCTGCCTGATGTCCTCCACTATCTCCCTGACTGCACTGTGAAGACATTAGTTATAATGAGTTGCCACGGATGACATTAAACATTTATCTGATAGTGACATTATTATGAAAACCTGATTAAAGTGGGCTTAAAATATTTCTCCTACCTCTTGAACTGCCGGAGGAAAATTCCCACATTCATACTGCGCTTCCCGTCCAGAAGTGATACCTACAGGGTTAGACAGAAACAGAAAATACCAGTCAGAACAACAATCAGCATACAGCCACACCCCAATCATTCTCTAAGGAAACAACCCACAGTATGGTAATAGCACCAACCTGGAATACACTTTTCATTACAATTAAGACTAATAGACATTATGCCTAAAACTGTGCATTTACATATGAAAACCAGTCCACTGACCTTTTCAGGTGCATTGCGTAGAGGGGAGCCAATAGGTCTGAGACCATGCCGTAAACTGCCATCTTTCTTGGGGGGCCGAGACCTCTTCTGTTGTCCAAACAGCTCGTCCAACGAGCTCAGGTCGAAGTGGAACTCATCTGGACTGTTCCAGACACTCTGACGGCCCTCTACCTTCTCCTTCGGAATGAGGTCCCAGTTCAGGTTGCGTAACTTCGACCGTTGCAGGACATCCCGACTGTTCTGGAGGCCACCGGGAAGTGGAGGAGGTGGGGGTGGTGGGGAGATGGCAGGGGGAGGTGGGGGAGACATGGTTGGGTGTAGTGTGTGAGACATGTTTGGAGGAGGTGGAGAGGACATGGATGTGGGGGAGAGAGTGATGTCAGCTCAGACAGGTGATCCATGTAGGTCACTTCTATTCTAGGGTCACAAGAGTTAGGCAGTGGAGCTTCATTGAAGGGCCAGAGATCTGTATGGACGTTAGAACAAGAATGTAGTTAGTGGAGATGTTGTTGTTGCCAGCCCAACTGTCTATAAAATGGAGAGAGGAGTTACATAGAATAATAATGGTATACTATGCCATAATTACAACAATACAACTTTCAAACTAGCTACTCAATCATCTGTAAAATGTAGAGACAATAAACATATAAAAGCTTAAATATCTCCTTGAAATTACTACATTTGTCAGTGACACACTTTGCAGGATGAATTGAATTGTAGGAAACATAACAGTCCCATTTTTCAACATTTTCCTCTTGCAAGCAACTCTCGCCACAAGAGCATTCTCAAATAACACGTTTATGAGCCCAAGCATATTAGCTAGCACAAACGGCCGGCAGATGAAGCGATGACAAACGACTGAAAATAATAATAGTGCAATCTGCCGGCCGGTCGGGCTACATATTAGCCTACTATTAGAATAACATTGCAAATGGAAACTTTTCAGACTGGTTGTCACGAATTATATCGCAAGAATAAAATAGTCTATCATGCTAATATATTCTCATAACACTCACCATAACAAATACATTGTCACTATATCTCTAAGCACCTGATATCAGTTCCCCATTTCATTAACCGACATTATTGAATATATAGCCTAATTTGTAATATAGCAATTCAATTTACATTTTTTTGGGGCTGCCGTTCAGTGTTGCCTCCAGCGATGTCATTCCACTATTTACTTTGATGTGTACTACTTTTAGAAGTGCTCGTTTCTAGACCAATAATACATATCTCCATCGTAAACATATTTACATTCACATACGTGCGCAGATATGCCGTGTTGCTCCAGGAAAGCTTGAACATTTTCGGACTGTCCAAGCGCCAGAACCAGACGCACTGACGTAAATGAGGCTATCCCTTCCCATCACTGAGTATGACACACCGCTGAGCTTGGAGTTCTTCTTATCTTCTAAACCAAATCAACTTCTGACAATTGCACTATCTTGAACCTCTCAAAGTTTAAATCAATCACCCGAGTAGCAGTAAAACACTTTAACGTAAATATATTCTTGCCTGTGCAGTCGCCAAAGGAGAAGGAATCGGATATGGATAGGCACTGGGCAGTATATCTTATAACTCACAAATATATTGCTCATAATATTAATGGTATTTCCGATATTAAGCACCTGTTATATAAATGTAATGAGGCAATGGATTCCTTCAAGTGGCCTGATACTGTGTAGTAGACCATTGAAATGGAGCTGACCTCAGATAGCTTTCATTTTATTTTTATTTATTTTATTTTACTAGGCAAGTCAGTTAAGAACAAATTCTTATTTCGAACTTGCAACCTTTCGGTTACTAGTCCAACGCTCTAACCACTAGGCTACCCTGCCGCCCTCATGACAGCCCAGTGAGCAAAATTACAATTGACATCTTTTCCAGAGTCTGATAAAGTATTTTAAAGCGTTGAAAATACATATTTTTGGTCATTGTTTCTATGGCCGAATTTCAACCGTACATGAATTCACTTGTATCTGCGTTTCAAGGAAGAAAACATTATATCACCTTCCAAAAATGGAAAATGGAGCCAACTGAAGATTGCAGTGTGTAACATTTATGATTAATCCCATCTGTCACATGCCATTATGTTAGCTTTTCCAAAAGCTTTAAACTGGCAGTGATCATGTTCAACAGAAAAAAACAATAGAACACTTCAAATATAATAACATTCTCAGTAACAATTACAGACACGTTTTTCTTGCTTTGGCTGTGATACATGTGACTCTACCTACATGTACATATTGCCTCAATTACCTCGACTAACCTGTGCACATTGACTCTGTACCGTTGTATATAGCCTCACTACTTTATTTTACTGCTGCTCTTTGACTATTTGTTATTTGTTGTTTTTTACTAATCTATTTATTACCTAACACTTATTTTTCTTGAAACTGCATTGTTGGTTAAAAGGGCTTGTAAGTAAGCATTTCACTGTAATGTGACAAATAAAATGTGATTTGATTTGATGTGGTTTAGCACTGACTGTCATTTGCTCTGGATAACAGCATCTGCTAAATGACCAAAATGTAATTTTAAAAATGAACACTTGCTAGGCAAGTAAAGTACTATAGAGTACAGTAGGGTACAGTACAGTACAATACAGAGCATTATACTGTACCCTACTCTACTGTATTGAACTATACTCTACTTGTCTTTACTATACTTAACTGTACTGTACTATGCTGTGATCTACTGTACTGTGCTGTCCAAACTTGGACCAAATCTGAACCAATCATAGCCGTTTTTTGGGGGACCAAATGAAGGCCCGTCCGGACCAAATCTGAACCAAATATAGACGTCTATGTTTTGGCCAAAACACGGCCGGTCCGGACGGTACCGAATCACGTCTGGACCAGACGTCTGTGGACGCTGAAATGAAGGCCAGGCTGGACTGGACAAGAAAATGACTCTGTGGACGTCATGTTTGAAATCTATGTACTGGACTGATTTCTCACTGTGAAAGTGTTCTAGACATAATACACAGCTTCCCACTCCCTGACTTCCTTCTAGCCAGATATTTACAAAAGCAAAATAAGAAAGCTCCATGATTGAAATCTCCTTCCATACCTCAGACCCCCTCCTTTCACATAGCCAGAGTAAACCAGCTCAGGAAGCAACCCTCTTAATTCAAATACTTAGGCATTAGCACTCCTGGCACAGAATTCAAGGAAATGCCTCTGTGCTGTATAATAGAAACAAGGGCAGGGCTAAACAATCTCCAGGAGACATGACTTTATAACCCAGAGCCTGCTGAGATCTGGGATCTACGCTGTGTTGTGAAGGGGGACTGATGGAGGGGTTTTATTGTGCCCAAATGGGGCGTGCCCACATGGCACAGTTTTGATTAGTCAATACTCTGTAACCCCTTATTATTTAGGTTCCTGGGAACATCCCAGTAACTTATCATGGCAGGGAAAGAGATGAGGAAAGAGAGCTTTTTTGAAAACATTAAATACACAAAATAATATAAACATTCGGTACAGAGACACTTTCATCTTAATAAAAGGATGTAATTTCTTTCCATTTGTTTTGTACAGGGACAAGACTGGTTTCTAAAAGTACTTAAAGTCCATAAAAGATACAGAACAAATTCTTCCCAAATACCTTCTCTCATGTCCTCAATGACCAAGAGACAAACAGGAGACTGGGATAAATAGATAGTCTCTCCTGGCCTTTGCTCCCTGCCTTCTCCAAAGCATTCTCTGTAGGATAAGTCATGTGTTATGCATGTGACAATGCATCACTCATGACTGAGGTTGAACTCAGGACAGACTACATGACGGATCGGGATTCAACCAAATCAAAGCAGTACCTTATCCTTCCAGGTCTATCTCCAAATCATTTGAGGCAAATTTGTCAGCTATTGGTTTATTATAAACACAATAAGACCTTCAAGTATCTGTGGAGCGCAGGACAATACTGATATGCTTGAGAAAAAGTTGAACTTAACCCTTTCAGGTGATAGGTAAAGACACCTCTTGCCCAGTAATCAGATTAAAGACTTGATACACATTGAAATGTGGTGGTAAGAATGTCAGTTGTTTTGGTTTGGTGGAGGTGGCATCTCCTGTATCAAGAAGGTTTTGATAGAATCACAGGAGCAAAGATTGGCTGTAGATAATGATGTTTTCCACTAAGGAGCAAATATTTGAAAGCGATGGCAAGGCGGATCTACATACAGGTGATATTAGGATGCATTGTTCAAATCTATTGAATCTATTGAAATCTATATCTATAATTATGAATATTAACATATTCAGAGAAACCCTATCAAAATCCCAAATAGTGGTATGAAGTATTAAAACTCAAAACCTAATGTTGCTCTCCAAAAGTCACATAGCCAGGGAAAGACCAGTGGATGACCCAACTGCTGAAAAAAACCTGACATAGATTATTTGATTGGATGAAGAGTAGGACAAATTGGGAAGGATTCCTTAAGCAGAGACTGTTTGGTCTGACAAGCTATTTCTCCTGGCAGAGAGAGAGAGAGAGAGAGAGAGAGAGAGAGAGAGAGAGAGAGAGAGAGAGAGAGAGAGAGAGAGAGAGAGAGAGAGAGAGAGAGAGAGAGAGACCACAGGTAACTTCCACAAGGCTGTGAACAATCTAAGAGACAAGGCGAGAAGGGCTTTCTGTGCCACCAAAAGGAACATAAAACTCAACATCCCAATTAGGATAAATCAGTTATAGAACCGATTGCTCTCTATGGTTGTGGGTCTGGGGTCCACTCACCAACCAATAATTCACAAAAGGGGATAAACACCCAATTGAGACACGCATTGCAGAATTCTTCAAAAATATCCTTCATGTACAACGCAAAACCCCAAACAATGTATGCAGGGCAGAATTAGGACTATATCCGCTAATGATCAAAATCCATAAAATAGTTGTTAAATTCTACAACCACTTAAAAGGAAGCGATGCCCACACATTCCACCCCAAAGCCCTCACCTACAGAGAGATTAACCTAGAGAAGATTCCCCTCAGCCAGCTGGTTCTCAGGCTTTGTTCACAAACACAAACAGACCCCACAGGGCTCCAGGAAAGCAACACAATTAGATCCAACCAAAATATGAGAAAAAATATATAACTATTTAACACACTGGAAAGAATCAACCAAAAAAACTGAGCAAACTGGAATGCTATCTGTCCCTAAACAGAGAATGCACAGTAGAACATCCTTGACTATAAACAGACTCAGTCAGCATAGCCTTGCTACAGTATAGGCAGACCTGGTTCATGAGAGAAGAAAGGCTATGTGCCCACTGCCCACAAAATGAGGTGGAAACTGAACTGCACTTCCTAACCTACTACCCAAGGTATGACCATATTAGAGACACATATTTCCCACAGATCACACAGACCCACAAAGAATTTGAAAACAAACCAACATGGGTAAACCATATACAGTTGAAGTCAGACATTTACATACACTTAGGTTGGAGTCATTAAAACTTGTTATTCAACCTGGTTTTCAGTCTGGTTCATCCTTGGGAGCAATTTCCAAACGCCTGAAGGTACCACGTTCATCTGTACAAACAATAGTACACAAGTACAAACACCATGGGACCACACAGCCATCATACCGCTCAGGAAGGAGACGCGTTCTGTCTCCTAGAGATGAACGTACTTTGGTGCGAAAAGTGCAATTAAATCCCAGAACAACAGCAAAGGACTTTGTGAAGATGCTGGAGGAAACGGATACAAAAGTATCTACATCCACTGCAAAACAAGTCCTATATCGACATAACTTGAAAGGCCGCTCAGCAAGGAAGAAGCCACTGCTCCAAAATCGTCATAAAAAAGCCAGACTATGGTTTGCAACTGCACATGGGGACAAAGATCGTACTTTTTGGAGAAATGTCCTCTGGTCTGATGAAACAAAAATAGAACTATTTGGCCATAATAACCATCATTACTTTTGGAGGAAAAAGGGGGAGGTTTGCAAGCCGAAGTACACCATCCCAACCGTGAAGCACGGGGGTTGCAGCATCGTGTTGTGGGGGTGCTTTGCTGCAGGAGGGACTGCTACACTTCACAAAATAGATGGCATCATGAGGAATTAAAATTATGTGGATGTATTGAAGCAACATCTCAAGACATCAGTCAGGAAGTTAAAGCTTGATCACAAATGGGTCTTCCAAATGGACAATGACCCCAAGCATACTTCTAAAGTTGTGGCAAAATGGCTTAAGGACAACGAAGTCAAGGTAATGGAGTTACACACACACACACACAGACACACACACACACACACACACACACACACAAAAAACAGTAGTATGGTAAAACAATACTTTTAACTATACCTATCCGGTCTATATGGCAATAAAAACATCATATTCCTCAAAGCTATTGGATTTAATTATCTCTAAAGTTGTTTTAATCATTCATGTAAATGTAAATCTAAATATGGTGTTTACCAGCACAGCCGTATTACACTGTATTGTGGTCACTGTAAAACTCTATTAGATTGAATTATTTACCCAACGTAGCTATTGTTGACTAGATGGACTGAGTAACACAGACCAGAAATCCTGATATTATTGTACAAACACATTCATCAGATGATGGGCCATTCTTCCTGCCAAAATTGTGACTGGGCCAGGAGTCCTACGTCAACCTTTACAGTACCGAGGAAACATTGTCTTTCTCCTGTCAGATACCATAACCTTATCCAGGCACTGTAGTCTCTTTGAGTTGAATGTACAGTGAAAATTCAGAATAGATGTTTGATATCAAATAGGGCTTTGACGGGAATACATGTCTAACATCCGCTCAGACTAGAATACATGTCTAACATCCCCTCAGACTGGAATACATGTCTAACATCCGCTCAGACTGGAATACACGTCTAACATCCCCTCAGACTAGAATACATGTCTAACATCCCCTCAAACTGGAATACATGTCTAACATCCGCTCAGACTGGAATACATGTCTAACATCCCCTCAGACTGGAATACATGTCTAACATCCCCTCAGACTGGAATACATGTCTAACATCCGCTCAGACTGGAATACATGTCTAACATCCGCTCAGACTGGAATACACGTCTAACATCCCCTCAGACTAGAATACATGTCTAACATCCCCTCAAACTGGAATACATGTCTAACATCCGCTCAGACTGGAATACATGTCTAACATCCCCTCAGACTGGAATACATGTCTAACATCCCCTCAGACTGGAATACATGTCTAACATCCGCTCAGACTAGAATACATGTCTAACGTCCCCTCAGACTGGAATACATGTCTAACATCCGCTCAGACTGGAATACACGTCTAACATCCCCTCAGACTAGAATACATGTCTAACGTCCCCTCAGACTGGAATACATGTCTAACATCTGCTCAGACTGGAATACATGTCTAACATCCCCGCAGACTGGAATACATGTCTAACATCCCCTCAGACTGGAATACACGTCTAACATCCGCTCAGACTGGAATACACGTCTAACATCCGCTCAGAGAGGAATACACGTCTAACATCCGCTCAGAGAGGAATACACGTCTAACATCCGCTCAGACTGGAATACACGTCTAACATCCGCTCAGACTGGAATACGCGTCGAACATCCGCTCAGAGAGGAATACATGTCTAACATCCGCTCAGAGAGGAATACATGTCTAACATCCGCTCAGACTGGAATACATGTCTAACATCCGCTCAGACTGGAATACATGTCTAACATCCGCTCAGACTGGAATACACGTCTAACAACCGCTCAGACTGGAATACATGTCTAACATCCGCTCAGACTGGAATACATGTCTAACATCCGCTCAGAGAGGAATACACGTCTAACATCCGCTCAGACTGGAATACACGTCTAACATCCGCTCAGACTGGAATACGCGTCTAACATCCGCTCAGACTGGAATACACGTCTAACATCCGCTCAGACTGGAATACACGTCTAACATCCGCTCAGACTGGAATACACGTCTAACATCCGCTCAGACTGGAATACACGTCTAACATCCGCTCAGACTGGAATACACGTCTAACATCCGCTCAGACTGGAATACACGTCTAACATCCGCTCAGACTGGAATACATGTCTAACATCCGCTCAGACTGGAATACACGTCTAACATCCGCTCAGACTGGAATACATGTCTAACATCCGCTCAGACTGGAATACACGTCTAACATCCGCTCAGAGAGGAATACATGTCTAACATCCGCTCAGACTGGAATACATGTCTAACATCCGCTCAGACTGGAATACACGTCTAACATCCGCTCAGAGAGGAATACATTTTTAAAATCCGCTCAGACTGGAATACACGTCTAACATCCGCTCAGACTGGAATACATGTCTAACATCCCCTCAGACTGGAATACATGTCTAACATCCCCTCAGACTGGAATACACGTCTAACATCCGCTCAGACTGGAATACACGTCTAACATCCGCTCAGAGAGGAATACACGTCTAACATCCGCTCAGAGAGGAATACACGTCTAACATCCGCTCAGACTGGAATACACGTCTAACATCCGCTCAGACTGGAATACGCGTCGAACATCCGCTCAGAGAGGAATACATGTCTAACATCCGCTCAGAGAGGAATACATGTCTAACATCCGCTCAGACTGGAATACATGTCTAACATCCGCTCAGACTGGAATACATGTCTAACATCCGCTCAGACTGGAATACACGTCTAACAACCGCTCAGACTGGAATACATGTCTAACATCCGCTCAGACTGGAATACATGTCTAACATCCGCTCAGAGAGGAATACACGTCTAACATCCGCTCAGACTGGAATACACGTCTAACATCCGCTCAGACTGGAATACACGTCTAACATCCGCTCAGACTGGAATACATGTCTAACATCCGCTCAGACTGGAATACACGTCTAACATCCGCTCAGAGAGGAATACATGTCTAACATCCGCTCAGACTGGAATACATGTCTAACATCCGCTCAGACTGGAATACACGTCTAACATCCGCTCAGAGAGGAATACATTTTTAAAATCCGCTCAGACTGGAATACACGTCTAACATCCGCTCAGACTGGAATACATGTCTAACATCCGCTCAGAGAGGAATACATGTTTAACATCCGCTCAGACTGGAATACATGTCTAACATCCGCTCAGAGAGGAATACATGTCTAACATCCGCTCAGAGAGGAATACATGTCTAACATCCCCTCAGACTGGAATACATGTCTAACATCCGCTCAGACTGGAATACATGTCTAACATCCGCTCAGACTGGAATTACATGTCTAACATCCGCTCAGACTAGAATACATGTCTAACATCCCCTCAGACTGGAATACATGTCTAACATCCGCTCAGAGAGGAATACACGTCTAACATCCCCTCAGACTGGAATACATATCTAACATCCGCTCAGAGAGGAATACATGTCTAACATCCGCTCAGAGAGGAATACATGTCTAACATCCGCTCAGAGAGGAATACATGTCTAACATCCGCTCAGACTGGAATACATGTCTAACATCCGCTCAGACTAGAATACATGTCTAACATCCCCTCAGACTGGAATACATGTCTAACATCCGCTCAGAGAGGAATACACGTCTAACATCCCCTCAGACTGGAATACATGTCTAACATCCGCTCAGAGAGGAATACATGTCTAACATCCGCTCAGAGAGGAATACATGTCTAACATCCGCTCAGACTGGAATACATGTCTAACATCCGCTCAGACTAGAATACATGTCTAACATCCCCTCAGACTGGAATATATGTCTAACATCCGCTCAGAGAGGAATACATGTCTAACATCCCCTCAGACTGGAATACATGTCTAACATCCGCTCAGACTGGAATACATGTCCAACATCCGCTCAGACTGGAATACACGTCTAACATCCGCTCAGACTGGAATACACGTCTAACATCCGCTCAGACTGGAATACATGTCTAACATTCGCTCAGAGAGGAATACACGTCTAACATCCGCTCAGACTGGAATACACGTCTAACATCCGCTCAGACTGGAATACGCGTCTAACATCCGCTCAGACTGGAATACACGTCTAACATCCGCTCAGACTGGAATACACGTCTAACATCCGCTCAGACTGGAATACATGTCTAACATCCGCTCAGACTGGAATACACGTCTAACATCCGCTCAGAGAGGAATACATGTCTAACATCCGCTCAGACTGGAATACATGTCTAACATCCGCTCAGACTGGAATACATGTCTAACATCCGCTCAGACTGGAATACATGTCTAACATCCGCTCAGACTGGAATACATGTCTAACATCCGCTCAGAGAGGAATACATTTTTAAAATCCGCTCAGACTGGAATACACATCTAACATCCGCTCAGACTGGAATACATGTCTAACATCCGCTCAGAGAGGAATACATGTTTAACATCCGCTCAGACTGGAATACATGTCTAACATCCGCTCAGAGAGGAATACATGTCTAACATTCGCTCAGAGAGGAATACATGTCTAACATCCCCTCAGACTGGAATACATGTCTAACATCCGCTCAGACTGGAATACATGTCTAACATCCGCTCAGACTGGAATTACATGTCTAACATCCGCTCAGACTAGAATACATGTCTAACATCCCCTCAGACTGGAATACATGTCTAACATCCGCTCAGAGAGGAATACACGTCTAACATCCCCTCAGACTGGAATACATATCTAACATCCGCTCAGAGAGGAATACATGTCTAACATCCGCTCAGAGAGGAATACATGTCTAACATCCGCTCAGAGAGGAATACATGTCTAACATCCGCTCAGACTGGAATACATGTCTAACATCCGCTCAGACTAGAATACATGTCTAACATCCCCTCAGACTGGAATACATGTCTAACATCCGCTCAGAGAGGAATACACGTCTAACATCCGCTCAGACTGGAATACATGTCTAACATCCCATCAGACTGGAATACATGTTTAACATCCGCTCAGACTGGAATACACGTCTAACATCCGCTCAGAGAGGAATACATGTCTAACATCCGCTCAGAGAGGAACAAATGTCTAACATCCCCTCAGACTAGAATACATGTCTAACGTCCCCTCAGACTAGAATACATGTCTAACATCCCCTCAGACTGGAATACATGTCTAACATCCGCTCAGAGAGGAATACATGTCTAACATCCGCTCAGACTGGAATACACGTCTAACATCCGCTCAGACTGGAATACACGTCTAACATCCGCTCAGACTGGAATACACGTCTAACATCCCCTCAGACTGGAATACACGTCTAACATCCCCTCAGACTGGAATACAAGTCTAACATCCCCTCAGACAGGAATACATGTCTAACATCCGCTCAGACTAGAATACATGTCTAACATCCGCTCAGACTGGAATACACGTCTAACATCCCCTCAGACTGGAATACACGTCTAACATCCCCTCAGACTGGAATACACGTCTAACATCCCCTCAGACAGGAATACACGTCTAACATCCGCTCAGAGCTGTGAGCTACACTTCTACAAGATGGGCCTGAGAAGGGGCCAGACAGCCTGGTTTCTCTCATGGAGGCAATAACATCACCACCACCACCATCTAGTGGTGTAGAAAAGCACAAGCAGCAAAATATATCCTCAGGTCTTGATGGACGTTCCCACTGACAGCGAGGAGGACACCGCCAGATTTATCACGATTTCCTGTCTGTTTTAATCGTAATCATTATACATACCGGCACACCTATCCACTGTTATGTATCATATCTACAGTTGAAGTCGGAAGTTTACATACAGCTTAGCCAAATAAATTTAAACTCAGTTTTTCACAATTCCTGTCTTAGATCACCACTTTATTTTCAGAATGTGAAATGTCTGAATAATAGTAGAGAGAATTATTTCTTTCAGCTTTAATTTCTTTCATCACATTCCCAGTTGGTCAGAAGTTTACATACACTCAATTAGTATTCGGTAGCACTGCCTTGAAATTGTTTAACTTGGGTCAAAAGTTTTGGGTAGCCTTCCACAAGCTTCCCACTGAGTCAGGTTTGTAGAACTCCTTGCTCGCAAACACTTCTTCAGTTCTGCACACAAATGTTCTATAGGAGGTCAGGGCTTTGTGATGGCAACTCCAATACCTTGACTTCGTTGTCCTTAAGCCATTTTGCCACGACTTTGGAAGTATTCTTTGGGTCATTGTCCATTTGGAAGACCCATTTGCGACCAAGCTTTAACTTCCTGACTGATGTCTTGAGATGTTGCTTCAATATATCCACATAATTTTAATTCCTCATGATGCCATCTATTTTCTAAAGTGCACCGGCCCCTCCTGCAGCAAAGCACCCCCACAACATGATGCTGCCACCCCAGTTCTTCACGGTTGGGATGGTGTTCTTCGGCTTGCAAGCCTCCCCCTTTTTCCTCCAAACATAACAATGGTCATTATTGCCAAACAGTTCTATTTTTGTTGCATCAGACAGAGGACATTTCTCCAAAAAGTACGACCTTTGTCCCCATGTGCAGTTGTAAACCGTAGTCTGGCTTTTTTTATGACGGCTTTGGAGCAGTGGCTTCTTCCTTGCTGAGCGGCCTTTCAGGTTATGTTGATGTAGGACTTGTTTTACAGTGGATATAGATACTTTTGTACCTGTTTCCTCCAGAATCTTCACAAGGTCCTTTGCTGTTGTTCTGGGATTGATTTGAACTTTTCACACCAAAGTACATTCATCTCTAGGAGACAGAACACGTCTCCTTCCTGAGCGGTATCATGGCAGCGTGGTCCAATGGTGTTTATACTTGCGTACTATTGTTTGTACAGATGAACGTGGTACCTTCAGGCATTTGGAAATTGTTCCCAAGGATGAACCAGACTTGTGGAGGTCTACAATTGTTTTTCAAAAGTCTTGGCTGATTTCTTTTGATTTTCCCATGATGTCAAGCAAAGAGGCAATGAGTTTGAAGGTAGGCCTTGAAATACATCCACAGGTACACCTCCAATTGATTCAAATGATGTTAATTTGCCTATCAGAAGCTTCTAAAGACATTACATAATTTTCTGGAATTTTCCAAGCTGTTTAAAGGCAAAGTCAACATAGTGTATGTAAACTTCTGACCCACTGGAATTGTGATACAGTGAATTATAAGTGAAATAATCTGTCTGTAAACAATTGTTGGAAAAATTACTTGTGTCCTGCACAAAGTAGATGTCCTAACAGACTTGCCAAAACTATAGGTAGCGTTCTCCTGGCTTCCGCCAAACCAAGAAATTTCTGGAGTGGTTGAAAAACAAGTTTTAATGACTCCAACCTAAGTGTATGTAAACTTCCAACTTCAACTGTAAGTGGTAGGAAGAGTAACACTTTATCTGTTGAGATGTTGCCAGAGGAGAGAGATGATCTTCGTCTGCGTGGTGTCTCAGATGCATTACATAGGCCCTCAGACTTGACAAGACAGACAGATCAAAGAAGGAAATTGCATTGTGAAAATCGTGTGTAAATACAGTGTATCCACATTGCTCTTGTGTACCTTTAGCCCTTACTGTCATGGATGCCAACACTATAATTTGAAGAGTATCTATTTCAAGTCAAACTGTGTTATATTTATGGCCACTGGCTGGTGTCGGAAATTAAACACTGTAATTGGTATTCATCATTGTATGTTTTAGCCTATTTATTTGTTCCTCCATGAATTACAGTAATTTTTTGCTCAGCCATTATAGTTTTGAGTAATAAAACTGCCATGCACGCTCTTAAATACTATGCTTACTGTTAAAGCAGGATGAGGAGGAATCTAATTAGGAGTTTAATTACGTTTTATAGATGATTTGGACATAAAAAGTGAAAATGCTATAGGTACCATTAACTTGCATTGGATTTGTGTGACAAATGCTAAAATGTTAGCATTTAAACAGTGGCCGTGTAAACAAAACCAAAGCATGGATTGCAGTCATACACTATATGAACAAAAGTATGTGGACACCTGCTTGTCGAACATCTCTTTCCAAAATCATGGGAATTAATATGGAGTTGGTCCCCCCAACACCATATTAAGAGCATTAGTGAGGTCAAGCACTGATGTTGGGTGATTAGGCCTGGTTCACAGTCTGCGTTCCAATTCATCCCAAAGGTCTTAGAGGCCTCTTTGCAGGCCAGTCAAGTTCTTCCACACCGATCTCAACAAACCATTTCTGTATGGACCTCGCTTTGTGCACGGGGGCATTGTCAGGCTGAAACAGGAAAGGGCCTTCCCCAAACTATTGCCACAAATTTGGAAGCACAGAATTGTCTAAAATGTAATTGTATGCTGTAGCGTTAAGATTTTCCTTCACTGGTACTAAGGGGCCTAGCCCAAACCATGTAAAAAAGCCCCAGACCATTATTACCCCATCCACCAAACTTTACAGTTGGCACTATGCATTGGGGCAGGTAGCATTCTCCTGGCTTCCGCCAAACCTAGATTAGTCCGTCGGACTGCCAGATGGTGAAGCGTGATTCAAAGCGTTTCCACTGCTACAGAGTCCTATGATGATGAAGTTTGCACCACTCCAGCCGACGCTTGGTATTGCGTATGATGATCTTAGGCTTGTGTGCCAATGCTCGGCCATAGAAACCCATTTCATGAAGCTCCCAACTAACAATTATTTAATTGTGCTGATGTCACTTCCAGAGGCAGTTTGGAACTCGGTAATGAGTGTTGCAAACGTGGACAGACGATTTTTACACGTTACGCGCTTCAGCCCTCAGTGGTCCTGTTCTGTGGGCTTTTGTGGCCTACCACTACGCGACTGAGCCATTGTTGTTCCTAGAAGTATCCACTTCACAATAACAGCACTTACAGTTGTCAGCGAAGCTCTAGTAATTGTTGGAAAGGTTGCATCGTATGACGGTGCCACGTTGAAAGTCACTGAGCTCTTCAGTAAGGCCATTCTACTGCCAATGTCTATGGAGATTGCATGGCTGTGTGCTCAATTTTATACACCTGTCAGCAACGGGTGTGGCTGAAATAGCCAAATTGACTAATTTGAAGGGGTGTCCACATACCTTTGAATATATAGTGTATCTTGTCCATAGACTGATTACAGGGTAAGGAAACCAATGTGTAATTTTGTAATTTGGGTGAACTATCCATTTAATAATGGTGGCTTTACAAGTATATGTGTCACATAAAAGGAAGTAACTTGACAATATTAATCAGACAAAAGTGATATTCCAACTCAGTGCGTAGACCAGGTGTAGACAACCCTGGTCCTGGAGGGCCACAGGCACTTCATGTTTTTGATTTAACTGACCTGGAAGACCAGTTGTGTTGAATTTAGGCAATCTGATCAATTATCTCAGTTGGTCCAGTGTGGTGCTTAGTTGGAACAAGGTATAGCTATACCGTCCTGTATCATGCAATGTGCCCTCCCTCCTTCATCTGTTCTTTTGCATGCCTATGTATTTTGGAATTGGAACATGGAACATAAACAGAGAACAGATCAGCATGTTCCAGCCTTCTTGTGTGTCATAACAAATCTTTATTATACTCTCTCTGCGAATTATTGGCCACTGACATGAGTCCACAGATGCCAAACTTTGTTTTCATACAGTTGGGCTCTTTTCCTCTGTCATGTTTGAATATGGTGAGGTGGAGGCAGAGGGGGGTAGACTGACAGAGGAGGTTCTGGTTCCATATGATGCTTAGATGGGTGGGTGTGGGGGTGTGGGTGGTGGAGGGTTTCAAGTTAGCAGGTACACTGACATTTAATGATATAACCCACTAGAGCGGTGAACTGACTCATGTTGATTGGCATAATATTAAAGCTTAGCTATGACAGCATGGCCAGAAAACTCCCAGTAAATCCACTTTTCATGGTGTACAGGCCTGGTCATTTTTGAGCGAGTGTGACTGTGTAATGCATACAAAGAGGGAAAGCATACACCCTTTGGCCAAGTTCCTTATGTATAAAGGGGAGAGAGTGGTTACTCAATACAGGAATGACTGTGATCTGTTAAAGGGACCATCTGCAATTGCTACATCAATTGTTTTACTTTTAAATTCATGATATATAGCCATTTATTCTTGAAGAATATAACTTAGAAGTGCCTCATGAGCTTAGTTCAACTGTTTAGCCGCATCAGAACCCAAAATATAATCTTGATTTACTCCTTTGTTTGTAAACAATGCAATTGTAAAGGTATAGCATCAAAACGTGGTTAAAACTGTCATTTTGAATGGTCAGTCCTGGCATCTATACACTCAGAAGAAAAGAGTACAGTTAGGGTACAGTATTGTTCCCTGGGGTACAAAAAGATAAAAATACACATAATGTACTTTCAGAGGAACACATTGATGATAGAGGAATTCTAAATTCCTTTATGTTTTATTGCCAAAACCAATTTCGCACTCGTTTCTAATTCATTAATGAGGTGTAAGTTCATTAATTATGCATGAAGTAGATCGAGACCAGTCTTAAAAGCCAGGTAAGAGCGTTTTATTCCAGAGAGTACTAACGCATACACATTTTTCCACAGGTTATAAACTGAACATGACATCATCAGTTTCCCACCCTCTCTCCGATTCTCACAAGAGCCCATTGTTTATTAGGTCTGGTACTATCTTCCTGCTCCTCCCATAAAACTACATTCCAACCTCTAGCATCTCTCCACTAATGGAATCCAACCAAAACATTCTTATCTGTCTGAAAAGCTATCTCAACCCTCTCCCTTAAACTACCCAAGAGGCACAGACAATTAATTCGTTCTGCTTACATTTTCAGTAACAGCTTAACCAAAAACTCATACTTTTCATATCATAACATAATAGTATTAGAATAAATGGTTCTAATCAATAATGTATACATAATTAATCATTTCAACTATAATTTCCTCTAACAATCCTCCCTTTGATCAAATATTATACATTCAAATCTACATCTAGTTTTATTTAATCATAAAAAATAAAAGTATAACCGAACTTAACTAACCTTTTTATAGAGGTTTATCAGATTATCATATGAATAGACACATAATCAACAAATCAACATTATTATAAATGTTTATCCAACTCTTCACATATCATTAATCAAATCTAACCTTAACTCCAACTGTTTTTAAACCTACATCAGAATCATAACTCTTCCTTCCGGATTTTCGTCACGACCTTCATTAAAAAAACAGTTTAATCATGGAAACAAATTACAATCTAATTCCCCTTCATCTCAACACTAGCCTCATCAAACATAAATTCCCCACAAATGACAGATCCAGATTCGTCCACTTCCTCTGTAGACATGCCTTCAGTCCTCCACAGGTCAGAACCTGGAATCGGCCCATAACGCACCATCTGTAGTGTCATTGATCTCTCCAGAGTCCTGGAAACAAGGCCTCGCACACAGGGAATTAGACAACAGAACGTACTATCAAACCAATTAGTCAGGGAAGTATTCACCCCAGAGTTTTCTGCCAACCCGTGAGCCAGGGTGGTCAAACCAGCTGAGGCTTCGGGCACTGATTCGTCCGGAGCTGTGCTACCCGGAATGAAAGACATGGTCCTGATTACCACGCCCACTTCCCCCTTTTATCCAATGCAATTCTATTCTGTCAGGTCTTCCAGCTGGTTGCTTCAGTCTGTTCTACAAAACCTTTAATAACACTTCTGGTAACTATAATAAATCCAGTCTACATTCTTATTGAGAGTAGACCACCAGAAAATGCTTGACTCCAATCCTGCTAGTATCTGATTTCTTGCCTTGAACTCATCCGGCACACCTCGTGGAACCCCAATGTTATCAATATATACTCTGTCGTCAAAAGACCCAGATGGAGCTTCTCTTCTCTCTCGTTTGTCTAACTTCATGTCTTGGTGTTGTATGAGTGTAAAAGGCATTCCTAACCAGTCCAATCAGTCGGCAATACTGGCCACAAACTCATTCCCCCACACAACCACCAGATGTCGCCCTGGCCCACTTCAACATATTGAAATCCCCAGAGTTCAACCAGCCTGTCAAATCAGACATGGTCTCGTCAGTGGTAATATTCTCTGTCCTATTGCGAGTACTAACTTCCCCCACGTATTTCCCATGTGTACTGTATCTGGCCAAACAGTAATATTCTCCTCTCGTCACGGTAAAGGGAGGAAGTCTTGATTTAAAGGGAACCTGGGGATATAAATAGTGCAAATCAATACAACTGTCATTATCTGGCATTCCTGCTCTCATGAACAGCTTTACCATACCGACCCACACTCCTCTACCCAGAACCGTACTAGGGTGTCGACCAAGACCTGGTCATCACAACCCTTGATCCTTTTCATTTCTTATTTAAAGAGTTAAGCATTTCCTTATGCCACTCCACTCTACCTTTTTCCATACTGGGTGAGTGGATTCATATAGCCCTCTCTCCCAATGAGCTATGACCTGTGTCCACGATCAATATGGGAACCTGCACCGATATCTCTTCTATTTTGGAACAAAATCCTCACCGTCTAAACCATGGGTCAAATTACCACTCTCCGCATATCTAGTAGGACGTGCTGTATCAGGAATATGTCACCCACGATAAGACAGTTCAGACGAACAGCTTCCATGTGAAACCCCACCCTTTCCCAGAGAACACACCACCCAGCAAGAGCCAGACACACCTTCACTTCTATGAACAAAAACAGGGGTGACAGGACAGGGAGGGTTACTTCATTCGAGAGATGGCCCCCGGAATTCTGTTAATTCCAGTTCTCCTCTCGAACACTGTTTATTGTTCGAGAGTGGCATGTGTATCTTACTCCTGCCAAGTGCGATATGAATCCGGGTGGCCCACGGGACTGGATTGAGTGTCTTCACCTGTAGTTCACCTGTAGTGCATAAACTCTTGGACATACAGGTTTGGTTAATAAAACAGTTTCTTATTCGTCAAACCAATTAGCTAAAAAAAATAATTTATTAGTTAATTATCCCGTAGGTCACATCTTATTCTAGAACACTATTTACCCATCCCCCTTTTGTTACCTGGCTCTGCCCAGGTAACAACCTTGCCTTATTCTTACACAATGACTTAGGTAAGATTTAGTGAATTATCCTTATGTCTGACATTTTCATTTAGGAGTGTCCCTTTCATTTTCCACATGTCCAATTCTCGCTTTTGTCTCCACTCAGTAACTGTTATCTACACACTATGTTATCTTTGCTCGTCCTGGCTCCCCTTCTAAAACTTCTCTGCTCTCCAACCTTCAAGGTCTCTGCAGTGCGGGGGAGGGCTCTTCTGCCTGCCTGTGGCTGTTTTTCACATTCCCAAATTTGAACTACATGCCTCATTGTTTGGCTTTCTAAACTCATGGATTTTCTTTTAGAAAGAACATGTCTATGAGCGGCTTTTCTCTAAAGTCCTTAATCAATCTATCTTAATCCTAACAATAATCCTAAATCATCATAGATGTCCTATATTCCTGTTAAAAATAATACTATTTAAAAACGTATAATCTAATAAATGCTAACCATATTAAAAATCCTTCCTACACTAACAAGCCCTCTCCTTGGGGACCCTCAGTATTCTATCTGACAATAACATGGATTTAATATGTGTTGCAAAGTGTGGAATAAAACTTTGGTCATGGATAACAGAGTAAAGCAGAACAAAGCATTCTTATAACCCATCTGGTCCTCTCAGCTATTCCTATCCAGCACCAGGTGGGCACCATGCCACCCTTCACGACAGGGAGAACAAACATACATGGGTCATCCTCAGTCAGTCTCATCCTCCCCTGAAAGCATGCTTCACCTCAGCCTCTCCAACTGGAGCATCAAGCAAAGGCATCATGCCTGAAGCCTTCACCACATCTGTAACAGACTTCTTAAAACACGGTATGATGCAAGCAGCACATCACATCAATAACAAATAATACAAGAATTAGGGTCAGAAATCCAGTAACCACCATACCAGTGTACTTACCTAACCAGGCTCCCAACTAAGAGAACAGTCAGACTCCTCCACCCCCTGCCATGGTCCTCATCTCAGCAGATAGTGCATCAAGCCCATTAAGGCCCTTAGATATACTACCATCTGGACTGGTGTTATTAGGAATATACGTGCAACATTGTTCACCGAACATCTTGCAGGCGCCCCCCTGACTAGCAAGAAGCATATCCTAAGCAAGTCTATTCTGTATAAGACAGCCACAAATTGTCCCTCCCATCAAAACCAGTCTCCGTGCCTAATTGATCAATAGCTGAATAGTCTAACATTAATTACCTGAATGGGATTTTTAACACAGTGGTGGCAGGTTCGGTCCAGGGGTGGTAGAGGAGTGTGTCTGGCCCTGGTTCGTCTGGGACCTCTGGTTTTGGCAGTACCTTAATAGAAAACACACCCACCGTGTCTGTCCCGGTCCTTTGTAGTCCGGGGGTGTAAGTGCCTGCATCAGAGAGCTTAATAGTTTTGATGGTTAGTAGGATTTCATCACCTTTACAAAGTTCAACAGTGCTCCCAGGTTTCCCCCATATCATGGAAAACCTATCCACATTTGTGGGATCCCTTATGCTATAAGGATATCTTCTTCTCCAGTCCCAGAACTGTCCCAAGTTGGTTATCATGTAATCCCCATACGGACACCCTCCCCCATTACACAGGTAATGTCCCCGTCTTTTGACACTCCTGTACACGGGTGTTAAAACCAAACAAAAATACCTCAATTTCTTCCCTGCCCTGTTGGCTCAAAATATGTTATCTTCCCCTATTTATTTTAAATGATGAATATGACTTTCTCTCTGTTACAATACCAACTCCCTAATAGCCCATTCAAAAAACTTCACAGCTAATGTTATAAGACGGAATCCTGAACCCCTTTCTCATTTGTGGCTCAAACAGTAATTCTAAGCCCTCAACCAAAACTGCTTCATTTCTAATGAATTTACCTTAAAACTAGTAACTCAATATGACCCCATTCATTATACAAATGACTCTCCCCCGAGGCTGATCAGACCTCAGAAGCCAGTCATGATAAGGTCAAAAGGCCATACCATATTAGACATAAAGATCCCTTTATCCTTACAATAGAAATAGTCACCTGTGTGAGCGTGCCCCCCACTCTAAAACCTAATGATAATTCCCTTGACTCAAATCAATAATCATAAGTTTTAAACATCATAAGTTTTAAACACGGATATGTTTACTTAAATGACCATGCTACCTTTAGATACAATTAACCCGATAACATTATTATCCAATGCATTACTTTTTCTCTCTGCCGCAAATGTCGTACATTTCACAGTGTAAGGAATCCGTAATTTAATCCCGATATTTAATAAATATGCATTCGCATTCTCTCATGGCTCCTTTAATTTACTTATTTTGGTTAACTCTCATCCGTTCGAACAAAGAGTTCTATCTAAAACCGCCAGAACACACTGTTCAAGTTTAATCAACCCCTAAAATTGACCATAACCAGTAAACAAATAACAAAACATTTTTATATCAAATTCTTAAAAGTTACTCAAACCCCGATACACACACTAACAGCCATACATTTTGCTCCGTTATCCCCAGTCCTGGTGACAAAAGTGTCTCGCTAGTGACGTCATCATCAAGCGCTCAACCTGCCAACTTCAGACTTCAAATGAATTGTAAATAATTCTTGTTCAATTAAACAAACCTAATTTATCACATCTGTTCAAATCCTGAATTATAATTTACCACCCCAACCAACATCTCTAAATTCGCCAATTTTATAAAAGCTTTTCGATGGGCATAAATCATAATTGTCTCTTTGTTATCATTTAGAATCCATTTTGCTCTAAATACCTGTCTCGTCTTTGACTTAGTATTTTAATTACAACTCTATTCCCAATACATTATTCACTTGTCTAATTACAAACTCAGACCAGCATTAGTGAGTGCACGCCTTAAAAATGCCTTGTCTCTGGGAACGTGGAAATCCCCTTAACCCAAACGTTTACTACAAAAACAAAACCTAATAATTATGATAATCCCCTCACATCGTTTGTTTTAAATCCCTTGAGGTATCATGTAACTTATTTTTCTATCTTCGAATTGTCGTCCCACAATATTTTTTTTTCCCTGTCATATACTCAAACCACTGTGATTACCGTGCACTGTCCCTTTAAGATAAGGCATTTTATTTGTTCCCCGCAATGAGAACGGAAATCAGATCATTTTTAGAATACGTTACTTTTTGTTCAATTTCACTGGCGTTACCTTAACCAAAAATCAATACTCGGAAAAACAATCACAACTTTTTACAATTAAACTATTCTTACCTAATTTATAGTCCAAAGCGTTGCACTATATAGCCCCATTGAGTGTCTAGCAATTCCGTTGCTGGCCATAGCCACAAATCTGCCTGCCTTTGTAAAATATATATTCCCTATTCAGATTGAGCTCAGTTCCAAATTCTAATCATCAGGGTAAACCCAACCGAACTTCTCAATTTACTATACCCTAACATTTAAACGTACCATGTTTTTGTGTTAAACTTCTCATATTCCAAATAGCCCGAAATTATCGTATCTCTCCGTTATCCCCTATTTAACTTTAGGTAACTCTCTCTTCTATGATACATTTATTTGAATACGACTCCCATCTCAATACATTATTCCACTAGATCATTTTGGGCGAAATAGCGTTTTACATCGAAATTGTCTCGCCATTATTTTTAATGACTTATTTTATCAATTCTATCTAGAACACATAATATCCGTTCAGTTATATCTTTTGAAAACACTGGCGACCGTATTTTTCAGGCAAAACATGCAAATAGGTCAATTACGATCTAAAAATCAATTTTAGTTAAAACGCCTCAGCCGGGAACCGAACCGTGGATTGTCGTTGGTGAGACTGCTGCGCTCACCACTCCCCTACTAGCACAATGGAATTGACTGAGACTCTCCGCAAATATACCCATTTTTACAGTTATCTGTATTGGTTACTCCGAAATCTAGATGCCTTTCTATATCATTTTTAAATTCTTTATGTGTGGCTTTCTACGAATTAGCAATTGACCGTTACTTAATTACTTAGTTTTTCTGTCTGGCTATGTGTATCTTTATTTGGATATTTCAGTAGTATTAGTTCAATAGGAACGATGATCAATATTTTTACAAGATTACCGTCCTATTTCCCAGTACCTTATTTAATATCCCGTCTTAATCTCGGGCGGCTGTGTTTCTCACGATTAAGTTTAGCTCTTTTATGGAAATCTTACCAATAGCTTTGACTTTTGAAAACAAATATTAGGTCTAACCTTAAGCCCAGGGTTTGTAAAGCCCTAGTTAAAATCTTATTTTCCGGTTGTGTCGGAGGGCTTTTAAAGAACGCTAATAATCGTTATCTCACGCCACTAATTGTTAAACTTCCCTCTCGCATGGAACTGTCATGTCTATAGATATGGCTTTTATCTAATTTCTTTAGATTTAAGTTACCCTCTCCTCCTTATTCGGCTAAACAATCCTTCCTTATCTGTCTTAATCTCTCATGATTAAGTTTAGCTCTTTTATGGAAATCTTACCAATAGTTTTGACTTTTGAAAACAAATATTAGGTCTAACCTTACAACCATAAGCCCAGGGTTTGTAAAGCCCTAGTTAAAATCTTATTTTCCGGTTGTGTCGGAGGGCTTTTAAAGAACGCTAATAATCGTTATCTCACGCCACTAATTGTTAAACTTCCCTCTCGCATGGAACTGTCATGTCTATAGATATGGCTTTTATCTAATTTCTTTAGATTTAAGTTACCCTCTCCTCCTTAGTTGAATCGGAACGGTGATCAATGCTGCCACTATTCCAGTTATCTTGCACATTCTTGCCGTCTCCCCACGCCTAGTATTTTTACAAGATCACCGTCCTATCCCCCAGTACCTATTTAATATCCCGTCTTAATCTCGGGCGTTTTTACCTCTCATGATTAAGTTTAGTTTATTTACGGTAGTGCACATTACCACAGGTTATTTTCGAACCTGCTTCAGTGTATATCGGTTATACAAAACCCAGTGTATGATGGTCATACATACCCTGTGGGAATAGCAAGGCCCCCATTATTGATGATTTCTGAAAATTTCAGAACATCAATTAAAGAGCTCAAATCCCCCCAGAATCGAGAATAAAGGCTACTTTACCTGCTGCCGGCTGGGAAAACATTGTTCGTTTGAATCTAGTCACCCTCTCTGTCCTCTGTGATAATACGCAGGCCTGTTTCAATTTTAACCTCAATTCAGAGGTCAGGTCTTTAGTAAAACGAGTCAAAAACTCGTCCGTGCACGTTTTCCAGCGTACTACCTCCAGGCACAGTGAGAGATATTTAGATCCGGCACTCGAAGGACCAAATTGATAGAGGAATTCTAAATTCCTTTATGTTTTATTGCCAAAACCAATTTCGCACTCGTTTCTAATTCATTAATGAGGTGTAAGTTCATTAATTATGCATGAAGTAGATCGAGACCAGTCTTAAAAGCCAGGTAAGAGCGTTTTATTCCAGAGAGTACTAACGCATACACATTTTTCCACAGGTTATAAACTGAACATGACATCATCAGTTTCCCACCCTCTCTCCGATTCTCACAAGAGCCCATTGTTTATTAGGTCTGGTACTATCTTCCTGCTCCTCCCATAAAACTACATTCCAACCACTAGCATCTCTCCACTAATGGAATCCAACCAAAACATTCTTATCTGTCTGAAAAGCTATCTCAACCCTCTCCCTTAAACTACCCAAGAGGCACAGACAATTAATTCGTTCTGCTTACATTTTCAGTAACAGCTTAACCAAAAACTCATACTTTTCATATCATAACATAATAGTATTAGAATAAATGGTTCTAATCAATAATGTATACATAATTAATCATTTCAACTATAATTTCCTCTAACAATTGATCTCACACGGTACTGTTCGGATGTGCGGCTGATCTAGTGTAATGGTACATTTGTGTACTGAATATTTTTTATATAAAGGTACAATCATCACACACAAAAACGGGTACGGTGAAGGTACATTTCTGGTTCCCAGAGTACAAACGTATTTTGTATACACTCAAGGGTGCACGAATGATTCTTGATGGTACTGATCTGTACCTTTTCTTGGCAGAAAAGCTACAAATTGACAAGGTATTGAAGAAAGGTACTTTAGATATTTGTACCCACCATAAGGTACAATGATGAATCCACCTGTGCCATCTTTTTGACACGATTTAAATATTGTAACAGAAGGGCCTCATTATATTGGAGGCGTGGTTTACTGGGGGCGTGGTTTTCAGTTAGTTATTTTTGAACACCCATGAGTGATAGTGCTGTATCAGTTTAAGTGGTCTATGTTTATGTAAAAGCGGCAACTTTTTGAGCGACCCGACCAAATTCACATAGAGAGGTCAGTTATAGATCTGTTATTCTCATTGAAAGGAAGTCTAAGAAGCGGTAGATCTTTTCTATGTGTGCTATTTCTATGCTTCCCGTTCTTACGTTTAGTTTTTGTACCTTTTACTTACGGTTTTACACACCAGCTTCATATAGCTGAAAATTTAATATTTTTGATTATTGAAATTATATTTCACAGTGGCATAGATGGTACAATAATTCTCTGCTTGTTTTGTCACATAAACTAAAATTAGAATTTTAGCATCCAGGAATTGGCGGAGCAATTTCTGCATATTGCACCTTTATTAAATAAAGTTTGAGGATGTCTGCTGCCATAAGGCTGACATAAGACCATTTGACAATAAAGAGCTATAATTAATATTGTAGTGACCTTAACCCAGCACTGAGTGAGTGACCTTCTCAAGAGGTACAGACCTATTTGTGTAATGTTAAGGTGTTGACTTGACAGTTGCTAGATTTACAGTAGAATCTTTCCACGACAGATTATTGTCAGACTAACATTCTGATGCCTCCTCATCAAGACTCACCTCTTAGGGCTAGGGGGCAGTGTTCGGAAGTTCGGATGAATGATGTGCCCAAAGTAAACTGCCTGTTACTCAGGCCCAGAAGCTAGAAGCTGGGATATGCATATAATTGGTAGCATTGGATAGAAAACACTCTGAAGTTTCTAAAACTGTTAAAATAATGTCTGTGAGTATAACAGAACTGATATGGCAGGTGAAAACCCAAGGAAAATACATCCGGAAAATGTTTTTTTGAGGTCACAGTCCATTTCAATGCTTGTCTATGGGATATTCAAAGGAATTCCTCACATATTGCAGTTCCTATGGCTTCCACTAGAAGCCTGTCTTTAGAAAGGGTTTCAGGCTTGTTTTTTGAAAAACTAACGAGTAGTTGTAGTTTTTCCAAGGTGTCTCTCATTAGAAATGTAGTCTTGTTGCGCGCGTGAATGAGGTGCGCACTCTTTGTTATTTATCTTCCCTATTGAACATACTATTCTCCATATTAAATTTGATTGTTTATTTAGATATTAGAGTACCTGAGGATTAATTATAAAGATAGTCTGACTTGTTTGGACGAACTTTACTGGTAACTTTTTAGATTAGTTTGTATGTATGTTGAACAAATGAATTACTGAATCAAGCGTGCCAACTAAACAGACATTTTTGGGATAGAAAGAAAGACTTTATCGACCAAAACAACAATTTGTTGTGTAGCTGGGACCCTTGGGATTGCAAACAGAGGAAGATCTTCAAAGGTAAGTTATTTATTTTATCGCTATTTGTTACTTTTGTGACGCCTGTGCTGGTTTGGAAAAGTATTTTGGTGTGGGGCGCTGTCCTCAGATAATCGCACGGTATGCTTTTGCCGTAAAGCCTTTTTAAAATCTGATAAAGCGGTTGGATTAACAAGAAGTTACATTTTTAAATGATGTAGGACACTTGTATGTTCATGAATGTTTAATATTAACATTTTGTCATTTGAATTTGGCGCACTCTAGCTTCACAGAATGTTGTCGATTTTGATCCCGGTAACGGGGTCCGTGCGCTATTAAGAAAAGACTTTGTGATATCTGAACTGCTTAATTTATTCACCTGAGCCTTTAGCCATTTACTTTCTATTGATAAACATTACTGTGTTAATACGCAGAGAGGACAAATGATGGGTTACAGTAGCATCTGTGTCAAGTTTAATGAGAGGCACCTGTGTTGTGAGAGTAGAACCAGAGAAGGATCTGTCACTGACCAGACCAGGTACTGCAGCACTCCATCCACAGTACTGAATCCAACAGGTGAGTTCTGCCCGCCTTTGATCTTTTAGACACCAATCTGGAGACCGTTATTGGATACTGGAAGGGAGAGTGTGCTGCTAATTCAGACACAAGACAGCTTGCAGAATACTTACATGATTGACTCATACATATACAGTTTATTGAGACTTATGCTATTGCCTTTGAGAAACACGTTCAAGAGGTTTAAATACAGGTCCATAGACTTGCATTTGTTTGGTTCTGCTTGACCATCTGTAGTGTATGAATAGTCCATTACTCAGAAGAAACTGTGTATAATGTGTGTGTGAATGCATACACAGCTGCCCACAATGATTTTAGCAGAAAATAGAGAATATATTTTACAATTGGTTGTAGAGTATTGTAAGATTTGGCATGTGTCGAATTCTTTGGAGTAGATATGGTGGAAATTACAAGATTAAGTTATAATGCTGTTATTGCATCAAATGGTTGTTTTATGCAACATAATAAGGGGTGGTTAGAACGCTCATCTGTGTGTGTTCTACTGAGGATGGGCCTCTGGAAGATTTACGATGTCTTTGGGTGATACCGCATTCCAGAGCATGAGTTAATGTTTCTGTTCTATAAGGTACCAGGGAGAGATGACTCCAGGGCCAGGCCTTGGTCTCTACACAATGACATACGGTCTGCTGTGAATTCTAAGTATCTTTCATACTGATCTTAACCTTGTGACCCATTTCATACATCTGTTGTTTGTCATGTAGACTGAAGGAGGATGGACTTTGCTATAAAATGCTGTGGCTCAAACCAGCTGGTTGAGTTCTCAGTGATCACCTCCAGGGGTGATTACCTATCACGGCAGATTTCCTCCTCTTCCTCTGAAGAGGTGAAACAAGGATCGGACCAATATGCGGCGTGGTAAGTGTCCATGGTTTTTAATGTGAAAAACTGAACATGAACACGTATACAAAATAACAAAGTGAACTGGCAACGAAACAGTCCCGTGTGGCACAAACACTGACACAGGAAACAATCACCCACAAAATACCCAAAGAACATGGCTGCCTAAATATGGTTCCCAATCAGAGACAACGATAAACACCTGCCTCTGATTGAAAACCAATCTAGGCAACCATAGACTTATATAAACACCTAGAATGAACACAACCCCATAAATCTACAAAAAACCCTAGACAGTACAAACACCCTAGACGAGACAAAAACCATACATCACCCATGTCACACCCTGGCCTAACCAAAATAATAAAGAAAACAAAGATAACTAAGGCCAGGGCGTGACAGTACCCCCAAAGGTGCGGACTCCCGGCCGCACACCTAAACCCATAGGGGAGGGTCTGGGTGGGTGTCTGTCCACGGTGGCGGCTCTGGCGCGAGACGTGGACCCAACTCCACCATAGTCTTAGTCCGCTTTTGTGGCATCCTAGGAACGGCGACCCTCGTCGCCAACCTAGGATTGGCAACCCTACTAAATGGCCCCACTGGACTGGAGGGGCAGCTCCGGACTGAGGGGCAGCTCCGGACTGAGGGGCAGCTCCGGACTGAAGGGCAGCTCCGGACTGGCTGACGACTCTGGCGGGTCCTGGCTGAATGGCGGCTCTGGCGGATCGGCTGAATGACGGCTCTGGCGGATCCTGGCTGAATGGCGGCTCTGGCAGATCCTGGCTGAATGGCGGCTCTGGCAGATCCTGGCTGAATGACGGCTCTGGCGGATCCTGGCAGACTGGCGGCTCTGGCTGCTCCTAGCAGACTGGCGGCTCTGGCGGATCGGCTGAATGATGGCTCTGGTGGATCCTGGCTGAATGGCGGCTCTGGCGGATTGGTCCTGTACTGGTGGGTGGTTCTGTAATGGCAGATTTCCTCCTCTGAAGAGGTGAAACAAGGGTCGGACCAATATGCGGCATGGTAAGTGTCCATGGTTTTTAATGTGAAAAACTGAACATGAACACGTATACAAAATAACAAAGTGAACTGGCAACGAAACAGTCCCGTGTGGCACAAACACTGACACAGGAAACAATCACCCACAAAATACCCAAAGAACATGGCTGCCTAAATATGGTTCCCAATCAGAGACAACGATAAACACCTGCCTCTGATTGAGAACCAATCTAGGCAACCATAGACTTATATAAACACCTAGAATGAACACAACCCCATAAATCTACAAAAAACCCTAGACAGTACAAACACCCTAGATGAGACAAAAACCATACATCACCCATGTCACACCCTGACCTAACCAAAATAATAAAGAAAACAAAGATAACTAAGGCCAGGGCGTGACATTACCGACCAGCTTCATTACTGCAGTAATTAAATAATAAAGTTGGATTGTTTTGAGGAAATCTAAAGGTCTCTCCTTTTGATTACAATAATTCCACCACACAGATCACATTACTTTTCCAGCGTCCTCACTTTGGGGTATCTCACTGCACCCTCATATGCCGTGTCTTGAAATATGCAGACAGACAGATTAAAAGCACATTTACATTGTAATACTACTACAGCCAAAGTTCTATCTCCGCCCATAATGTTTGGACTTTAAAGCATTCCCAGAAGGCATGGATTATTGAGTCATTGTTAGTTTTACACTTAAGACATGACTCTGCCGTTGTGCTGTAAAATTTGTGAATTTTGTCTCTTGTATAATAAATTCTATACATTAGTTTATACTGAATTAAGCATACATTTTCTTTATCATTTAGAGTCATAGAATTCAGTAACACTGGTTGCTAGTGACATGTTGGCCCATAAATTGTGTGTGAAGTCATGCTAAGAATATGAATGACTGACATAATCAAAGCTCTATATATTTTCCCCAGGGCTCTACTGAGTAATGCGATTTCTAGTTGGAAAAAACTTCTGTTCTGTACATACTATACCCAACCAATTAGCCAATGTCCATGTTCTTTGTTTCAATAGGTTGTTCAACTGGAAGCAGAGACCTGGACCATGACCACCAAGGGTGTGTTGACTTCCATGATTCTAAAACTGTACACTAGCCTATATGTAAAACATCACTCCTCCATCATGAGCAACAGCGGTATATCAACTCATAATGAGTGTGCTTGTGTGTTGTAGAAGTCAACAGAGTGCAGGTGGTTTGGACCATGAAGTTGCATACTTCCCTCAAGGGAGACGCCAGCTGGATCCATAGAGCGCCAGACCCTGATGAAGAGAAGGGGAAACCACGGTAACCCAGCCCAAACAAAAAGACACCCACTTTAACGTTTTAGGAGACAACAGAGACACATTTATCTCTGTTTAAGACATTAGCTAATCACCCCCCAACATCGGACACCCCCTGACTTCTGACACTATCTAGCGGTTAGAGGATTAAATCACCTCGAGCTCCACATTTAAATGGACTGGAAAATAATAGTACGTTTTGCGACTAAAGACACCCTTCTAGCCAGCTGAGCACCGATTTTCATTGCAATTTATGTAAGTTAAGTTAGGTTTTGATAGTTTTCAAAAAAGTTACATTTATATATATATATATACACACATTTTATGGGACACGCTGTACAGTCCTGGCCAAAAGTTGAGAATGACACAAATATTAATTTTCACAAAGTCTGCTGCCTCAGTTTGTATGATGGCAATTTGCATATACTCCAGAATGTTATGAAAAGTGATTAGATGAATTGCAATTCATTGCAAAGCCCCTCTTTGCCATGGAAATGAACTGAATCCCATTTCAGCCCTGCCACAAAAGGTGTCATGTCAGTGATTCTCTCGTTAACACAGGTGTGAGTGTTGACGAGGACAAGACTGGAGATCACTCTGTCATGCTGATTGAGTTTGAATAACAGACTGGAAGCTGTGGTGCTTGGAATCATTGTTCTTCCTCTGTCAACCATGGTTACCTGCAAGGAAACACATACCGTCATCATCGCTTTGCATAAAAAGGGCTTCACAAGCAAGGATATTGCTGCCAGTAAGATTGCACCTAAATCAACCATTTATCGGATCATCAAGAACTTCAAGGAGAGCGGTTCAATTGTTGTGAAGAAGGCTTCATGGCGCCCAAGAAGGTCCAGCAAGCGCCAGGACCGTCTCCTAAAGTTCATTCAGCTGCGGGATAGGGGCAACACCAGTACAGAGCTTTCTCAGTAATGGCAGCAGGCAGATGTGAGTGCATCTGCACACACAGTGAGACAAAGACTTTTGGAGGATGGCCTTGCTAGGCCAATTGTGCATCGCCCCACAGACCTCCCGGTCGCGGCCGGTTACGACAGAGCCTGGGCGTGAACCCGGAGTCTCTGATGGCACAGCTGGCGCTGCAGTACAGCGCCCTTATCCACTGCGCCACCCGGGAGGCCCGGCTCACTCACAATTTTGCATAAGAACATAGCCATGAATAAAGAATGGTACCAACACATCCTCCGAGAGCAACTCCCAACCATCCAGGAACAGTTTGGTGACGAACAATGCCTTTTCCAGCATGATGAAGAACCTTGCCTTAAGGCAAAAGTGATAACTAAGTGGCTCGGAGAACAAAACATCAATATTTTGGGTCCATGGCCAGGAAACTCCCCAGACCTTAATCCCATTGAGAACTTGTGGTCAATCCTCAAGAGGCAGGCGGACAAACAAAAACCCACAAATTCTGACAAACTTCAAGCATTGATTATGCAAGAATGGGCTGCCATCAGTCAGGATGTGGCCCAGAAGTTAATTGACAGCATGCCAGGGTGGATTGCAGAGGTCTTGAAAAAGATGGGCGAACACTGCAAATATTGACTCTTTGCATCAACTTCATGTAATTATCAATTAAAGCCTTTGACACTTATGAAATGCTTGTAATTATACTTCAGTATTCCATAGTAACATCTGACAAAAATATCTAAAGACACTGAAGCAGAAAACTTTGTGTAAATTAATATTTGTGTCATTCTCAAAACTTTTGGCCACCACTGTATATTGTAAAATTTGACTGCGTGACAGACCATACATCATTTAATATCAAACTTTTTACCTTTTTACCTTAACGGATTTCAGATAAGTAATTTTGTTGTATAACCTGAAGGCTAGCCAACTATCTAGTAAACACTTCGGATACAAGGTTGGTGTCTCTTTTTGTTGCAGGAATTAAATTCCTCTGTTTTAATACCCAATTAAAATCAAACACTCTGTCAATTCATAAGAATTTGTATGACCCTTATTTGTATGTCTTAAAGTCAACCAGCAGCGTTTATTCACGAGAGTACTGCTCCTTACACATTTTACCACAGGTTATAAACTGAAAATGACGTCAGCGTTTTCTAAATGTTCCGTCTCTTCTTGACACTGGTAGAAAGGCTCTATAGTTCTCAAGCCTTCCCACCTCGCCTAGAGCCAAGGTCAGCCTGTGTAGATAAGCATTCTAGCCAGTCTGGCGATATAGTTAATTCATTTCTACCAAGGAACAGACAGTCATTGTTCTAATTCTTGATTATATTTACACACATTATATTCAGTACTAGGATTAAAAAGAAAATTCATACATATACAGTAACATAATAGTATTCTGATTAGTACATATACAGTAACATAATAGTATTCTGATTAGTCAGTCCTGATTGAAATGTATACATAATTAGTCATCATTGATAAAAATTCCCTTAACACTTTTTAACAAAATTAAACGGATATATCTTGTAATTAAATAAAATCGTAAAGTGGCCAATAACTGGGACTGTATGCCGATAATAGGGGACAGTTTTCTTTTGCTAAACCGGTTATCAAAAAGCTGCTAGTAGTAGTATTTCCACTGAAATGTCAAACATGCTAATTGCTAACCCATTAGCTAACATTTTTACAACACCAATAATCACAAAATATTGATGGCTTGATCACAAGATAATACTGTTGTAGGTAACATATTTCTTAAACGCTGTTCAATTTTCCGATAATAGGGGGTGCTACGCTAGTGATTTATTGAAAGTATTAATCTCGATTAACAGTTGAGTCTGATTTTACATTAATGGCGCTGGTCTCTTAGTCTATTGGTCTACTAACATTCCCCACCCCCCACAATTTTTCTCTCTCAAGTGAGCCAGAACTTCCAAAGATCCCCGCTGGTCTCTCTTCAGCTGAATCCAGCCCTCTTACCTGTCCTACTTTACACAACCCCCACAGCCCTACAGTGATACCAGATGTTTACCCACTGATCCCCGAGTCAATTACCCTTGCCTGTCAGGCACATTAAAGGTGCTACATGAAGGAGGTTTTAGAATTTTTGCATTGTAATTTCAGAAAATGACTTACCTGCCAGTGTTGTGATTGTCTGTGATATTTACCTATTGATTTCTCTCACCGGGCCAGCTTCTGTTGTCAAAATGGGAAAGTTGTTTTGACTTTGCGTCTGTGATATTTACCTATTGATTTATCCCACCGGGCCGGCTTCTGTTGTCAAAATGGGAAAGCTGTGGCTGTGTAATCTAGTGGGAACACGGGCAAGCGGCCAATGTAGAAATCGCCCTGTCATTTCTTGTTTGCAAAAATTCTACACTGTTCGCTCAATTGCAGGTTATGTGAGAAAACAAGCACTGAATAGTGTAGGGAATCTAAATCGCTGTAATAATCAAAAATATCATTTTTTACAGCTGTTAGAAGCTGGTGGACCAAAACCGAAAGTAAAAGGCTCAAGCGCGAGTGTCCAGAGATTTGTTTTGAATACTGTTGCAATTCCCGTCTTCCACATAGCAGAGAAATTCAGAAAATTCTGTATACAGTTGAAGTCGGAAGTTTACATACACTTAGGTTGTGTTGGTGTTTCATACTGGAGAGGGAATGCAAAACAACGACGCTGGACAGAGTGGAATCAGGTGTATCAAAAAGGCCGTTTATTGGTCAAAGATATCTTGTCCTGCCGTTTATCGTGCACGGACCTAAGCAATGCGACTCTGTGAAGAGTCAGAATAATTAGGCAGCTCAGCCAGAGTTTACAGCAGAATGTATACACAGAATAATGTAGGTGGAGTCTCGTCGTGTTGCTCTTCTGACTGGTCCTGAAGAGTTGGAGGCGGGCCTTGCTCTAGCCAGAGCGGGCCCCATTGGTGCACAGCAAAGTCCTTTGCTCTTGGCACCCGACCAGTAGGGGGGGTAGAGTGTGTGTGTACAGTGCTCATGAAATGTATGGGTGTCAAGGGAACGTGGATATTGGTAATGTCTGCTTTAGGCTCAGGTGTTTCCTGTCTTTGCAGGAGTGCATGCAGGGTTCAATGTCAGTGAGATAGCTTGGCACTTCTAAGCTCGTTATTGTTGCAGGCTGCTCTTTGTAGTTTTACAGGGGAGTATATTTGCGTGATGGTAGCTGTGTGTCCTTCGGATAATCATGTTATTGCACACAGGCTCTAGACTTGACTGAGGACACTGGGCCCAGAGTTATCTGAGGGCATCCGGTTTAATCAGAGCTTTGGTCTGCTAGTAACGCTTTATATTAGATTATTTATATAACAGTTGGAGTCATTAAAACTCGTTTTTCACCCACTCCACAAATGTCTTGTTAACAAACTATAGTTTTGGCAAGTCGGTTAGGACATCTACTTTGTGCATGACACAAGTAATTTTTCCAACAATTGTTTACAGACAGATTATTTCACTTATAATTCACTGTATCACAATTCCAGTGAGTCAGAAGTTTACATACACTAAGTTGACTGCCTTTAAACAGCTTGAAAAAAAAAGATGTCATGGCTTTAGAAGCTTCTAATAGGCTAATTAACATAATTTGAGTCAATTGGTGTACCTGTGGATGTATTTCAAGGCCTACCTTCAAACTCAGTGCCTCTTTCCTTGACATCATGAGAAAATCAAAAGAAATCAGCCAAAATATTGTGGACTTCCACAAGTCAGGTTCATCCTTGGGAGCAATTTCCAAACACCTGAAGGTACCACATTCATCTGTACAAACAATAGTACTCAAGTAAAAACACCATGGGACCACGCAGCCATCATACCTCTCAGGAAGAAGACGCATTCTGTCTCCTAGAGATGAATGTACTTTGGTGTGAAAAGTGCAAATCAATCCCAGAACAACAGCAAAGGACCTTATAAAGATGCTGGAGGAAACAGGTACAAAATTATCTATATCTACTGTAAAACGAGTCCTATATCGACATAACCTGAAAGGCCACTCAGCAAGGAAGAAGCCACTGCTCCAAAACCGCCATAAAAAAGCCAGACTACGATTTGCAACTGCACATGGGGACAAAGATCGTACTTTTTGGAGAAATGTCATCTGGTCTGATGAAACAAAAATAGAACTGTTTGGCCATCATGACCATCGTTATGTTTGGAGGAAAAAGGGGGAGGCTTGCAAGCCGAAGAACACCATCCCAACCGTGAAGCACTGGGGTGGCAGCATCATGTTGTGGGGGTGCTTTGCTGCAGGAGGGACTGGTGCACTTCACAAAATAGATGGCATCATGAGAATAAAAACTATGTGGATATATTGAAGCAACATCTCAAGACATCAGTCAGGAAGTTAAAGCTTGGTCGCAAATTGGTCTTCCAAATGGACAATGACCCCAAGCATACTTCCAAAGTTGTGGCAAAATGGCTTAAGGACAACGAAGTCAAGGAGTGGCCATCACAAAGCCCTGACCTCAATCCCATAGAAAGTTTGTGGGCAGAACTGAAAAAGCGTGTTCGAGCAAGGAGGCCTACAAACCTGACTCAGTTACACCAGCTCTGTCTGGAGGAATGGGCCAAAATCCACCCAAGCTTGTGGAAGGCTACCCAAAACATTTGACCCAAGTTAAACAATTTAAAGGCAATGCTACCAAATACTAATTGAGTGTATGTAAACTTCTGACCCACTGGGAATGTGATGAAAGAAATAAAAGCTTAAATAAATAATTCTCTCTACTATTATTCTGACATTTCACATTCTTAAAATAAAGTCGTAATCCTAACTGACCTAAAACAGGGATTTTTACTGGAATTAAATGTCAGGAATTGTGGTAAACTGAGTTTAAATGTATTTGGCTAAGGTGTGTGTAAACGTCTGACTTCAACTGTACATTTACACTTTAACAATTTGAAATAGTTTTATTCATGAGTTTTTTTGAAGAATGTCAACAAAATAAGGTCCGCCAAAGATAAAATGCATTTATATGAATGCTGTTAAGTAGAGAAATTGTCTGTTCAGTCGGAAATTAATATCCAACTCGTCAGTGACAACTGTGTGGATTTTGTGACAGCAACGATGTGAGCTAATTACAGTATTATAGACACTATGTCCTGGAATTTCTTGTGCTCTTCCATGTAGAAGAACCCTTTACCTTTTAACTACTCTTGTGTAGCTTGTGAGCAATACATGTTACATGTGCGTGTGCGTAGCTCAAAACATTCTGACCCTACAGATGTTTTTGTAAAAAACAATCCAGGCCCCTTCAGGATCCACCCTTGTCTCACAAACACAGCTCTAGCGTGGCCCCCGTTAATCTCAAAGACCAATAAATAGACTAATCCAATAGTACAACTCAGAAGCCTGTAGCTCAAACACACAATGTTTAAAAGGGGTTAGAAGTTTCTAATCAAGCCAGCTTGATAGTTGGACTCATTGGGTTAGGTTATTTGATACATACTTACGTAATTTTATTTAACTAGGCAAGTCAGTTAAGAAAAAAATATTATTTACAATGACGGCATACCCCGGCCAAACCCTAACAACACTCTGCCAATTGTGCACCGCCATATGGGACTCCTAATCACAGCCGGTTGTGACATAGCCTGGAATCAAACCAGGGTCTGTAGTGACGCCTCTAGCACTGAGATGCAGTGCCTTAGACCGCTGTGCCACTCGGGAGCCCAAGTGTATACATACATACACTCGCTCACTCTCTCTTTCTCGAGCGGAACATTTCCTTTTTCCAGTGCGGGGTTTACAGTAAGGCCTTGGGGGACGTGATGACCGCCATGTTTCTACATGGGAGAGTGATCCACTGTGATGGCAGCTTTACTAAAACCATGTAGGCCCCAGGACTTCTCATCACCTTGGAACAGAGGGCACAACAGTGTCACCCCTGGAACATGGTCACCAAAACAACCATTCTGACAGAGTACTTGCTAACTTTGTGTTTGAAGGTTTTTTGTATGCGTTATATTTCCAAAGTTATCGTCAGTTCTTGTTTTCTTCGCTGACACTGAACGTATTTTTTTGTTAATCAGTGTAGATAAAGGGGAGGAGACAGGTTAAAGAAGGAATTTTACAAGTCTTGAGACATGGATTGTTTATGTGAGCCATTCAGAAGGTGAATGGGCAAGACAAAAGATTGAAGTGCCTTTGAACAAGGTATGGTAAGTGCCAGGCACACCGGTTTGAGTGTGTCAAGAACTGCAATGCTGTTGAGTTTTTCACGCTCAATAGTTTCCCATGTGTATCAAGAATGGTCCACCACCCAGAGGAAATCCAGGCAACTTGACACAACTGTGGGAAGCATTGGAGTCAACATGGGCCATCATCCCTGTGGAATGCTTGACACCTTGTAGTCCACGCCCCAACGAAATGAGGTTAACATGGGCCATCATCCCTGTGGAATGCTTGACACCTTGTAGTCCACGCCCCAACGAAATGAGGTTAACATGGGCCATCATCCCTGTGGAATGCTTGACACCTTGTAGTCCATGTTCCAACGAAATTAGGCTGTTCTGAGGGCAACTTAATATTAGGAAGGTGTTCCTGATGTTTTGAATACTCATTGTATATCTGTAATAACAAAAACACATGTAAATAGTTTGACAGTTTCCATCATTTATGTCAACATATTTGAACTGTGAATAAAATATGAATAACATTTTACTGCTGTAATAATATTGCTGTGCATTATATTACCCAAATGGACAACCTTGTTTTACAATGACAATGAAATGAAGCACAATATTTTAATACCTTGGGTTTAAAATGGCTTTGATTAAGTTTAATTGCTCAATTCAAAATCAACACAGCAACCCTGTGGTTTAAAAGCAGAGAGCATTAATACATGTGGAGAATGAAAACGAGTTATCTTAGAACTTTAGCACCTCCACAGAATTGGGTTTCCTTTCACCCTCCACACGGTAATCATTTAAAAGGACAAACAATACATACTTATACATCAGGAGTGAGTGCAAAAAAAGATGCCATAAGTCCTTTGACACACTTAGACAAGAGAGACTCTCACATTTCACTTGAATGTACAGCACTTTGGCACATTCAGTTGTTTGCTTTGGTTACAGTAACGGACAGCTCATTTACATACACAATCTAAAGCAAAAGCAGCTATATCATGTTCACTATCTATATAGATATCAGTAAGCGAGGGGAGTGGGGTGTAATTCTTAGTTCTGATAAGCATGGAGAGCAGTCATCTCTTTCAGTCACTCAGATTTAGAGGGCTGAATGGAGTCCACATAACACAATCTGACAATCATGTCAGGGACACTTTATAAAAGCAAAAAAAAGTATAATTACAAACCAAAACCAGAGACGCTACATCCAATGTAAAAGAAAATGAGCAACAGACATCAGAGAGTCATCTTCCTGGACTGAGAACCGAGGGGATAAGACTGGTGAGCAGGAGGATGGGAGGGGCTCGAAGTTATGATGACCAGGGGGAGGGGCTTGAAGTTATGATGCCCAGGAGTTCTATTCATCTCTTAGGCTGTTGTTGAAGTGATAAATCAGATGGTCAAGATGAACCATGTGTCAGTTAGCAGAGCCCCCCAGGGAAGCAGCCAGCAGTAGGTAGGGGAATCAGGCTGCAGGCGTGTCTGAGGGGATGGATGAATGTTCAGTAGTGTGATGTGTAACGGCTCTCCTCAGGCCCAGTCTATGGGCGGATGAAGACGTGACAGGGCACCGTTTTTAACAGCGCAGCCCTTTTCTGCCCAGGAACCGCAGCACTGCATAGTTATAGGTGGTAGCTACCACATACAGAAACTAAAGAGAGAGAAAGATGGAGAGAGAGAAGGAGAGCAGGACAAAAGAGAAGAGTTTTAAAACATTAAAAAAAAGGTTTTCACAAAAGTGCAGCTGCATTCAGACGACATGTCAATTATTCAATAGCCTATAGGGCATCACAAGATTATCTCTTTTTTTGTGTGCACACATTTATCACTTGCTTAGGTGCCCCTACAGTAGGCCTATAGAATACTCTAAGTCAGTTCTCGAGGGATTGGTTCACTTTTCTATTACGACCTAGCTGGTCTTATCACCTTAATCATTGTTTAAAATCAATAAATATTTACTGTGCTGATGGACAGTATGATAAGATTGTTCTATTTCTCTGAATTGTATTTTTCTCTGCCAAAGAACCTTAAAATGAACCCCCATACCTATCTGGTGGTATGCCTAAAACTAACCCAGTTGGAGCTGCAAAATCAAGTCATACTCTGAACCTAAACAAAGACGGTGACAAACCCCATAGACTCATAAGTCTGGGTGGACATTCTTACTCACCAGAGCCAAGAGAGCAATCCCTGCACCAGCAAAGGCAGCGATGTATAGGTCATAGGTGACAAAGAACTGCAGAGAGAAAAAAAGGTTTCTTAAATAGTAATGCATTGTACATTCATTTGCTATTCAGAATAATCATTTAGCTGTGTGTTTTGTGGGTTTATGAAAGGTTAACCCAGAAACACACTAATTCTTTCAAAGTAGTTTTAAGACAACGCAAACAGTAACTCACCTCTTTTGTTTTGCAAATGGATGCCAAGGTCATTCCACAAGCTTTCCCTGGCATTGCATTCCAGGGCAGCAGACCTAATGAGAAGCTTGTCTCATTAATGTGAAATTAAAAACTGTACATTTTAAATGTAAAAAATAAATAAAATAAATACTAACATACGGTGGCCCGGCTAGCTCAATCATAAGCTAAACGTACCATACTGCCGAGCATCCATGCAGATCCAGCCGTGCTGGTTGATGCTGGGTGTCGTCTCAGCCAGGATGTTGATGTTGTGGCAGGTCTGTGCCATATTAAAGAAGAAGAAGACAGGTATGGCTGTGAAGGCAAACACCGCCAGCCAGATCACTGCCAGGACGTATGTCACAATGATGAACTGTGGAGCAGCAAGCAGAGCCGGTCACAGGAAGTTATTGGTCAAACTCCAGGGGGGATACAGGATGTGACACAACATGTCCTATAAGGCTTCATTACTGCAGTCATACAACACTATAGGAGGGTAAATACTCTAACAGGAGCCTAATATCCCTGAAGCAATACAACAGGGATTCATGGATAATTAACTTATGGATAATTATCTATAAATTGTTTATGGATTTATTCTCAACCAGTGGGTAGATTACAAACTAGAGTAGGCTATAGTGCCAATATTCTTTTAGCAACCTAAGAAGGAGGTGATGTCATTCCCTCTCTCTCTCCTCCCTTCCTCCCTCCTCACCGTCAGACTAAGGCAGCGGCCACATCTGGTGCTCCGGAACTCTCCGAAGGTCTGCTTGACAGCGCTGGTGGTGTAGAATCCCTCAGCCAGCAGCAGGATGCAGTAGAGGAAGAAGAAAGAAGCCAGGCCATAGATCACGAACTGGAAGTACTTGATACTGGGAGACAAGGACAGGTCATAATAAGGAAAGATCAGAGATTCCATGGTGACAAAAGGTGCTGTTGAGAGGTGTTTTCTCTTAACCTATCTTAAGGAAGGGTTACCAATAGTACTACTACTGCTGCAAGAGCCTTTGCATTTCTGTTGCTTGATTTGCACAACCTATCTATAAATACAAACAATTAAATTAGGTTATTGCACTTAAACAGAAAAGTTTTAAGGAGTCACTCACAACGAGGCCAGGATAACATAGTCTTGTATGTTACGAGCGAAGTAAGTCTCGACGAGCACCTCGGTGTTTGCCAGTGCCTCGTGCCCGCAGCCACAGAACAGTGCCATGCCGGTGAAGCAGAGCAGAGTGGAAACCAGGGAGGGGTAGGGCACTGCCCCCAGGCATCGGATACAGCAATCATAACAACCTGGTGAGGGGGCATAATACATCAACACACTGGCGGCACACACCAACACACAGCAACACACACCAACACACACCAACACACACCAACACACAGCACATCTACGACACAGTCCAGACATCTCTCAGTCACCCTGCTTGGGGAGCTGTTAAACAGAAAGACTCCACTGCTTCTGCCACAATTCCAACAACACCCACTATCAACTTCCATCAACAGGCATGAAAGCAACAGAACAATTACAGCGAAAAACAACAGCGAAACCAAGTGCAGTGTATCCAATCAAACAATGTTAAAGTGTCTATACAAAACCAGCCGCCACTGACTTCACAGCATTCTCTTACACTTCCTCCAACGTAAGCTGTGCTGGGGAAGCAGATAACAAACATCCAGACTGTTAATGGCTGTATTGATATAGGAATCAGAGAAAGAGATGCACCTAGGGCTTTGCAAAGCCAAGGCTGTCTGACCGGAAACATCTGTTCCTTTCGATCTTGTGCTCCTCAACAACAAGCAAAGAGTTTATGAATCAGTGATGCTAAAGGCTCAGCTGCAGGATATTTTAACCAAAAAACTGCTCTGTCTGCAATGGTTTCATCCGTGTGTAAAAGCTCCTCAGCTCCAGCCAACGCCTCACAGCTCAGCCCCTCTACTCTCCAGAGTTCATCCCTCTTTCTCCACCAACCGCCATCCACCACAGGCGTCACCAGGACAGGAGGGAGGGGAGAGAGAGGAGAGAAAGGAGAGGGCACTGAAGGATGGGTTCCAGGGGCCATGAGAGAGAGCCTGTCTTTGTGGCGGGAGACACAATGCCCTTTGTCTTAGCTAGGAGTGGAGGAGAACAAAGGCCAGCGATGTCAAACAAACAAAGACCACACTAGCACCACCACACACACACCAACAATCTAATAAACAAGCCATGAGCATCTGGGCGGGTGGGGCGGGGGTCAGGGGAGTTTCTCCACCACCAGGATTCTCACAGTATCACTGGCAATGTCAGTACTATGCGCCCAAGCCAGCCTACGGCTACAGCTGGCTGGGACTGGTACCACGGCACTGAATGAGTTTCTATGTCAGCAGGGGTGGGGACCGTAGTTCAAGTGTTCAAGGGTGGGAGGAAGCACAATAAATGGGAGCGGGAACTGAAATATCTTCACAACAACAACCATGTTGCTCATTAAAGTTGTATGATCTATAAACCCCATTCGGGAAGGGCAAACAGTGTCATGATCATACATAATAAATGATTGAGCTGCGGCAAATGTTCCACGCAGACTAAACATTCCTGTAATCTTAAGGTTTGTGTGATTTTAGTGGGTAGGAATGAACAGAGGATATAAATGAAACAAACTGTCATTTAAATAAAAACAGAAACTGCTTGGAGGTTGTTTGAGTCTCTGGAAACTATATAGGCCACAGACACCCCCTCTTCAGCTGTGCTCTGAAACACCAGTTAAAATGACAAATGTGCCATGATAATCCATGAATAAAATCACAGCACAGACATTACCAGAATGCATTGAAGGTTCATACCAAGCCAAGTCTTTACTGCATACTAAATCTGAATTAACTTTAGTGTAGAGAAAGTATTTTTTTTGACGGAATAGTAGTGATGGAAGAATAGCCGGCTTAAACTTGGCTCCAGAGTCAGATGGAAGGCGTGTAACAAAGGATTTCATGCAAATTTGCTAATTATGCCCTGCACAGTGTGGGAGTGTGAAAGCCTTTGACACGATCGACCTTGCATGACCTCTGTGCTGCCTACGCTGGTCATCTGTCTATCTGAACCCTAATTAGGTCAAGCCACCTTTCAGAAAACGTTTCACAGATATAAGCTGTGTGAGAGAGGTGGTTTGATTAACATTTGAACATAATTGATATATGGTTATATTGCATTTATTTGAATAACATGTTTTATGTTCAAGAAATGTCAATTAAAATGAGTAACGAGTATCAATAAGCTTGGCTGATCAAAACGTTCAAAACTGACTGTTTAGTCTAGAATACTACACATGTATTCCTTTATCTATGTGTTACCTGGAATCACATTCTATCAATCCTGCCTACGCTTCCAAAGTGGCGATATTACCAATGTTGTGTTATAATATGAATAACCCATGAGGTACCCACAAGTGGACATCATAATAGTATCAGACAATCATATAATACAATCAACTTGCAATAAAACCAGTATTTATCACAATATTAATTGTGCTTCATATTATTCATATTATTCTCCAGTGAAGGAACACAAACTTCTCAGAAAAATTATATTTCAAAAGTAGATTAATCATATTCCACAGACCAACTTTTAAGATATGAATAGAAAATATGAAAAGACTCATTAGATGACCACTTACCCATGTTCAGAGAGAAATATGGGGTTATTGAGGTTTGGCTTGGCGGCTTTGTGACTGTGATATGAGAAGTTATTCCCCACCACTCCTATATGAATCTGACTTGCGCTTTTGTCTAACCAACAATAGACAGACCACCAGCTCACAGAGCCAGATCTTAAAGACACAAAGTCCCTTTTCAGCCATCGACCATCACTAATAGAGCCCTGGGTTCAACATTAGGGACAGTGCAGGGTTCAAAGGCCTTAATGAGTTTACACTTGCATTTCAATCACTCTCATGCATACCAAGTTCACACACAACACAAAGACTCTTTGAACAATTGTATTAGTATAATATATAATTTCCCAATGTTTTTGAGCATACAATATAGCTCACTATTTGAATTATTTTATACAGTCATTATTGCTCATCTTTATCAAGGGTGTCAATAATTTCAGACCCCACTGTAAGCGTGATCATCATGTGTGCTGGATGCCTGTTGGAAATGTATTCAGTTTGTGGGCCGCTGCATGGCCAGTTCATTCTCTCTCATTGGCCAGGCTATTCATGGTCTGCATAGTATCTGTGCTGCCTGTCTGAGGCACGTAAAGGTCGCCATATGGTCAGTTAAAGCAGACGCTGGCTGGTGGGTGCGTTTGACTCTTCAGAAAACATAGAGATATGAAGAATATACAGACAAAGGAGCAAAACAAAAAGCAGACCATGTAAATGCCACTGGACTGACATTGAGGAAGTAGACTAACAAGGGGACATTGAGGGCTGGGTCCAGCTGCTGCTCTCCCTTCATCACTGACGCAGTTGATGTCAAAGCCCTTACAATGTTCCCAGTGTGCAGCTGGAGCAAACACCACACTGTCTTTTTGGAGTGTGCCTGTACCCTCTTATCTTCCTTGGCTTTCCTCCTTTACAGCCCATGACCATCATACGGCTACAAATGTATCATAATAACATCTGATCTCCACTGGGCCCAGTCAAAATGGACTATTGCCCTGCCGATGCCCAAAATCGAAGATTCATATTTTTCTTGGTTTGCGGTTGAATAATCCTGTATGTAATACAATTGAATAAGATTGACCATCTAGCCACATCTGACTCATTATAAAGATGATGTATTATTTTGACAAGACGACCACTCCGTTCCAAACAAATCTTTAAAAATAAGCCCATTGATATTAATCTACGATTGTATCCAGGAAAGCCAGGTGATAGTAACTCTAAGAGGGATGTGTATTCTCCCAGAATAACACTGTGAAGCCCATTACATTCAAAAGAGCCTCTTATAGTAATGCTTGAAAACATGTTATGCTCCAAAATCGGTGTTTTCTGTAAATGGGATGAAGCGCATGGGGGAAATTCAGCTTGCTTAGTCTGCAATTGTTTGTATAAACTATGTCAATACCTTCATATTCATATAAACAAACAAACAATTTTTTTAAAAAGTGCTGGTCTAAGTTTATTGTGTACAAACAAGCCAAGCCAATGGAAACACATCAGTTGGTTAGAGTATGTGCCATCTTAAGCTATTGTCTTTTTATAATAAAGCAGAAGTTGTATTCCCACAACGTGTTCAGCAAAATAAGACACAGTTAACTGAAAATGAACAAAGATACTTAGACAGACGAGCATAGATCGGAGTACAACACTAAATATGATGAAAGCCAATACTTCAAACAAAATGTCAAACACATTTCTTAACAATTTACAGCTTTACATTACACTTCAGAGTGTAAACACACACGCGGGCACACACACGCACATACTGTATATAGGGGTGATATATTGTTCATATTCAAATAGAAATATTATTGGATAAATGGGATACTTTTACTACAAATTGTAATCAATGTTGTAGTAAAGGTTCAAATGATCACAGTCACAGTAACATAGTATTTCTGCAATTCTTTAGTCAGTAAAAAATACCCTTTTAAGTTGAGTTGAAGGAATATGAGGAATATGTATAAAATTGCTTAATGACACCGATTTTCTGCTTTTTACAAATGTTATTTCAGTCAGTGATGAGTCCAGATGACACTTGTTCCACACAGAAGATCAAAACAGATATCATAGGAAGAAAAAAGCTTCCCGTACAAATCCAACTGTACAAACATTATGCTGAGGTCATACAAGAAAAAGTTCCCAAAAATGTTACCATCAAAAGACAATGGGAAATAAAAAGCACTTCTCATTTTAACCAGCTCACAAGTCTTGAAATTGATGATTTAAAAAATGACACTGCTTATAGACCTCCCTCTATGAGGAGAGGAGGCAGTAGTATATTGGCGGCGATTCTGCACCATTTGACCAGGAAAAGCTTTGCATGGCTCTTGCAGTATGAACATAAACTAATCCCAACCCAACTACTGTTTGTATTAATTAATGTACAGCACAGCTCGCCCCTCAGCTCACCTCTACAATCTCTGTCGACTGTGGTCTGTATATCTTCTGTCCCAGGCTAGGTCTAGACCCGGGTGGTGGAGTGGGAGTGGGGCAGGACGGTGGAGTTGTACCCGGCTGGGAAGGTGCTGTAGGGGTGCATGTTGGGCAGGCCCATCAGGGAGTTGGGGATCATTGTGATGTTGTTTGGCGTCATCAGGGGGATGTCGTCTGGTGAGCGGCGCAGGGTCAGGGTGTAGTCCATGTTGGGGGAGAGGTGCAGGGGGTCGTGTAGGTCAGGGAGGTCGTGGAGGTCATGCAGGGTGTCACACTGGTTCATCTGGCTGCACTGGGTCATCTGATGGGACAGGCTCTCGTCGGTGGTGGTGTGGCTCACGTCGTTGCCGTTGCTCTGCCGCTGGGGGCTGGCCTGGTGGGGGCCACCGTGGCCACCCTGCCGGCTGCGCTTGTCCTTACGGTAGTAGAGCGCTGCGAAGGCCAGCACATTGAGGAACAGCAGCGAGGCACCCACAGCGATGGTGACACTCAGCTCAGTAGAGTAATCTCTGGGGTGAGCCACGATCAGAGGACCCGTCTCCTCCCCATCACTGCTGTGGGCTGTGGAGACAGGCGGACGCTTGGTGGTGCCGGTTCTCTTGCCGTTGGAGTTGGTGGTGTCCTGGGGAGGTACCTTGGTGGTGGTGGAGGTGTAATGGAACATGTCATGGAGGTTATACAGGTGGGGCACCAGGTGCTTCCAGAAAGCTACCTTGGTGGCGCGGTAGTGGTCGCGGATGCGAGGCTTCAGGCCGATGTGCAGGTACAGCTGGTCATGGGGGTTGTACTTGGACCAGGCCACCTCCTCAAAGCGGTTGGCCTTGGTATGGATGAACTTAGTGTCCTGGGGCACTGGCTTGTTGGGGTCACTGCAGACATGCAATGAAGACGGGGGTCAAAGACAGGGCATCATTGATAACATACATAGAGAAGTTATTCTTTCAATTGCTTCATTATGGGAGATGTCAACTAGCCTCGCAGAGCCGGTGATCCCGCAAGCTTTCATTAAACGCTGCACGGATATCCATTCGGCGTTTAATGTAAGATCGCGAGAACGGCAGCTTTGCGAGGCTAGATGTCAACAGGCAAGTTTTGCTGGTCAAAGCCAGTTGTAAGCTGACAAGACTGGTTGATGTACATAATGTCACAGTCTTTTTTCAAGTGCTAAGCATTCCCTACATCAGGGATGGGCAACTTTGATAGGGGTGGGGGCCACAAAAACTCTGAACTCTTCTTGAGGGGCCGCAGCGGCTCTGCATACCCACATCCATACCCACACATGCAGTCAGAACTGGTCCTAGCCTTTTGAGGCGCGGAAGTGAAATTGCGTGTAAAACACCTTGTGAGCAAATCATTTTAGCAGCCCCCGTGTTGACAGTAGAGAGAGAAAAACTAAGTTGTAGAGTACATTTCCTGCAATTCTACACATTTTGTCATGGGGCAGAGGGGAAAAAGTGCAGTTTTACAGTTCATTTCCTGCAACTTTACATATGTTGCTATAGGGTGGAGAGAAATGTTTGCAGTTTTGAATATGAGATCTGAGTGAGAGTGATTAACAAAATCAATGGGGGGGCCCCCGGGCGGTAATTCGACCATGATTACTACAAGTTTAGAAAACTGGCTAGACTAATTTACCAATCAATTTTTTTTAAATCCTGACTCAGGCAAATTGAGGCAATGTCAGTGATTGATGCACAACCAAAATTCGAAATTGCACCTTGTGTATTCTGCTGTTCTAACTCTCAACAGTAAGTTGAGACCCCGCCAGTTGCCCATCCCTGCCCTACATCTTTCATTTCAGCCCATCTAAAACCCACTTTCTACTGAGCATCTGTGTCTACATCAGTGTTTACTGTAACATTTTTATAGAGACTAATTGCCGTTTTCTGCTGTGACTTAAGCAGAGGTGTAATGCAGCAAGGCTCCATTTTAAGATACATGTGAAGTGTGTCTATATGTCTATAAATATTGGTTCTTCTGCACAGGCTTCAATACAGTATAGAATATGATTAAGACAACTATTTCCATCTATCATTTATAGCATTTCTTAGGCAAATACAGACACAAATGGGAAATATGAAATAATGACCCCATCCTTTTACTATACAAGCATACCACAATCAAGACTGGATTCTGTCTGACCAGGTCTCGGGTGCTGTACTGACCTGTCTGACCAGGTCTTGGGTGCTGTACTGACCTGTCTGACCAGGTCTCGGGGTGCTGTACTGACCTGTGAGTCTGACCAGATCTCGGGGTGCTGTACTGACCTGTGAGTCTGACCAGGTCTTGGGTTGCTGTACTGACCTGTCTGACCAGGTCTCGGGGTGCCGTACTGACCTGTCTGACCAGGTCTCGGGGTGCCGTACTGACCTGTCTGACCAGGTCTCGGGTGCTGTACTGACCTGTCTGACCAGGTCTCGGGGTGCTGTACTGACCTGTCTGACCAGGTCTTGGGTGCTGTACTGACCTGTCTGACCAGGTCTCGGGGTGCTGTAC